>NW_026857221.1:0-642736 GCF_026571515.1 Ruditapes philippinarum
TCTCTTCCTTTAAAAAACATACTTTATTTTTGTTATATGCCATTGACATGAAGAAATGTAATGGAAACAAACAACCTATAAAGATGTAGCATGTAGGTAAGAAGGCATTGATAAGGATTCAGTAGCACATATACACACTTCAATCAGTAATTTAGATATTTAAGTATTGTTTACCAAAACATTCTTTTTATTGAATTCGACGCTGATGAATCACTGGCGTACTATCCAGCACCCGTTTACTATATAAAGTATATATTTTATATAGTTAACATGTGCTGGATAGTGATTTTGTTCTTGATGATCAAGGGGTGATTATTTATAATAGTTTGACCAATATTGGCATGGGACATGTGCCGTTCACCTATGTGATGAATCACTCAGACAACATTTTTTATTCTTATCATTTCCTATGCATTAGATGGTAGTCCTAATTGAAGGATTGGCTTAAGTAAACTTACTAAATTACTGATATAAAATTTCTATTTATGAATTTCTGTTGTATGAAATGAATTGACGTGAGGTATCATAAATGTTTTTATATCGGACTGACAAATATTATTATTACCCATATTATAATGAATATGTTTGGTAGTTGTCTAAAAAGAGAGAAGATTTAAATGGTAGATACACCCACTCTGAATTTTAAATATGGAAAACAGGATCAAAAGGTAAAGTTGATGAAGATAAAATACAGTTTAAGGATCTACCAAAAACGTTGATGCGGTTATGATTGAGTGCAAGATTCATAAATACATTTGATTATATGATATTGCAAATATTTCTAAGAAAATCACTGTGTAACAAATAATTCATGACGTTCAAATGTATTAAATAAATTCCCCTTGATGCACAATTAATGAATAATAATACTATAAAAGTGAATTACTTGTACTTTACTTCCCTTGAAGAAATTTTTATAGCGTTACTGTTCTGTATTTAATTTATATTAATCAATTTTAGAACTTTTATTTTCTTGAAATCCTCAGTTATCGTTGAACCATAGTTATATAAGAGATAATTTCCGGAAACAATTAAGATGGGATATTGTATTCATTCCAAATAAATACATCTTGATTCCTAGATTTATTTATGAACTTTTTACATTCAGTTGTTTCAAAATAAGTCAGGATGACATAATATTAAATTTTATGACAACATTTTATCAAAATTCAATTAGGTTTCGGATATCATTTTATTGATATATATCCTCCTTGATAAACGAACATAATTTTATACTTTTCTGAATGCACTTAAAATGTGTTTAATACTCGTTATGTTAATTTCATTTAGTAATTAAATGCTCAAGTTCTGCAAAGCCATAATGAAAATAGTTAATAATTGCAAATAAAATAAAAGAAAGTACATGAGTTGTTTTAGAATTCTATATTTTTTTACATCCTTTCTTTATCTCTTATGATTTTGGAAATGAATTTATTGTAAGTAAATACCTTACATTTATTAAATAATGTATATGTTTAACGATAAAGATGCATTCAATACATTTTTTTTCAAGAACCAATTCATTTGTGTTTATAACATTTTGTCTTATCATTGTTGATCTTGATTAACTAAAACATTAGGAAAATGTGTTAGAAAACATGCAAAGATATTCTTTTATTAAAAGACTAGCTTTACGAAAATCGAACATACATGTACTATATTTGGAACCACAAAAAGGAATTACGTGTTCAGTGCCCTACTGGAAGCGTTTCTGGTGCTCCTGCCTGTCTGACTAGCTTATGTTGAGAATGCGTTTCATGACAAGTCTTTCCAAAATTCTATATACATAGTGATATGTAAACACTCTCATATATGTAATATTTTGTAAATGGCATTTTCAGGACTTAGTAAATGATCTACCGCTGGTCTATCTTTGTAATGCAACTCTTCTACTGGGAAAAAATAGCATGCATAAGATTGAAAACTTTGAAGGTACTAAACAATTGAATTATCCAAAAAGTGCATTGACTTGTAAACATCTAACAGCTTTCCTCGAATCACAGTTTTTAGCATTATTTATCAGTCTGTAGAAGATATCAGCAGATAACACGTTACAGTGTTTCCTTCGTTCTATAGACATGTCCGACTTGGATAGTTAAATATGTAAGCATACTTTAGAATCCTTTGTTTTCTTTGTCATTTATTCATCTGGTTACTGTCATGCACAAAATGTTTTGAGGCTCTATAATAATTAACATAAGGATCGCTTTTTATATATTTTTTTCTATTTATCTACCGTAACGAGTATATCCGAAATTCAAAATTATTTAAATTTATTCAAATTACTTTCCTTGTTTTGTTGCTTTTGCTCGTTTGTTCACATATTGATAAACTATCTTCTGTCCCGATTATTGGACACATCAACAAACAATATGAATCTCAAAATTGAGTCAATTTGATTCCGAGATACAAACAGTACAAACAACAAAAACTGTAATAACACATATTGCTTTTTTATAAGTTGATCTATTTAGCATTGTACTTGTTTTTATCTAACCTGAGGTTTATTCCAAAGAAGATATCTCAATATGTCATAAAACTTTACTATAGATTCTATATCAAGGATCATTAATTGTTATATTCCTTTGTGTGTAATTACAATTAGATTAATTAACTACAACTCGTAACTATTCTAAGTGCATTCATAATTTCAACTTATTTCATGGGAATTGTGCTTACAATTATCAATTGTAATACGAAACATTTTTGCACGGAAGTTGCACTAAAGCTACCATATTATCAGTTTCTGATTATGATGAACCAAAAGTAAAAGAAAACGAAAAGAGAGGGGCAATGAAACAATGAAAACATAGAGACTGCTTATTGTAGCAGAGATCTATTTCTATGTTTCTCATAACATGATTAAACTTTTACTCTAAAGACGAAACAAAGACATGCCATGCCGTATGAATATATTTTTTTCCAAATCATTAAAATATGCCCTAATTTCTTATTTTGCAAACCTTAACATATTTTATTCACTTGACAATTATTACCTAAACAGATAGATGCTTTAGTCTTCTGAAAATAATATGCGGTAAATTTCTTTTATAGTACATTTCGCAGAGCATGTAAAAATCGCTAAAATGTGATATGAGGAAATTGAATACAATAAAGATTATATGAGCCGTGTCACGACAAAACCAACATTGTGCGTTTGCGACCAGCATGGATCCAGACCAGCCTGCGCATCCGCGCAGTCTGATCAGGATCATGCTGTTCGCTTACAAACCCTATTACAAGTAGAGAAACTGATAGCGAACAGCATGGATCCTGATCAGACTGCGCGGATGCGCAGGCTGGCCTGGATCCATGCTGGTCGCAAACCCACTATGTTGGTTTTGTCATGGCACGGCTCATATCAATGCACTTACAGATGGCATAAGCAGTAAAAATAATGCTTTATAAATATCACCAATGTCATGTTTATTTACCAAAGTCAGTGGTACAAGTATTTATAAATAAAGCAAAATTGCTACATAAGTCTACCCCTAGCACCTGCTCAAACAGTGTCGTTTATTTAACACTAAAACGTATAGCAACACTAAAAGCAAATTTTGTAGAAAAAAAAACAAATAACCCAGGTGTTTAAGAATTGTTTCTTTGGTATATCGTACCATATTTTTGAGTAGATCCTGTTATGTCATTTCAAACTTGATTTAGCGCCGCCTTTTCAATTCCTAAAGTAAAAGCTTTTAGGTCAAGTCACTTTCTATATTTTTCTCTATGGAATAAGCTACGAGCAATATCAACTATAATGCTTCTAAACTTACTTTGATTCAGTACCTTTTTATAACTGGAATTTGACTTTATTCTGTGCTTATATGTAATTAGTAAGGGAAGGTTATAGTTACATGTGTTTTTATTTGTTTTGTGATGTTTTCCGCCATGTATTATCATTGCTTCTCTATGTCATACATACAGCACTTAAAGAACGCAATGGTAATACGAGTATACAATTTATGTGTTATCCCTGGTGTTGTCTTACAGGCAATCATTATATTTAAATATTATTACAAGCTTTCGTTTTTTTGTTATTTGTGTTACCCGGTAATTGTATTTGTAATTGATATATCTCAAGTCGAATCAATAAGGACGATGAAGATAAAAGGGCTTTATAAAAAATTAGGGATGATTACTTCCACACTATGAGCCGAACATTCCGTACATTCTAAAGACTTAAAAAAAATAGTCCAGGGGAATATTTTTTTCGGCGGAATCTATAAGAAACAATTTTAGATATGCAATCATTGTCTAGCATCTATTGTCCATTTTGAAAAGTAACTTTGGAAAAGGAACTGGTGATGGTTCATAACCAATTTGATACAGATCATCAACATATACTGCCCTTATCATCAGGAAAAAATCTCTTTTGATCGCCCACGGGAAAACAGGATGACACATTCTTTACAATTTTTTTATCAAACTTTGTATTTAAGATGAAAAACAACTAAATAATATACTCGTTCAAATTGAAACTGAAGAATGTACCTTTTGACCGACTATTAAATGATTGTTTTTATCTTTTACTGCATGAATCACAAACTTTCTTATTTTCTTGAATTTTAAACATGCTTATAGGCTTACTTCTAAAATTTTCATTTTAGATTTTAGAAACTTTGTATATTATTTCGATCTATGTTTTTATTCGTTGTTATTTTTAGCTCTCCTGTCACTTAGTGACAGGGTGAGCTTTTGTGATCGCTTTTCGTCCGGCGTCCGTCCGTCCGTCCGTCGTCCGTCCGTCGTCCGTAAACTTTTACTTTAAATGACATCTCCTCATAAACCACTGAGCCAATTTCATCCAAACTTCACAGGAATGTTCCTTTGGTGGTCACCTTTAAAAATTGTTCAAAGAATTTAATTCCATGGAGAACTCTGGTTGCCATGGCAACCAAAAGAAAAAACTTTAAATATCATCTTCTAAAAAACCAAAAGAGCTAGAGCTTAGATATTTGGCATGAAACATCTGCTAGTAAATGTCTACCAAGTTTGTTCAAATAAAAGCCCTGGGGTCAAAATTGGCCCCGCCCCAGGGGGTCATTGATTTTCCCTATATGTATATAGTAAAAACTTTAAAAATCTTCTTTTAAAGAACCCAAAGAGCTAGAGCTAAGATATTTAGCATGAAACATCTTCTAATGGATGTTTACCAAGTTTGTTCAAATAAAAGCCCTGGGGTCAAAACTGGCCCGCCCCAGGTGGTCATTGATTTGCTCTATATGAATATAGTAAAAACTTAAAAATCTTCTTTTAAAGAACCCAAAGAGCTAGAGCTAAGATATTTAGCATGAAACATGTTCTAATGGATGTCTACCAAGTTTGTTCAAATAAGAGCCCTTGGGTCAAAATTGGCCCCGCCCCGGGGGACATTGATTTTCCTTATATGTGTAAAGCAAAAACTTAAAAATCTTCATGGAAATAACCCGAATAGCTAGAGTTTAGATATTAAGCATGAAACATCTTCTAGTAAGTGTCTACAAAGATTGTTCAAATAAAAGCCCTTGGGTCAAAACTGGCCCTGCCCCAGGAGTGTCATTGTTTTTAAATAATAGTATATGTGTAAAGAAAAAACTTTTTTTTTAAAAAAAACCAACAAGCTAGACCTTAGATGTTTAGCATGAAACATCTTCTAATGGGTGTCTACCAAGTTTATTTAAATAAAAGCCCTGGGGTTTAAACTTGCCCTGCTGCGGGGGGCCTATATACAGGTGAGCGACTTCAGGGCCATCATGGCCCTCTTGTTATATTGGTGATTTCATTACTAAATTCATGTGGTTCTTCTATGAATTTGTACAGGTATCTGAAACACTTTGTTTTACTGAAGTAAAAGTTGAAAAGTATAATTTAATTCTTGCAGTGATATTTTGAAATACCTTTATCTGATTTCATTCATACGATTTTAGAAATCAAAGAGCAGTCGACAGGATAATCCTCATGTTTTTTTTTTTTATAGGTTTTTTAACTTCAGCCTGTTTTGATATACATTTGATATATGATAGAGAAATGTTATTGAATTATTACTGGAAGGATTACAAACACAGAACTTTATGCTTCAAATCCATATTATATTGCAAAATAGATTTTGAGAGCATTATAATATATTTCAGTAATATTGATAAAATCACAGGCAAAATTTAGTTTGTCTCTATGAAAAACAGATCGGAAGTTTCAAACAATATATATATATTTATAATCCGCGTATGTTTAAGAAAAAAAAACTAGAACATAAAATCTTATAATCTCAGCAATGAAATGATTCCTATTTGAATGAGGATTTTATTTTCGAAAACAATGGTTATTAATGCTGATATTTGCATTGTGTGGAAATAATTAAATCTTGAATAACGAATATCTAATATATTCAGAGCAACAAAGTTTTATATTGCAATATCATTTATATAATATTTGCCGTCTTCTTAGAATAAGTTCCAAATTTGATTATATTCTTTGCGTTCTTGTTTTCAATAAGAAATTTTAGTTCAAAAGGTATTGTCATTATTCTGATTTTTTTAATTTGCGAAAGAGAACATAACTCATATTTACTTTTTAAGTTAGTAGATAGGTAATTAATATATTTCCAAGAAGACGACTTCCTTAAAGTTGATCATGATAATCATAAAATGACAGCCTAATGTATAACACTTTGCTTCTTAAGCTAATTATACCTGTATTAACATTTATGCACTTAATTGTCGGTGATACAATTAGTTGCCTGCTTCATGTTAAAATAAATAATTTAAAACTTACATTTCATTGCAGGTTGTTATAATTTACCCTTTCTTTGGTTAAAGTATGAAAACTTAAGGTCGAGAATTCGTCAGTAAGCTTGAATATAGATTAATACAAAAAGTATTGTTTGATATAAAAAAAAACACACAACGTCGACATTCGATATTTTCCTCAGATCAAGATTCATTTCTACAATTATTATTATTCAATGATATTCAATATATATTAGAAGTAAACTTATTCAAAGGGAATTTGTGAGACGATTGGTGGTCTATAACAGCTACAATTTATTTCATTTGTGTATCAATGTCTGTGTGCATACAATATCTGTGCATTTCCCCATTCAATTTCAAGGATTATGTAAGATTTATTGCATAATTAAGGAATTCCGCCTGAAGTTGTGGGAAACAGGTGCTGTTTAATTGGATACAATATCATTTGGCTCCCACAAAGTCAGTGATAGAAAGAATGTCAATGAATATTCTGACAAAGATGTGCTAATTCATAACACTCGTGCCCGATTTTTTTTCTTTCAGTTGCATTGATGGATGTTAATGTCTTAATTAATAGAATGAAATAGATGTTTGTTTGACTTTAACAAATGCATTCAGTTCTGGGGAGCGTTTCACTAACGTACTTACGTTATCGTAACTCGAGTTTGAACGTAACTTTTTGCGTAAGCAGAACTTACGTATTTATTTGCGTTTCACTAAACTTTCTTAGCTACGCATTTGCGTAAGTTTGAACGTAAAGTTACGCTCAGTTATTGCACTTGCGGAACGTAAATATGGCTGCCGTCTTATTGTTCGACTATGAGAGACGCCGACCTTTGCCAAGAATCTTTTTTTGATGGCCATGTTTTGGTCGGACCATTGTTTGTAAGCTCGGTGATTGTTCTTGAAGAAGAACTCTGGCAGTGAACACTGAATAAATAATATATAAATATAAGAAATAGCAATGTTGAATGCAGACACACCTTTTTTGTTGCGGAGATTTGACCCCTTGTCCGTTTAATATCCCCTCGATGTTTTATTTCATTGTAAAATTATAGAATTAATATCAAGCAAAAACAAAGCAAGGAGTTAAAATATCTTCCATTTTTTCAAGTTTTATCAGTCTTTTCTTGTTTTCATTTTTAACTTTTTAAATGCGATCTAATTAGGAAATATGTTTTTTCTAGTGCATTGTTGTAAAATGATGCATGGTCAGTGTTCAAAGCATCTGAAACAAATACTATGCAATATTAACCCAGTACATGAACTGTCATGCAAGAAAAATTACTATCTATTCTAACAGGCTAATATACTTCCTCGCATCTGAACTCCCAACAGTATTTGTATTAAGCGATAAAATCACTGTTTGATATATATTATTTCTTAAACAAGTCATTCTTTGTGAAAAGTAAAACATATACCTTTCAATTTGACACTCATATGAGGTTATTGCCAACTATTTTTTTAATGAAAACTCCTCTAAATTTTAACTGAAAACTCTTTTGATAAATAGTAAATTTTATCTATTTATATTGATAGGTTCTTCAAAAATTAATTAGATCTATTTCATCCTAGACTTATTCTATCTATAATCATTTATAACCGGGATGTATGGGCTATCTATAATCAGGATATACGGTTTATCTATGATCAGGATATATGGTCTAGCTATAAGGATATATGGTATAACTATAATCAGGATTTATGACCAATCAATAACCAGGTAATATTGGCATGGATGGCATAATCACGATGCATGGTCTATCGGTAATTACTTACATTTAATTACCAAATGAAATAATTGCATCTGTAAAGAGTGTCATGAATAAAAATAGTACAACTAACGAAAACAAATGAAAGCAACAGCTTATGTGCAATCATATTCCTTTGTTATTTATCAGCGGGAGAAGGAACGGAAGAAAATATTTTGTTGAGCTGGGTGTAAAATTTAAACAAATAGATCGTATACTATCGTGATTTTTACTTGATTTACATCTCCAAAATATCATCCCAATATGATTATTTCACTTTTACATTGACCATGACTGCCGACGTGCAGTTAGACTGCCGACGTGCAATTATTCTTACATGAATACTCTGTACATTTTGGCATAATTAGTGTTTATTCTTAATACAATGCAGTTTTATTAGGGTTCTAATACATGTATCAGCGAACACAAACGCTTAAAACTGCTCTAGTACGTTTATTTATTGTTCATTAGCTTGTTTTAAGAAGAATAAACAAGGAGGCTATTGATAGAGGCGTTTACCACAGAATTTAATGAATGTTCATAACATTACAACATTTGCTCCCTTATTGAATTTAAAAGATGCGTGGGAAATGAATGCACTATTTAAACAATAAAACGAATCATTGCATGTTTTTTCCAGACGAAAGTCCTAGAACTTAGAGGATATATTTAATTTATAGCTTTAATGATATTCAAAAACGCTAGCGTATATTAATCTATTTGATGCCTAAAATGATTTGTATTTGTTACGAATATTATGAAGTATCCAAATATCCATGTATGCAGAAATATGAGAAAGCTTGCGCTGAAAAATGGAGCTAGTAGTAGGCCTATAAGGTTTTACTAACATGGTCATGAAGTTGAGCCGGTAGTTGATGGGATGGCATCTCTCATCAAAAGCTTTAGCAATCGCAATCCATAAGGATATAAAGAGAGCAATGTCTTAGTAGTTAAGGTGTAAGCTTTTAAATCCAGAAATCCTATCGTTCAAGCCTTACTTGGGTTACAACCATATTTTTCTCAAGAGTGTTCCAATGAGTTTCAAGTTTCTCTACAATTTAGCTTAGGTAAATATGTTTGATCTAAATATAGAATAAAGGACAGTCATTAAGATTTAATATGGTGTATAAAAGAAAAAGCGACACATTGTTCCTGTACCATTACAGTGACACATATGAAGATACACGTCATTGCGGAATATCGAAGACCTTTTGTAAAGAAGAATGTAGAAGGCTGAACAAATAATGTTAAATACAAAATGCATTATAATCAAAAGCTCTTGATTGAAAAATGTTGAAATAATTACAAGTCAAAGTAACACTTGCAATGACGAATATATCCAATCATTTGTTTTCACGTGGATGATAATTTGATGAAAATATATTAAACAGAAAATACTTCATTGATACAAATGGTTGTTTTCTATTTACTATATTTCTTTATGATTTAACATGACATTTATGTATAAAGTAGGATAATAAACATAACAAGCGCTTAATGATTATATTTTTGGGCGAGAATTCTATTGACATACTTTCATATAACGTTTAGTTTAGAAACGTATCATAGTAATTCAAAGCAATACAAGACATGTAATGTTCTGCTAGAGTTTCCTTTGCAGTTTGTTTTCAATTTTGAAAAATGTTTTGTAAATAGTGAAAAAGTTTCTTATTATGACCATTTGCAAACAAAGTTGTTATAGTAAAGCTATAACATTTTATGTCATTAAAAAGGATGCAGTGAAGAAAATAGGTAGTCTAGAATATTGTTTTGTCTAATGTGTTCGGGAATGCTATAAAATACCATAAAGTCATTTTAAATCCCACATAACTGCGTGTCGTCTCAGTCATGAAACACAAATTTCCCATCTGCATCATTTTGAAAAATCTAATCACTTTGCAGCTGAAAATTAATATTTTATACCGCATTTAATTGACTTAAGTTATGACAACACTTAAAATTAAAATTCCTGATGAAAGAAATAGTTGTGGCATATTACTCGGTTAAAATGGTTTTTCCTTGACCTTACATATTTTAGGGCAGACATTCACTTTGCATTGTAACCGGAAACACACGATTCTAAGACAGAAATAAACTGAAAAGCTATGTAACACTTCAAATCCTTATAATTAACAGTTAACAGAAATGTGTTCCCTTAGGCATAAAATGAAATGCTCGATTTACTTTTGAATATTCCTTGGTGAGTCATTGCTCCGGAATTAAACAATAAAATAATTATATTATTATAATTTCATTTGTAAATCTGAATACCAAACATGCATAATTTTCCAATAGATTTTGCTTTGATAAACAAAAGAAAATGCAATATTATAGGAAACCAGTATTTCGATGTTGAAGTGTAAATTTTTCATGTTATTTTTTATTTCTTATTACATTTATACCGAACATTTTGTGTCAAATTAATATTAGAAATTTGTAATACATTGCAGTATATGCGCATAGTGTTTCTATATACATTTATATCATAATTTGCACATGCATTTTGTAATAATTTGCACATGCATTTTGTAATAATTTGCACATGCATTTTGTAATGAAATTATAAAAAATATATTATTTCAAATCCTCATTGTCGTTTCTCAAAAAGGTTCTTTCTAAAAATGCGGACAAAACAAACATTGCTATTTTAACATAAGTTATTTACAGAAACGTTAATAACAATATATTTCTATTTTTCAGTGAGTTAGTTCTACCATTCATTGTTTTCGTAGAAATTAAAAACACACACTAGTTATTCAATACATGTTCTAATGTTCTATGGTATGAATCGCATCACGACATAAACAATTTATCTGCGAATTACAGATATTAAATATAGCTTTATACTGAGTTAAAAAGAGAGAAACGGAATCCATAAAGAAACCCAAAAACGACAAAATTGAATTCATACAATACTAATTAATATATGTTATAAATATGACATGTTGCTATATTTTAAGATAAATGAGACATTTAAAAAGATTGTTAACAAATACTGAAACTGAGCATTTTAAGTTAACACACCATCAAATTAATGATATATACTTCTTATCTATGTCACTATAAAGTAAACATTCTATATCTGATAAATGACCTCCCTAATGTTAGAAATGAACATGGCAAATAATAAATCTAAAATTAAATATAATCATTTACCTTAACAAGTTCAATTAACTTGATAATTTAAAATAAAAACTAACATTTATTTAGTAAATGCAAACATGTTCTTGTAGATATTTAAGATACGTATCGAAAACAAAGATCCAAAGAATGACAACGAAAGAATATATGATTTTTGCAAACATCCTGACAAAACAAAATATGTTTAAACATTAGAATGGTCGAGTATAATAAAGGTAATTTTGTTCCGATATCTTTTGACAGCTTATACAGTGTTTAAGCTACTTACTATGTCTCTGCCTTTATGACAAACAATGCGAGAAAAAGAACGAAAAGGGGTCACAAAGATTTTGAAACTTGGCAAAAGATAAAAAAGAACATGCAATGGGTTCAAAACTGTAACAATAATAACGTGGAAAAATATAAAAAAAAATTAAAAAAGGAGATCTCTTGCGTCAAATTATTGCAAACACACAGTTTTAAGCTACGAAAGAGCTCTTGTATGTTCTCTTCGTGCTATTTAATCTTAGTTCCAATAATTAAAGTGCTATAGGTTGTTAGAAGCTCTGAAGGACAATGCATTTTTCATTTTCTTTCGTGATCAGACATAAGCAAACTGAATTATAATGCACAACAGCAATACCTGAAATAGAACAAATCAGAAAGATTAAGATATATGAGTTTCAAAGAAACGTCGGATTTAAATTTCTACTGAAAACATTAATACATTTTTTAAAGAATATCAATGATATATTGGATAGATCTACCTTATTACATGTATTACGTCATCTCAGGATCAATAGCTGGAATTGATAATGTTCTTGTTGTTGTTTTTGTTGTTGTTGTTGTTGTTGTTGTTGTTGCAATAATACATTCATTCATGTCACTATGATAATTGTTTATTATGTATTTGTCAAACATGCTATAAGTATGATACATTTGTTTATTTGGTTATAGAACTTTTTTTATGATTCTGACCTTTGAAAACTTGCATTTAAGAAGAGTTACAATCATATGTTACAATATATCTAGTATAACTTATTATATTGATGAAATCATATTTAAAATGAGGTCAAATATAAATATTTTTGTAAATGATCACACTGTAAATAAATCCTTTGAGAAAATAATAAACGTCTGTGTTAATCCTAAAATATTTTAACGTAACGCATCCTCCTACGTTAAAACTAGGCTAATACGTCAAGTGTTGTTTACGTAAGTGAGTGTTTGTGTGTATTACCTTTTTGACTTTTTTGTAATTAATCAGAAAATTATTTTTAGTAAAGTGTATTCAACTTCAAAGCGTTCCTTTCTAATGTAAATCATTTTATAAATAAAAGAAATAAATGAATTATTTTGTTTACAAATATTATAATCGTTTAAAGTATTTGAAATATTTAGGTAAGATAAGAGATTTAAGTTATACTTGCATGATCGAAAAGAAAAACAAAATGAATTATATGTTGGATATATGTACCAGATTAGCAACTTGAATTCTTATTTTATTCCAAATAACTTAATGTTGTTTTTTCGTAATTATTAATTAAACGGTTGTTTGGTAATATTGTAATTAACTTAAAAATGTAAAGATGTAAAATCAAATGTATTTCAAGCAAGTACCGTTTTTGATGCATTGTAAATCTACAAGGTGAAGGCCTTTATAAGCTTTTGTGTCAAATCCTTTTTCAACAATTCATACCTGTATCGTGCACATTTCTTATTGGTATTATTTGTATTTATACTATGAAGTTATTTGAAAAATCACTATGTGTATAATCATTAGTAGTTATTATCCTAAAATTATTATTATCCTCGTTCAATGTACTTCATATGGTTCAAACATATAAAATTATGTACAAAAAATGATATAATACAGGATTGAAAAAGGAAGCCAATTCTCTTCCCTGTGAACAGTCACGTATAGCATATGGTAACAACACTTATTGGTATACTTGTAACTTACATGAAGTTTTTACACTTATAAAAAGTAAAATTTGTAAGAATTGTACAACAAACTAAAGATAGTGAATGTAACAACTTTTGTTCAATTATATTGATTTATTATTTAAGTGCGAATGTGTACGGAAGAAAAATTTCGGTTGTGCGGTTTTGATTTAAACAAATATTTCATTTTATAATTAATTGATGTGTTTGATTTCATAATTGCACATAGTAATAGTAAGGAAGTAGTGGACACAGTAGGACAGTAGTATTTAACCAGTTTATTGAAATCATACAAAATAATTTGATTTCGTTTTTCATTTTTTTGTATTAATTTATGTCTGCAGCTGTATGGAAACTTAAGCGGCCAAAGTTATATTTGTATTGTTAGTGTTATAATACTTTTAATAAACCCCACCAGAAAATGTATTATGCCTGGAGAAATGTGGTTTTTCGGAGACGCACGACAAACGTGTTTAACCAAAGAATAGTTTAACCTAACATAAAAGGTAGCTAATACGTCATTTGGTATTTATTTGAATTAATATATGTGCGATATATGCTCTTTAACTTTTAAGTGATCAATCAAGCATTTTTTTAGAAAAGAATTTCTTGCACATCAGACTGGCGTTTCCGTTAGTTTTACCCATGCCGGAAATTTCATCTGGCATGGGGGGTTCCAGATGAGTCGCGTGCTGTACAATGGCACGATGAAGATGACGTCATTTTACCGTTATGAATGATTTTGTAATTCATACGCTGTTGAATGAAAGTAGTTACGGTTGTAATGATATACATTTTCATTGAAAGTAAAGATAAAGAATTTAAAATATAATGGAATATGGTAGAATATGCAAGAAAAAATATCTGACATATGTTTGGGGTTCGGATCGGAATATCCGTCCCTCGGTCACCCGCCCATGGGCGGTAACTCGGCAAGCCTCGTTACCGCCCAATGGGCGGGTCACCTCGGGACGGATATTCCGATCCGAACCGCAAAATATGACAGATATTATTAATCCTACCTTTTAATACTGGTATCAACTTAAAAGCGTTTCTACCTCAGGTTTATCAATTTTCCTTCTAAAATGATATATTGGTGATGTTTAATTTTTACGTTCAAGTATTTCAAATATTTTGGTTCATGAATAATAATTAATATATTGTAAAAATATATTGTAAAGGCGAAGAACTCGAAGATAATAAGAAATAAAGTTTTGCAAATGGAAAAATAATATAGTGTAGAATAGAGACTTCATAATTACTAAATTTCAAATATCTTAATTATTGTTTGATTGGGTTTTACGTCACATCGACACAGTATAGGTCATATGGCGACGTTCCAGCTTTACCGGTGGAGGAAGACCTCAGTTTCCCTTCCGTGAATTATTTCAGGCACGAACAGGCACCTGAGTAGAACCGACGACGTTCCGTTAGCTAGCAAATATCTTAATTAATATCCAGGCCACTGATATACGAGTATATAAAAATTCAGCTCTATATTCTGGCGATACTTTCTCGAAAAAGGTCTTTCCATTAGAACTTTCAAAACAAACGGTTGACCGGCCAATCACATACAAAAGTTACACATGGTAAATGTATTCCACAAATGTATGTATATGAGTTATAATTTCACAAGAGTAACACTTCTCACTTCCCCTTGAAGCGTGCACGTCGCTGAGAAGGCACAGGGCATCGGCAGAAGATTTGAAGACTGGGGACGGCGAAAAAAGATCGGAACTTGTGTTGCGGACCAGCTGCCGGTGTCCTGACTAATGCCGAGGGGAGTGGCCCTACAAGTAGGCTGAGACGACGAGGATGGTGTACTAGGGTGCGTGAGCCCCTAGTACAGATAGACGGCTTGTAAGGCAGGCCTTTTGCTGGCACCAACAGCTTCACAATTAACTCTTTAAGGGCATGACTGGTGACATGTCCGGGGTCCGTACTCGACAGCGAAAGCTGCATTTTGTGCCCGAAAGGGTGGATGGACCCTCATTAAGCATTAACTACAACAACACACGAGTAACACTATTCGTTATTATTTCTATTTTGTGATATACATGCGTACAGCCATCTATATTCTCGGAGTAAGTAAAAATCTTGCACTTTTGGTCATAGAAATATAAAAAGTGAAATAATAAAAATTATTACTAAATTCCAAAGTAACTAAATAATTTCAATAACATTGTCATTTATTTTTTTCAAAGACTCATTTGTTCGTGTAGTCTTTACTAAAGTATTTTAAATTGGAGGTTATATTGTGAGGAAATGTATACCAATTTATTGGACACTTAATAAGTAGAGCTTATATATCCTGTACTATACCGTGGGTATATTGTCAATTTCATTAACATTATTTGAACTAATTCCAGTATTACATTGTAAAAGTTAATTCTATTCTTTGATTATGGCAATTTTATCATATAAAATGATGTATCGGGCTGAATTAACGTCAGGGAAAATGAGAATTCACATATTTGCCGAATCTGTAGATATTATGCAGGTGTTTCCACAAAATGTTTCTATTAAATAACAGTTTTTATCCATCATTTTTCAAATCATTTTACTACATGAGCAGCCTCAACAACAACAAAAATCACCTTTATG
Organism: Ruditapes philippinarum; assembly: GCF_026571515.1. Lineage (NCBI taxonomy): Eukaryota > Metazoa > Mollusca > Bivalvia > Venerida > Veneridae > Ruditapes > Ruditapes philippinarum. Next base: position 16,145 of record NW_026857221.1, read on the forward strand.
CTGACACGAAGAATGCGTTAATCATTTCTGTTTACAACAACGCGGTTGGTATTATTAATGTAATTGGACTGAAGGAATCTGTAAAGTTTATATAACATTAAAAAAGATAACAATTAATGCAATAAGTTCGCGAAAAGTATTACGTACTTAAATGTAAGAATAAGATGTGCTTTTTATGGATAGGTCATTGTAAGTCTTCATTTTCATTTACAGACTTATTTCAGATCATCATGGCCAACTTTTTTCCGATTTGCTTTGTTAAACTTGAAACTTGATAAAGTTAATAAGTTTACACTTTCTATACTCTTTAACATTAATCCATCACATTATCCTAACCACGTTGTATTCACACATCATTCCTCCTTAAATTAGAATAGATATTAGAAACAAAAAAACATATAACACATACAGCTTTGTTTTAAAAGGTCTAAAGAGATAATGGATTGACAAAAAATAGATAACAGTCAGATATATCACTTTAAACCAAACAAATAACATGAATAGATTTGATTCATTCCTTAAAATAAACTAAAATGACAAAAAGGAAATACTTTTTAATGAGGTGATGATATTTACCTAATCGAATTTATCATTAAAATTGCTACTAAATTATAAAATGTTTCATAGTAAACTATCTTATACAATAAATGTATGAAATTTCTTTTTACGTTTAAGATTACAGCAAATGCAAAATCAGTGTAAAGAAACATTGTATTATATGTTATTTTGGTTTTGGAGTGATATATGTGGATATATTACCTGCTAAGATTTTATATAACCCGAGCCGTTAGGCGAGGGTGATATTTTATCTTGGCAGGTAATATATCCACATATATCACTCCAAAACCAAAATAATAATTTTATTACCCTTCCCCTGCCGAGTTTAGACGATTTTTTAAAAAATCATTGCTGTTTCAAATGAAACGTCGAAATAAGATTCCTTTTAGGGTACCCCTTCATCACAACATGACGTCACATAAATACATGACGTATTTTTCCCGTACCTAACGAATGTAAACAAGAGAAAAGGAGTAGTCTATTGAACGCACTTTTTTGGAATTAATATCAAGCTTTCACGAGGTCAAATTTGTTTTCAATACTGATGAGAATATGTATCATTATTCTACTTTGGTAAATATTTATCATTTGACAGTTAAAAAGTGCATGTAAATTGGAATTTACACCGCGTAAAATCGAACCGTACGCGCATCACCTCAGCGCATGTTGTTTATTAAATTAAGTTGTATACCGTCTGGCTCGGTAAGATCAATTTCTTTCGGGTGATCAATATCCAATCAAAAAGGCGGAACAAATCTGGAAGGGTAATAAAAAAATATATTTGCAGCTTTCAAAACTTAAAAAAATATATCAATTTCAAGATTTTATTTCTATCTTTTTTTCAACCATTACATATTGTTACCATATTGCAGCAGCTATAATTAACATTAGCGGTTACATAATAATCATATAGCAAGCAATGCCTTACGTTAGAATTATTCTGATCATGTTTTTTTTTTTTTTTTTTTTTTTTTTTTTTCTTCAAAAACAGTCGGAAAAAAATCTGGAAATGGGAGATATATGGAGAGCAATGACAACACAAATATATTGTTGAACATCGTATACTCGGTATTATAGAGTCTCCTCATGTGCAACAACTCTCATGCCCCTTGGCTTAAACGGTATTCCACCCTCAACACTAAAAGTATCTAAAATGAATGAATTAAAAAAGACCCAAGTGAAATTTTTCCATTGTATCTTATTAATTGTCTACTCTACTCGGCAGAAAATAAAATATGTGTACGGACAATTTTGAAACAAAGTCTTAATATCTTAAACGACGATATTGAGTTTTAGTATTTGGAACATACGATTTGTCACTAAAGTGACGTTGACATCCGATTATATAATATTGATATTATATATTTTCATACTTTTCAATATTATATCTAACCGCCAATTTTGGTTGGCGAAAAACATGTATATATATGTTTATGCTAATAAATACTTTGACTTGATATTAGTTTTATAAGGTGTCACACAAATAAGTAATGGCAAGTATTTCATGTCTTAACGCACTAAGTAAACCCAAATTATCCTCTTTTATTTTATACTTTGTTTTGAAAAAAGCTGTTTAATGCGACCAATATAAATTAAATACATAATTAATGCGGTCAAACATTTTCATGAAATGACAGAAGAGAGCCTGTATAAAATGTAATTGATTGAAACTAAAAAAATGTTTATTCCAATGATTTATAAAGTTGTGGTGTGGGAAGTTTTAAAATTATATCATAAATATAGTTTCATTTTAGTTTTTAAACTCAAATGTACTAAAATGACATTAAATAAATCAATCTTTTTCTTGAAAAACACTAATTTTCTTAAAATATGGTAAGCAGGTTTTTATTTAGAAACTTATTTGTGGTTTATATAAATAGTGTTAATTATAAGACTTGAAATAAGAATGCACTTAAGTACGGTGGTTATTACCCTTTAATCTTTTTTTTTTTTGAGTTGATTTTTATAAAAAGTAAAGTCATTTTTGCTGACAAAGCATGAAATATGTGGTGTATTCTATTACGGTATTAAATTAAAGATCGTGCAATTAAATATCGCGCACGTGTTACATACGATTGTTGCCAACAATAATTGAGCTTATTTATAGAATGACAATAAGCATTCCTTTTAATTAAATGTTATTCGTCTTCTACATTGTGTGTGTATCTTCTTTTTTATTTACAATTAAATATTTATATAGAAATATTGATTACTCTGTAATTTTTTATTGTAAAGCAATACTATATATAACTTAAGGACCTCGTTGAAAATAAGAGTTTTCCTACGTTCTTATCTGTGATATCCTCGATATAATTATCATGGTACCTGATATGATTATATTATCATATTTACATTGATGCTGTTTGTATGTGTTGATATAAACAAGGCCATGTTACTGTACATATTATGTTAAATAAATATGTCAATTAATTATGTTTTAAGTCATATTAAAGTCGTTCTCAACCAGTATAAGCTAAACATTCATTTTGTCAATGTGAATATGTGAATTAATGTTCAATTAATTGCTGTCATTAAGAAATGTGTTTGTGCAATGTTTGTTTTAGGTTATCTTATCGTAAAACACTTTATAACTAATGTTTTTAAATTAACACCATTTCTTTTAAAGGTCTTATATTTTACACTTGTTATATCTTTTAACACGTTGGTGCTGAATAAATTATATTTCCATATAACTGTAGCACGTTTAAAACTGTAGATAAGTAATTCATCAATTGGTTATCGATCATTGGTAAATAAACTGTACTCATTGCAATAATTAAGTAGCCTTTTGATTTGATAAATGAACTTTAAAATATCCTTCCGTATCAGGTTATCAAAATATGTCACCTATAAATTTACCCTCCTGTCGTTTTACACATTGTGTAAATACATTGTATATATAAGAACAAAAATAATAAGTTCAAGGCACTCCAAATGTTATCACGTGGAGTTTTCTTATGTCGGACGATGGTCCGTATTTCACAACCGGTTTTAACATTTTTTACCGATATGTATGCTACTCATGATTTAATCGTTGGATATCATAACCTGCACTAAAATAAGCAGCGAAACAATAAAGGTTTTGTATTAAGATAATTATCATTGAGTATCTTTAATTTTATTACTTTTATTGCAGTCTTCAAACAATATGGCCTCGTCGCTGTTGGTCAAGAACTTAAAAATTTAATGTTTTTTCATGTGAGGAAGCTGGAAAGGTAGCATGTGTCGTGCCGGTGTCACTCTTAACCCAATATAGCAAACGTAGTGATTGTATTAACATGGTATTGTTCTGTTTTCTTCCATTCATTTGTGAAATGTTTGATTTATTTGATAATAAATAAGCGGGATAAAATAGTTTTTAGCGGTCGTGTGCGTTCTTGTTCTGATTTGAATATAACTTATAATATGTCGGTAACATGGAATAATATGTCAAATTGTGTATTATATTTTATGCGAATGTAATATCATTTATTAGAAATATATGTTTGAACTGATATTTAATGTTAATTTATGTACTGTAATTTATTTCTTATAGTCCTATACAAATATTTCCAATGTTGGTCAAATATTTTGGCAGTGTTATGGATTAGGGAGCACGTAAAAATGTCTTATTATTTTCAATGAATTAATCCTTTTCAGAAACAAAGCACTCTGCTGGTTTAAGCTGATTTAATGTTGTTTTTTTAGGTAACAGACACTTTTGACATTTTAAATCATTTGTCCTTTTTCCAGCATTTGTTTTTGAATAGTCACATACGCTTATCACACTTTTAAAGATTTTATGTACTGATAGCATTGAATATACATTGTATTACACAATCATTTGTGTATGCAATTTGTGCATGCAAATAGACATGATGTCGCTAAAAAAGCTTGCTGCCATCCATTTGATGATAATTTTGACATATATATCATAGATTAAAGAACATTAAGCTAATCAAATTCGTCACGTATACACTTAGGTGTGTCGTATTAAGTTAAGCAATTTATGTTTAATTATTCATATAAATGTATTCAAATTGTCTTTATTACAGAACAATTTTGTAATGATGATGACCGTATAAGAATATGAGGAAATACACAAAAGCATAAAAGTAAATTGCCGATTAAAATTTATTCTTCACCATGGTCATTATATATGCAAGTAATGCTTTTCTTTTAAAGTTACATAGACATTAATATTTTATTGACAAACAGATTAACAGATGCTTCATAGAAATGTTACCGCAAAGTGGCATTAAGTTAGTTGCGGTTGGTACAAATGGTAGCGTTTGTTTACATATAATCTCTTAAAATCTAGCCTGTAATCGTATATCAAATTTCAACATTTTCAAGTTGGTGGTGTAAAATTATAGATTGTTGTTTTTAATAAAAGATTAAATTTTCAAAAATTGAAATATGACTTCGGAACAAAGTATGTCTGTCTGTTTTTACTATATATGATACTTCTATAGAATAATAAAAGTTAGATATATAGACAAATTTATTTCAATACTTATCATTTGAATATTTCGTTGTGGTAAGATTATTGTGGTTTGGTTTTATAGCATTCAAGCATTTTCGAAAACGACGAACTAATCTGCGAACAGATGTGGACATAACATGATTGTTTCGTTTTAGGGCGCGTCAACAGAATTAGGTCATATGGCGCTGAAACTGGAAAGATGATTTTGGTTATCCTCGGGTTTTACAAACTTCAAAGCAACACCAGGCGTAAAAACCACCTCACCTTCTGCAGCTTAGATATGCATAGACTGTTATCGGAACCCATTTAGTCGCAACTTACGATCACGCAGGGATAAACGGTGGCTGCAATTCTGATTGCCTCAAGCCCTTAAAGGCAACCACTCAGCCACAAGGGGACAGGACATGTTTATCTTAGTCCTTGTGATTAAAGCGTTAGAACCCTAATGGCAAATACAATCACATTCTTAAACTTAAAGATTTCAGTACTAAATAAGTTTAACACTTCATAAATTGATTGATATTACAAAATAATCGTTCTATCCTTTAAATAAAACGCACAATGTAAACTATAATATAATAAATTTCTACTATCATGAAGAAGGAATGGAAATTTTAAGCTATACTGTAAACACTACAGTTTGCAGATCATGTAATAGTAGATCTATCAAGCCTTGAATAAACATAATTTACTATCAATTCTCACATAGAAACACACAAGCTTTGTTTAAATAAGGATAAACATTAACTACCATTTACATGCAGTTTAGTGAATGATTTGCAAGGAATTTATAACGCCATAAGTCACGTAAAAAGGAAATTGGAATGTTACTTATTTAAAAAAATGAATGACTTGCATGAGTTTTAGTAAAAAAAAACAATCAGATATATTCTTGTTTACAATGTGTCACATGGTGAGAACACTCCTTACATTGTCTTAGGTAAATCATCAGCCGTAAAATATCTATATTAAGAATTACAATCTAATAAAATTATTGTGCACCTTTATCTAATCTGACTAAAAGTCAGATCTTCTTATGTAGAAGCTATCCAGTTAGCTTACGGAACGCCGGTGCCCGTTTGTGCCTGAAATAATGCACGGAAGGGCATCTCAGGTCTTCCTCCACAAACATGTTTTTCAATATACTTTCTATCTTTCATTTTATAGGTACATAAGCGTTGTGGAAAGGGGTTATTTAACTTGGACGCCGCCTTTCTTGTTCACTCGTGATATCATGAAATTGTGAACACCACACCAAGCCAGAAATATTTGTTAACCAACTATTAAAATAATTTCCGAAACGTTAAAGCTAACCATGGATTAAATAATTGAAATATCACACGAAGGTTACCGCAAATGATAATAAATAGCGAAGCTTTATTTAGGAGCTGGTTTTATTCAAATAACATTTTCATGACTTTCATACATGATTTAGCCTTTTACTATTTCAAATGTTACTTTTTCGGATGCTCTATGGAATTTCCCAACAATCATTTTACTTGTCTACCTATATTTGTTATGTAAAATGCTTAAATGACAAAGAAATACCATATCATAAGTCTGAAAAAAAATCGGCATTACACCTATCACTGATATTTTAAATTGTGCTGTCGATTTCTATAAAAAAAATGAATTAACATATAATTAAGTTTCTTACATATCTGCTGCTAAATATGCAGACAATTATACCTTATTCTTACTTTAAATTTGTGGATTTTATATCTCGAAGCATTGCTAAAATTAAAACTCTATGAACGACTGAATTTAACTTATGTTATTTAAGAACTAATACAGAAAAATGAGGGATAATGAAAAAGTGCAACATCCTTCTTGTCCTCTAGCACCGTCTGATTCAATTTTCAACACTTTTAAGTGCTGGAATCAATGATCCCAAAGGACTAGAAAAATATAACAACACTGAAGTAAAGTACGGGGCAACTTTTTACAGCTGTCACATGGCACTTGACACCTGCTGTTGTTATGTATTAACAATATTCCTATTTACTAATTTTTAAGCACACGCTTGCTCTATTTCTTACCTCAAGAGGATGAAACCATCTTTTCGAGAATGTCAAGGCTAAACTTACGACGTAATGGTATCTTTCACTTGTTATACATCACATTCTATTGAATACTTTACATTATGAATAATTAAAAGAGCATGTCATATTTGAATACACGTGCCAAAATTCCACACGTCTTTTGTCAATTTAGATTAATTCTGATGAGAAGCATGTAAATATATCTGTGTGCACTAAACGGTCGTCTGCACCAAGTGTTTTTATCTGACATGAGGTAAGTACAAATGATATTTGATTTTTATTCCAATGACGAATAGCAAAGTATTGTCTTTTCACGTGTGAAATATGTTTGTAACAGCAACGATGTAAGTCCTTGTTCATATAAAAAAATGCATGTATGAACAATCTTGATTAAAATATAATACAAGATCAAGGAAAGTCAGACTCCGTTAAGTTTGAAGTTTGGACAGAATATATGTTTCACATATGATGAAAAATGATCGAAAAACATTAACATCAATAACGGCAACAAAAAAACTATATTTGATAGTAGACTTATTAATAAACTATTTAATAGCAGATAAACGAATTCACTGTTCCTTGACTTGCAGACATGTCATGCGATTATATATTTTAGTATGTACCTTTCTTGCGGTAACAAGAGAGATTTGTTTAAACATTGTCATATAAGGCAAGTATAGAAAAATGTAAATCTATGAAATAGAAAAAGGAATAGGAACTGTCAAGGTCACCGAATACGGCAATATTAAAATTGTAGGTACATTTTGAATAAGCTTGTAAGATTGTTCATAGACGACTATAGAATACAAGCATCCGCACCCACTTTTTTATTAGTGTATTTCTTTTTAATTTGTTTAATTTTTGTTTTGTATGAGTAAAGCACGAGATTATTTCATTATTTGTTGCACAGAATACTTTGTATTCCTTTTTTTAAAGAAATAAATGTGTTATTTTACATATTGTATTAAACGATTTCGTACATTTTTTTTAAAGATTTTGAATAAAAGCGTGAGTATTCTTAGATATAAACGTCTTAATGCTTAAGAAATGGGGCATCTTTTTATGCTCTTTCAATATGTTGTTAAATTTAAATTTTATTTTGTCGTCTGTTACTTATGATATTCCTTTTATTTCGGTATTCGTAATTTCAAATGACAATGTTTTTTATAGTAAAACACAACTCATTTACAAAACTGGTTACGTTTCGTTTGTTAATATATATTGTGTTTGCATCACTTCAAAAATATAGTGTGCGTATATCTCATGGTCAAGCATAATATAAGTTACAAAATTAAAACATGTATCCAATAAAATAGTCAAAATTGGGATGAGGTCGCTGAATGCAACCAAATTAAAAATGATGAAAGCTCAGATTCATTGAGTCTATTCATGAGGTACGTTCGTTAATGTCCATGCTCGATGGCACCCCTTAAGCAGAAAACATTTAAGCATAAAAATGATATTTAGTTTAGAATTTAGAAACAGCCGCAGAAGTGCTCTTACAGAGGTGATCATGGAAACTTCTGTTTGTCATTTACGAGTCATTTAATGAAAATCGCCACAGGAGTTCAAAGTTTGCATGTGATATTTAAAAGATACCTCAAAAGTTACCAAAAAGCATTACTTTGTTACCAAAACTGATTTAGAATAATTAATTTCAATTTTTTTCCAATAAAAAATACAGATTTGTATGAACATAACTTGAACAAGTACCTTGCGTTTTCTCCTAAAACGCGAACTTTACTGCCTATCGCTGAGGACATTACTGTTGTGCCTGTGGTATTTGATTTCTTTCTGTTTGGCCATTTTCTGGTTGGCTGCTTCAAATATTTCTACTTGACTACCGAGATATGTTGCCTGACTTTTCAATTTGGTTTTTGACGGCTTGTCTGACATGCAGTTTTCATAACCTCTTATCCCCTTTCGAAATGCCATTTCATTTAGTGTCGTTTTGGGGGCACAATCTTTCCTTCTCTTGGGGACACCGCTTTTTATGGAATGGCATGAGTCCATGTCACCTTGTAGGACCATAATTACTGCTAAATGAAAATATTTGCGAAGGTTTCTAAATTTCAAAATTTATCATCTTTGAATTTGGATTTCTTTAAGAACGAGAAAGTGGATGTGGACAGTAGCTTTCCTTTACCACTACCGTCAGAGCCTTCAACATTTTTAATGTTGCTGTATAGGGCTTTTCTTAAGTGGCACATTGTTTGTATCTATTCCAATAGTTGTACAAACAGAGCTTTGAATTGTAAATTATACACAACAGAGGCGGATTAAATGCTAATGGAAATAGCGTACTTGTGCCAACATTCCACGTACTTTGCATAGAAACTAAATTGACCACATTAGTAGCATACAGAACACATTCCAAATTATTTATATATTCTATTTTTATTTACTTAATTCGGGGAGAAATTTTCAAACCAATATTATTATTTCCCTGCAAGCTTGAAATAATGTATTTTGAGAAACACTTCATTAGCTTCATTAGCTGTGTGAATTTTTCGAGATCGATATTATTTGTTGTTTTTGTTGCTTTCTGTAAATTATTTTTTATTTGCTAATTTTAAAGTGGACGAAAATAGATACACAATACTACAGAAAAAGAAATATAAAGAGTTAAACAGAAATCAAACAAAACTTTTCTGTACGTAGATTTTATATTACAATATAATAGAGAAAAAACAGGCTCCCTAAAGAAAGCCCAATACGGCAAAATTGAAAATGCTGCGGACTCAATTTGATTGAGTCTGTTCATGGACGATAGTGGTAAGTGCAGGCTGCCGCCTGCTTGTAACGGCTTAATCAGAATTCTACATTTAAACATGGAAATGGTGAAATTTTGAATTTCGATTGTTTACATAAGTAGATTAAATGTTTTAAATTAGTTATGAAAACATGAAATCGGAAGGATTTCAGGTTTAATTAACCAATGATGAAGTACCAAAACAGTAGACCTTGTACTAATTTTATAACATACTGACTTTTTAAACTTTCTGCTGGCTGCTGATGTAGACTAATTAACGTCACGAAGAAAGTACGTTAAAAACGTATAAATAGCATGCTCAATTGGTAAAATACCTTTTGTTTTTGAATAAGACATACTTTAGTTCTGCTTCCTATCAGACACATTTAAGATATTTATATTGAAAAGAATGTCATGCATTAGGTAAATATAATAAACACAAAATAGAGTGGATTAAAGGAAAGTATTCAGTGTAAAATGAAAAATTAAGTCATGTATTCAAAGCATTTAAAACACTACACTTCCATTTGCTTACTTTAAACATGGGTTTTCTCTTTTTATGAAATGTTAATTAGGTTGGTATGAATAGAGACCAACTAGATATACCTCAATTAATGGCATCTTTTATATCTATAACATTCAAGGCAATGAGCCGTTGTTATCATTTTTCAAAATTCAAAAATTCTTAATGAGATCTCAAGATAAACAATCGTCGTTATTTTGTTACTGTAAAGAATGATATATTCTTGTAAGTCAGTGATTGCCTAATCTGTTGAATTTTATTCTAAAAATATCTTCCCTATTTGTCATATGTTATTAATAACGTGCTAAAATATGCTTTATGATTGGATATTGATTAGGGCTGCGTTCCGTAAATGACTAGATATTGTCGGATGTTGCTTTCCGTGTGTGACTGGATGTAGTCGGGGGTTCCGTGTGTGACTGGATGTTGTCGGGGGTTCCGTGTGTGACTGGATGTTGTCGGGGGTTCCATGTGTGACTGGAAGTTGGCGAGGGTCCCGTGTGTGACTGGATGTTGTCGGGGGTTCCGTGTGTGACTGGAAGTTGTCGGGGTTCCCTGTGTGACTGGAAGTTGTCGGGGGTTCCATGTGTGACTGGAAGTTGTCGGGGGTTCTTTGTGTGAATGAGTGTTGTCGGGGGTTCATGTGTGACTGGAAGTTGTCGGGGGTTCTGTGTGTGTCTGGATGTTCTCGGGGGTTCCATGTGTGACTGGAAGTTGTTGGGGGTTCCGTGTCAGTGTGAGATTGGATATTGTCGTGGGCTACGTTAAATGTGAGGCTAGATGTTGTCGGGGCTGTATTCCGTGTATGTCTGGATGTTGTTGGGGCTGTATTCCGTTTATGTGTGGTTGATGTCAGGATTGTGTCCGTGTGTGACTGGATGTTGTCGGGACTTTGTTCTGTGTGAGGAACTGTGTTCAGTGTGTGAATGTATGTTGTATGGGCCTGTCGCAGCTGCGCTTAGTGTGTGACTGGATGTTGTCGGGACTGTGTTCTATGTATGACTAGTTGTTGTTGGGACTGTATTCTTTGCGTGACTTGATGTTGTCTGGACTGAGATCTGTAATTTCTCTCTTCTATCTTTATCTTCGTATCCATATTAATTTTTGCTCATTGCTTCAGACAGTATCAATTTTCTGCTTTAATAACTTGTGAAAGCATCATTGAAAGTAATATCAAAGTCTTTAATAACAACCAATTAGGACTGAATTAGCTTTATGTGCGGGGAACGTGCAAATACTTCACGCGTTTGTTGTTGAAGTTTAACTAACCATATTAATTTTTGCTCATTGCTTCAGAGAGTATCAATATTCTGCTTTAATACATGTGAAACATTCATTCTTGATGTTAAGCATCATTGAAAGTAATATCAAAGTCTTTAATGAACAACCAATTAGGACTGAATTAGCTTTATGTGCGGGGAACGTGCAGATATTTCACGCGTTTGTTGTTGAAGTTAAACTAACCATTCTTGTTATCTTTCTATATATCATAAATACGAGTTCTGGCTCCACATCGTTTAAAATTATTTACTACGAATCTGATATAATTCAGGGCAGATGAGTTTCAGTCGAGACAAAAACCACAAATAACGCAATTGATGCTAAAAATAGAAGTTAAAAATGTAAACATAAACGCTGAGAAAAAAATGCATGACTGAGTGATTAACGTGAAAGGCATGCCAGAGATTACTCAATTAAATGTTGTTTTCTTTGTATAAGATAATGTAAAACAAAAAATGATTAACGGGATCAAAACATTCTTTCACGTCAAAATTTTTTTTATTTGTATTACATGTATAGTCTTTATCTTCAGAATCATATATCTATCGCCTATGAATTAGCCTGTTCTTTTTAAATCGCTTAAAGAAGTGATTCTGCTATTGTTAATTTATATATTCTTTGCTCTATTAAAATCATAATGCATATAAAATTTTACTTAAAAATTTGCATATTTAGTTTTTTACAAAACTGTATTAAAACCAGAATCTTACATATTTGAAGAAAATGCCAGAAATTACGATAATTTATTATGTATGAATATATTCTTTACATCCAAATAAAACAGATGCTTGACATTTTTCTCTTGACTTGCTAAGTACCGATCAATTATTTTTAAATGGGACGTAATATTTTTCAAGAGGACACAAACATCTAAATAGAATATATATATTTTGCAAAGAATGCATGGTCAGAAATTGCAAACTATCAATCAAATCATTAGTGATCACGGAATGAGATGTGTAGCAAGCATAACTAATAGTCCTTGATAGATTTGTCTGGCCGTTCCTAAATTACAGCCTGAAAACTAATGTACGCGTATATAAAGTTATGTTTCAGCTACCTACGATTTGACACGTAGACCAGAAAAAAAATGTTTCCTTGACTAGTAAGCAAAGTACTACTGAGACAGAGATACCGTTTGCTATGAAGGGTTCGGTATAACTCTCCATTTTCCGTGTGTCATACGTTAATAATAAAGTGTCTATACGACTAGGAGTAAATTCCGGCATGTTTCAATATATATAGAGACAAAACAGGCCGCATAAACAACACGAATTATTTCTTAATTACATAAATGCATGAAATTGCAAAAGTAAGAGCTCTTTAAACTGATTTATCTCATCATTATTTTAAAAATCAAATAGAATTCTAGTGGATAAATCTGCCCTGTTGGCACATTATCAAATTTATTTGCGTAGAATTTAATTCATAAAATTTCATTTCTTAACCGAGAAACGTTCACTGTGTTTTATAGGATATTTTGTAACTTTATTTCTCTGAAATGTGGGAAAATGATTGTCTGCAATTTATATGCAATGTCATTTTCGGCGTGTCTTAGTGATATTCTCCTAAAGTTAATATGTATAATATGTAACTACAGCATGATGACACTTAAACTAGCAAATGTTTATGATGAAATAAGACTAATTGTATTTGATATTTATCTTTATATCAACAATAACTTATATCAATGTATCAATTGATGTCTGAATTCTCGGATATATAGTAGAAATTGTTTTATTTGAATACAAGAATGAATAAACTATGTATGGGAAGCTGCGCTCTCTTTTACATGCCAAGTAAAGTTAGTCTTTTCTTTACAAAAACTGCCAGTTTTAAGAATGGATAAACTATGTATGGGAAGCTGCGCTCTCTTTTACATGCCAAGTAAAGTTAGTCTTTTCTTTACAAAAACTGCCAGTTTTAAGAATGGATAAACTATGTATGGGAAGCTGCGCTCTCTTTTACATGCCAAGTAAAGTTAGTCTTTTCTTTACAAAAACTGCCAGTTTTAATTACACTATATATTCAAAATGTAACTACCTATACTACATATCTACTTTGTGTGGAGTCAAAATAACATGTTTATTTTATTGTCGAGTCCATTTGCGGTGAATTCGGTGTACGAATATGTGCGGACGTCCGGAATTGTCCGGTCTATATCTTGCTCATTCTTTAAAGAATTACAAAATAATTTGGTACAAATTGTCTCCCTGATGAAGTGGTGTGTCGAACAAAACCCTTGTCCGCCACTCAAAGGTCAAAGTCACACTTGGGGGTCAGCGCAACCCGTGTCCGGAGCATAACTTCTACATTCAGTAAGGAATTTTAATATAACTTGGGGCAAATGTTTTTCATAGGCGGAGTGTCGCGTAAAACATTAAGGTGTCTGTGGCAAAGGTCACGGTCACACTTTGGGTCAAAGTTCTTATAACAAAATAAAACATTAATTTGCGAGTATAACTTGTATTAACATGGATGGATTTTAATATAACTTAGCACAAATGTTCTCCATGTTGAGATCAAATAAGAATAATGAAATGAATTTGTTCGCGCTGTATCTTGCTTATGCTTTGAAGTATTATGCTTGGTGATAAGAAGATTTTTAAATTTGTGAGCCCGCTTGGGAAGAGGTCAACTTAATCGCCACTTTTAACATTTGGATGTTTGGTGTATGTGCGTAAGTCAGTCTGTGCGTCCGTCTAGATTTGTCCGGTCTATATCTTGCTCACCTTTTGAAGGGTTACAAAATAGTTTGATACAAATGTTTACCATGATGGGATCGTGTTTCAAATGCAAAACCCAGGTCCGCCGCACAAAGGTCAAGGTCACATTTGGGGACCGGCGCAAAACCCATGTCCAGAGCGTAACTTCTACATGCGAATTGGGATTTTAAAATAACATGGGACAAATGTTCTCCATAGTGAGGCGGAGTGTTAATTCAAGTGTCTGTTGCAAAAGTCAAGGTCTTACTTTAGGGTCAAAGGTCAAATAACAAACAATCGTGTGTAGAACCTCTATATACATGGATGGATTTTATTATTACTTAGAACATATGTTCTCTATGAGGAGTTGAGTTGTCTTGTGCAAAATGAAGGTCAAGGTCACAAGAAGTCAAAGGTCAAATTTAATTATAAAAATTTTGTTTGTCCGCACCGTATCTTGTTTAAGTTTTGAAGTATTATGCTTAGTGGTCAGAGAATTTTAGTCGAGCCCGCTTGCGCTGAGCTCGACATAGTTGTTAAAAAAGTTAAGTGTTTGTTTGTTTGGGTGTGCTTGCGTCAAAACTTAGCCATGCCATAATTTCTTCGTGCATTGAGGAATATTCAAATAACATGATTTGAGTTTTAGGCACAAATTTAATGTTCATCATGAGACTTCGTATCATGCACATGATCCACGTCATCTGGTCAGAGGTCAAGGTCACATATATGATGAAATGTCAAGATTTTGCCTTGGGTATTAAGAGGATATGTTGCGCACATTTCACCTATGTTTACGTCTTTCTCTTCGATCTGAAGCTTATAGGTTTCGGTTTGAAACAAGACGAGCGGGCTCGACATTCTGCCCGTGGGCATGTCTTGTATTTACAAAGAGACTGTTTAGCAATTAGCAATATTTGCATATTTCAAAATTTAGCATAGTATATCTTTAAGAAGAATTCAACATTTAATATTGAATGGTGTGGGTCTTTTTTAATCTAGTTGCGTTCATAGATATGTGTATATGGTCATAGATATGTGCATATGGTGTTGATCTATTGACACTTTCTGTCCATTCCACGAAACCCGGACAAAACAAAAGGTAATTTGTTATTCAGATTTTAAGTGCAACATTCTTTTCTTTTGGAACACATTGGCACACAGTCTTATTTTCCGACGAGGATGATAAATTTGTTATTAACAAAAAATCGCCAAAAAAGTAACATGACACGTGCTAAATACCTCCCAAACCTGTTATCAATGTGCGTTCGTTTGTCTTAATTTGCAATGACATTATACCATTACACCAAGTGAACCATGCATGCTTAGTTTTCTTATACTTTTTGCCGATTTATTTATTAAAAGAAATATAATGACTACATGTTTTTACTGTATAATCATTAAGCATTTATTATTATAGTTATTATTTTTTATGTTTCTCACAATCGCATGAACTTTATTTTTACATGTAAGTCACGAAACCATTATAACATATTAACAGATTATATTAACACATGGCTAAACACACACACACACACACGCACACGCACACATGCACACAACCCTCATAGAGAGTATTTCTCAGAAGATATTTCTTGTATACCCTATATATGGAGTTCTGTAACAGTAATTTTCGCCAGGGTGATACAAGAAATATCTTCTGGAAATACCCTATATGAGGGCGATATTAAAGTTTTCCGGTGTTATATAAGAAATTTATGCGGGGAAATACTCTCTATGAGGGCGATATTGAAGTGTCTCGGGGTTATATAAGAAATATCTTTCGGGAAATACTCTCTTTGATGGTGATATTAGATCTGAACAAATTATTGGTATATGGGTGTTTAATGTTAAAGGATATTGAGGTTTAATGAATTAATTATGTAATAAAAACGCAATATACAAGAAGTCGTGTAATAAATTACATTGATTTTGTTAATCGTGTTTAATTGAATAGACTAGGAATATTAATGGTATTAAAATAGCTTCATACATTATTCAATATACAAGTATTGTGAAATATTTATATAGCCCAACACGAACGTAACCACAAAAATGTCATTAACATATTGCGGTAGATGCACATTGTAAGAAAATTTGTATAAACCTTAAAACTATTTTGGCTTCTCTACTTAAGACCAATTGCAAAATTTGGAAAAGAAATTTACCAATGACTGCTCCAGAAATCAAATAAAATTTAAATTACGTATTTCTATTTTTTATGGTTGGATGACATACACATAATTTCTTGTTTTGATGACGTTTTATTATTTGCGTCAGTTTTTTTATAATTTAAGTAGTTTTAATATTTTATTGTTCACAATTTTCATAATCATTTTGTAATACATTACAAATTTAGCTGAACTTGACAGCGAAAAATAAATTGGCACAATGTACTTTAACCGTAATTCTTGAGTTCCTTTTCTTTGGACAATTTACTAGCATTTGCTTAGTTCAAGCAGGTTAAATAATAATAAAGTTTTAGAAAAATGTATTTTGATAACTTTTGATGATTACACTATTTGTGTTACCTAAATTTAATTGAAATAAAATACGATATACTGATTCAATTAATGCTGCAGTTTCTAAAATCATATACATCGAATTTGAAACGCCATATGTCGCAAGGAGAAATTGTTTGTTCCCTCGTCGTGTTAAGAATGCTTAATTACTTTATTTGAATAAATAAACGTGTAAAGTTTGGCGTTTACAGCAGGTTCTTTTCATTTACACATAAATATTTCTGGAGCCAGTTAGATATGGCAGCCGATATGAAACATTGATGTGATTATTCAAATAATGTCATATCTAAATGTCTACATGCATTAAATAACAATGCGAGGTAAAATACGCCTTTACATGAATTTCGCTTATTCCCTCCCAACAATTATTGGCCATGCCTTTCAGTATACTCAACACTAACAATTAAAAACGACTATGATATAAAATTTAAGCATCTGAAACGAAAAGATATAACATATTTTATGTCATGCTGAATACATTTTTTGCAAAAATTATTGTTTGAAGTTTAAAATACAATACTTCAAAAATGCTGTTTTGAAAGAAATACTTTAGTAAATTGCCTTAAAAGCGAGTGACTCATTCACAAGTCACTGCTGAACGGATAAATTCCTACTTCAAATAGCAACATAATATTCGACTTACGTATTTATGTGTGATTAAACAAGAGCCGGGTGAACCGGGTGATGCTCCCCAAATAGGTTTTGGACACAGGAAGGTATATCTCTAATAGTGTCAGAGTAATGCCACAGACAAAGATCAAAGTGTAAAAACAACCGAAATATTGTGCACAACACATTGTCTCAATATGGTGATCATTTTTGTGAAATAGTTGTAAAATCCGACTTCAAATAACGAAGTTATGCGCTGGACATGATTTTGCTGCAAGGTCATGCTGTGACCTTGACCTTCAAGGTAGCAACCCAAATGTTGCGCGCGACACATCGTCTCAATATGGTGATCATTTCTGTGAAATATTTTTAAAATCCGACTTCAAATAATGAAGTTATGGACCGGACACGATTTTGCTGCAAGGTCATGCTGTGACCTTGACATTCAAGGAAGCGACCCAGATGTTGCTTGCGACACATCGTCTCAATATGGTGATCATTTTTGTGAAATATTTTTAAATCCGACTTCAAATTACAAAGTTATGGACCGGACACGATTTTGCTGCAAGGTCATGCTGTGACCTTGATCTTCAAGGTAGAGACCCAAATATTGCATAAGGCACGTCGTCTCAATATGGTGATCATTTCTGTGAAAAAGTTTTAAAATCCGACTTCAAATAACAAAGTAATTGGCCAGACACGATTTTGCTGCAAGGTCATGCTGTGACCTTGACCTTCAAGGTAGCGACCGAAATGTTGCGCCCGACACATCATCTCAATATGGTGATCATTTTTGTGAAATATTTTTAAAAATCCGTCTTCAAATAATGAAGCTATGGACCGGACACGATTTTGCTGCAAGGTCATGCTGTGACCTTGACCTTCAAGGTAGCGACCCAAATGTTGCGCGCGACACGTCGTCTGAATATGGTGATCATTTCTGTGAAAAAGTTTAAAAATCCGACTTCAAATAACAAAGTTATGGGCCGGACACGAATTCGGGACGTACGTACGGACGGACGGACTGTCTTACCAGAGCTACATTATGGGGTTTTCTTTTGTTATTTCTTTTGTTCTTTTTAACCCCACAATGCAGAAAATAACCCCACAAGAGAAACGGAATGAATGACATAAAAGACATCTATTGTTATGAGAACAATAGACCAAACCCCATAATGCAGCTCTGGTTTGTACGGACGGACGGACGGACAATCCGACGACTATATGCTCCCCCGAAATTTTTCGGGGAGCATTATAACAGAATAAATAAATTCTAAGTTTCATTTCTTTCGAGAACCGACCAGAAGATTATGGAAGCAGTATAACTTTACTGTTAATTAATTTGATAAAAATAGTTCATGAGTTTATGTATACGATATAGCATTATACACTTGTCAGTAAATTTAAAATATATGTTATACATGTTTAATGACCTTGATATTATGTTTCTGTATGTATATATGTTTGTTTGTACATATGCTGTGTGCTCATGGGTATAATACCCACATGTATTTGGAATAAATTCTTGAAATCTTGTCTGATTTGTAGAATCCGTAGAATAACTAGTGTATATTTGTTTTATAAATCTTTGTGTGTATGGGCCGCTGGCCTTATACTCAATAAAGTTTTTTTCATTATCACTTAACAGAAGCACACATGCTTTCGTATATACAGAATTTGTTTATTTCATTATTTCTATTTATTTATCTGTCTAGACTTATTCTTTATAATTATAATGATGAAAAAAATGACTATAGGATAGGATATGTAACTAGATGAACCGCCAGATTCTGGTACAATGATTCAGCAAATTTAATATCTGGTTAACCTTTTTGTGCTATCGTTAAGTTTACATACCGTTTAACTATATGATATATCACTTCAAGTATCATATTCCTTGTTTGGGTGTGCACAGCCTTATGATATTATGTCTTTTTTTAAAGCTGTAACTGTATATATGATATGTTGATACTGATATGTGACTAAGACGTAAAACAACTTAAAATATTTGTCTTATATTTTGTGTAACATATACACACTATTGTTTGTTTAATTGATAATTAATGACTAGTCTTGTCTCCATCTGAAATATTTTAAAAGTATTTAATATACTTGTAATACATAATACTGGTGTCACTATGTTAAAAACATTATAAATACTGTATACTCATCACTAGATAGCATCAAAATCAATTTTAATTGAGAGAAATTTAAATTCCACATGTCATTCATATTAAATCATTCAAAAAAGTGAATGATTCAATAGGCACCAACATTTCTTATCTATAACCTGTTTAAAGAATTTAAAAATTGGCCTTTAAACATAGGTTATTTTTAACAATCAAAGTTAGATAAGAAGCTTATATGTTCTCTTATTATGCTTTTCAAATGTACACAGTTGTTCAGATACCGAGCGAGACCCTCAATACTATGATCTCTGTAAAATTTTCCTATTTTCTATTTTTTGAAAGGACGACAACCGTTTTATGAAACATTAAACAAATAGTACACAAAACTGAGGACCTCACAGAATGATAGTGACCGTTCAGCCAGCCCGCAAACCTTTTTAACAGGCCGAAGCCGACTATGAGGTACGTCATGGGTATGGGTTCAGTCAAACCTCAGGCCAACCATATCCTCCTGAACTTGATTTTATTTGATCCTTAGTATAGATTATGAATCAAGACTACATAATTGCAAATCTTAAACAATTCTTTTTATATAAATATGCGTTTTAAGAAGTCTTAGTTAAAAGTTATGGCGTATAAAGTTTCATTGCTCAATAACAAAGCATTTTTTTTTTCAGAAAATAAAACACAAGTCTTTTAAATGGAAAATATTTCAAAGCTTTTGTTGTGTTTTTAATCAAAACGTTATTGATAATTACTTTAGCAGGAAACATCCCAGATGATTTATATGACTTATTTTGGGTTTTTTATTGCAGTGC
Organism: Ruditapes philippinarum; assembly: GCF_026571515.1. Taxonomy (NCBI): domain Eukaryota; kingdom Metazoa; phylum Mollusca; class Bivalvia; order Venerida; family Veneridae; genus Ruditapes; species Ruditapes philippinarum. The sequence goes on from NW_026857221.1 coordinate 36,546, forward strand.
TTTACCATTTTGTTGGGTCTTTTAAATACAACAGCGTCATTTTTGATAGCTGCGTCTACACCGGAAATCCGACAACAGTGTGAAATTTGAAATTAATTATATAATGTAACTGCACGAGTAAATTATGATCACGAAAATGGTTTAATTTTATTGTTTAGTTGTTTCTCAAAAGTTAAAGGGTAGATATATTTCATAAAAGAACTACCAGAGTAAAACTTAGCAAACAATTCGTGGTAATGCTATATTTTAAACTGTTATTACGTTTAATTTTTTTTTAACTTATCAAAACAGACTTGTTATGAATATCAAATAATTCCAATACAACGATGCTGTGCTTATGTTCGCATGGACCTTACATGTTAAAGAATATGAAATCACAATTCAATTTTGAGAAAACATTAGATTCATAACGATATACTACATCAATAATGCTTTAACAAATGTTATATTATTAAGTAAAACCAATCCCTGTGTAAGTTACCTTCAAATCTTGACCATTTGGAACTGTTTATTAATAATAAAGCTTATAAATTGTTTCCTTTTAGATATTCATATTGAATAAATCTGGTAAACGCTCTGAGTGTTCTTTTGTCTCATTGTTGTGTTGAATGAAAGGGTATAGATTTTATAATGTAATTTCAATATATTTCAGTAATTTATTCCAGTTTCTTGACCTTGAGACTAATCTTTTTGCATGTATGGAAATGCTCTTCTTATATCGACTGTAAAACTTTTATCATGTAGTCGATTTAATATGAACACAGTCTTTTGTGAGAGTTGGTGCGTCTGAAGCTGCGACTGATTTCTTCCAAGGATCTCCACTTTTTTAGATTTCTAAAATGGCTACAGAATATTTGCGATAAGACAAAAACATTCTGCAAAAAAAAAATTCTGTTTAAAATTCCAGCAAAGTTCATTTATAAATCACATATTTATCTTCTTATATGTCTTATCTTAAGCTATGTTATGTATCTAGTTTAAGATAAGACATGTAAGAAGATAAATATGTGATTTATAAAAATAAACAGAAACTCCTTGAAAAAGAGGGGTTTAACCCCTCGAAACGTTAGAGTAATTAAAGTTTGTGTGGTAGATAATTTTTAATTAACTGTTTCCAAATTGAATTTAAAAAAGTTCATTTAAACTAAACTGCCTTGAAATCATTAAAGTTTAACGTAGTAAATGCTTACGTGATTTCAGACACATTTCAGACTTATTCATGAAATCATCTGTCAATTTTCCTTATATTTTGTTGTTCATAATGAGACAACATTATAAGAAACGCAAAAAAGCAACCACTCTTCTGTAATTTCACATAATTAAACCAGAAAGTTCTGGATTAAAAAACTTCTTGTTGTTGACAGTAGTCTCATTACCGCGTGCATTCATATCTCATGAATGTGTGTGAAAAAGATAATTCTAACCAATTATCTATGTAACAAGTCTAGTCCATGAGTTATATGTGACTCATGTAAAGCAAAAAACAATTATGGCATAAAAATAGTCCTTGCATGAGAATACAAATAACTTATTCTTAATTGATTATCTTAAGTATCTTATATACCAGTACATGTAATAACAGAAATTAAAACAGAAAAAGTGAATGAATACTGGTGAAAGATGAACAGCAACGATGTTATTCAATTTATATTTAATCGGAAATAAAAAATGTAATTTATTTCATTTATTTAATAACAACTGCATATTATAATTATATACGTGTAATGTAGGTTTTTATATCTCATCAATGTTGACATATACATATATAAAGTATTATGTGAAAATTTCATAAAACATTCACACAGTCATTTAATGTAAGAAACAAGAGATAATTATCATCGACACAAGAAACATTTTCTAAAATCTCGTGCATTCTGTGACGATGACTTCTCACTGTATGACCGTCTTTAACGTGTCATCAAACTATTACAATATAAGATCATTTGAGATATTTCAATGTATTTTAGTCAATGACTGCCGTTTATAAAACTGACAGTAACAAAATTTTTTGTTATAAAATGTCAAGTCAAATGTTTAAATATATTCATTTTAATCATAAACCATTTTTTTTATTCTTGTAACTTAAACTTTAATACCTTGTGCATGTTTTTGTTATCTCTTAAACCAAATAATTATTCACATTTTTACATGCACAGTTTGGCTCCACAACTAATCTAAGGGTGAACCTGGCTTTATACAGGACAGACAAGGGAATCTTACGAAGAAACCACGAAAAAGGATTTGGCGGTACTAATACACAATGTAGTTGTTTTTAAAGAAGAAAACATAACAGATCTGCTTTGAATTAAGTACAAGTCATGACTCAAAGATTATATTCAAAGATATTCAAAGATATGTCATAGATTAAAAGAGATAATAATTTGATAATTAAGTAAGACAATCATAAACAAACATGATAAAGTGTAAAAACTATTTAAGATAAGAAGAGAAATAACTTTTGAGTAGATGCACTATGATTAAAATCAGATCAATAAAAATTATTTTCTTGCATAAAATATTGAACTGTATTATGAGAATGGTAAAACAATCTCTTTTTGTTACAAAGAAATCCATGAGGATTTATAGCATTGTTCTATTGGCATTTCACACGTGTATACCATTGACAACATACATATTGATGGTTGGATATTAAACAGAGAATATTATAAGAGTCTAATATATTGTTTTATGTTCCACAAAGAATCAATAAGAAGTTCATTACTGTTCATATTTTAACGCCGCTAATTTTGTCCTTAGAATTGTTTCGATTGATTCTGCACGTGATGTAGTTCTAATATTGATTAGATTGGGGACTATTGATGTGTATCACAATAAATCATCGGTAATTAAATTGTTATCATTTCTCTATCTCTGAGATATTCAGGTATCTCGCTTTTTTCAGTGCCACATATCTGCGATACATTCAATCCTTGTGAAAACTTTTTCGAAAGTAAATCTTGCATATATCTTAAATAGTATGTTTGATAAAGTAAAACTTGTCGTACGTGTCATCAACATATTTTATGGTTATCATCTGGAAAGAAGCGGACAGAAAAATCAAAAGTAAATATTTCTGTTTTTTAGTCGCCCTGGAAAATTCTGATTTTAATCAAACGTATAATAAACTGAGTGGCAATCTTGGCAACTCAGCCTTTTTCTAAATTATAGAGGATTTCTTAAGCCGAATGTTTGCCAGGAACTATGCAAAATACTGTGAAGAATGCGCCTCATTTTATTAAAAGTATCTTTATTTGAATCTCTATGCAACAAATTCCGGCATATATTGTACAATAATTAGATTTGCAGCATTATTTTTGTTTAAAATTAATTAAGTCTTTTTATAAATCTGCATGTCTCAAGATGAGCTACAAGAAAATTAAGCTTAAAAACTGCAGTTACTGGTAGCATTTGGCAAAACAAGACAACACAACAGTAAAGGACAGCCCTATAACTTTGGAGAGAGGCTTTTGCTTAAAAAATATTCTCTGTATCTAAAATAATTGGTCTTTATATATTTCCATTATGGGCAGCCATCTTGGATGGGAACCATAATAGAAATGGAACTAGATTATTCAAAACGGAGTTGTTATCTTCATTTAAGGTTGTTATATCATTGCCTGATTTTCTTTAATTATGACCATAATTGTGAATTTGTCTTTCAGTTAACATTAACCTGTTGAATTTGTGTAAACAGTTTATTCAAACTTTAGGGGATTTGATATCAAATACAAAACATGAGTTACCAACGGTATAGAGCCTGTTTAGAATGCACGGATGTCTGGCTTCTTCATTGGATATTTTAGCGTGAATACTATTATCATTTTTAGATATCAATCATGCCTAAAGTAAATATAGATATTTGTTTGCGAAAAGGAGTCCTTTCGCTATATCTATAAAACATTTATGTTAATGTGTGTTTTAAAACATAGACATTCTATGTTTATTTTCTTTCAAAAATGGACCCTAAGATTATGGAAACAATATTATTTTACTGTAGATTAATTTAATAAAAAAAAAACATAAGATATAGCTTTATACCCTTTAACAAGCATTCATGTTATTGTACATACATGATTGATTTGTTTCATTATTTCTGTTTACCAATCTATTTGTAATGATGAAAAAAAATAATTATTATAGGATATGTTACAAGATGAACCACCAGATTCTAGTACAATGATTCAGCAAATTTTATATTTGGTTAACCTTTTTGTGCTTGCGTCAAGTTTACATACCGTTTAACATTATGATATATCACCTCAACTATTATATTCCTTGTTTGGGAGTGCACAACGTTGTGATATTAAGTCTTTTTAAAGCTGAAACTGTATTTATGATATGTTGATACTGATATATGACTAAGACGTTAGATTTTTAAAACTACTTAAAATACTGGTCCTATATTTTGTGTAACATACACATTCTAGTGTTTGTATAATTGATAATTAATGACATGTCTTGTCTCGATCTGAAATAGCTTAAAAGTATTTAATATACTTGTAATACACAATACAAGTGTCATTATGTTTAAAAGATTATAAATACTGAATACTCATCACTAGATAGCATCAAATTCAATTTTAATTTAGAGAATATATATCCTACATGTCATTCATATTAAGTAATTCAAAACAAGTTGACGATTGAATATGCACTAACATTTCTAATGTATATAACGTGTTTAAATAATTTAAAATGTGAAACAAAATATAGGTTAAACTGAACATTGAAAAAATCAAGTTCTATTATATGTTTATGTAAATGTAAACTTATGTTCAGATACTGAGTGAGACCGTCAATACTAAAATATTATCACTGTGACATTTAAAATTTACCGACATTTTTTTATATGAAGAGACTGATCCGTCCTTTGAAACATTGAAGAAATAGTACACAGTACTGAGGACCTCAAAGAACTTTTGTGACCGTTCAGTCATTCTACAAACATTTCTAACGGAGCGAAGCCGGTCTTTAGGTACGTCATGGCACGTCATGGTTATGGGTTCAACCGGATTTGAGACCATCCCTATCCTGCTGAACTAAATTTCATTGGATTATTGGTATTTATTACATGCTTTTCGATGGTTTATAGAAATATATCAGTGAATTAAAACTGATAATTTCACTGTTTGAAACAGTGACGTCACGTTGTATAATTATTTGGCGCGCTATTAATTTATTATTGGGTAAAAATGTCCTTTTTAACGTTTGATTGCATGTAATAAAAAGAAAATTTGTTTAGTTTAGTTTAAGATCGAAATATATTTCACCTCGTGAACACCAAAAGTTCACATTTCACTCGTGGCTGCGCCACTCGTGAAATATACCTTTTGGTGCTCACTCGGTGAAATATATTCCGCTCTTACACTGAACTTAACAAATATTCTCTATTTATTGATGAATTAACAAAATTACTAATCGCAAAAATTCTTAATATTTTCTATGAGTTTAAAGATGTCTCAGTTAAAAGTACCGTCGCATAAATCTTTATTGATTATTAATTAACTATTTTTTTTAATAAAATAGAACACAATTAAGTCTTTAAAATGGAAAGTATTTCAAAGCTTTTGATGTGTTTTTAATCGAAACATTATTGATAATTATTTTAACAGGAAACATCCAAAATACTTTATATGACTTATTTTGGACTTTTTATTACAGTGCTTTACCATTTTACTGGGTCTTTTAGAAACAACAGCGTCATTTTATCTTTCAAACCAATTATATCTACATGTATAATTTGGCTCCACATCTTTTCTAAGGATAATTTTTCCTAATTCAGGACAGACAATGGAATCTTACGAAGAAACCACAAAAAAAGGATTTGGCGATAAAAATAGTTTTTTAAGAAGTAAACATCACAGATCTGCTATGAACTAAGTACAAGTCATGACTCAAAGATTATCTTCAAAGATATGTTATAGATTAAAAGAGATAATCATTTGATAATTAAGTAAGATAATCATAAACAAACATGATAAAGTCTTTGAAACAATTTAAGATGTGAAAAAAACGTTGGTGTTGATGCACTTTGATTAAAATTTTATTTTTGTTTTATGCTTGATAAAATTCGTTCGTATTCGTATTAAAATCAGATCAATTAAAATTATTTTCTTGCATAAAATATTGCTCTGTATTTTAAGAATGGTAAAAAGTCTTATTTTTTATTACAACCAGGAAGGTGTGGTTAATTGTGTACAATTGTAAAATTTATATTCTAAGGTGAATATTATTATTATTTTTAGATATCAATAAAGTCTAAAGTAAATATTATTTGATATTTCGAAAATCGACCCTTAGATTATGGAAACAATATGATTTTATTGTTGATTTTTTTTTATAAAAAATTCATATATATAGCTTTACGCCCTTTGAAGTAGCATCCACTCATTATTCATTTTGCCAATCTATCTTGTAATTTATATTTGTAATGATGAAAAAATAGGATATGTTACAAGATGAACCGCCAGATTATAGTACAATGATTCAGCAAATTTTATATCTGGTAAACCTTTTTGTGCTTGCGTCAGGTTTACTTATGATATATCACCTAAACTATTATATTCCTTGTTTGGGTGTGCACAACGTTGTGATATTATGTCTTTTTTAAAGCTGAAAATGTATATATGATATGTTGATACTGATATATGACTAAGACGTAAGACTTTTAAAACTACTTAAAATATTTGTCCTATATTTTGTGAACGTACACATACTATTGTTTGTTTAATTAATAATTAATGACGTGTCTTGTCTCCATCTAAAATAATTTAAAAGTATTTAATATACTTGTAATGCATAATACTGGTGTCATTATATGTAAAAAAATTTAAATACTGTATACTCATCACTAGATAGCATCAAATTCAATTTTAATTGAGAGAAATATAAATCCTACATGTCATTCATATTTAGTAATTCAAAGAAAGTGAATGATTCAATAGGCACCAACATTTCAAATGTCTATAACCTTTTAAGAAAATATAAAATGTGAAATTAAACAAAGGTTAAATTTAAACAATCAAAATCAAATAAGAAAGAATATGTTACAGTTTTCTTCTATATGTTTATATAATACTATGATCCCTGTGAAATGTATCTATTTTCTCTTCCATGAACCTATGAAACATTTACTAAATAATACACAGCGATTAGTGCCTCATAGAACTTTGGTGACCGGTCAGACAGCCCGCAAGCATACTTAACAGACCGGGTACGTTATGGTTATGGGTGCAATCGGATCTGAGACCAACCCTATTTTGCTGAACTTGGTATTTATTGATGAATGAACAAAATTGCTAATTGCAAACAATTCTTATTATTTTCTGAGTTTTAAGAGGTTTCAGTTCAAAGAACCGGCGCATAAATGTTTATTGATTATTAATTAGCTATTTTTTAACAAAATAGAACACAAGTATTTTAAATGGAAAGTATTTCAAAGCTTTTGATGTCTTTTTAATCAAAACTTTATTGATAATTACTTTAACAGGAAACATCATGAAACATATGATTTATATGCCTTATTTTGGGGTTTTCATTACAGTGCTTTACCATTTAATTGGGTCTTTAAGATTCAAGGATGTCATTTTGAATAGCTGAATCTACACCGGAAATCCGACAACAGTGTGAATTTTGTCATTAATTATATGATGTAACTGCGCTAGTGAATTATGATAACGAAAATTGTTTTATTTTATAATTTCGTTTAAAATTCTAGCAAAGTTCATTTAAACTGCCTTGAAATCATTTAACGTAGTAAATGCTTATGTAATATGATATTGATGATATATGGCACATTTCAGACTTATTCATGAAATCTTCTTTCAATTTTCCATATATTATATCTTACCATACTTATTGAATATCAAAAAGAAAACGCCAAGAAAAACAACCACTTTCTGTAATTTCACATAATTAAACCAGAAAGTTCTAGATGAAAAAAAACTTCTTGTTGTTGACAGTTATCTCATTACCGCGTGCATTCATATCTCATGAATGTGTGTGAAAAAGATAATTCTAACCAATTATCTATGTAGCAAGTCTAGTCCATGAGTTATACGTGACTTATGAAATGCGAAAACAATTATGATATAAAATAGTCCTTGCATGAGAATACAAATATCTTATTCTTAATTAATTATCTAAAGTATTTTATATACCAGTACATGTAATGATAGAAATTAAAAGGAGAATAAGTGAATGAATATTATGTTGTTTCTTTTTTTGTTGGTGAAAGATGAACAGCTACGAAGTTATTCAATTTATATTTCATCGTGCCATTTTTTAAAATCTCGTGAATTCTGTGACGCTGACTTTCACGTTATGGTCGTCTTTACTATTACAATATGAGATCTTACAGATATTTCATTGTCTTTTAGTAAATAACTGCCATTTTTAAAACTGACCGTAACAAAATGATTTGATAAATAATGTCATGTCAAATGTTTAATTACATTCATTTTAACCATAAACCCTTTTTTTATTCTTGAAACTTAAACTTCAATACCACGTACATACTTTTGTTATCTTTCAAGCCAAATGATTATTCACATTTCTACATGCACAGTTTGGCTCCACATCTTCTCTTACCTGCTTTAACTCATGACAGACAAGGGAATCTTACGAAGAAACCACAAAAAAGGATTCGGCGATAAAAATAGCCTTTTTTTAAAAAAAGTAAACATCACAGATCTGTAATGAACTTAGTACAAGTCATGACTCAAAGATTATCTTCAAAGATATGTCATAGATTAAAAGAGATAATTATTTGATTTTTTAAATAAGATAATTATAAACAAACATGATAAACTCTTTGAAACTATTTATGATGAGAAAAATAACTTTTGAATTGATGCACTTTGATTAAAATCAGATCAGTAGAAATTATTTTCTGGAATATAATATCACTGTTTTATAAAAAAAAAAAGGCAAAAAAATCTAGTTTTTATTACAAAGAAATCCATTTGCAATGTTCGTAAGAAGGATTGATAGCATTGTTCAATTGCCATTTCAAACCAGTATATCATTGGCAACATACATATATAATATTTTTGTATTCTTTGTTAACTGACCATAAGATTTCAAGCATTTAAAGAATATCTCTCATCAAGCTATATGTTGATCTTGTGTTTTGTTTTCGATAAGATCAGGATACTTACAGTATGCAAATTCCTACCTAAAATATTAAAGACTCATATGTTGGTCTTTTGTTTCGTTTTGACAAGATCAGGATAGTATGTAAGGACTCATATATCTAACACACATAGTTCTTTTGTGACAAGGAAGAGCAGGGGTAGTTTATAGAATACACCACATACATAATTTTGTAAACATATAGATATTATTAGAAATGGATTATAAATACTAAGATATTTCAACATGTAATTGAATGTTAACCTTCTCCGTTCTTGTTTAAAACTTGTTTGAAATTTATTTTTGTACACTGTCTTGCCATATATATATATATATTGTATATACTTTATTCAAATGATTTCATATCAAAATGACTACATGTATTTAATAACATTGCGAGGTCAAATACCACTTTACATGAGTTTTGCTAATTCTTTCACAACAATTCTTGGAAATATCTTTTGCGTATACTCAACACTAACAATTAAAACAAATAATATATAAAATTTAAGTATCTAAAATGAAAAGATATCACATATTTTATAATATGCTGAATGCAATTTTTGCCAAAAATGTTGTTGGAATTTTAAAATAGAATAATTCCAAAATGCTGTTTAATAGAAATATTGTAGTAAATAGCCTTAAAAGCGAATTACTCTTGCACAACATCATTGACAAACGAATAAATTCCAAAAATCTAATAGCAACATGATACACAATTCATATTTGCTTGAATAACAGAGACATTCTATGTTACAACTTTTTCGAGAATCAACTTTAAGATAATTGAAACAATGTAATTTAACTGTTAATTTATTTAATAAAAATATTCCAAAAGATATAGCTTTACACCCTTTAAAGAAGCGTACATGTTTTTGAATTTACAGGACTGATTTGTTTCATTATTTCTTTTTACCAATCTATTTGTAATGATGAAAAAACTGTAGGATATGCAACAAGATAAACCAGCAGATTCTGGTACTATGATTCAGCAAATTATATCTCTGGTTAACCTTTTTGTGCTTGCGTCAAGTTTACATACCGTTTAACTGTATAATATAACATCTCAACTATTATATTCCTTGTTTGGGTGTATACAACGTTGTAATATTAAGTCTTTTTAAAACTGTAACTGAAGATATGACATGCTGATACTCATAAATGACTAAGACGTAAAACTTTTAAAACTACTGAAACTATTAGTCTACATTTTGTGTAACATATACACACAATTAACAATTAATAACTTGTCTTGTCTCCATCTAAAATAATTAAAAAATATTTAATATACTCGTAATGCATAATACTGGTGTCATTATATGTAAAAAAATTAAATACTGTATACTCATCACTAGGTAGCATCAAATTCAATTTTAATTGAGATAAATATAAATCCTACATGTCATTCATATTCAGTAATTCGAAACAAGTTGATAATTAAATATGCACTTACATTTCTAATGTCTATAACGTGTTTAAATAATTTAAAATGGGAAACTAAATATAGGTTAAACTGAAACATTGAAAAATCAAATTTTATTATATGTTATTTAAATGTAAACATTTAAAATTTACCTATTTTTTCTGATATGAAGAGGCTGATCCGTCCTATGAAACATTTAAGAAATAATACACGGCACTGAGGGCCTCATAGAACAATAGTGACCGTTCTACAACCCCGCAAACATTTTCAACAGACCGAAGCCGACATTTAGGTACGTTATGGCTATGAGTTTAGTCAAACCTCAAGCCAACCCTATTCTGCTGAACTTGATCTTATTGGATCCTTGGTATAAATTATGAATCATCAATAACAAAGCATTTTGATTAGAAAATAGATTTTAAAATGGAAAATATTTCAAAGCTTTTGGTGTGTTTTTTATCAAAACGTTAATGATAATCACTTAAACAGGAAACATCCCAGATAATTTATATGACTTATTTTGGGCTTTTCATTACACTGCTTTACCATTTAGTTGGGTCATTTAACTACAACAGCATCATTTTGAATAGATGAGTCTACACCGGAAATCCGACAACAGTGTGAATTTTGTCATTAATTATATGATGTAACTGCGCGAGTGAATTATGACAACGAAAATTGTTTTATTTTATAGTTTCGTTATTTCTCAAAAGTCAAAGGGTAGATATATTTCAAAAAGATCTACCGCAGTAAAACTTTTCAAACTATTCGTGATAAATGCTATATCTTAAACTGTTAATACGATAAATTTATTTAAAGTTATCAAAACAGACTTGTTATGAATATCAATAATTCCAATATAACGATGCTGTGCCTATGTTCGCATAGACCTTAGATGTTGAAAAAAGATGAAATCTCAATTCAGTTTTGAGAAAACATTAGATTCATAACGATATACTACATCAATAATGCTTTAATAAAAAATGTTATATTTTTCAGTAAAACCAATCCTCTTTAAGTAACCTTCAAATTTCAATTCATTTTGGAACTGTTAATTAATCATAAAGTTTCTAAATTGTTTTCTACTATATACTTATATTAAATAAGTATGATTCGCTCTGAGTTTTCTTTTGACTCATTGTATTATAGTTTGGGGACCTTTCTGTTGAAAATGTGTCAGAGTTAAATTGTTTTCATAATTATACATGTACAGTGCTTTAACTGGAGTGCAGGTATTAGTTACCCGCTCTCCAGAGCGTGCCCATTGATTTGGGGTTTACTTATTGTGACGGCAGAGAAAGGGAAGCGATAGATATGCTCGTTCAATGGTTACTTTTTCTGGGGTTTCATATTTTGACAACAGGTAACGTATTTAATGATTGACTATGATACAAAAGAAAAAGAACATCAAAACACTCGGCAATCTGATTAATACTCGGGGGCTACGCCCCATCGTACAAATCGGTAGCCTTGTGTTTCGATGCTCTTTCTATTACTTGTCGTGTTGAATAAAAGGGGTAACAGTTTTATTTTGTTTTTGTAATGTTTTTAATGTCTTTGACATTATCCAAGCTATTATTTTAATATGTATCAGTAATTTATTCCTGTTTCTAGACCTAGAGCTTTATGCATGTATTGAAATGCTCTTCTTATATCAACTTTTTCATATTTCTAATATGGCTACCGAATGTTTGCGATAAGACAAAAACATTCTACAAAAAATCTCTGTTTAAAATTCCGGCAAAGTTCATTTTAACTGCCTTAAAATCATTAACCAAAGTCAATGTTACATGTTATTGCATATGTTATATGATACTGATGATATAAGACACATTTCAAACCCACTCATGAAATCATGTTTCAATTTTCCATATATTATATCTTTCCATAATTATACAATATGAAAAAAGAACAACGCCAAATACAACCACTCTTTTGTAAGTTCACATAATTAAAACTTCTTGTTGTTGACAGTAATCTCATTACCGCGTGCATTCATATCTCATGAATGTGTGTGAAAAAGATAATTCTTACCAATTATCTATGTAACAAGTCTAGTCCATGAGTTATGTGTAATTCATGTTATGCAAAAAAAACAAATAGTTATGGCATAAATGAGAATACAAATATCTTGTTATTAATGAATTATCTAAAGTTTTTTACATACCAGTACATGTAATGATATAAATTAAAAGGAGAATAAGAGAATGAATAGTATGCTGTTTTTGTCCGTGAAAAATGAACAGTTACAAAGTTGTTCAATTTATATATTTAAATCAGAAAATGAAAACTATTTGCAATTTGTTCCATCATAACTGTGACGATAGTTTCTCACTGTATGGTCTTTCGCACTGTATGGTCGTCTTCAACGTGTCATCAAACTATTACAATATGAATTCATATGAGATCTTAAATTGTCTTTTAGTAAATAACTGCCTTTTTTGAAACCGACAGTTACGAAATAATTGATAAATAATGCCATGTCAAATTAATTATTAAATTAATTTTAATCTTGAACCATTTTCTATTCTTGAAACTAAAACGCCAATACCTCGTGCTCATGTGCTAAATGCACGCTTTTGTTATATCTTAAACCAAATAATGAAATCTCATATTTCTACATGCACAGTTTGGCTCCACATCTCTTCTAAGGATGAACCTGGCTTAACTCATTGCAGACTTGGAAATCTTAGGAAGAAACCACAAAAAAGGTTTTGGCGATAAAAATAGCCTTTTTTTTAAAAAGTAAACATCACCGATCTGCTATGAACTAAGTACAAGTCATGACTAACAAATTATCTTCAAAGATATGTCATAGATTTAAAGAGATAATCTTTTGATAATTAAGTAAGATATTTAGAACATGATAAAGTCTTTGAAGCTATTTAAGATTAGAAGAATAACTTTTGAATTGATGTTCTTTGATTAAAATCAGATCAATAGAAATTATTTTTCTGGAATAAAATATTGCACTTTATTAAAAGTATGGTAAAAACATCTAGATCTTAATTACAAAGAGAACCATTTGCAATGTTCGTTATCAGGGTTGATAGCATGGCTATATTGCCATTTCAAATGAATATACGGCAACATACATATTGATTGTTAAATGTTAAACTAAGAAGATGATAGAAGACTAATTTATTGTTTTGTTTTATATTCAGCCACATTCGGACTATAGCTTTGTTGAAATGCAAATTCTAATTTAGTCCTTTAAATAAAATACAAACAAATGATTAACTAAATAACAATAAGTATTTTATATAAGAGAGCCACGATTTGATATTTACAAGAAACTGACAAAGTAACCAATAAGAAGATCATTGATATTCATATTTTAACTCCAATGCTAACTTTGTCGTCGTCTGAATTGTTTCTGATAAATCTACACGTGTAAGGTTCTTATTGCCAGTCCTGGTCATTGATTAGGTTCGGGACTATAGACGTGTATCACAATCAATCGCCGATTTAAACTTTATCATTTCTTTTTTAAGATATCTCTCTTTTTCAGATGCACATGTCTACGATAAATTCAATCCTTGTAAAAACGTTTTCTAGAGTAAAGTCTGCATCTATTTGAAAAAGTGATTGATAAAAAAAAAATGTCATACGTGCTATCGACTTATATTTTATGTAATTTCTTCATTGATACTCATTATGGTTATCATCTGGAAAGAAGCGGACCGAAAGTTTAGAAATAAATTGTTCTGTTTTTTCGTCGCCCAGGGAAATTCTGATAATAATTAAAGGTACAATAAACTCTGTGGCAAACTTGGCAACTCAGTCTTTTTCTAAATTACAGAGGATTTCTCTTATGCCGAATGTTTGCCAGGAACTAAGCAAAATAATATGAAGAATGTGCTACATTCTATTAGAAGTATTTTTTATTTGAATTTAAGCTACAAAATCGGGCATACATCGACAATAATTAGATTTGCAGCATTAGTGGTGTTTAAATTTAATTAAGTATTTTTTTTAAATCTGCATGTCTCAAGATGAGCCTCAAGAAAATCAAACTTAAGAAAAATGCATTTAGTTTTTAAGATAAGTAAAAGGATTTAAGTAAGGTACTAATGGGCATTTTATGCACGATTAATGTATATCACCAAACAATACTGCATGACTAGCACAGTAAGGGCTATTTTTGCCTATTTTGGCCTTTTTAAGGTAATTCATGTGGATTGTTAATACCGTTTGCAATATGTCAATTACTTTCTTTGTTCACTTCACAATAGTTTTCTTTATAATACATTTTCAAAATTTTCATGTAAATTAGCACTAATCTGGAGGCATGCTGCTTTAATTTAAATATTCAGTTTAAAAAGTTTGAAACAATGGTAAATACAAAAATGAAATAGATTGATTTGTGTTTGGTTTTGTACTTGTATAAATGAAATGTTATATTTTTTGGTAAATCATCTCAAACCACTCACAATGAAAAAGGCTCTTGTCGTCCTAAAGTATTGTTGTAAAGACATATTGTTTTGTATTTGTGAAAAAAACTTCTTCTTTTAACTATCATAAAATAAGATCAACAAGGGTGAACGCAATGGAACGCAGACCCAGATAGCATCCGATAAAACAAGACAAAAGAACAGAAATGCGCAACCTTATAGCTTTTGACTTTAAATATGCTTGGTATGTTATAAACAATTGTTCAAAAAGGTAATTGTATGTATATTTCCATTATGGGCATTATGGGAAGCCATCTTGGATGGGAACTTTAATAGGACAGGGAACCAAATTACACAAAACGAAGTTGTTATCTTTATTTAATGCTGTTATATATGCAACAATATAATGCTTTATTTTTGCAACAATATTTTGATTATTTTTCGTAAAGACAAGATACACATTTCATATGAAAGCTACTTCCAAAAATACATAATGTAACATTGCAATTGCCAGATTTTCTGTGATTTCGTCACTCAGTTTACATTAACCTGCTGAATTTGTGTAAATAGTAAATTCAAACTTTAAGGGATTTTATATCAATATACAAACAAGAATTTGTAACAGAGTTACCAACGTCCCCCGCCTCGGGAAGTTTTATATGAAGCATAAAATTGTGCTATTTCAAAAGTTTGAGGTATGGATCTCAGGACATTCAGTCCAAAATTATGATCAATGCTAGATCTGCAAATGTAACAATAAATTTGTTAAAAAAATAAAATGAAACACGAAATTTAAAAATCTATCATGCTAAGTTTTGACCTCTAAGTGTGACCTTGACCTTGGAGGTAGGGGAGCAGGTGTTGTGCATGATATAACGTCTTATTATTGAGACTATTTGTGCCAAGTATTTTCAAAATCCCTTGAACTATGAAGAAGTTATAGATTGGACACAAAATATACCAAATAATTTACTATTTACTATGTAAATCTTTGACCTCTAAGTGTGACCTTGACCTTGGAGGTAGGGACACAGATGTTATGCATGACATATCATCTAATCATTGTGACTATTTGTGTCAAGTATTTTCAAAATCCCTTAATCTATAAAAAAAAGTAATAGACGGGACACAAAATATACCAAATAACAGACTCTGTTAACCTTTGACCTCTAAGTGTGACCTTGGAGGTAGGTGTGCAAGTGTTGTACTTGACATATCGTCTGATTATTGTGAATATTTATGCCAAATTATTTCAAAATCCCTTGAACTATGAAGAAGTTCTAGATTCGACACAAAATATACCAAATAACAGACTATGTAAATCTTTGACCTCTAATTGTGACCTTGACCTTGGAGGTAGGGACACAGATGTTACGCATGACATATCATCTAATCATTGTGACTATTTGTGCGAAGTATTTTCAAAATCCTTTGATCTATGAAAAAGTTATGGACCGGACACAAAATATACCCTGTAACAGACTATGTAAGTATTTGACCTCCAAGTGTGACCTTGAACATGGAGGTAGGTGACTGGTTTTTATGCAGGACACATCATCTGATGATTGTGAACAATTATGGCAAGTATTTACAAAATTCCTTCATAGAAAAGAAAGTAATGGACCGGACACGACATATACCCTCAAATAGACAATGTTGACCTTGAATAAGCAAGTACGACCTTGACCCTGGAGGTAGGGATCTGGTTGTTGCGCATGACACATCGTCTTATTATAACAAACATTTGTGCCAAGTTATTTTAAATTCCTTTGATAAATGACAAAGTTATGGACCGGACACGAAATATACCCTGTAACAGACTATGTTAATATTTGACCTCCAAGTGTGACCTTGACCTTGAAGGTAGGCAACTGGTTTTTGCGCATGACACATCGTCTGATTATTGTGAATAATTATGGCAAGTATTTACAAAATCCCTTTATATATAAGAAAGTTATGGACCGGACACGACATATACCCTCAAATAGACAATGTTAACCTTGAATGAGCAAGTACGACCTTGACCCTGAAGGTACGGATCTGGTTGTTGCACATGACACATCGTCTTATTATAACAAACATGTGTGCTATGTAATTTCAAACTCCTTTGATAAATGACAAAGTTATGGACCGGACACGAAATGTTCCCTGTAACAGACTATGTTAATATTTGACCTCCAAGTGTGACCTTGACCTTGAAGGTAGGTGACTGGTTTTTGCGCATGACATATCGTCTGATTATTGTTAACAATTATGGCAAGTATTTACAAAATCCCTTGATAGATAAGAAAGTTATGGACCGGACACGACATATACCCTCAAATAGGCATTGTTGACCTTGAATGAGCAAGTGCGACCTTGACCCTGGAGGTAGGGGTCTGGTTGTTGCGCATGACACATCGTCTTATTATAATAAACATTTGTGCCAAGTTATTTCAAATTCCTTTCATAAAGGACCGGACACGAAAGTGTGACGGACGGACGGAAGTTCTAACAGGAGAGTAATAATGTGGCTACTCCATTGTTCTCTCTATTGTTCTTTTTAGCCACACAAAAGAAAATAGCCACATAAAAGCATTACGGAATGAATGACATCAAAGAGAAAGAACAGTTACCTATTGTCCCTCTAGCCACATAATTACTGTCCTGTGAGTGCGGACGGACAGACGGACGGACGGACGGACGGAGCCTATTTCTATATCCCCCTTTTTTCTTCGAAAAGGCGGGGGACAATAAATGAGTTACCAACATTAAAGAGCCTGGTCAGAATGCACGGATGTGCATGTTTTTCTGGCTTTATACTTGATTCCAAAGGTTTTATCACCTTAACCTCCAGCTGGTTAACATTATATTGATAGTTTGAAATTAAAACTCGGTAACAAAAGTTTATAATTAAATAATTTGTGTACACTAAAGCACGGATTTATATTACATTAAGATCCGTGACTAAAGTTATATACTGTTTCTTTTCATCTAATTTGATATCCGGGTAAAGCAACGCTTGTGACTCTTTTCCATTTACTTTTGAGTGCATAGAAAACATTCAATGGTTTGGTTGCTTTGAAACACATTAAAAAATTTATTTTAAATAATCGCGGTCATCCATTTTATTAAACTGTATTAGGACATACACGTACAGTTATTATTATAATGTGTGCCTTTTGTACAAAATAAAAACAGCAACAACAAAAGAAGAAGAAAAAAACTCGTTTCTCTCAAAAGCTCAAATTTTGTTCGACTTTCTACTTTATCACCAGGGAGGTGTGGTAAATAGTGTACAATTGTAAAATTTATATTCTAAGGCGAATACGAATACATTTTTAGATATCAATCAAGTCTAAAGTAAACATAATTTGATATTTGTTTGCACACAGGAGTCCTTTCGCTACATCTATAAAACATTTATGTTTAAACAATTTAAAAGAAATTTGGCTTAAAGTAAATAATTTGATATGACTGGAATTCAGAATATTACCACAAACAGTTATTAAATACACGTGCGCATTATGTAATTACGACAGGGTGAATGTTCTATAAGGAAATGGTTCATGTATGCAAATTGAGTAAATTTTTAAACCCATATCATATTAATTTTGCTGTTTACTTATAATTATTCATAGCAGATCCTTTTAATAAACAGGCCAATTTGATAAGAAAAAAATTCTTTGCGACTATTATATTCGATTATAACGAATTATTATATATGTGAGTGTGAAATAATAAAAGTGTTACTAGTATGTTATTACTTACTTGTTTTTCAACTAAATAAGAACATAAATAACTTTATCGGTAAAGATGTCTAAAAGGGGAGACCATTGACGAGAAAACAGCGAATCACGTACACAGTTGTGTCTGTTTATAAGGGATAATGGCAACATCTCTCATATATACTGGCACTAGTGGTATTCAACCCTCTGGACTAACAATATCTGAATCAGTGATTAAAGCTGCTGTTGTAAATCTAAAATATCTTAAAAGGAGACATCTAGAATTGCAATGGTCGGTTCAGTTTTCAATACAGAGTACTGCATAATCATAGTTTTCAAATGTACATTTTCGCCGGACTGAAAGTTCTTCTATAAATAACATTTAAACTTATGATATATATTTTCGCGATGGTATGTTATCAAATATTCTTGTCAAGTTGATTAGGAGTATTCTTGGCGAATATGTACATTATTTGACAGATAATTTGTAAGTTATTGTAAATTAGCTTAAGACATTTTACTCTCCTAAGCAGTTGATATACACATTGTCATTCTTAATGCAAAGATATTTGACATAAATTGAATAAAATAACTGGTTGCATCTATTTCTCAATATAATATAATCTGAGAGCAAATATATTACCACAATCAATCATAAATCCCTCTTTAAGTAAATGAATGTGGTCAACGGCTCTTAGTACTTAACTATAATACAATTATAAAAACAACTTTCAGTTAAGGTGTCAGTTTTCGATAATGTTGTCAAAGTTTCATAGTAGTTTTATAGACAGAAATTTAGTGAATTATATCGATATGCTGGTGATGTTGATGATTTTGTGGATAAAAATGTTGATGATTTAAATGCTAAAACAGGACATCCACTACCCGATTAAACTAAAATGACATGATACGCATGATAAAATACAAACATATCCTAATAAATATTTTATTTCAATAATTTATTACATTACTACGGGAAGATTTATTAGCCCGAATTGGGCATCTTCACGTGATTGGGATATGCGTTCTTTGCAATCATAGTTTGGTGTAAAGGATAAGCGATACGAGTTTAATGGGCTACCACAGTCACACGTAAACATTGGTTAATATACAAAAGTGGCTTTCTCTGCATCGTATCTATATCAATCCACATCAATGTATTGTTATGGTTTTCATTGAAGAAAAATCAAAATTGAGCAGTCAAAATGTATATATTCTGATTAGATTACACTAATATGCAAGATGGCTCTACAACAAGTGGCATAGATACGTAAAATGGTTTCAAGGTAACTATTGAATGTCTCCCTGTATGAATATTGTCGAACTATCTTATCTTATCTTTACCGATCTGTTTGATTGTTAATATTAAATTTGTCTGTAGTTTTCGAGTAGTTAAAATAAAAAGTCGTTGGTACAATGAATTACTCATTTTCTACAATGACGTAACAATTTTATTTGTTTGTTTAATATATTGAATATCTGACGCTTACTTCGGATAACCTCTCTATCACTCTTTTGAAGGATTATCCTACGAGTGTTCGACTTCTTTCATAAGTATACCACTGAGGACCATGAGTGGTTAAAATTTACAATCCAGTGCTCGGTCCCAAATCGTAACCGTTGCGTAATATATAAAAAGGTTTGCTAAATTACAAAAGTCGTTTTAAATGTGTGTTAAAATGTTGTTCAAGATTGTTTTGTCAAACCTTAGGTAAATATAACTTAATCTCACGAGTGTACACATTTTATATTTAGATAAAGACTGAAGGTGAATTTAATTTATATGAGGTGACTTGTGCAGTTCAACAACAGATATGCAAGGAATTTGAAATATTACAAGTTAAAAGAAAAACTATTTTCGTATCCTTAATATTTTCAATATCATTTGTAGTTTAGCATAGATACTTTGTTTACCAATGATCAAGTTTTATGTTCAACAAGTTAGTTATCAATACAATTTTAAGATATTATTCTTTATTTAGTTTTTTACCAGGCGTTAATATGTAGGAAGTGGCTAGCCGTACGGGCCCGTACGGCTAGCCAAAAGTTCTAGCCGTACGTGAGTCACGTACGACTAGCCAGGACACACTGTATTGTCTAGCCGTACGGCACTTTTCAAATTATTTGGAAGTCGAAAATACATATGTTATTTCATGACTTTAAGCGAGGATTTTAACCAAGAAATAGTAATTGTCTTCGTATATTTACTTTAAATAGAGATTTATCGCCTTGTTGGCTACAGTAAAAGAAGTACGAATATCGATCTTTATCATCTCAAGACATCGAAAAAAAATAGCGTTAGGTCGCAGTTAAATAACATCAATTGAAATAGTTTACAAAATTTTGATAATAATCCTTTTTTGTTTCATAAAGTTTAATTTTAGACACCTATAAAATGAAAAAATAATAATAATAATAATTATTGTTAGGCTCTGATATTTGCGTCAATTACCGACGGTATAGAAGTTTGTCCATCATTAAGGAAAGTTTGCATGTTCCGTGAAACGCATTTTAAAATTCTATTGTCAGTCCATGCATGGGTAGGCTTTATTTAAGGCTTATTAATTGTTTGTGCTTTTATGTTCGATATTTATCTACTGTATTTGAAAATTATACAATTATTTTTGCTTTTCGCCGTTTTTTTTTCAATGTTCTTTTTATTTATTTATTTATTTATTCCACTCCGATCATTATTTATTCGATCCATGTGCTTAATTAACAAAAATTCATCTTACAGTCAAATAAAACAACAAATCATAATCATGAGGCACAAAATAACACATACATGGTCGACTTCTAATTCTATATAATTTTGAAAAGTGCCGTACGGCTAGACAATACAGCGAGTCCTGGCTGGTCGTACGTGACTCACATACGGCTAGAACTTTTGGCTAGCCGTACGGGCCCGTACGGCTAGCCACTTCCTAATATGTACTTAAACGTTTGCGATATTGAAATTGATATCTTAAGACGAGGTCAGCTTTTTTATATTTTAGACTGCACCTATGCGCTAACAAGTTATAGTGCTTCTTAACATATTATAACACTGTTAACATTAATGAAGAAATGTATAACTGTGCAAAGAAAGTATCATGCGTCCCATTCATCTTTTTTAATTAAAAGCAATGCATGCAAATGACTTGAAGGCTATCTAATATGCAATCATTTACACTAATGATAGATAGACAAACACGATGTTTGATTTTTATATCCCTTGCACTTGCAAATTTCGTGTGAAATTCATTTACCATTCAAACGTTTTCCAGCACATGTTCATTATGAGGGATTTTCTTAATAAATAAAAGTCTCAGTAGTCATAGAACTTAACAGTCACGTTTATTTCATTTGAATGAGAACAAACTTAAACGTTTTAAAACAAAAAAGAAATAAAAACACATGTGAAACAAACATTAACTAGCATTAAATCGAAGAATTTAAAAATGTTTTATACATATTGAAATTTAAAAAAACAAAGAGATGTAAGCGATTTTATGAGCAGCGGAATGTGTAAATATAGTTCTTTGAAATTAATGTTTTTTTATTGTAGAACAGTACTCAGTAGTGCCAAAATGTTATGCACTTTGAGCATATAATCCTGGAAACTTGCCAAGCAAGGTCTGGCTCAAACAATGATTTACAGAAGTTTTGATATTAATTAAAATTTCACAAGGACGTTCATACATGTAGATCAAGAGGGTCATGATAAATCTTATATTGTTCACCTGAATGAAGATTACAGTCACTTTTATTTCGAAATAGACAGAAGACAACAACAAAAATATTTTTATTTAATTATCATTTATCTATTGATTTATTTTATTTATTTATTTATTATTATTTATTTATTTATTTATTTATTTATTTATTTATTTATTTATTTATTTATTTATTTATTTATTTATTTATTTATGCATTTATGCATTTATTTATTTATTTATTTAGTTAGTTAGTTAGTTAGTTAGTTTTGAGCGTTCTTTGTGGATTTTGCTTTTCTCTCGTATTACATTCACTGACTAAATTTTGTCATTCGAGAGTATTCTTTTATAATTAAAACACACTTATTAGATTGGCAGTCTATACGTGTAATTAATGTGTGAAATAGTCCTTTTCCGATTAAATGACAAAACTACCCTAATCTAAATGATACATAATTGATATCATGGCTTCATCAGAAATTAATTAAAAAAAACTATCAGATATGTATCCTATGCTATACCATCGCCTGCTTATAAGTGTTTAAAATAAAATTGTAAATACGAAATATATTGCGAATAAATGTCAAATTAATTTTCATTTTGAATTAAAATATACACAAGAAGTCGGCGATATCTATGTTGTTCTTGCTTTTACGAAAATAGTAAAAATGGAAACAATTAAGAAACCCCATTGAAAATATGCATGTCTATTAATCAACAAATTTCTTGAAAAGTAAACGCCATATTGTCGAGTCATGAGCATTTTAAAATACATTTTGCCGATAAATCAGAACCCGTTCAAAGTCCTGAAATAGCTGTCACATAGCCGTTCAAGTCCTGCCAAGTCAAAGTAAATATCCTTGTTTACAACAAATCTCCTTTATAGCCATATATTAAATATAATTTATGCTATAGAAAAGGTGTAAATTGGCGAAATCGTCCATCGAGGCAATTGTCTAAAAATTTGGAAACAAAATTACCATTACATTGTAAACTCGGTTTGATTGTGTACATAAGGGATAATTAAAATAAGCAAAATCTCTCACGTCTCCTAGCACCGGCTTGTGTGGTAGTCAATGTTCCATACTTAAAAGTACTGGAATTAATGTCCCGAGGGACCTGAAAAATATCACAACACTTAAGCAAAGAACGGGACAATTTAAGTACACAAACATTGGCTTTTCTGTAGTCATCATAAGATACCGTGTAAACTCCGTTTAAGATTCTTATGACACGGCAGCAACTTCGTTATATAATCAGTCGAGTTCTAAAGTAAAAATATCACCATTTACTTAAACCGTTGCTACTGGGCGTGGACGGTAGTTTTCATTTATCACTGTTGAAAATGAACAGGCTCGATCAAACTTAGGCTGCAACATTAAATATTTTTACCATGTCGACTGACCTTACAGGCTTCGAAATTCAAAATTTCACCATCTTCATGTTTAAATGTTGAATATTGCTTAAGCCGGTACCGGGGGGGGGTGGATGTGGAGGGTAATTTGCACTTTTCAGAAACGTCCCAGGCGGGCCCCAAACAAAAACAGGACAGGGCACAAGACAGAGCACGGACCCCTTGCACCGTCTTAAGCAAAATTCAACGTGGTAAAATTTATATTTCAGATATATCCGCAGATATGTTCTTACATAGCCGTCTCCGTAATACGTAGTTCTCCACTACTTACAGTGCTCATAGTTCACGCTTTGCTAATGAAAATCTTTATTGGCCACTTGTGTTATAAAAAAAGAACATTTCAGATGATTTATATGAACTATTTACTTCGTAATATCTCTATATAATTAGATAAACTTGTGGAAAAAGCATCGGTAGTACTTGAACAAAAAATGTATTAAAACATTAGTTGTTTGACAGCTTGCATTCAGACATCGTGAGTGTGAAAAGATATTTCTTGCCGGTTGTCTGTTTACTCTTCCTCACCATATTGTTTCGCATGATTCACAAATACCTTGAACGATATACAAAAACGAAATATTTTATATCAAAAGATAAGTCAGTATTGTTCTATATAAATCAATGCATGCAATTTCTTTCTCTATACTATTTTGAAAAATTTACAGACATAAAAAATACACGGCATTGTATAAATTGTACATATTTTAGGTTATTCAGAATTCAAAGTCAAGTATAAATCAGGTAAATGTTGTTAAAAAATATCATCAATAAACATAGTATTTTAGCGTTTAAGTAACGCAAACTGCATTGACTGGTCTTGAAACTAGTCATTTGGCATATTATACCACATTTATAGAAAAAAAAGCTTTTATACACTCTATCGAATTATAAGGATTCTTGACAATTACATGAACCTCCTTAATTATGAACTGACCTATATTTATTAGAGAAAGGATTCGTGCGTTCGTTATTGGCGTTAAAAAAAAACCTTCCTTATCATTCCATCTTATGAAACGCAATATTGGCTCCCCGTCATTTAAAGTAATCAACCATGAATCTGAAATAATTCGGGGCAGGTGAGTATTTCACGGGGGAAAAACCGCAAATATCTTTGTGGATGTTAAAAATAGATTTCAAAGAAGAAAACATGAGAGTTGAGTAAAACTTCGTGACCGTGTGATTAACGTGATAGACATGCCAGACATATTTTTATGAGAAACATCGTCAAAACAAATCATATTGTCTAAACATCCAGAATGAACAAAACGATTTGTGAAATTTTTTTTCAATTTGTTATTATAAAGAGAAAAAAAAATTTGCAAAACACAACAAATTATAGAATTAAAAACATCGCAGACAAAAATTTTCTTTCAAAAATCATTCGTGTTATATTTTGACATGATAATAACAAACTTGAAATTTGTCCACTTATAATGAAATGTTATATGTGTTCATTGAAGTGCATATAAACTGCGTTTTTTAGTTGAAAAACTGATCAATGTTTTATAATTTCTGTATATTACACGAACATGTGTGACACACAGCTAAATAATATATATTGCAAAACTATGAAGAAAAAGTATAAAAAAGAACTACTCTTTTAATTCTTGCACAGACGTTTATGCACGGTATCTATCCGGTATCTATCTACCAAATAAATATTATCTGAGGCATTGATCAATTAGCGTGGGGTCTAAAAACGAATAGTAAAATAATTTGCGTAAGCCGCTACGATATTAGCCTCGACTTTGTCCCCATCAAATCTCGTCTTAATTTAGACGTATTTGCGTGCTACCTAAACAACAGACATACTAAATGATATCGGTCAATAAATAAATGTTCTGTGAGAAAACACGTCTGAGATCATCAGCAGACAACATTTTAATTTAATACTATGCAAGCTAAATATTTCAAGCGGGCGTAAACCTGTGAATGGAATATTTTAGGTTTTTTTGTGGACAGGAAATAGGTTTTTTTTGTGGACAGGAAATTCATCATCTGAAAAAATCCGAATGTAAATAAGGGATAATAGTGGAGGAATTTTGGCAAGCCACCCTACTTTATATTGGGAGGTTTGCCCCGCCGTTCCCGAATTCCAACTTTATACTTATCACATATTATTCAATAAATGAAGAGATTTCGTTACGATATTTTTTACCTGCATATTCAAGAGATGTTTCAGAAAAAATGATAAGAATATGGGAAAGAAACATGAATAATATAAAGGTCGTATTTTACAATAATTATATTATGTAAAAAATATTATATAAAAAAAACAATGCAGGCAAACATAACACTAAATCATTGTAGAAAAATGGCAAAATGTAACTTTGTTCTACAAACTGAACATTTTTGTTTTCATTCATAATTTTTTTTTCAGAGCAAAATAATTTGTATACGTGAATATTTTATCGCAAATGGCAAATCGAAAACAATTTTTTCAAGTAGCCCACACATTTCAATGTGATCTTTAAGAAAGTTAATATATATGTATGTTATTCTAGTATAATATCAAAGAGTGTGTGTTATGGAAAATATATTCATTCTGTTCAATATGAAATTGGCTGGTGTGGAATCTTACATTGCAAACATAATACACAGTTGTCGCAATCATTAGTACTATGACATTACAGTCATCAATATTTGCTAACAATACCTACCGATCAGGTAAATGAAAGAGAGACGCCTGTTTTAATTGGGCAATTAAGTATAACTAATGAGATGTCCAAGATGAAATAAGCCTTAATTTATTATTTCAATTTTTTGCAACATCTTTGCAATTCCGTTAATTATGAAAGTAAGATTGACAAGTAAGAACAAAACATTCCTATGAAATATTGTTCAAATTCTTAAAGATGCTGTGAAAAACGAGACAAGGTGTGGCAATGACATTAGACATTAAAATTAAAATGAAGATTCAAGAAATACTGAATTGAAATTGATTTTACAATTTAAGGAAAAAAAAGACAAAGTAAATGGAATGTGTATTTTTTTAGACTCAGTTCGTACAAACATGTCCTACACCCTTTTTACATCGTTAGTTGGCATCTTTCCTTCTAGGTATTGTTTTTACAGATGTAACTAAAACGAATGTCTTGCATAAAGATATAAGAAATTAAATAGAAACCCATAAAAAAAAGAAATCAATGTGAAGTAAAGTGTAAACAATTAAAGGGTAAAACTAATATTGAAGAATTGCGGAAAAACTGTAATCGAAAAATTTGGTCGACATCTTATCAAGGTATAAGATATCATTTTAAAAGTATGAATTACAATGACAGGGCATTTGAGCCACAAACAAATAAGTAATGATTTAATCAGACAGCTTAGATTTCTTAATTTGTAATTTAGTACATTTTATTCACTGGATAGTATCGCTGTAGTCTGCTAATCGTAGAGATTTATGTTTGTTTTGATTTTTGATTTCATCCGAAAGTAATTAAGAAACATTTTACAACGATCATATGTCTGTATTCTGCACTGGCGTCGTAATACTGTCTTTACTTTATCATTCATGATTGTAACATTTAATTTATGTCTAGTCTTGAGGTGAAATTATAAAAATTGCACCGTCATATCACAAAATCAAAACATTCAGTCACGCAATCTTTAATGATGATTACGCTAACAACCTAAAATTTTAAAACTTCAAAAAATGAAATAAGACAAAAACAGATATAATTATTGATCTTTTATTTAAGTCAATTATTGAAAGGATACAAATGCTATAAGTACATGTTTGCACATAATGTTTTCACTGAATCAGTCGAACCAAAAGTGTTTTACAATGCAATTTTATTGTCGTCAGATTGTTCACATCGATCTCACACAACTAATAAGTATATAATCCAAAATATAATAAATATATATCAACCATATTGATAGAAACATAGCTATATAACTTTACAAAACTCTATAAAGATAAAATAGATGTGAACATTTAATGAAGTTATTACTTATATGGATGAACGAATAGGCATAGCATTTTTTATGACAATGTCCTAATTATCTAAATGTAATAATTGCTTTTAAATAGTTTAAAGGTAGCATGTTAATAAGTCAGAGAGCCAATGAAAATATATGATTTTAGGTGTGGTGTGTTTTGAACGTTGAATTCTAAAAAACCTACCATTCTGACATAAAATTATAAATCGTGCAGTACTGTAAATTCAGGTAATAAAGTATCTTTGCAGGAGTGATGTCCGGTTGTATCTGGCAAGGGGCAGTGAGTTAATTAACAGTTGCCACTTTGTCCAGTGTAATATAGCAAAATAGGATAATCATCATAGCTTATAAACTCAATTGTTTACTAGTACAAAAACATTTCTACAAACATACAACATACGTAATTGAAAGTTTTCTTTTTTTACATTGCATCAAGAAAAGAGTTATTATTAAACTTTTTGTATATAAAGATATAAATTCAATATGAAATTCAGATGCATTTAAAAGAAAAACGATTGAAATTTCCCCTGTTGATCTGCAATTTGATTGTACGTCAATCTATGACATAACATGTAGTTTTTTGTAGCCACTTAGCAGTTTATCTAGCGGCTAAGATTTCCGACACTGTAACTTAAGTACGTTGTTATCAATAAGGATCGGCTATTTTGTATTACACCGAATCAATTTGTTTATTTGGCTGATTTTGATATCATTTGAAAGTATTTTATAAACGTTTTATACAGATCCTGTATTGTCTTTTTCACCAACGGCGTCTTTATGCTGTCTTTATTTTCTCATTTTTGATCATTTGTTGAATAAACGTCTAGCCTGCAGTGGCCGTGTTGAAAAAGTGAGGAAACAATGGAACACGCCAACGTAAAATAAAAGTATTTTAAGTACTAATGGGGGAAGTAAATTTGTATATTTTTTGCAAAATTATTTATTAGAACTTTTAGGTTTTACCTTTGAAGGGAGGGTAGGGTAAGACTGAAGTCATTCAAAATAGCTTCTACATTCTGGTCTCACTCCTCCATGTGAATATAAATCTGAAAACAAAGTGACCCTCGGAAGCATTAATCACAACAAAATTACAAGAGAATTGCAGACTCGCAAAATTACAAGAGAATTGCAGACTCGGTTTGACCGAATCTGTACATGATAGATAATGAATACGTGCAACATCCCTCACGCCCCCTAGCACCTGCTTGAGCGGTACTCAATTCTCAACACTTAATAGTGCAGGCATCGATAATCCCGAAGGACCAGAAAAATATTACAACGCTGAAGTGAAGTACGGGGCAACGTTTTACAGCACACATCTGCTGTTGTGAAGTATAAAAATCACACTTCTAATAACTTACTTCCTTGCTATACAAACGCTACATATGCTTTCAAAACAAGCATAACAAATAATGATGTATTTTTTCTGAAAGGGCTGAAATAGCAATAGAAGAAGGATAATGTTTAGCCTCCAAACAGCGGATGACAAGAAGACAAGTGTTGATATGAAAACAATTCTGAATTTGATTCCAGTTTCATCTCTACATTAAATTGTTTAGGTTCAAGAGAAATGAGTTGTTTTTTTTAACTTCAAAGAAACATTTTAAAAGTTATACAAATTGCATAAATGGACACGACTTGGATAAGAATAGAGACACGTTTTCAGGCAATGCATTTTCTTTTTAACAATGAAAAAAACATGAAAATAAAAACGTTGTAAGCAATTCCATTACTCCTTTCGTTTTTTAACTAATAATATTGTTACGACGTTTCTTTTCTTAATTTTCAAAAACTATGTAAAATGTTTTAATTTTATTTGTTATTCATCCTGCAAATCGATGTCGCATACCAGTTATGAAGTTATGAAGAAAAAATGAATGATTGTACAGGAGCCAAAAAACAACATGAGTTTAAATTTATTCATACGCAAGGCGGGGAGTCTTTTATCCACTCATATCTAATGTTATCAAATGTTATCTCTTCACTCTATTTTATATAGGATGTGAATCACATAAACTTGTATAATATAAATTTATGATTAATTGCTGAGTATGTGATAAGATAAAGGCATGCTTTTATGTTGGGAAAAGAATAGAAGGTCTTATGTGAAGCCATTTTCACATTTATAGTTCTTGATACTTTTGTATTTGACTAGGAAGTATATTTTTACAATGTATACAATTTATCATAACAAGTTTAATGTCTCCTTGCATACATTCAAAAATGATAAGTACAGACATAAAATACAGAAATTGATCTATGATATAAATAGAGAAATTTGGGTGACTCTGATGCCGGTGGTCTAAACATTTCATTATCATTTTCTACGCTGGTTGGTCATGTTTATTTAGTAAGTAAGTCTCTTTTCTGCCTATTGCGACATGGAATATGGATAATATCCTTGGATAATGAATATTAAGTGACTTAAGCTAGTTTGAATCATTTCATTTGTACATCTGACAAGATTTCAACAAATTAGAATTATCAACATTCATGAAGGTTGTGCTGTATGTAGTTGTGACCAGGAGCTCTCAAATAACTTATCTACTCAAATACAAAGAACAAACGAATTTTTTTTAACTTTTCAAGCCTTTCATATAACCCTTAGATACAGAAACAAACGAGGTTTGCCAACTTATACTGCCCTTGCAAAAAGCAATTAATACAGGAACGAACTAATTTTCCAACTTACACGAGCCTGTCAAATAGACCTTAGATAATGAAACAAAACGAAATGCAAATATTGCCTTACTAATAAACATTATATGCAGAAACGAACGAAATTTATTTGCCGAACAAATTTGAGCTAGCGCTGATGGAATATTTTTCTTTTTTATCCATTACTATTTTTGCTTTAACAAGAAATTTGTTTTTACTCATGAGGAAATATGTTTCTACAAAATACACACTTTCTTAACTGACAAAAAAAATCATCATGTGGTGAAATAAAAGCAATTTGGTTATCAATAATCTGCTTTGTATCACAACAAAACTTTTGAACAATCAAATTTCATAAAAAAAATTTCAGGAATAAAATCATGTCTTCCAAATTGGGTTTTATCATCGTTCGGTTTGTTTTTACTGTATCCATTAATACCTAAAATAAAAAATAAAAATCAAATGATCATGATTCAGAAAGGAATCTCATTTAGGCTTTAATTGACTATCCCTCATTGCATTTTAGTTTGTTTTAGATTTGAAGGATTTAAAGACATTATCAGTTGGAGATATCCTGTCAAGGTTCCTAATGTATCTTTACCAACCACATTAACAGTCCTACATACTCTAATAAAACATTTCTAACCTTGGTTAACCACAGACCTAGTATTAGTTCTAGAATTTCAATGCAAAGCACATTGGAAGGAAAACCACAAATAGCAGGGAGGTTAAAGATAAATTTAGAACACGAAAGAAATATTCTAAAGTGGCTGTACTGTTAGAGATAAACGAATGCAACAATGATAAGTATCATGGCCGTTAAGAGCACTATAAAAATAGTTTTGAAAATAATAAACTTTCATGGTATACAGGTTTTTTTAAAAATAATTAATCATATTCTGTGCAGTTCGTAATGTATTGTATAACTTTTGAATTATTATGTAGTATTGATAAACAATGCCGACTGAGATACCGAAATAAATCTTTAAAAAATCGGTAAATATCGCCATATCTAAAATTTAAAAAAAAGTATTAAGATATGAATGTGAAAATATTAATTTATAAATAAGAAGATGTTTACATATAACTTAAAATTTACAAAGATGTTTATATGTTACTTTCAATTTGCCATTGCTTTTTTTATTGAAATGCAGAATGATTTCATAAAACTGCAAAAGGCAATAGATACTGATTATACCAACATACCTGAAAGTAAACTTTTAAATATATATATCATACAATAACATAATTATAACATATTATTTTGTTTACTTTTTGCAAAAAAAAGAGAGAAATATTATATTTGTGTTAGATAGGTAAATCATACGGACATGCTTTCAGAGTTTAAACCGTCTACAATACCTATTTGATCACCTCAGGCAAAATCTTAATAAAGATATATCAGAGAGGATTATAAAGTTAAATGAAGTAGTACGGTGTCTAGAGAATGTATTAAAAGTCTATATCAAGTGTCTATCAGGTTTAATTTATTGTTCCTTTGTTTTGATGTTCTCACACTTGAACGTTATGTGCAATAAAATGTTTAGTTTAGCAAATTGATTTCAGTGCGCAGTAATTTAATTTTAATAAAGATATACTTTCTTATCAGCAAAAAGGCTTTTCGTGCTGCCATCATTCTTAATCCAAATCTCAGATAGCTTTATGTGAACAGTTTGTGCGCAGTTATTCTATTCAACAAAAAATGTCATTTAATGCAAAAAGGTGGCGTCGAGGGGTTTAGCTCAGTTTCGTTTTGCCAACTCTCGCATTACAAAAGGCTTGATTCATTAATCAAATTATAATCTATCCACCTTCCTACTTTAAACCTGTCTATATTTGGTCATGAAACATTGACAATAAATTCCTCGGAGGCATTTTTGACGGGATCGAATTTCTTCATCACACCCAAATTTATTCTAATTCGATTTTTTTTATAAAATCGCCTAACATTGTGGTTTTAAAAAGAAACGCTATTGTTGACTTAAGGCATAGTTTTCGTGTAACGTATGTCCATTTTCTTCGTGTATTATATCTGATACAGATACTGTATTTTGCCTTTTATAACAGTCACTGAACTTTTTTATCATGAATTTATCGTTTACAAAAGATTTGATCTGTTTTATCTTACACCATCCTCTTATGTTAACCTTACTTTTTCTACTGGCGAATGTCATTCTATTAACATAGATAACATATTCAATTTAGTAGTTACTTTATACAGTAATAGCTTTTTTGTACCGGTTTCTCCTTTATACTAACACTTAACTTGAGTGTCATTAGTTTAAATGAGTTTTGTAAGTCTGAACTGTTGTCTTATAAAATAATTTCCTCATCATTATAATTCATTCTTCTTATTTAAAATTCATATTTCCGCACCTTACTATTTTTAAAAACTATTAGGATTTCAATTAAAACAATGATCTAATCAAACATTGAATCATGGACATATAGACTGTCCCAGCATTGTCCTGATGGTATCTTTGTGACTCTTTTTTCACAGAGGTAATGTAAAATATAAGAATGTTTCCTTTACGAAACACTTCCATACGTGTTACTTTACTTTTCAAACATCATACATTAATTTAGACACAATAATGACATTTTTATCATTGGTATTGCCATAAATGAAATGTAAAGATAGATTAGAAAATATCATTCATGAGGAATTTAGTAATAAAGATATACTTATATTTTTTATGATAATAGTCATTCCAGATTCTTCTTACATAAATAACTGTGCCATTACTATAAGTGATAACAACAGCTACAATCTGTCTATTTTTAACCTTTTTATAATGTATCCAGCCTCCGCATCTCAGCACGAATTTTAACCGGGACTATCCCATACCAAGATAACTTTTAATTAACCTGTATACCTTTTTAACGAAAACGACCCCTGCAACGCTGATTGTTATGTATGTTTTTTTAAAGTATGAATAATTTTATGCATACACGGAATAGCTAGCATATCTTCATGTCTGTATCATACAGTATGATAAGCCTTGTCTTGTTTACTCTCTATTTTAACTTCATTGAGAATATTTCAGTAGTATGTACAGGTACATTCAAACACAGAGTGCCAATTAAATTGCTCCTTTGATAACGTGCTTTGTTAAAAGCAGTTCAACATGCATTTTGCAAACATTGTAATTAGCAAAGTTGCAAACTTGATACAAAGGTCCTGACGTCACAGTTTTATTCAATTGTTTTTATTTAGGGAAATTTCCTACTTCAAAACCTTTTAATACAAGAGATTGTTCTTTGATACAATTTAACCGTCACCATTAGTAAAATGATTGCAAGCTTTTTTAATTTCCATACTTACGTATTGTAAAAATAATAATGAATATAAATCTTAGTTACGAACAAATATTTTATTGAGATTTACGTCAAAACGTTCGTGCTATTCTCGTTTGCAAAAGAAAGGTGTATACTTGATGATTTTTTGCAAAAATGTGTGGGCTACACAATGGCTTACTTGGTATCAAATTTTGATGATTATCAGAATTTCGGTCCCGTAGAAATTGTATAAGGGTGATGGGATTTTAGTTCTTTAAATGATCAAACTCAATTAAATGTGAAACATCGTGTTAAAAGCATTCCTGCAAATTAATGTACCAAATATGCCATCATTTTTCTAAAATAAGTATACAAAATGTTCCTGTAACCAAGTGCCAGTTTATTTTGCAACTCAGTATATACAATATACTTGTATTATATGTCTGTAACCTACTATTCTTATCTACATGTAGGGGGCGGTACTGCATAATTAATATCCATTTTATTGGTATGTTAAGACTCGTTTATATCAACAATTTACCACAATGTTTAACTAATATAAACCACTGAATGCATTTTACACCACACCTGCATTGTAAACGTTTGAAGACAATTTCTTTCTAGTTAATAGCCCATTAGAAATTAACATGAAGATTCTATCGATTTTTAAACGCAACAATTCGCAGGAAAAATATGAATATTTGTCGTATGACCATGTTGGTGGCTCAGCATCCATAGCAATATTTCCCCACCCTATTATCGCTAAATATACACGTTTTGTTATGACATTTTGAATTCTTAAGTAGATGATGCCATTCTATTCTAAACGGTTTCTTTTCACACTTGGTGTTACATTTTTTCCCTGTAAGATATGCTATTTTAATGTTTTGAAGATATTAAAGGAATTCATGCATCCGGAATATCTCATATACCTTGACATTTCCTTTCAACAGAACTCTCAAGTAAAGATTTCCAAGTGTCGCTACCGAGGAGTGGTTTATATGTTACTGCAGTATTTGCTTAATCCAAATTCGTGCGTGACACGGTATTTCAGACTTCTAGCTAATTGTTTGTGCACTTACTTACCAGTCAAAAACAAATTTGACAAGACTAATTACAACTAATTAACCCTTGGTTATATAATACGCTTCTTCCGAAAACATTGCGCACGAGCGTTCTTTCATTGAGCGGAACGTGATTTCGACACCGCACTATACATTAAACGTACAATATATCTAAATATGGGAACGAGAGTACGCCTCTAGAACGAAAGGAACGATCTTATTCGCTGGGAAGCTTTAGCGCGTGTCAAAAGTGATAAACTTTACGCCCACCTGTATGTTTTACTACTGAAACGTAGTAAACATTGTATGTCAAGGTACCCACAAATCCCACGGTATAAAAGGAACGATATTTCTCGTACTATTATATAATCTGCATATTGCAAAGACGGTTTAAGTCGTAATTTACTGAAGCATTTACTAGAGAACGTTTAAATATTTAAAATTGATTATCAGTATCTAATACTGTGTGTGATTCAACCGAAGTGAAAATGATTTTTCTAGGATCTATTTTAGCTATATTGTGCACTGTTACAGTAAGTGATTTATTTATACAATATTTACATAAAATAAAAATATATATTTTAGCTATATTGTGCACTGTTACAGTAAGTGATTTATTTATAAAATATTTACATAAAATAAAAATAGCTTTAAACAATAATGAATTAGGTAAAATTGTACTTATACAATAATTCTAATATATCTATATAATTTTTCATTAATTAAAAAATGCAGTTTTGAAAAATAAAGATTATGTTATATCTTCAGATACTTCAGTAACAAAAGATACAAACTTCAAAGTTAAATTTATGATACTAAAATAACTTAGTTCAATTTGATCACATATTCATTTGTTGATACATTTAACTTAACATAACGAACACCTTAAGCCAAATTTTTGTTTAAAAAGTCAGTAAACCATTACAAATCAAAATGTTAAATGAATATTCAAAATAAATAAGCTTCTGAAATGAATACTGTCAAAATGATACGTTACAAAGTTTCCATCTATTAATGGTCTCATTGATCTAACCTTTGATCAATAGCCTATATGATTTATTTAAGAATGACTGTTGTCTAATTGATTTGTAACTGTTATCTGATATACCTATACGTGGTACATTATCACGACGATCTTCAATACTGTACTTAACATACCAAAGATACCAAATTTAAATTTATTACCAAGGTTTAAAACAATAAAAATAAATCCCATTTTAAATACCGTTAACGCAAATCTAAAGCACCCCGCGATGCCAGCCTGAAATATTAGAGTTCGTAAATGCTAATGCTGATGTATCCAAGTTATCAAATTATAGATAAACAAAGGTATCTTATGTTTTATTACCTACCTGTTGCTACAATGTTGTTACCTTGATACCATTGTCATAGAGACCATTAAAATATAAAATTGTGTACAAAAATTAATAATATCATCTACTTTTATTTACATAAATGGAACACCATTTACTATTTCCCCCCTTTCCCGATACATTCTCAAATAAAGAATCCCTAAAGAAAGCCGAACACAAAAAATGAAAATGTTGCGGACTCGGTTTGGTTGAGCCTGTTCATTAGACTTATTTAACTTTTTTAAGACGATATAAAAAAAATTAATTTCCATTTACATGTGTATGTACAGAAATTTACATTTTGCAGCATCATTCGCCACTT
This sequence comes from Ruditapes philippinarum, assembly GCF_026571515.1. Taxonomy (NCBI): domain Eukaryota; kingdom Metazoa; phylum Mollusca; class Bivalvia; order Venerida; family Veneridae; genus Ruditapes; species Ruditapes philippinarum. The sequence continues at coordinate 72,931 of NW_026857221.1, forward strand.
TATATCATATGGTTAAAAGATTCTTTTTTGTAAAAAAGCGAAATTAAATATCTGCTTTTATGAATATATTTATATTTAAACCATTAATTTACACCAAACATCAAACAGTACTAATATTATATAGCATGTGTTTTTTTTTATTGTCTGTGCGGGAAACAAACGTGTAAATTAAATTTTAATTGCAACACGCTGTAGATCTAATAAAATTCTGTGGTCGCTGTAGATCTAATAAAATTCTGAGGTCGATATAAAAATTAATGTCGTGCAAACATTGCATCGTTAAAACGTTTCGGTATTTAAAAAGCAATCAACCAGATTCTTGCTACGACCTGCTTCTGAATAACTAGGTCGCATTGTTTCCAATTGTAAAGTAATTAAGAGAAAAATAACATAGACTTGTGATATTAATGATGAATAATGAGTGGAATATAATGATACGGACACCGTGTTAACATACCTTCCTAATATATCTGATGTAAAATGTCATGCTTAATGTTACGCTTTGAGCGCACCAGCCTCAATTTTGTGCTAAGTAATCGTCGTAACAGGTAATTTGATTAGAGCGTCGGAAGAAATGAATATATATATATATAGACGAGACGTTTATCATATTGAAAACAGACTGTCTAAATGTTTTTGCACTTTGTACATAAATAACTCTTGTTTTCATTATTTCCAGATGATAATGAAAGCAAACTAATTTGACATGCACATTTGTGTTCTCACATTTTTGTTAAACATTAAGCGGGATGCAAAGACATGAACGAAATCTTGCATCTGTATATCTCACATGGCCGTCCAAGATATAGAAAATGAAATCAATAAGAAAAAAAAATCTAGTGACCTAACATGATCAACCTGTTTTTTTATGCGACAGCTATTCTGTTTAAATAAATCTTTCTGGGAGTTAATATACCTTCGCTTTTTATAATAATTAATGCAGATCATGTAGGTTGTATAGCAGCTGGTAACATTTTCCATTACAAATAATTTATAGACCAAGTTATAACCGGATATGCACACTTATTCAAGGGTCTTTCATAGAAAAAGGATTCTAAGTCTTGTTTTGTTAAGAGATTTTGAGGACATGTAACCAATTGAATACCTTGATTTATACCGTAATTTATCATCTTCAAGAAGACCTTGTTAATTTTAAAAGTACATGGCCTAAAGTAACAGGTTTCGTATCGTTCCGCGTTTTGTAATTACACTTGGTTTTAGTGAGTTTTTTTCCGTTTAGTTAAAGGCAATTATCTAACCAAAGAATGAAAATGATGTTATGATAGTTTTCACAATTAGATGATTTATATAGCAAACGGGAAACTATCTAATTAAATTACAAAATTTCAAAACCCTCAATCTGTCAGACTGTGATAAGTAAAGGGAAATAAGATCAACAGTATATTGTTACATACAAGAATTACAGGTAACGACAGCAAGCATTGAGGTTAAGTCAGGCGAAATGAGCAGATTGAACGCATAATGACAAGTTGCCGCCATTAGCTTTACAAATTTTGTTTCAATGTATCAGATATGTATCAAACTACTGTTAAAATACGTTTATCTACATTCTTTTCTGCTTTTATTTCAGGTTGCACAAAGAATGACCCTAAGTGGTAAGTTTCTTAAATTTCTATAAAATGATTTGCTTACGTAAATACTTATTTTATTGTAGTGACTTAACAACAAAACTTTAATCGGAAATTAAACGATCCACACATATAGAAATTAAGTTTACTATATATCTCATTATGTTGCGCAGTATTACACGAGCAAAGCATTCAACTCGTGCAATTAAACATTCACAACAAACTAAAGATTGGATAAGCGTTTAAATGTATGTCCATTTTTATCTTCGGACCACATGTCCTTTATTGTCATCGCTTGCCACAGAATATCAAAAAACAAGAAGACAAATAAATTTTTATTTGTTTAATAACTGTATCAATTTGTGGATCGCATGAGTCTGAAGAACATTTCCTCGATATAAAACGCAAATAATTATTTTTCAGAGTATGTGATCTATTTTTGTGCCGGCTATGATCAGAATTAAAGTTTTGTAATATTTTGAATTGTTTTTTAAGTTCCAATCTTCTATAAACCGTTGAGATAACAACGCATTCCTGTCTCTTATGGTTCTTTTTGTGTGACACTGTTTGCCATTGGTATCTGTCAGTTACATTTATGACGTTCGGTGGAATGCATAGATTCTTCGATATTATCTAGCCTTGTTTGTCGAATGTCTCAAAAAAGGTCAATGTATACATCCTTCGTTTTCATTGTGACGCCCGATCTTCCACATGCAACGTTGTTTGTTATCAATTAAGGTAATCAAGATTAAACACGAGCGGTATATTGTATAAGAAGGACAACTGCGGTATCACGGACAACTATTACACGAGAAGCGATTTGACACACTAATTGACAAGTTAGATTACGATAACAGATACATGTCCAGATAATATCTTCCTAGGGGAATCCTCATTAAATCTAAATCATAAAAAAGTAACCAGTATCGCGTAATTGTCATTAAAAACCTGTTCCAAAATTTGAAAAACGATAGAAGTTTATTCCAAGGGTATCTCCTATGGGTGTTCATTTTGTCATTACCATAATATTGGTATAGTTTCATCTCTATAAAGAATGAAAACATGAAAATGAAATGCACCGGTTCATTGACTATAATTATGTAATATACATGCATTATGTAATATACCCGTCAGTATTATAAATTATAGAATTGTATTTTCCGAAGACTAAAAGTATTTTAATGTGTTAATTTAAGCAAACAAATCATTTGGATGAATGTGATATAACAGTGCCTATCAAAATAAACAAGCTTCATTGTTTTGCAATATTTGAAGGCGTAAGTCATTAACCATTCAGGAAACATAAAATGATGTTCTGGTCTATTTATCAATGATTCCAACAGGTATTTACTTGCTCAAGGTTTTATTAAACGATTATTCCAGCAAACATGTGGTTTTTGGGTTGCATGAACATTTTCTTTTAACTGCTTTCCCACTTAAGTTGTATTAAGCATTTAGTTTAATTTAAGCTGCAGTCTGGTTTCTTATAAATTCATCATTTCACAGCTTATATATAAAGTATGTGGCTATAGAGGTAACCCTGTAACCCTGTTATTTCAAACCATTCCCCCACCGCTTTGGGGTTAATCCCACCACAGACTTAGAATTATTTCGTGTGATGAAGTATCCATCTATAGCTCGGAAAGTCGGGACACGGAGGGCATTTCAGGTCTTTTTTCCATGTCATCATCTGATTACCACTATAAAGTTGAGACAATATAAATATCGTGACTATTGTGCTGTTCTGTCCCTTGTTTTATTTTTAAAATGAAAACGAAAAGCTTTTATTTTTGTGCGTTCTTCAAAAGTTCCGGGATGGGGAAAATCATTTGAGAAACTGTATAAAAAAAAGTTTATGAGAAGAGTTTTGATAGTTTAAAAATTTAGCTTATTTCTAATAACAATAATTGTATTTAATTCCGGTTTCGTAGCTATTTATATTTTTTCTCAATATGTGCACTTGTAATCCATGAGTTAAATCATGGACTGTAAATCGTTGTTTATGTCCTTGAAGTTGAACTCGTTTTTGTGCCGCTTTTTGTATTTTTTTAATTCAAATGTTTTTGCAAAGTCATTATTTTCTTATATATAAATATCGATTGTCAAATATTTACAGGAATATATATATGGACATGGTATTAGATGACAATGTTTAAATAAGAATAAAAACTATCAAATTATGCTTATATCTCGTCTATCCTAGTAAAGTTCATCTTTTATATGTATTCTCTTGTAACATTTGTCGGGTCATTTTTTCTACGCATTGCACTATTTGCTTTCGGGACAATTCCCATCAAAATTTGCCTCACGATGCTACACTGTTTTATCTAAATGATAGAAGTAGACACAGATAAGGTAGTTAATACTTGTTATTCAAGTAGTTTACGATTTATAGTTGTGAAATGCAATGGCTACTTAAGTCAAGTACTTCAGACCCAATATTGTTTTATGATTTGTCATACCACAATAAGGATGTCGTTGAGCATACTTATGATGCAATATGTCTATAAATAGCCGTAGACTTCTTTTAATTTTCGTTACTTCAGTGAAATTCTCACGGAGTTCCCCCTTTTTTACCTGCCGTAAATTTGTATATACATGTATATCTTTCTTTTGAAATGAAACACAATTTAAGAGGAAACAATAAATTAAAGCAAATATTACGCGTACAGGGATATTTACGAACATGCATATTTTAGTATTAATTAAGCCATTTCAGCACAATTTCATTGATGAATCAAATAGTTGCAATAGAGTATTAAAGAGGCAATAATATTTGCTGTAACAATTCATCAAATACCCCATGAAAACTATTAATTATGTCTACAGGATTAAGCGAGAACAAATTGGTCTGACTCAGTGACTCTGACATACCACTGTTCACTTAATGAGATATCGTTTTCTAGCTAATTCTCTATCTGCTGGTATTAAAATACTCAATGAAAAAATACTAAGCTTACCTATCTTACATACCCATCTTAATGTTATCAATTAGGAATGTGATAGAGGCGGTTTCGGCTTGGTTATGAATCAGGTTAAAGTAATCATGATTTATGTATATTTTGAAAAAAAGTAGTTCGGTGTATGAGTATCTGTATAAAATCTGAATTTTAGAGTAATGCTACATAAATACACCAGCTACATCCATTTCGTGTGATGCAATCTCGTTAGTCAGATATACATCTAGGTGAGTAGATGAACTGTGAAATAAATATACCATATACCATTAAATCTGTCTCTTTCCCGCCCGCATTACATCCCATATTTCGCGAGTAAGTTGGAAAATTTCTTTTAACTTTTACACATCAATTAATTTAAATAGAATATTGAAAACAATTTTTGAATTCAGACGAAAATATGCAGTACATAAAACAGCCCACTCAATAACGCTCAAGCATACCAGATCGTATTTGACATTTTATTGTTTATTAATATTCGTACGATATGTACTTTAATTTCCTAAATCATGCGAAGGGCAAAGACTTTCTTCAGTTATCCGGTTTGAAACACACAAGAAGATCGGTGGCCTTGGGTAGGTTATCTGAAAGTTATCTGACGCACATTCAATGTATGTGATCCTTCAACATAAACACTGATAATTCATTTTACATTATCTGAAATGCATGAAACATTTACAAACTAAATAATCTAATAAAATTCATTTAGTATTATTCTATGTAATCTAATATAATTCATATATTGATATAAGAAAACGCTCGTGTTATATATATTAGTAGAGGGTTTTAGTGCGCGCGCGTTCGTTTGTGTTTTGTTTTGATTTCGTTTTGTTTGTTTTTGTTTTGATTTTTTTCTTTCTGTTTTGATTTTGTTATTGTAATACCTTAAATATTACTTTAAACAGTAAAAAGGGGAATCTCAATAAAATAACGATTGCATCCCTTATCAGGTATATCATCAACTAATGAATGACAAAAAGTAATAAAATCAAGTAGTGACGACCACGAGGCAAATGCTGCATTTTCTAAATTGTCAGTCAGCCAACAGTGAGAGTATTTAACGATTAAGTGGAATTCGCCTCGTAGATTCTTGCGGTCCTATGCAATCATATTTGCGCAGTTACTGCACAGTTTGACAGGTTCTTTTTTTATGTTATAATACACTCAGAGTGGATCAACGTGAAAATCTTCAAAAGTAAATATTTGAAATACCACCGCTAATTTACAGAAAAAAAGTGTATTATATTTACATACTCATTAAGATGGATGGAAATTGATGGTTGGGTGATAATATTAATCATGATAAGAAATTACGACTTTGACAATGGCCTCTATTTTATCAAAATACTGCGTAAATCAACGTAATTACGTTCTCTATTTAACAAATAAACGTCTAAGCTTTTAAGCATTTTAAGCGGAAGAGAATTATTGTCCTATACTTTGAAGTTACTTTAACCTTGACGAAAAATAGAATAAACACTGCTGATATGTGCTTAAGTAAACGAAAAATTAATCCAATGCTAAAAAGCTGGTTAAGTTAATATTTACGTAAGATATCTAAGTGAAGGCCGCTGTTCTTTCTATTTTTTTTCTTTTGGAAGATGTAAATAAAAGACTATATTAAACGAGTTGATGCACATATTCATAAAGGCGTGATTGTTTAATTATGTTCAATTTTGTCTGTCATTTCGTTTCTTTCCTTATTTATCAGCTGACAATGCGGATGAAGAAGCAGTTATATGATTTATGTGTCGCGTCAAATTAAAGATAAATTTATGCAAGAACCTAATTCGGTTCGCTTTTAACAAACACATATATGGACGCATGCAACATTGCGCTTGCAAAACTGATAGGCAAAACAATTCAGGGTTGAACAAAAGATTTAATTTTTGATTTATTTGATGCAAATACTAATCGATCAATTAGTTTATAAGAGATTGGGATGTCGGTAACAATGCATTCTCTTTGTAGATAGATAAGTTAAATGTAATTGTTTTACTTCCAGATGTTGAGTATTATTGCGGAAACAAACCCGCTGATGTTCTCTTTATTCTCGACGTTTCGAACAGCATTTGGAGGCCAGATTTTCAGAAGCAACTCGCCTTTGTTAAAGACGTTATTGGAATGTTTCAAATTGCCGACAACATCACTCGTGTTGGAATAACGACGTTCAGGTGAGATAACTCATTTTGTAAAGTGCGTAAGAGTTGTCTTCGTAAACAAGGCATATTGGACCTTTGTGCCAAAATAAGGCATCTGTCATTTTCCTTAAAATGATTTTTCATAACAGTTTTGTGTATAAAATCATGTTAGGAATATAAAACCATATACAACTTTCAATTATTACTAATGTTTGTTTGTCTTTATCAGTATATGAATGTTCACATTTTCTTAAAATAATTAAAAATGTTATAAGCACAATAAGTGAACAACTAACATAATGATTACATCTTTTTTCCGTTATGCAGTTCCCACGTGTACCGACAATTTTATCTGAATGATTATTATAACAAGGAGGATATGCAAGATGCTGTGTCTAGAATAACTCAACGTCATGGTATCTCAACTAACACCGGGCTCGCTATCTGGCACATGCGCAGAAGAATGTTCACAATAAGGCATGGTGCAAGACCTGATGTTGCCAAGGTAAATATTAAATTCATCAAAAAAAGGGTTATTTCTTTATAAATAAGTCCGACGATTAATACAGTTACTAATAAAAGTACAATAACTTGGATTTGAATTATATAGAAAGAATTACGAAAATAAGAAGTTATATACAAAAGATGTTCATTTCCAGATTGCAATCGTTTTGACGGACGGACAGTCACAACACGTTTCTCGTACAATGTACGAGGCCGCCAAAGCAAAGATGAAGAAAATTACAATGTTTGCTATTGGTATAGGAAGTCGAATCAATGAACGAGAATTGCAGGCCATCGCCAGTGCCCCATCCTCTGAATTTATGTTCAAAGTTGATAGTTACTCTGCCTTGGAGAAAATCAAGAAAACCCTAGCTGTTCGAACATGTAAAGGTGAGTACCATTTTCGTATATGTATACCATTCAGAAAATGGTTTGCGGCTGTAAATATACTGTGCTCTTATAATATCAGGTGAAAAAATATTTATAATTGTTGATGGCGTTAAGTATGGGTAAGAGTTCGTATTAAGACGACCGTAGGGAGTCTTATCGAACTCTTACCCATATAACTGCAAATCGGCTCTTACAACTCGATATCAGATAAAAATATAGAAAGTGTCTCCTCTTTAATTAAGCATAACATTATTTTTCCCCAGCAGTCACGTACAAACAAGGATGGGGTCCAATTACTTAATCTGGCATGTAAAACAATGAGTTTTCAACAATACCTAGGATTGTTAATGCAATTCATTCCTGTTAATGAAACAAAATAATGTTTTGCTTACTTTTTCTAGAAAATATAAAACAGTCAGCAATTAATAATTGACATTTTTCATAGAGTTTAAAGGATATCAAAAAGTTACTGTGTTCACATTTGTCTCTGCGAGCTGAGCTCCACGTGCATTATCTATGTAATAAATTTGAATGTATCCTCACATTGCTACAGTGTTATCAGCCTTTTTAGAAACACCTGACCTGGCTAATTAAAATATGCCAATCACAATTTTCAATATCAGCACTGGTTTCTTCATGAAATAGCGGCTACACTAATTACTGCCGAGTAAGAGTCGATTTGCAGTTATTATACGTAAGTCTCGTATTGTGTTTAAAACAAAATTGCAATATAAAGAATGTTTTCATAGTGTGTTCCATGTGCCAGAGTTTTTCAAACAAGACAATTCAGTCTTGATTAGATATCATATTTTCACGCTCAGATTGTTCATTATCGCGAAACAATATCTGCTATCGTTATAGAAATATTTTAAAGATATAATCCGCCTTGTTGTTGTTTTATAATTGATTAAACTTCCAGATAAACTTAGTATCTGTTACATTACATTAAAATAAATGAAGTTTTAACGAGACAGCCGCTCGGTTAACTAAACAGTCTAACAATATCAAAGAATGCCTAGGCGTGTGAATGCGCCGTTTTCAGACAGCGTAAAACACATCTAATTTGCTAATTGAAAAATCTTACGTTTTAAAAAATTTAACCTTCACGATTGCCTAAGATATACTGAAACAATGGGATTTAGACCTAAATTTGAACTCTGGCGCTCATTTGCCATTATAGATAAATAAAGATAAGAAAATAGCTGACTCAAGTGAAAAAAGTTTTGAAAACCTAGATTAGATATTTATTAGATATTGACTATTTTGCTTAGTATTACCGAGATTGAATTTATAATGATATTCAGGCTTAATAAAACCTGCATTTCAATCAAGTTTACCGTCGCCATGTAATCATTTTTAATGCATTCAGTATTTGAATTTTAAATGAATAAAATGATACATAAAATTGAGAAAATTTGAGGTTACTTATTCCTTACATTTATATTTAATATACTCATCATGTCTGGTTAGAACATTTGTGAAATTTTAATCATATAATTTCTTATTTATAATCGTTTAATTGTATTTTGCACATGTTTTTGCGTGTTCAAAAAATGAAAACACTTGTTTTCGTAATAAAGCGTTGCTTCTAGGGCATACACGCAATAGCACACAATTGTTAATTATCATAATAAAAGCGGTATTATGATGAAAAAAACTCAAGAAAGAAATAAGCTATAATAAAAAGAACGATTAGTATGTTAGAATATTAGCTTACTTATATTAGCTTACTTATTAAATGTATATAGATGTATATTAATGTACACGTAAATCATTTTGAGGACACTTCCAGGATGGACCTGTGCATGCGACCCCGCCTTTATCATTGTTGGGTATTTTAACGTATGTTAATTTTTTACTCACCAGCGTAAACTGACAAATAATTGAGTCTAACCCAACGGGCTATTTGTACCTTTAGTAAGGAAGTGGATTGTGGTTGCTTCTTCTTTAGTTACTGTAAGATGGTGTAACCGCTGGACCACGCGCCGATCTTAATTGCCGTGTGTAGTAAAACATTAATATCGCGTTAATATCATAAACTGTACTTTCAAATCCGATTAATCTGAAACAAGTCGGTAAAATTGTCATTCTAGGCACGTGCATTGTATATGAATATTTTATGTAATTTATTTAAATTTCAAATAAGATTTTGTAATCAGATATCATTCGCGGGGATACTGTAAACACCATATTTATCATACAATATTTCAAATAGTTGTCAAATATTTCTTGTTTATAATACGTAAAAGTCTAAAGAATGTAAAACTTGTTGATTTACAAATGCAGCGTGATTGTAAAACTATGATTAAATTTACTTTCATCAGAGATTAAGACCAAAACTTTATTTAACAATATGCTGAAAAATGTCGTAATGATTTCATGTCAATAATTAAAAAGCATTCAAATACTATTCACGCAAGCATTTTCTTGTAAGCACTTACTTTATGCATTATAATGTTGCATGGTAGGATAATAGTTCGATGCACTTCATTAATCTCGATGAAAACAACAGCTAATGCAGGTTAATTGGTTAGTTTAGTTTTATACGAGTTTATTTTAGTTAGATTGTGTTGGAAGCTATAAAATTATTGAAGCACTTTCCCATCTGTTCCCGGAACCAACCAGTACTTAGCAATTAATTGTTAAGTTGCTCAATGAAAACAACGGCTTGCCCCTGATGGGTTTTCAGCCCACTCGGTCAGCAATTCTTAGATTACATGACCGACGCGTTAACCACTCGGTCACGCCGGCAGATCATAATTGTTTAACTATCGTACCAAACATATACCTCGTATATATGTATTTCGTTGTTATAATATTTTGTATAAATATTGAATCTAAATTAATGTCGTATTTCTCAATTTCAGTGACGACACCATCGACAACAACATCAACTACAACTACAACCACTACGACTACCACCACCACAACAACAACAACAACTCCGTCTACAACTACAACCTCATTGTATGACGTTGCACAAAGAGGTGAGCATTTCAAATGTTTTGATCTGTGAAATAAATTAGCTGTTTCCAATTTTGAAACTTTCTATTTGAGTATGAGATTTTTTTAATAATATTTTTATAGGTTTCAACATACGATAATATCTAACCGGATCAGATTATACAAAAAACAACAAGTTAATCATGATGAAGCGAACATGTCAAATAGGAAACAAATGTACTATATATAAGCACTATATATAAAATATTACCGACTTTAAATACCATTTAAATGGCAAAAAGACGAACCGTCATTTTTGGCTTGTATCTTCATCAAAGAAAGTAATGTATCAATAAGGCAAAATAAAATAGAAAATAAAAATTTGCTCAATATTGGCACGAGAGAATAAGAAACAATGTTTACTTTTTGCAACCTTAATATCAAATACTGAAGTTATCTTAATGAAGATGCACACAGAAAACGATTTGATCACAAATAATGTGTGACTATTTAGTCCTAAAGAATGTTTAATAAATAAAATGCTTTTATATCTGAATTACTTCATGAATTATTTTCGTATGGCTTTAACTTGTTGATCAAGAAAGACACCTGTTATCATTAACTGCATAACTGTAATATCAGATTGTACTACAAAACATTTTCTTTTGCTCGGAGACAAACAGATTACGTTCATTCCGTGAATGAAACACATTATCATGTTGCTTTTTTGTATGGCTATCTCATCTTCAGGTATTTTATGTTTCACTGTCAGGGCATATAAATATGATGTTTAATCTCGCATGCAATGAATTCCTTCTCATATAATTATATAACTATATCAAAGAGTGTGCGGTTTTTCTTTGAAGGCCCACGTACAAGTAATTTCTTTTGAGACTCAGTCACTGTCTCGATTAGAAATGATATCAGTTTGCATAAAAAAAATCATATCAATTTGCATTTCAGATAAAAATCGACAAACACTAATTACTGTCTAATGATTACATTGCATTATGCATCATCTATTCCACCATTAAAGTGTAATTTAAAACTAAGGCATACTGCATACACAGGTGATGTTTACTCCCTCCAATGTTATCTCATAATAATTGCAATTATAATTATACAGTATCACCTATTCTGAAGAAATATCTAACTGCACGAAACTTACGCGCCTGAACGGATTTCTTCCATCAAATGTCTTATTATGTATAAATTTCGTCGGATACAATTTACAACACAAGTACCAATTAATTGTGGGTACCCTGGGGTAGATTTTATATAATAAATCAATTAATGTAAGCTAAATGCATGTTGAGGCAGTTAGATTAAGCACAGAAGCTCATTGTAGGTGTTTGCAGTATCAGTTTACCATATCATCATGTCAAAGAAATTCTTATCCTTCCATCACAGCAGGATAAAACTGTCTGAATAAAATATGACTAATAAATTCAAATCAGACCTAAAATAGAAATATTTCAAACGCCTCTTGGTTTGTAATCCATTTATGAGAAATTTGAATTTTATGACTAAATAAGGAAATAACATTAACCGCTTTATAAAAGGTGTTTTATATTTAGAATATAAATACGTGGGACGCTTTTGGAGGTTATCTTGTTTTCTTTTTTCTTGTTATACGCCATTCTAATCTAATTAGTTATGCATATTCTATGTGCATGGTTATAAACCTGAATGTTCGTTTTAAATTATATCAAAAATGCATCAAGAGACACAACTTATGATTTATACAGTGATATAAACATTTTCCTTAGATGCTTTTTTGTTTATTAAAACCTATATTACAACATTACACTTCATTTGTTATTCATTAATGTATTCACTACAAATACAAACTATTATATAAACTGAAACTTCAGGTTTGATAGAAAAATATATATCAACATATAAACAAGATCACGGTTGTGGTTTCATAATAATCATTTAGAAGGATGGACATTGTTATCTTATTCTTTGATGTATGCAATTACACATTGAGTAGGTGATATTATATGAATCCAATGGAAGTATATATAAGTTTATAATGAAATAAATTCTACAGTTCGCCTATACGGCTGGTCGAATATAAATCATAAATATACATGCAAAGAAGAATAAACATGTTTGCTGATGTAACCAATAGACAAAATGGGTTATTAATTAAAAAAAAATACAATTTTAGATGTTATGTCAAAAAGAACGATTAATGTCAAGAAAATGTCCTCTCTTAATTGTAAAACAGGGTTTTTGGATGTTGATTATGTGCTTATTATATTGCAATTTCCACTGCCGCCAAAGAAAAGTCTCATGTTAACAAATTATTAGAACACATCTTCAATATTTGTTTCAGCTTGTGCTGGTAGACGTACGGATATCGTATTTGCAATCGATTCCTCTGACAATATCAATGACGCCGATTACATCAAACAAGCCGAGTTTTACAATAAGTTGGCTGAAACACTTGACATCTCCCCTGAATCCACGAGAATCGGTTCCTTCATGTACAGTGATCAGATTCAAGAAATGTTTAATGTTGATGAGTATGATACTCTCGCCGGTGTACAGAAAGGTTTGAGTAAACTCGGGATGACTGCCGGTGGTAACCGTGTCGACCTTGCACTGAAGCAAATGCTGACAAAAAGCTTCAGGTAATCTAATTTCTACATTATTTCTATATATGCTCTTTGTGGTAATGTTTTATTTACGCATAAATGCTTTATATATATGTTCTCTTAAATTCTAAATTACCACATTTAAATGAATTACAATTCATGTTCGGATCGTTAAGAAACAATCAAAATATTCTGAATACACTTAAATAACCTGTTGCATTTCTGTTATTAAAGGAGGTCACTTACTCGTCCAGAAGCTTCTCAAGTTGGCATCATTATAACTGGAAGCCCTTCAAGGTACTTGGAAATATCTAAACATATCGCAAAGAAATCATTAAAGGCTGGTGTTAAATACATTGCTATTGGAGTGGGAGACCAAGTTGATGACGAAGAACTGAGGATCGTTGCAGCCTCCGACGAAAGCCGTATCTACAAACTAGATAGCTTTGATGAACTTAAGGATATCGTTGCACGGGTGGCACTGCAGTCTTGTCAAGGTACACATAACTTGAAATTGACAAGGATTTTAAATACATATATTATAAATACTTTTCATCCGACTTGTTTTAGAAGCCGTGCTTATAATAGCTAAATCGTTCAGATTTTAACCAAAAAGAAAAAGAAAATATTACGCCGTCATATTCTATATATTTGCTGGTCGTCTCTCGCTGCAAAAAAATTATTTCCTGTGGAAACTTAGCAATTTTACAAAATGCTCAACTGTTTTTTCTTCAATCAAATGTAATTTGTTATAGAGTTTACGACTAAATTAACTTACCATGAGCTCATTACCTTCAAAATGGAAGTTTCATGATTTATGTTCTTTCTTTTCAGTTGCTATTCCACCTCCAACTGTTCAAGACCAACGTAAGTTTTATCATTTTTCTTATCAACACAATAAAATGAATCTAAAAATTTCAAATTTCTCATTCTGAAAACAAAACGTGACAAAATGCTACTTAAAAAACAATTTTCTCAGCAGTAAATGATATAAAACATTTGGTTACAGTTATGAATTTTCAAGAGCAGCATGTAACCTCAATGCAGTAGTTGCATTTTTCCTTATTATCCCCGAGCTAAAAACGCTAGTTCTACTTGCAAAACCTTGTAATTTTATTACTAGCTAAATATATATCTTGTACTATATCTGTAGATAAAGTACAATGATCCATATTTTTGGCTCACATTACCGTTGTTAAGTTGTTGAAAGATACTTGCGTAGAAAAAGATGTTTTAAGAAAAACTAATGCACTTTTTAAAATGATTTAAATAGACATGTTTTTTTTTGTTTTTGTTTTAGCAAATTCGGCTTAATTTTGCTTCTTACGAAAGCAAATCTATGAATATCCTTATATTATTGGCTATTTGTTTGGCTATGAATATATCATTCTCCGAAAAAGTCAAAATACATAATAAATCATTTTTCTATTAGTACAGGTATATGAAATATATTGCTGAATGTCTTTTTCTTTATTTTAATAAATAGGATGTGGAAGTAAACAGGAAGCAGACATAATGTTTTTGCTGGACAGTTTGAATGCTGGTAAACGGAATACAAGGACAGCTCTTGGATTTATCAAGTCTCTAATTAACGAACTGGATATTGAGAACGACAATATCCACATAGGACTTATGTCGGCAGAATGCGAGGAAGACACTGTTGGATTCGGTTTAGGGGCACATTCCAGCAAGCAAGAGTTTGAGGAGACTTTTACAAACATGAAAGCCACAGACTTTCATAAAATCCTACATACAATGAGACGTAGATCTTTCAGAAGTACTAACGGAGCGAGAAAACATGCCAAGAAAATAGCGATACTGATAATTGATGGTAGTTTGGAAGAACCACTGAAAGCGTTGACTGAGGCCCAAAGAGCTAAAATTCACGGCATAGAAGTTTATGTTGTCCAGGTAATTAAAACAGATACATTGTAGTATTTGTCTTTTCTAAATTCGTCATTTCAAAGAACCTTGCTTGAATAAATATTTTTGATGATTTGCATACAGTTGAATATACAGATTATGTTGACCGTAATCATCTTGCTATATATGTTTAAACATTACTTTTTGCTTCAATTTCAATAGCATACACGAATATCTTTCCAAGTTTATTCCGTTAGAGTAATATGATCATTACCACAAATGATAACAACCCCCAACAAATTGACATATTATCTGTATACATTTGATCAGGTCGGTGATGACGAACCACAAGAAGAATTACGAATGATGTGTGATGAGTCATCAAATCAACATTTCTTCAATGTAAAATCTTACAAAGACCTGGAAAAATTGAAGGATAGATTACTACAGTCATTATGCGATGGTTAGTATTTACTTAGTAGCTTTACCATTATTGATTAATAGCATTAAATAATTAATATAAAAGTATCATAATGTATATCCCAAAGTCAGTTGCTTTTCCACTGTATTTATTCTTTGATCTTGATACTGACAAATTCATCTTTGCCAGCTTTGAATATAAAATGTATATCGTTTATGTTTTCAGAACTATAAAACAACCCTTGAGACGTGGTATGTGTGTAAAGCTTATCTGTGATTCCAAATTCCAAACATTTCGACGACTCAGGGTAGATTCTACGGCCTGTTTAAGGAAGAGTTATTAATGTCACAGCCAGGCTGTGTAGACAAGGTGACGATGTACATATAGTTGCATTTATAGGTACGAAGTAGACCAAACAACGGACCGTTGTGTATAAAAAAAGCTGTAAAAAAGACAAAGATAGAAATGTTTACAGCATAAATGAGCAAGAAAATGAACCATTTGTGACGGAACTGATCATGCTTCTAAAATAAAGGGGAATATTTGACAAAATCGTTACAGAAATGGTCGTTTCTGGAGGTCATGTAAATCTACCTTTGAAAGACCACACCTTGCATTTATGTTTGCGCTGTGATATATGTGCTTATTCTAAAGGGTAAATGTGCAGCGTGTCTTCTTCTACGAATTAATTATTTTGTGTAAAAACGTACAAAGAATCAAGCTATAAATACATTTTACACCACTCAGTTTTATGAGTAACTTAATTAATTTCTACATTCGAACTATTTGACCAAAGAACACTAATGAGTATATTTGTAGTAAACAAAATGGGTATGTGCAATAAGTAGTCATACAATCAAATATTTGGCTTTGAAAAAAAATGTGGATGTCAATGTTAATGCATTATAAATGATGATATCAATATCATCACTTTGCAAGCCTTTTAACATTGATCCAAGTATGATGTAACAGTATCGCTGTATTATAGAAATTGATACGTACTTTTTATTTAGAGACTTTATTAAAGATGTAAATGATAAAATGCTTAATGTCTTATTATTGATGTGTTAAAATTATTAAGAATACATCGATGGCATTTGACATTGATTTTATTCTCAATTGTTAAAAAAATAAGACAGTAGAATCATAGACGCATGTTATGTAAATGACGATGTTTTATTTTTCTTTGCTTCTTGTCACATGGTGACTTGCGCTATTCTTTGCTGCTTTTCACCCTGGAAGACAGTGGTAAAGGTTAAATGATTTATTGAGGGCTGCTGTCTTTATCAACATGATTACTTTGAACTATTAATAAAAGATTGAATCCTGGTGATTTTAAGCATGTTTGATACATATCAGACATTAAGGTGGACGGAAAACTTATGACATATATGCCATTTATTTTTCAAAGACATTTCATAATGCAGTCCTCTTTAAATTATTTGTTTTCTTACTACGATGATTCTTTTTAAATAATTGTTGTAATTTTTGTTAAATCGTTAGAAATATTGACGTCTTATAAATTCAGTTTATTTACCTCCATTGACAGCCTGACACAGGCTATGCATTTATCATTTGACTATTCAAATATATAAATACCGTGTACAACATTCATAGATACCTTATAAATGCACGTAGAGGGATGACTGAAAACAGTAGGTCAACGTGTATTTCTATGCCTTTGAAAGTGTAATTCAAATTTTCTTAAAAAATATAGACCATGAAATAGTTTTCTAAATGATGATGTTAAACTTCAGAGGTTTTTAAAAGAATAAATTACATTTTATCATCTATCCGAATTTTTAATGATGACAAACATGTGTATGTTAAATAGGCTGTTTCTTTGCTACACAATATCATACCATTTACATACTAAGTATATGTACATAGCTTTACTAACTTCTTGCATAAATTATGATCATATCAGAGGAATGTCTCTTTTTAATTGAGGAGGAATTAAAAGTACCCTACTTTGACACAAGTTAACTTAGTTCAAATCCAATATGCTGAAGTAAATAAATCCATAATACAGATGACTAAATGATGATAATATTAATATAGAAATTTGAAAGCAATAATGATGTAAGCAGACGGATCAAGTAGTAGTATGAATGGTGTTTGACAGAACAATTTTAAGATTGTTTAAATGATGTTGTTTGTTTTATTCTATAGTACACGTATTGATTATAAAGGTACATTGAATATATATAATAACTGTTTCATCAAGTCTTGTTAAACTATTGGAAGTTATTTCCCGATCATTGTAATTATATTTCATATACATTTTCATTACTGTTGATATGTCCATATCTGATAAATGTTAAATCCTAACTGACAATTTGTTTTTGTATTATTTATTATATACTTTTATTGACTTTTTGTACATACATATGTTGAATGTAAAAACATTCTATGAATAAACGTGTCTATTAAAAAACTATGTGTTGTTCACTTACAATCAAATGTTGCTGTAAAAAAGATTAGTGGCGGCGTGGTTGAGTGGTTAATGCGTCGGACTAGTACTCTAAGGATTGCTGACCGCGTGGGTTCAAACCCTGTCAGGGGCAAGCTTGTGTTTCCTTGAGCAAGAATTTTACATTCATTGCTTAGTACTGGTTGGCTCCAGGAACGGATTCGAGAGTGTTTCAATAAGCTTATAGCTTCCAACACAATCGAACTAAAATGAATTTGTATAAACCAGAAAAGAAGATATTACATGGAAAAGAGAGATCCTTGAGAGCAATACAAACAACAACAAGTAGTTAGAAAACCGCAGACTGTTTAAAACACCAATAAATAGTTGGAAAACTGCAGGTTGATACCATTTTATCACATTTATCATTGTTGTATGTATTGTGTCATAACATATAAACATGTATGCTATGGTCACTCCACTGAGGTCCAAATGTCTAAAATCATAGAATTTGAATTTCTTACACAGATCATCTTAGGCAACAAAATCGGAAAGATATGCAAAGGAAATACAGAAATATACTCGGAAACAAATGTATATTTGTGTTATTCTTAGCCCGAGTTGACTTTCAATTTTTACAATGAGAAAGATTTTTAGGTGAGTTTTAAGTCGCACCAACACAGAAGAGGTCATATGGCGATTTTCCAGTTTTACTGGTGGAGGAAGGTATCATGTCCCCATCCTTGCATTATTTCGGGCACGAGTGGGCACTGACTAGAACCATTGACGTTCCGTAAGTTGTTTGAATACCTGTCTCACGTAAAGGAATAAAAAGTTTATTCCACAAAAGTGAGAAGCAAAGATTGAAGTCAACGACATTAAACACTCGGCCACGAAGACCCCTACAATTTAAATAACATTTTGCAAAAAAAAAAATATGTTTCAAAGTAAATATGTTGTTTATCAGTGCATGTAATTATTATTTGTAACGGACACTTTCGCTGGCAGATGTTAGTATGCATCACTATAATTTAAGTGCATAAATGAAGAAAGGAAAAAAATATTATTAGCTCTGAAATTAAAATTGTAGATGTAAATTCAATTTATAGCTTGCTTTAAACCTAGTTCGTAGATAATAATTCGATAGAGAGTAACTAATTTCGATTTTGCTTTGAGATAAGAGCCATTTTTAAAATCGATAATTATTTTGTATAATGCAACGATCGATATGAGAGACAGTCTTAAACAGTCATTCAAAAGGCTAGCTCTGAGATTGATATTCATTTTCTTATAAAAGGAGAGTATTGTGCTAGCACTGAACTTATATCCAGCTCTGGGGATATAGATTGAAATTTCGAGCTAGCATCAATTTCAGAGCCAACTCTGCGCTCAAAATTGAATTCTTTAAAATATTAATATTATGCTTCCGACGAAGTCATAGCCATATTATAGATCTTCATACAGTATAACAAACTAATATCGTGCTAGCTTCGAAATTGAATTCAGAGCCAGCTTTAATGTCGATGTTCATAAATATTGAAAAATAAAACATCGTTCTAGCATGGAATTCAGTTCTGACACCAGTATTCAAAAAAGAAAAGAAAAATAAAGATTAACAAGGTAAAGGCAACGTTCACAGGACGCAGCCCCCGACACACCCCAAATAGGGCACCCAGAAGGCACCAAACAAAAACCTGGAGTGGAGATAAGGGCAGCGAAAGGAGTGGGACGTGTAAATTGTGAAATAATATAACCTAAAACAGGCCCATATGGAAATTAAAGGGATAAGGGCTGCAAGCGTGAAAAGGGGGGATAAAAATGGGAGAGGAGGGGGTGTGAGAAAATACCTACCGTCAACGACAATCCAACAAGACAGACATCACAAAACATGTAAACATCCAAAACAAGTAACAATACAGACATGAAAAAACACGTGAAGGAACACAGAAGGGTACCGCCTTGGAACGGCCAGTGGTTGTTAAACCACTGGGGAGTTTAAACCGGTTTTAGGCGCGCCAAACCTCACTCATAGCCCCAATATGTTCCTGAATGACACGAAAATGTAAATTAAATTAATCCCTGCCAAGTGAAATTCTAACAAAGGTCGTGCTTACATTAGGCAAATAAATAAAACACGTAAAAGATTGTGTAAATATGTAGAAAAACGTACAGCCTAATGACCATTATCTAGGTACCCGATGCCTTAAAGGAAGGCAGAGCAACAAGAAAATCACCTACAAGGGCCCGACAAAGCATGACAGAAGACTAACATTAAAACAATTCAGTCCCAAAGGGCTTTAAGAACTGTCCATCATAGAGTCTTCCACTAAGTCCGTCAGATGTAATTAAAAAAGGAAAGCGTAGCGTCCAACTGTGACAGGGTTGAACAAGCATGCGGTATGCCTTAAAGTAATTGGGTCATAACCTCTTTTAATAAACCGTTTGATAATTTTAGTGAAGACGGCAGAAAAATTACTATGACCCATGACCATACGAAGTTTGTAAAATATGACAAACAAGATCAACAAGGAAAGGCGGCGTTCAATGAACGCAACCCCCATACGACCCAGCAACAAGAACCAGTGGCAAGGAGCCCAGGCGGACCCCAAACAAAAACAGGACAGGGTACAAGACAGAGCACGGACAAGTTAATCACTAAATGATAAATAATTTGTAACTTATAAGGAATTCAAAGAAAACAAACCACATCTTCATAGAAATAAGGTTCCAAATTCATGCAATGCTATTTCGAACTGGCTCTAAAATAGAGAAAACCAGAATCCCAAAAACACCCAAACACGGCAAAATTGTTGCAGGCTTGGTTTGGTTGAGTCTGTCCATGGACGGTACTGGAAAGTGCAAGTAAACGTCTAAGCCCCCTAACACAGTAGTACTATTCCATGAAAAACGGCATAGTAAAAGAAACTGTGTGCCTTAAACGAGAAAACAATAGACGGCAAAAGACAAATTTAAAAGGCAGGCAACATATCCTAAGCATGATTATACAGTATTCAAGTAAGAATACTGGAACCACCTAAGTTGAAAAAGGCCAAATAGAAGAAACTAAAATACCACATGACATGTATACACAACAATAATGTCGTGCTGAATAATCTACAAGGATCGAAAACCTAAGTTATATAAACATGTTATCAACAAAAGGCGAATAGCAGTAATGCATGCCTCAAGCAATCACTCTGCCACTCCAGAAAATGTCATATTTGCCTTTTTAACACTTTAAGGCCTGCAAGTTTTTTTCTGAAATTGGAATCTCTTTGCCAATTTAGGTAACGATATTTTTGTTTAAGGGTTTTAATCCGACGCATAGGTTTACTTACTCAGATGACATCCCAGTGTTTTCCTGGATTTTTCAATGTCGATATCACCTTTCGGTTACTATTTCAAAGACTTCGCAGACTTCAAGGAATCTGAATGCCAATCAAGATTATGATACTTTTCATTTCAAAGGACAATCCAGAGTTTATTTTATAGGTCTGCAGCTGTTTTCAGTCTTACTGTACTCTTCTTTGAATTATTGTACACTTCAAGGGACCCCGGCAGCATTCGTTATAATGACATTATATTACACCCCCGAGTCTATAACAGTGGTCTGCAAAGATTTCTGATACTTATTTTAGATTTCTAGATTACCATGAATGAAGTCCGGTGGCAATCGAAACTATGACATTTTTTATTTATAGGACCCCACCTCGGAGCCAGATCAAAATAAAAAGCCAGCTTGAAAATGAATTCCGATCTCATAGTAAACTTCTCTAAGCTAGTTATATTTACGGGAATGTATTACTTCCTACATAACGTTAGGTTGTAGTTGACACGTCATATGGCTATTATGGATAAGAGTAAATTGATATTTAATTGAGATAGATGCAATCGCGTTTTTGTAATTTTAAACATTTAAATGTAAATGAATGTGTAATCTTATATGAACATTATGTCTCTTAAATATCAATAACATTCTATGAGGTATAACCTTACAGTAGGCCATTGTGGAGATGTTCTTTTTTTTTCAATTAAATTTAATGTCATTAATTGATATGTGGTGATTTTTTTAGATGAATAACTATTCATCAAATACCGGTAAATGTTACATGTCGGTTATAGATATTAAAATATATATTGTTAACCAGTCTTCAATTAATCAAATCTGTTGAATAAACTATTAATTTTTTTATCTTAAGTATTCTTGGGAAAGGCACGGAAGTAAAATCACGTCCCCATAAAAGTCAGGCTTGTTAATTCCTTGTCGCATCACCATTGAATTTTGGAATTAAATCAAATTACGAAAATAAAATATTTTCGTAATTAGTGATAACAGCAGTCCTTCTAATTCTATTGATGACTCCAAAGAGTTATGTCCCTTTTTAATTCATATTTTATTTTTATGCATATAGGACATTTGAGTGATATGACCATATATGATGCTCTTTTGCTTTAAGCAGCCATCTTCTAAATCGGATTTTTCATTTCAAGTAGAATTAACACTTACAATGCTAAAAATCTCAATTTAACTTGTCCATTTTTTAACCTGGGCAAAATCATTCATTATTTTAGAGACAATGTGTCCAGACAGAATTAGTAAACAGTGCAAATCGTGATCTTGGTCTGCCGCTGCTAGAAAAGCTGTTGCAAATTTTCATAAAACTCACACAATTTTAAAATGATGGATACAATTTTTTAAGGCAATAAAAAAGAGTAAAGCAGAATCCCTAAAGAAAGCCCAACACAACAAAATTGAAAATGTTGCAGGCTCGGTTTGATTGAGCCTGTTCATGGACGGTACTGGAAAGTGCAAGTTACCGTCCACGCCCCCTAGCACCGGCTTAAGCAGAATTCAACATTTAACACGAAAAGGTGAAATCGGATAGTGCAAAAAAATAACCAAGATGAATTAAGTTGAAATATAAAATTCAATTAATGATTTGAATAGATAAATTTCAGCTTCACCAAGGAATATTAAATAAATTTAGTATGGTGTTTCGTGTTCTTATATGGCTAGGTAATGTAGAAAATGGTCAAGGACCACTCAGAAAGAATATGGTTCAAAAATAATGAATTAAAATGACACTGAAAATAGGTTGACTATGCCGCTTTTGGTTTTTCTTAACGGCTTCCATTTGTTCCCTAATTCAAAACAATAACTTGCGATGCCAGTTGGAAAAATGTTTTTGAAAGTGAATAATTCCACTCTTATACATTGCATAGATAAAATTGCAAAAAATGCTGATTTTTTAAAATATTTCTTATGTATTTATTATAACTGAAAATGAAAGTGTATTTCTCAAATTATGGTTTGAAGCAAGTGTTTATTAAATAGTCATCTTTTATTCTTTCGGATCTTTCCTTTCCCTAGCCGAAATAAATGCTGTTTGCTACTTTGTAGCAGGCGACACAAAAACGAACGAGGGTTGTTCGATAAGCTATGCGTTTTTTACCACAGTCCGGTAACGCTTTGCACTGTTTTATGATTGTTGAAACGCCAGAATAGCTCTTTTCGATACATTTCAAAAGGTATTACCACGAGCTTTCAGCTAAACAAAATTTAAAACTAGTCGTAATTTTAACAGAGCCAGTCGTTGACCAATTTTGTGCAATGTTTAGGAAACGAATTTAGAATATTGAAGGAATCAGAGCTTATACCGATAAGTGGTTTTTGTTTACTGTCTCTCTAATTTTGCTTAGGTAACATACTTTTAGGTCATCAAAATTGTCCACCTTGTCTCCTTTGCACGCCGTGCTTCCCTTTCGTTTAACAAAGTTCATTCTATTAAGGTGTGGTCGCGCTCAAGGTTTTGTTATGTTTTTTTTTCTCCCCACTATTTTCAATAAACAACGTCTTGTCAGTCGCAAGCACATTACCTTTGCGGATAGATTTTGTATTTGAACTGTTAATAACACACCCATTGCTGAGCATGACTTTGATGTATGCTTGAACTTTTAAATCAAGATCATCGTCAAGTTTTAAAGGCGTCTCTTTTTTAAGTTGAATTTCGGTGACATTAGAAAAATCAAGTTTGCATTTTTATGATGTCTTAGTTTTGAAATGTTCTCGCATGAATCTTGCAGTGCTCTCGTTTCAATTAGGTAATATATCACTCAATTTTATAACAGTTCGGGTGGGCCCGTTTTCAAAACAATACTTCCAAACCGCTCTATCCTTTGGCTTAACCATATTATACTTTTTCCTGTACTCTTGCCAGTTCTTTTGCCCTTACTCGTACCGTACCCTTAGCAGAAAAGTTCCAGGAGTCTCAAAAGTATTCGTGATAGTTTGTCTTATTTAAAAATTAATCTCCTTAAGCAATACTGGACCTAATAATTGCCGTAGGCCATCATCATTAGCAGATGGAACGGGTTCCTTTTTCAAAAATATTGTTATACTCATTTTAGATTAGAAGGCACAAAATACGAAATAAACTCCTTATGAACATACTGTATACGCTAGCAAATTATAAACTAAAAACTTAAGCGTCATATAAAAAGTGCTCAGGTAGCTCACTGAAGAACACAAAAAAAGCAGAAATAACTTACTGGTATATATGATGTTTAAATATCTTTATTAATGAATTGACATAATTAACAATAAGTTCATCCTTTCAAACACAGATTACTTAATTAGGCGACAGCAATTTATACAACTCGATGGACCCGCCAACCGGTATAATCCGTTAGTCGTTATTACTTTAGACGACACAGGTCATAATGTAGGACACATATCGTAATTGGTTAGACACCAAAACATGGAGAGATATTCTGCGGTTTTTTTTATTTCTGCAGGGCTGAAACTGACCACAGAATACGTAGAAATAAAGCCACCGAAGAAAAAACATATATACCCTATAAAAGTTCTGACAAAACTCGGTCATCTGTAAAGCAGATTTTTACTAAATTGAAAAACGTTTATGGGTCTGATAAGGTTTCTTAAGAGACAGTTCGTAGGTTGAGAAATTTCTGACTGGAGTCCGTCAAAGATGCAGCAAAATCTGGCCGACCTGCGGCTGTCTCAAAAGTCATGGTGATGGCAGATATACGATTCGTGAATCATTGCTATTCTTTTTCTTTTTTTTTCTCTCTCTCTTTTTTTTCTTTTTTTCTTTTGTACGAAATATTTCTGCCAGATGGATAGTCTATATATTGACATAGGACCCAAAAAAGGTTTGAGTAAAAATCGCTAAGCATTTGTTCAAAAGGTTTCCAAACTTCAATTTGCAGACAGTTTGCAAACTTTGTTACTGGTAAAGAAACATGTCGAGCCAGTCAAAAACAAATTGAAACAAAATAAATTACCAAACACGGTAAAAGGCAAGTAGTTGCCAAGCGGACCATATGCACAAAAAAGGTACTTGATTGCATACTTTTCTCTTATGATAGTACAGCCATATTCTGGCATTGAAACCCTAAAGTGTAACCAAAATGTTATACTTAAATTAGCTCAAGAAATAGTATCAGAAATGACGCCGTGTGTAAGGATTTAGGCATGTTTCGTCTGCTTCATGATAATTCTCTTAAATCTGAGCTAGTCAAGTAATTTTTGAAGTCCTAGGTTATGGTCTTGCCACACCAACCATACTCCCATGATACTTTTCCTTTTCCAAAAACTTAAAAAGTTCTTACCTGCTGTCATGTGATTTATTTTTCTTTTTTTTTTTCTTTTTGTCCTCTTACTTGTGTCCCATAACTACATGGATATTTCGATTTTTCCATTCTTTAGAGGAGGTTAAGCCATAGTAAAAAATTAGGCAAAGTGCTAAAATATAGCAGATTAGGTGAGACAGTACAGATGTGTTTCTAAATACCTCATTAGTGAAAATGTTCTTCTCTTTGTTTAATTATCAAATTGACCGTAAAGCTCCATCATCAGGCCACGGATATATAACTTTTATCATTTTCTAGATAGTAAAAGACAATTATTTTTCAAATATAAGAAAATTCCACGGTCAATTTTTATATTATATGTTTTATATTTAAGTGTCTTACCCCACTTTGCATTTTCAGGCATATTCAGGAGGATTATTATTGCATAAAAATATAATTTGTTGTAGAAATAGTCTATGTTTTTACTGATTATTTAATTATTTTCATCTGAAAAAAATTACATGTACACAAAATAGACTCCCATTTACAAAGGCTCAAGAATGACACGTCTGTTGAGTTTAATACATGCTGCCTTGAGTTTCTAACATTAAATACCATTTGTGAATTTTCTTTTAATTTTCTAAACACAACCAAACCCTTTCTTTATAAATTTCACCTTACAATTATTTGCTGGACACTTGGTGAGCATGTTACCCCTGGACCACATAATTCCTATATGTTAATAATGAAAATGTAAAAAGCAAACCAAATGTTTCTAAATTTAGAATTTCCATTAATGTTCGTAATCTTTAATTTAGAAATATTGCCGCAAAGAAATTCGATTCTAATAATGTAGGATTACTATTTCACGGGCTCAAATGAACTATATTCATAGTTGCACTAATACTAGCACTGCAAGGAATGTGTACGTCGTACATTGTGTACTTATAACAAATTAACGGGTTTTTACATCAATAATTAGATTATTATATTACATTAGTGATCACACAACAAATCCACCTTGTCACCTAGTCTGTTAAAGTACATTGCAAATATCTTGGCAGCAGTGTAGTTTTTTGCATGTGTTTTAACGGTTTAGAAATAAGTATAAATAAATGAAAGAGGTTTCGTTGTTTTATATGACGGAATTATTTCCTCTATGTCGTTAAGATAATCAAGACAGTTACATAAAAACCACCTCCTTACACTTATTATCTTTGGAAGACATTAAACACCTGTAAAGTAAGTAAAGTTATAAAATAAAGTCTGAATTTGTTCGCCTTTCCTGCAGGCAAGCATACTGCACTTGCTCTATGACAGTTCAAATATGTCACGTGAATATAACAACAGACATGGTGTATATACTGAGTCATAGTAACACTAACTAAATTGTGGGCGTTTCTTTGATAAACAATTACTTCAATATTACAGAATTAATCCGAAAATTTGAAGTCAAAATATGTCTAATAAAGTTTCATAATGAATGGATTGAATTAAAAAAAACTTATCTTATCATTACAGTTCATCACACATTTTCTTTGATTAACAATTACTTCAATATTACAGAATTAATCCGATAATTTGAAGTCAAAATATGTCTAATAAAGTTTCATAATGAATGTATTGAATTAAAAAAAATTATCTTATCATTACAGTTCATCACACCTTTTTAATGTCCAATTATTAATTATCATTTGTCCAATTATTAATTATCATTATTACGAAGTGCTTCGTTCACGATTCACATGATCTGTTAACATTTAAATTTGTCAAAATATTTATTATATATGAAGGAAACTCATTTTTTTTCTATAAATACAGGATTTATTTTCATCGAGTGATATAAAATATATATTTCTTGAGTGGGGTTACCACCAGTAACATATGATAATTTTCTTATCACAAAATGAAAATAAATCCTTGAATTTTCTGTTTATTCTATACTATTTCACTTTTTTTACTTTTACAATTCTTAATACTTCTCCTTTAATTTTGTATATTGGAAAGTAGTCCGGCAAGATGCCAGTGAAAGTACGGAAAATATGTGTCAACAGTAAAAAATAATTTTTAACACTGAAAATACGGAAAATGGAAGTACGTTTTTTATATCATCAATATTTCTCACTATTTCATTGTAAATAAATAATGCAAATATGTATGATATACGAGAACATTTTGTTTTCTTAATGTAATAAGTATTTCACCTATGACTTTTTTTGATATTCCAGGATCGCTTAAGGATATGTTCTTGTTATTTCTAAGAGTAAACAGTAGTATAATTGAATGAAGTATAATTAAAGTAACTATCATATTTATGTCAATAGTTTGCTCAATAGGTTTGCACTATCTTTCCTCGTTGTCTCAATGAGCAAGGTTTACAATGTTCTTAAAAAAACAGGTTTTGAAGGAAACACGTGCCAGTTTTTCCTCTGACATTTTTAGTTCGAAGAGTTGAACCTGAAGTCTTGTGCTATATAAAATTTGTCCGAACTAAATCATTTTGTCAACCAAAAATTATATGTGGTAAGTATGAAATAGAAAATGATTTCATTACTTTAATTATTCATTATGGTTCATCGGCAATAACTTAATCAACAAAAGTAAAGATAAGCTTATTTTCCTGTTTGAAGAAATCGCCAAACAATTCATGTGTGAACAAATTTATTTATATTACAACAAGAGCTGTCACAGGAGACAGCGAAGCTCGACTAATAAAATACTGGACGCAGTAAGGAAGACAAAACTATGGAAGAAAAATCAATTATGTATAATTATGTATTAAGTTATGGTAAAGAAATAACATTTTAAACATAAATTCCAAGATCAAGGGGAATAATTCTGGAAATAGTCACGCTAGAGTTATTAGCCTTGTCAAACAGCATGTGTGTAATGATAACAAATATATATTTAAAGTTTGAAGTAGAAACCTTAAAAATCACAGAAGTTATAATATTTCTTAAAGAAAATCCTAGGTTCAAAGAGAGATAAATCTGTAAGTTTTGAACCTTGTCACATAACATGTAATTGATGATAAGGAATAAGTATTTGAAGTTTGAGGTAGATACCTAAAACTAAAAACGTTATAGTAAAAAATAACATTTTTCTAATAAAAAATCTAAGTTTTATGGGGAGATAATTCTTGCAATATTGGTGCTAGAGTTATGAACCTTGTCACATAAGATGTGGATGATGATAAGGTACATATATGTGAAGTATGAAGCTAGTCCCTTAAGAAATAAAGAAGTAAAAGTAAAAAAATAATAATACTTTTTAAGGAAAATTCTAAGTTCAAGGGGAGCTAAATCTGAAAATATTGGTGCTAGAGTTATGAACCTTGTTACATTAGATGTGGTTGATGATAGGAAACATATGTTTGAAGTATGAAGTTTATCCCTTAAGAAATGAAGAAGTAACAGTAAAAAATAGTATTTTTGAAGGAAAATTCTAAGTTCAAGGGGAGATAAATCTGAAAATATTGGTACTAGAGTTATGAGCCTTGTCACATAAGATGTGTTTGATGATAAGGAACATATATTTGAAGTTTGAAGTTGATACCTTAAGAAATGCCATTTATAGTGAAAAATATTTTACTGCATCTCAAATCTGGACGCGGACGCTGACGCTGGGGCGAGTAGGACAGCTCTCCATATACTTCGTATAATCGAGCTAAAAATGTATTGTTATATTAATATCAGAATAAACACTAACACTTGTTTTTTATGTAAATGGAGAACGTCAAACATATCCAGATAAAACAGTTTCATAGCATGTAAAAAGGTTTGTATTGCAGACATTGAATTAAACTTTCATCAGTGAAGTCATGTGGTATTTGTTTAAAATTGATATAAAGACAGCTTTTTATTTGTATGTAAACTTCTCTTTCTTTGCTTTTCTTATTATTCGTATGTTCTCTTCTTATTTCTTACTTATAACACATTTAAATGTGTACACATTTTTGAAGTTTGAGATCATAGCAATTGACCTAGTACCTACTAAAGCCAAAATGTACAAGATGGCAAAACTTGCAAGCAATATATTGTTTTATGCTTCAACTTCAAATGTTTTTTTCTACCTGAACGACCGCAATATTTACCCTGAAGAAACACTTGAAACAAATTGCAGCTTTTATGCATACAAATAAATACTAACATATGCTTTGCTATGCTCACTGTGCTGCATTTCATCTTATTTCTTTTAAACTTTTTTCAGCTATAAACGTAGCTACAAAAGTGGGTTATAAGAATAACATAAAAATCATAACGATGATATAGTTTCTTATGTGAATTGCTTTAAATCTAATTGTTCTCAAGAGATCTTCAATTTCCAGAATTATTATACTGATATAGTCAAGTGGTATCTGTTGCCATGTACTTCATCTGAATGTTGTTATATTTTGTAAGTCCTTCTTAATGTGGATTTTATATTGGTTAGGTTGCCAGGGGGCGATGGGAATGCTCCATTTCCTGGTGACTCTCATGAAAATCAGGTCTGTGTTCTTTTATGCTTTTGTTGTCATTGTTTTGGGCGTTTTCACTTTTTCCAAAGTAAATCAAGAAGGTTTTTTCCCAACGTAAATCAAGATACCAGCACAATTGAGTGTTGAGAATTGAGTGCCGCTCAAGCCGGTGCTAGCGGGCGCAAAGGGGAGGTCGCACTTATTCACTATCCCTCATGTACAGACTCAATCAAACCGAGTCTGCAATTTTCATGTATTTTTGTTGTGATTAGTGCAGCTAAGGGATCACTTTGTTTCCAGATTTTTAAAGTGAAGCCGTTAAGAAAAGAGAAAAACAACACATCAAAGCGAAAAATCAATCATGTAAGATATATCAGTAAAGCTGAAAAACATATATATATTATTTACCATACTTTTTAGGAGTATATTATTAAGTATGAAACAAACTTTGAATATAACTGCATTCTTGCATCATTAACATTTTATGGCTTTGTGCAAATACAATCAGCTGTTTTTACAATTTTAAAAAATTATTAATAAATAATAAGTGATTTCTATAAACATGATAAAATAGCTTTTTTGCAAAAACAATTCAAGAGGCATGATGCCTTAAGCAAATCAAAGACTTGAATAGTTATATGTCTATACAGTATGATGCAATCTACAAATCAATATATGAATCATAGAGTAGGCTTACATAAGAATCGGAATGATCTATATGTTAGTGCAGCACACTTGTAGCGATACTTTGATCTGATGAAGAAATCATAATACTTGAATATTTTTTGCTATGACCAGCCAAATCAAAATCAGTATTGAAATCGTGCATAAGATTATGAGGTTTGAAAAGGGAAAACTGCAACCTGTTGATATACGGATTGATTTGAAATTGAAACTACAAATGAGCCGCGTCACGACAAAACCAACAAAGTGCGTTTGCGACCAGCATGGATCCAGACCAGCCTGCGCATCCGCGCAAACTGATCAGGATCCATGCTGTTCCCTTACAAACCGTATTACAAGTAGAGAAATTGATAGCGAACAGCATGGATCCTGATCAGTATGCGCGGATGCGCAGGCTGGTCTAGATCCATGCTGGTCGCAAACCCATTTTGTTGGTTTTGTCATGACGCGGCTCAAATATCTTTAAGCAAACTACAAATCTGTAAGTAATCTACATTAGAAAATAAGAGCTCATTATAATTGTTTGAAGAAAAAAAAGAATTTACGGATTCACATTTCTTGTACAAAGTTTTACCAAACACAAAACATATCGAAATAATCAACATAACAAATACCAATTACAATCCATATAAAGTTACACGATAAAATTAAGTTTCAACCGTTTTTCGCACGTTTATTTTGTGCAATTTCATTTATAAAATAATTGCAGGTATTTTTTATTATGCAATAATAATTGTTTTTACAAATTACATTTGCCTTAAAAATAAGATGATCGCCAAATTTAAATATATGTGACACAAAAGTAAGAAAAATATTTGAGATATTGAATAGGAAATACATCTGTATTAAGATAAATTCAAATAATACATAATAACAGTCAGTTGCAAAATATTTAAAACATTTGATATAAATGAAAATATACATATGACTCAAAAGAATGTAATTAATATTGTCTCGGTGACGTACCACAGCTGCTACATTATTAACAATTGCTAAATTTACATAAGCATAACAGATTGCAATTTAACTTTGTCTTTCAATCTGTTTTCTTAGTTTCATTGGCTCAAGCGTCCACGTATGTGTTCATTTTAAATATAAATGATATAATAATTTTCAAGTAAACCGAACAAAATACAAAGTTAAATGATACTTCATTATCATTATTTGTTTAAAACAAAAAATGTCTTAACAATATATTGTAATTGTAATTGTTTTGTACTAATATGCATGGAAATGATTTTATTTACGTACTGTTATCATTGCTATAATTTCTATATACTTATTAGGTTTTCTAGTCATACGAATCATTGTGGCAGTTTTAATGAATTTCCTGTTACCTTATACATGAATATCATATTGTCACATAATTTTGCTGAAATTGCTCATCAAATTGTCATTCTGCATTGGCAATTCGAAGTGAAATACCTATGTTATTGTTTGTCTTTTGTCATATATGTTTTTTGTTAAAATGACCAGACATTTTGCATGTCGATAGCCAATAAAGTTTGAAACCTTTGAAACCTTTGGTACAACTGTTTGATAATTCCGAACTTAAAAGCTACATAACATGTAATATGTTGTAAAATGTAATTAGTTTATTTAAAAACATGTCATCGTCGGTTACCCACGGTATATATTCCGTACATACTATATTATAGATAATGTAGTATGTTCGGAATATATACCGTGGGTAACCGACGATGCAAACATGTATATCTGAAAGTTATAAGTACTTTATGTTTGAACTAATATAATTAATTTGACATTACTAAAAGGGAAATGATGGCAAATCTTCAATGTATATAGATAATGTTTATAAAAATAATAGTTGTCAAATAAGAACAAGCCGGCGCTCGGGAACCTTTTTATTGGATTTGCCAATCAAAAATGTTTTTTGCATAAAAGAGAATGACAAGAATCTTTAAATGTTTTAAAGTAAAACCCAATGGGGAAGAATGAGCATTAAATTTTTTTAGTGAAGAAAGTTATTTTAACTGAATTGGCTGTGTTACCCCTTGGAAACATTGTCAGCAAATTTGTTTGAAATGTTTAAGTTTATTGGAATATTATGTTTTGAATGCATTGAATTTTGGGAACAAGTTAAAATTCAATTTTCCAAAATTAAACCTGCAAACAGTTAAGTTAAAAATAGAACTGAAATTTTAAAACTTGAACCAAGGGGAATTCTATAGTCGGAAAAAGGCCTGAAATTTTAAAACAAATTTTACAGGGGTTCCTCTTCTCTTGCGTACAGATGGGGGTAATGATGTGAAAATAGCATTAAAAGTTTCAAAAGCAATATCTCAAAGGGTTAAGGCAATAAGTGGATTTTACCCATATTCAATGTATTTTCTAAGTCAAAAAGGGGCATAAATTCTGTCAAAAACCTTGACAGAGTTATGTCCTCTTGTCTGTTGATGAAGGTCGTGATGGTAAACAAGTATGGTCAGTTTCAAAGCAATACCTCCGAAAATGGTTTTTGAAATAAAGTGAGGTGGTACAAAAAAAACTTAACCAAAGCTCAATACACTTTCTAAGTCAAAAAAGGGCCATAATTCTGTCAAAAACCTTGACAGAGTTATGTACTCTTGTCTGTAGATGGAGGTTATGATGGTGAACAAGTATGGTAAGTTTCAAAGCCATACTTGTAATACTTCTGAAATAAAGTGGGGTGGTACGAAAAACTTAACCAAGGTGTGACGCCGACGCCGACGCCGGGGCGAGTAGGATAGCTCCCCTTTTCATAGAAAAGTCGAGCTAAAAATTATTATAGTTTATCTAAATTATATTTGAATCTATAATGTAAAACACGTGTCATGTTCAGTGCGGATACCTTTTATCATTGAAGATAATTATGCATATCAATTCAGATATCTGTATATATTATGATATCATCTAAGGAGCACTTTAGTAAATTTAATATTAATCATTTATCATGCGAATGTTGAAAAGAAGTAAAAACCTTACATATGAGGGTTAATTGAATGATGCATGTGATAATTTCATAAATTAGTAAGTATCAAGTTATAAGTATAAATATTACGTAACAAAGCCAACATAAATTGCCTGTCTATCCATCTATCTTTGGTACAAAGCATGTATGTCTATCCGTCCACCTTTCGCAGTTGTTTCCGCCTGTTTCGTTTATATTACAAATTTGTATCTTCCTGATATATTTATATTTGAATGTCATTAAGAGATTCTAGAGTAACAAGTTAAAAATACATTATTGTCTCACAGAAGATTGTAACCTGCGGAATATCGTATTTAATGTTAAATTAAAAACATGAAATTTTATGTAACCAACAGTTGAACAATGAGTGGAATATGTCTGTTTATAGTAGACAGCGGAAACACCTACGGACCTGACAATGTATAAAGCCAAATGACAGGGGTCCTCATCCTAAATATCTGATACTAATTTTAGTTGGTACATTGTTGTTTCGAACTTGTAGTCCCTGAATTTTTTATTCAAGCATTGGTGTGTGTGAGTGACGCGCTAGTTAGAGTTTAAAACAATCAGTTTCAAACAATAACGTGATCATCATAATAATTATTATATTTTTTCAAGTGTCAGAAACACGAACAATTACAATACATGAGTATGTACTGGCTTAGAAAATTGATATTTATTAAGCCAAACTGCAGAGCATATTTGCTTTGGTGACAAAATTGTGCGTTTATTTTAGTGCATTGTTTTACCACAGGATTTTTTCAGGAAAATATGAGTAAGTTAACTAATATGTATTAATAAATTCCATTTATGAGTAAGTCCGGTTTATTTTAATGATTCGACTGAAACCGTTACGTGTAGGAGAAGAGACGATTTTCCTATGCTTTCGATTCTTATCTAATTATCTTTTCCGGTTCACGGATATTTTTGTTAAACATATTTAATGAGGAGTCACGTACATTACATAATCAAATTACATTACATAATCAAATAACAGCATTAATAATCAAGTCAGTTCAATATTTGTATAGAGACAGGAAGTGGAAAACATGAAAACACGTCGAGTTATACAGCAAATCTTTAGTTTTTATGTCAAACATCTGTCTTTGCACTTCAATTCAAATTTTTAATTTTAACCCGCGCATTCACAGACAGTCGAGATTTTGTACATTCAATATCTTATTTCTTTGTAAAGATAGTTTAGCACGACATTTTTGTTGCGCTTGTGGTATTCTAGTTTCTTTTACTTTTCCCTTTCTTGTTGTGTGGTTTCAGTAGCCGCAGTACTTTACTGTTTCAGTATTACTCAACTTGATTCTTGTTAAATCACCCTAAGTTTATAAAGTGATAGACAGTAAAAAGCTAAGTTTGGTTTTCAACACTAAAGCGTTTAAATGAGTATAGTGTTTCAAAAATCTGCATAAATGGTGACGATAAAATATTGTTCTCTTATCATCAAACAAGAGAATTAAAATGATTAACGTTTCAGACGACAGGGTTGAATTTCAGAAGGATACATACAATTGCAATAAATGATGCTTAAATACCAATTGAAAAGTCTCATTTCAAAAATAAATGTTAAGGCGGTATACTTACTTTTTCTGTCGTGATATTTTAGAATTATAAGCATTTACTTTTGTCCATGCCTTAACAGAATTAAAAATGATCAGAATCATGTGTGTTTGTTTGGGGGTGTTGATGTATGTTTTGTTTTTGTGTTTTTATCATTAACCATCTCGAAACCTATCAGCTGTTCATATTTGTTTATAATGTTTTATAGTCTTTTAACGTGTCGGTTATTTGTTATTCGTTAAATGGAATGCACGTTAACTATTTCTGTCTTCATATTATGAAACATGAAAGTTCATTAGTGGTATTGTATCAATTAGAAAAGTAATACTAATACAGTCTCAGTGACTCAATGATCAGAGACGAACGTTATAGAAAGTTATAGAAGAAAAATCTAATTACTCTACGGAAATATCTTTAAAGTATTAGCAAAAAAATTACTCGAAACGAATATATACACAGTAGATTAAGAATGCCGTAAGAACGACCAATTCAAAAAAAATTGAAGGCAAAGACAAAATGGAAGGCATTGGCATTTTTTGTACATGTTTATCTATTAATATGAATATCTAAAAATATCTATGTTACATGTTCTATAACGATAAAAATTAGTCTGTTTCATACTTCAGTATTGAATCATAAAAACATCATCAGTGAATATGAATTTAATAATATTAGTTACCGATATAAGGTCAACATTTTGCAATTGATCTAATTACATTAGATAACATATCAAACTTGCAAAACTTGGAAGAATTCATAGTGACGTTCAACAACCTAGATATTAAAAATAACTCGTCTTAATTTGGGATCAGTATACCTAATTTTATTATTGCTAGTTTTACTTAAACATTAATGATAATGCAGACCTAAATATGTCCCGTGAATGGTTATTTAATGAAGATTAATGTTAAAATTGTACTTGCGACATTGAAATGTCTGGGCATTCAGTTACAGAGTTAAATGTCAACATAAAAGGTCAGTTCGGGCTGTAATTGGAAATAAAGGCAGAGTCTACGGTTCTCAGTTTCAATTAAATGGTTTACTTATCATTGCTAATGGAGTACTTTTGAACAGGGTGAACTTAAAAATTTGTTTATTTCATTTGAGATTGGTGTTAGTCAGCTACCGGGTTTTTGGCTTGTTTTTTAGTTTTATAATTTAAGGAGAATTTAGAAATGGATTAATACCTCTAATAGACACACGTATAAAAAGGTTTTTTCTTCATTTTGTTTCGGATTTATTTTTTGTATTAAGGCCGTTTAAATACATAATTGATCATACCTCGAACCGCCTAACAGATTTTCCTGGACAATTAACCAGTTATTACTTTTTTCTCCACAACTGACCGACTACTAAACCCATCAGCGTTTAGAGACTTATGACCATCAGATTCTATGTACTAATTGAGAAATTTAGCCTCGCCCGAGGACTGAACTAGCGACTTTTGTATTATTTATCTGATGTTGTCCCTATTGAGATAAGCGAACCTAAATTAAAGTACTTTAATTCACAAACTCCAGAATAATTTATGATATTTCGTCTATACAATTAAGCCAAAAATACAAACATCTGCCACAAAACTTGAAAAAAGTAGAGCATTTCTGCTGACTGCTTACGCAATATTCTTATTAAAGTACAAAATTTATAAGAAAATAGAATGTATGCCCAGCCACATCAAAGAAAGATTAGTTCAACGTGCCCCGAGAAGAATCATAAAAAAACAATATATAATTATAATAATGATGTTCGTATAGTTTTATCATCATTATTTATCATACTCTCCTGACATACATTTCACCTACAATAAAAGTTGGAGTGAAAGGTCATACCCATGTTTCACATTTTTAAGTCTGGCCATTATTAAGTCTAAACAAATGTTTAAATTTTGCTCGTGGTAAGGTTGCAGGAATATTTCCTAAAATGGAAATCTACTCTGTTTTAATAGAAAAATTTGTCGATATAGGGTAATTTTTGCCATTTTTGTTTAAGTTGAAAAATAAGTACTTTCATTATTAAATAATTTACTTTTGTACATTTGTGATATTTAACAATTTTCTAAGAGCCACCTTTTATGTTATAGAAGTTTAACCAGGTTAAAAAAGATTATCGTTTAAATTAATTTGAGTCTGTTTTATTTTCCTATCCGAAATTAATATTTTACAAGTTTTCACTGAGGATCTAAAGTCGTATAAGAAGGCAAGTTATTTGAAATATTTCGTATGAATGAATAAAACACTAAATGCCCAATTATGTCCTAAAACAATTCTAATCTATGAAAATGCTTAACACAAAGATCCGAAAAAGCTAAACAATTTGTCGTGTTTTCGCCTCTTGTTTTTGTATTTTTGTGGTCTTTGTTGTTTTTTTTTTTTTTTTTTTTTTTTTTTTTTTGGGGGGGGGGGGGGGTTATGCATTTTTACTTTTTGGCATTGCTGCTCATCATTTCATTTTCAATATTTTCAATTTCACTGGGAAGTGGGTGTTTATATATATATAATTATTATATTGAACTTTTGGGAACTTTACTGCTTTAAACAGTTATAGGAAACCTAGATAAATTAGAATGTAAATGTTGCGAACATCCCTGGGAAATCGGCGGTATTTTTCTATATATAATTATATTAATGTATTTTTGGGGAACTTTAATGATTTAAACATGGGCATATGGCTCAATTAGCATGTAAAGTTAGTTTCGTGCACTGCGTAGGTGTGCATACATACTTGTTAGCAATTAATTCAGTCTTGCTATTTACTGATAATATATGTTCAAAAGGCGTTTACTTCTCCTTTGAAGTAAAATTATGTGATAATAAGTTTGATACCAGAAATATGTAACAAAACCCAAACTCAGAGATAATTATCACGACACTAACACAGTGCATATAACGCATCCTCTGATGATAGATAACCGCCCTTATATATAAAACGTAAACGGTAACAAATTGTCAGAAATAAAAGATAAAAATATAATTATGTAAGCTATTTTATTCACTCATAAAATCTGTAAAATATCATAAGTACTTTCAGAAGAATAAAATAAAATAGTAATAATTTCTATAGGGCCTGTACTTGTACAGCATGCACACAGTTGTACCCAAAATAATATGCACATTGATGAATTATTTTTTAGAAGAATACAATTTAAATAAACTTGCATGTTGGGTTTTCTTAAAGCAGCATGTCTCAAGATTAATGGCAATTTCCATGAAAAGTTTTAAAATGTTTTTTTAAAGTAAAATATTGTGAAATGAACAAAGAAAGAAATTTACACATTTATTGCAAATGGCACTTTCACTCGACGTTAACTTCTTAAACGTGGTTAAGGTAGACCATGGGTAATGGGCACCATAAGGAACTGTAAAATTGACAACATAGGACAGTTATATGTCTTCAAGGTCACCTGTATGCAAAATGTAAATAACATTTACGGTGTGGTTTATGAGTTATGGATATATTTCTGAACTAAGACTTTGCCATTAGAAGGGCTTATTTTCAGAAATGAGGAAACTGTAAATAATCTGTAATATCATCATTATAAAAAATGTTTTTCTATTGCTCATTGTTAAGAAACAAATAATAACATTCAGGTAACACATTACACAAGCAAAATGTTTGTTTCTAAACAAAATGTTCTTAATACGTATAAAAATGTTACCCTACCCCACCCACTTTTAACACTAATTTTACCATTTCCCTATCTAAAATGCCTTATTCAAAATATCCCTAAAATTTATCGAAATGAGGGTCTGTTTTCAAAGTTTGCCTAAATTTTCTCAAAGGTATATTAGTTGATCATGCGAAATATAAAATACTTTTACCGTGTAGTTTTTATTTTATCGAACTTTGAAAATATCTGGTATCATATTTGCTATAAATTTTGGCATTATTTAGCAAAAAAAATACCTAAAATAATTATATAATTTAAATCAAACTTTTTTTCTTCCATAAGGGATCAGAGAGATACATAAATAATGTTAAAAAGAAAAAAAGAAAGAAAAAAAATTGCCCCTTCTGGGGATTGAACCCACGCCCCTCAATTTCAATGTAGTTTACAAGCGATTCTAGCCTATTTGAATACTCTTCAAAGTGGAGGTAATGCATTACCCATGGTCTACCTTAAAATATGTAAATTGTTTACTGATTGCGATAGTCACGCAGTAGAAATATGATGATAATATAGTGATAAATGCTGCAAAATCAGTTTTTAATCGCATTTAAAAATGAAAATTATTACTTGAATCTTGAATCATTTTACTGCTCATAAAATCTTAGAACAGTTTTCTCAAGTCTGATTTCCTCGAAATATTGAAGTTCATCTGGAGGCATACAGCTTTCAGGGATTCTTATTTTCTTTTTTTGCATTATAATTATAACATTTCTACAGCATATTTAGTCGTGTTAATTAAAATGTTTCTTTTCTATAACATCAACATTTGTGTGTTGTATGGCGGCTGTAAACAGTTTTAAAAGGAGTTGGTTATTTTAGTTCCGTCAGTTTAGAATCTTTCTCTTGTTGGGTTGTGTCAATATTCCTGCTTGTATACTGTTTAATTAACATTAGAATATGTTCCCTGATACTTAAAATTTGTTTCTTGATATCTGTTAGGTTAGGTTTTAATGACCTCTCAAAATTCCATTTAGTTTTTCTTCCGTTCAATTAGTTTATTACAGAAACATTCTTTAACACGGGAAAAACATACAGCGCTGGATAAAATGGAAAAATTATGTCGACGTCACATGAAAGGTTACATGACACATGTACACATCTGTGGCTTCTTATTGATCTTAAAGTTAGCATCACTATCATGCATATGTAATTAAGTCGATGCTGAGGGTGTTAACACCATCGTTTGTGTATTAAAGACTTTAGGTTTGTTTGATATGACGGGACTGGAAATATTTGTTTACCATTTGGTGTAGGTCTGAACCATTAAGGTGTGCACATTTTCAGATCATCCTCTCTCTCTCTCTCTCTCTCTCTCTCTCTCTCTCTCTCCTCCTCTCTCTCTCTCTCTCTCTCCCTCTCTCTCTCTCTCTCTCTCTCCTCTCTCTCTTCTCTCTCTCTCTCTCTCTCTCTCTCTCTCTCTCTCTCTCTCTCTCTCTCTCTCTCTCTCCCAATCATTTTCATTGTGCAACAAGGCCCAAAATAAAAAAAGCGTTACAAGGCTTTTCGCTCAAATTGGGCTAAGAATCGCACAAAAATCGGTTTTTACTTTAATTCATGGTATATATCTCTATTTTTGTCTGTAGATTTTATTATTTTTTAGCGTTTTACCTGACCTATTTTAGGTTTTCAAATTTTATCTTTTAAAGCTTTTTTTTACCTCACTGGAGCTCCAGCCTGCAATGTATTGGACGTTCTTTAAGGTATCTAAATATTTATCAAGTTAATATGGATAGGCTAGTACAACAAAGAACAAAATGATTAATTAAGAGATAAAATTTTATCTTTTATTCTTGATAATTGAATTATATGATACTGATATTTGAACACATTCTTTTAATGATCTTTGTCAGAGATATTAATAGAAGAATTTTCAAAAATGAGTCATGCGCATCTCATTATCAAATAAAAGCATTAATAATGTTCAATAATAAGTCCCTCCAATATTTGTATAGAAACAGGATATAGAAAATATGAGAACACATCGCGTAATGCAGTAAATAGTATAAGCCTGAAATTCAACTTGATTTAAATTCAAATTTTAATTGTGGAACATTCATTGGAAAACCACAGACTGACAGAAGCTAGATTTTCAACTTTTTAATCATATACCATAAATTACGTTAATATAATGCGTCACGTGAACGCTGCTTTCCACTACTATTATTGGCGTCCGCGCCGCGCATGGAATGAGATCAGATTTTGTGAAAGGGCGACAGCAACTTCTCGAGCCTTTTAGTCGGTCATAATAAAAGCCGAAAATTCCGATCGGTATGAGGGTGCTTGATTATTAAATAAGAAAGAAATGTCGCGATATGTTACAATGAATTTTCGCAATGCAAACATTTACAAATGAAATAACCTTTTCCGTCAATAAATCGCGTTCTTCGGGGTTTTTTATTTATCATTTTGTAGTACACAGTCGGTTATCATGTCATGGTATGTTATTGTTGTACATGTATCCTAGAATGATCAGTTGATGACCTAAATATTCCAAAAACCTATTTATAGATATATCTTTTTATCACTCCTATCGGTAAATGCCGGTCTCTCCCGGTCTATTTTGACCAGGATTTACTAGTGACCGGCGAATAGTACCACACGTTATATTGTCCGGTCTCTCCCGGTTTTGGAGTAGATGTTTGATATCGTTACAATTAGAAAAAAACAACAATAGCATGTTTCATTTTATCTATATGAGATAAAAACAATAAATATGTACACGGATTTATATGTAATATAAATCCGTGATATGTACAATAATTGAGAAAAAGGTACATTTTTTATGGTATTAAAATGACATTATCAATTTTGAAACATTTTATTTAATTATTCAATTTGTTATCCGTGTTTAGTAAAGATGCCGATGAATTATTCAAAGTTACAAATTAGATTTTATGAATTATTCAATTGATCGATAATTTAAAAAATGGTAAAGAAAAATACAATGTACATGTACATGGTTTAAGAATAAACAATATTATATATTGAAAGATAAACCATAATTTACTGACTTTTTCCAGTTAAGCTTTGACTTATAATCGTCGGTCAATATGACAATTGAATTCTTAAAATTTATTTTACAATTTTAATAAAAAAGAGTAGTAAAAACTCAGTATTAAAATAGCACATAAACACAAAAAAGAATAAAAGAAAACAATATTCATAAAATTTGTATTTTTTTAAATTAAAATTAATAGATATTACAATTATTGTATAATAAACAATTATGCTCAACATGATCAACATGGTAATATAACCAGTGTCATATTTTTACTAACTTAAAGTGTGAACAGATACCTTAAGGGGGTCTTCGCTAATAGCGATAACATGTACATAATAAGGGACAAATGTGTGGTACGTGTTGATCATGCGTTACACATATGGATTATAAATGATTGCATACATGTATATCCGTTGCTATTAATAACCACGATCATAAAGAAATAACAAGTAATATTCTAATCTCTAGCATGCCAATCAAAGTTCATAATGAACAATGTCTTTCGTCCGCTCATTCATAAGTGGTATACATTTCTGGTAGTTTATAAGAATATCTTGTCATCATATGTGTACTAGCTCATCTTCACTTGCTGCATTTCTTGCTTGGACGCCCTTTGATGCTTTGCATCAATGCTTTTCTTGTATTATATTGTATTATAATTGTATTATAAACAGACGGGCACACTACCTTTATAAATAACTGCCGGTTTTATCTAGTGAATCAGTAGTGATATACCATTTTCCAGCTTTACAAAACTATAATCAGGCATGAATGATAACTTTTTCCCACAACTATGTCTCAAGAACATTTTACAGATATCATTTACTTTTTGGTTCTGTTCCTTTTTATTAAATTGTAAGCATAATATTAAGCCAGTTTTGCTTTTCAACACCTACGCATTGATATGTATAGACTTTCACAATTCTGCATAAATTATAAAAAGGTTTGTAAATGATAATGTTTACTTGTCACCTATGAAGCATTTAAATAATTTACATTTAAGCCGACACCACTGAAAGTTAATATCAGAAAAAGATACGCTTAATGTTTCGATTTGTCATACTTGTATACCAATTGAATGTCTTTTTCAAAATGCTTAGGACACGAGATACTGCTCTTTTTGGAACTGAATTTGCAATTGTTTGTATTTATTGCTAAAAATGGCAATTGCCTGCACTAAAACTGACTTTAAATTGGATTTTGCCATTCATGAAAAGTGCATAAAACTTTGCAAAAGATTGTTATTGGTCTTCAGCAAAATTAGCACATTCAAGTTGAATATTCTTATTGTTAATTTCTTTCTTATTGTTTATAATAATCCTTAAAACATAGACCTGGAAGTGTATTTGCAAATTGTTCTTCATTTTACATTGTGCCCTTTGTTGTTATATGTATTTTTGCCTACTTTCACTTTGGACCAACTTAGTGAAAACAAACATGATTGACAATGCTGAATCACCTCCACATATACCACAAATAGTATAAAAAATATGCACAGGTTATCCTGACGTTAACAAATAGATATTAAAAACAGTATCAACTACTTCTAATGGAGTCTCACAATGTTTATCTTTGAAATCCAAATTCTAACTCTAACAAATAAATATCAGACACAGCATCAACAACTTATAGTAGAAAGACACAATGTTATATCTTGGAAATCCTAATTCCAACTCTTTACAAAAAATTTCAAATGGTTGTTTTTACAATGGCCAATGAAATTTGAACATCTCTATTTTATTAAATAATTAAATGACCATTGAGGTTTCAAACCAAAATAAGGTAGCATAGCAACATTGAATTAATAATGTTACTTAACAACAGTCATCACCAGGACTTTTTATTAGCCATAAAGTTCAATGACAGGTCTGGAAATAGATTTCAATTTTTCGAGATTAGTGTTCCGTTAAATGTAGGTCTATATCAATAACGAGTATACAAATGTTCACTCTGTTTTCTTAGAATAATCATTTTACTTTTGGAAAATACCCCAAAACTGACTAAGATTAGCAAAAAAATAACATTTTTAATTTAATTCTTAGTATATTTGTCAATTACCTTTATTTGTATATGCATATATTTCTGTTTTAAGTGCCCATCTGATCTGTGTAAAAAATCATATTTTATGCTTTTGGGCTTTTGGCCCTCATTGGAGTTTCTTTAAAATAAAAAGTGTACATGTGCACTTTTAGAGTACTGATATTATTGATGTTTTATATCACTTTAACATTGTACATGTTTTTCTATTTAT
This sequence comes from Ruditapes philippinarum, assembly GCF_026571515.1. Lineage (NCBI taxonomy): Eukaryota > Metazoa > Mollusca > Bivalvia > Venerida > Veneridae > Ruditapes > Ruditapes philippinarum. The sequence continues at coordinate 116,935 of NW_026857221.1, forward strand.
ACATAATATTCAACAATCAATGGTCTATGACAATCGCTACTTTAAAAAATGAGTGCTATTAATAGAGAATAACATGTTACTGTCTTTTGATATCAATTTTATCAGGCGAGGCTGATATGGGCTAGAAAGGGCGAGGCTTGCCAAATTTCGAAGAATATGGCATTTCTGCTCAAAGAAATAATTCTTGAAAACAAATTCCTCCGCCCTTTCAAACTTTGAATTTGTAAATGGCGGCCATTCTTTCTTTCAACTCGAGATTATTTCCTGTGATAAAAGATACAACAGAATGAAACACGATAAAATTCTTAACTTTAAACATCGATCGAAAAAAATCCCTAAGGCTAAGAATCACATAAACTTTACTGCAAGTTTGTCTTGAATTGTCAATTTCAAAAGTTTACAATAATTTCAATCAAACAAAAGTCAAAGCGGCAATCAAACACAAGCTACACAAACATGCGTCTTATTTTTTAAACGAAACAATTTGTTCACTTGTTAAATAATAATCCGGCGAAATAAAGAAAACTTTTACAAGTTCTCAAAGAAAATCGTCTAGCCTGTTTGTTATGATTACATGTACTGTAAAGTATGACGTGAACATCTATGATGTCATTTGCAATATAAACTATGACGTCACTTCATCTAGTTGATGCGCTATCTAATTTATTCGTAATTGAAATAGAAATAATAAATAAATAAATATCGCATCTTGATTCAAGACTTGTATTATAAAGGGTATTAGAATACATTGTAGAATTCACATGCTGGTAATATGAGAATATAAGCAATTGAAAAAAGTCCGTGAAAATGGGCGGGGCTTAGTTTTGATATCAGGTTACTGACCTGATATCAAAAATAATTATCAGGCAAGTGTTATCAGGCAGTTACCATAGCAGTTGCATGATAAAAAGCTGTATATATTTCAAAGAAAAGTAATTTTGCACCTAACAAAAGTGCACAACATGTTTTGCCATATGCTTGCACTTATTCTGAATCAGTTTATGTATTGCAATATAATTACAAAATAGGTAAATCTGAATTCTACAAAGGAATACTTGAAATAAAAGTAATCCATGTGTACGATTAAAGTGCATATCACATCAAAGACATTACGTACACTATAAGTATGTTAATTCTAGCTCATATCTATTTAAACTCCATTACTATAATATTATTCCTTTAGAAAGAGCTTAATATAGTCAATCTTCACTTAATTAAAAAAGTTATCATAACCTTACCTAATCTTTTATTAGAGTAATCAAGATGAATGCACAGAGCCCTGACCTGTTTAATAGACTTACGCCGGAATTTAGAATATTTTGGGGTTTTTTCCAGCTAATTCGGGGGTGCAAACAAAGTTTTACAGTTACAGCTTCCAAAATAAGCTAAAAGATTGACTAATCTATTGTGATCTATAGTGCACCGTGAAGTTATAACGGTAAACGTGTGTTTATACAATGGGATTACTGCATGGAAAAACCGCATTTGCTGAGTTCCGAATAACATCTATTCTATCAGTTTAGTGGATACAGTAAGACTTTCACCACACCAAATTTGTTAATATAATAAAGGTAAAATCTATTGTTATTCAAATAAAAAGGCCGAGTAGGGATCTAGATAACTGTACATTTCATTAATCATATTATATTAGAAAGTAACCTCCCTTTATAAAATGTATACATCTCTATGTAAACTATGATGAAAATAATTAAAATGTTCTATACTTATATACTGCAAAAAATACTTCAATGGAATGTAATCGGCTATGGATGAATATTTTCCCTAAATACGAGTAATTTGTTGCAAATCAAAAATACAACAGCCGGCTTATAAAAAGATGATCTTGGCTATTCTGTGGACAAAAGAAGCTGTCATTGATGTTCGTGGTACCGTCTTATAAAATATTCAATTTTCAACGGCGTCAATTAACCTAAAAGAGTTACATGACCCCACTGAGTGGAAGTATTTGGTATCATTTTAAGCTGCCGCACTACACTATACACCTGTTGTTTTGAATAAAAACTTTTTGATAAAGGCAGATCTTCCAAAAAGACAATTTATTTTGAGATAAATCTTCATAAACATACTTGTTATTAATCTAAAATATTTATCAAAATATTCTTTTCCTTTTAAAACCTCAAATTACGTAGAAGTTGCAAAGATAATAAAGAATTGATATATCTCTAAAATGTAATTAAGTGCAATAAACAAAAGTGTACACGATGACTTCCTTGCAATTGCGATGTGTTCTCATACCCAAACTCCTACGCAGTGGTCCTCATTTAAAATTGCTTCGCCGCACAGACCACTGTCATGGCGATTTTGCTTTGTTTATTTGTTCGATTTTTATTACCATTATTTATTTATTTATTTATTTATTTATATTTATTTATTGATTTATTTATTGATTTATTTATTTATTTATTTTTATTTATTTATTAATTTATTTATTTATTTATTTATTTATTTATTTATTTATTTATTTATTTATTTATTCATTTATCTATTTATTTATATAATGATAAATTGCAAAACATAACAATTATTTTGATTGTGAGACTTCTTAATTTTCCATAAATATTTTCTTGCAGGTCAAAAGTAAATCTTTTAAAATGTCAATAGATGAAAAACAAAAGTAGTTTGAATAAATTTACATTGCATTCTTGTTGCTGTCTCTCAATTCGATATGAACAAATAATAATGACTTTAAAACAGTTTGATTGTGAGACTTCTTAATTTTCCATAGATATTTTCTTGCAGGTCAAAAGTAAATCTTTTAAAATGTCAATAGATGAAATACAAATGTAGTTTGAATAAATTTACATTGCATTCTTGTTGCTGTCTCTCAATTCGATATGAACAAATAATAATGACTTTAAAATAGTTCATGTTCGTTAAAAATGAATTATGTAGGTTCCATGCATGTGGCTTGTTCTTACACTCATAAAGTCTGCGTTATGCATGCTTTGAATATATTTTACTATGTCAAAATAGTCAAACAGAGATCAACAAGGAAATGCGACATTCACTGAATGCAGTCAGCAAAAGCTTCCACCATCACAGTACCAATTGCAAGTAAATAGAGCAACTCTGAATCACTAAAGAACGCCCAAAACGGCAAAATTTAAAATGTTTCAGGTTCAGTTTGATTTATCCTGTTTATGAGCCGCCCAAAGCAGACGACCTTTGGCATTTAAACACGAGAATGGTGACAATTTGAATTTAGAAACATCCCCAGATGTGATCATGAAACCTTCAATGTGACACGTTGAAAACTATCCATTGATAGTCACCATTAGTTTTAGACTCAACTCAAGATAAATAATTGAATATATTATATTTCGTACATGTAGAAATCACCCCGTGCAATAAAAAAGCTAATGTGGGGAAAACTTCAATGAAAAGTCAATCAAACTGGAAAAAACATTTTCATTTAGTGTATAAAAATAAAATAATGGCGGTAAAAGATAATCTGAGATTTGGAAGTAAGATGAAGTCTGTTCATTAAGTACTAGTATATTAATTTCTCATGCCCCTGATACATTCTAATGCAGTAATAAAAAAATTTTAAATATGAAAGCAACTCATAATTATAATTCAAACTGATATTTGACAGCCGGTACATAAAGATTAACGCCAGTAAAAATGTTAAAAATAACAATCATGCAATTGTTTAGCTTTCCTTTTAAACCAAAATTCTGAAGTTATAACCATGATAATATAGATATACTGATTTAATTTGTATTATCTATAACTAATTTGATATTACATATATATACCGGTGTTTGTTCACAATCTTAAGTTTATCTGCATTATTTTCATTATGATATTCAATTAACTTTAGCTAGCAAATAGTCGATCGTAGTATGTTTGCAAAACTTTTAAAAATTTCAACTTAGAAATTCAAGAACGTGTACGCTTTAATCAATTTATCTCAAATTTGTATCGTTAATTCCGTTATGCCTTATTTTATAATAGTTTTTCTTAACATTGATGATCGATCATGCAAAACTAAATATGTTACGTGAATAGATTTTTAATGAAGATAAATGTTACAAAAATTTACTCGTGACATTAGAAAGTCTCGACAATCAGATGTAGGGTTAAAATGTTGATATGTACATGTAGGTCAGTACAAGTATTTAATAAGAAATAAAACTTAAGTTTTACACTCTCAGTTTCCAGTATTAATTTCAATTAAATGTTATATTATAAACGGCTGATGGAGCATTGTTGAACGGTGTTAAACTAAATATTTATTCAAGAAAAAAATAAGAATCCCTAAAGAATACTCAACATAGAAAAATTGAAAATGTTGCAAGCTTGGTTAGATTGAACCTGTTAATGGACTGTGCTTGAAAGTGCAAGTTACCGTCCACGCTCCTAGCAAGTCATCTCCACATTTATTTATTTATTTATTTATTTATTTATTTATTTATTTATTTATTTATTTATTTATTTATTTATTTATTTATTTATTTATTTAGTTATTTATTAGTTGAGGGGTTGGGTGTGGTGGGTTTGTTGTTGTGTTTTTTATTCAGTTTTCAATTTATTCACTTTTTGGCAAACTATTTTTCGCCCAAACTTAATACAAATATACATATTTGAAAGCTCCGGTGTATGCGTTGGTTACAATTATTAAATACCAAATACACTTCTTACAACGTAAATTAATCAGTACACGTTATATATGAGACTCTTGGGACCACAACAATGATGCATGACTTACCACATGAAAGACAGGCTGGTGTACCGAAAAGAATCATAAAGTTTTAATAGTATTCGATTAAAGTAATACTGATCTTAAATTTAACAAAGTAAGATGAATCTTGAATTTACGTCATTGTAAACATATAATCATCTTCTGTTAGATTAGGGATCTTAATGAGATACAATGAAATAGATTGCCAATCTCATTCTTCAAGAATGTCTCATTACATTAAAATCCTATTTTGCCTAAGATTTTTATTTTGCTTCTCATCAGTGAAAATACTTTGTATTTATTAAAGTGTAATCTTATGGAAATCTTTGACAATTAACGAGAATCTATTTCACGAGGGCCACCGATTGGTTTTTGTACTTAGGGCTAGCAATTAAGATTATCTTCAAAATTTATTCCAGTAGCTTACCGCACATAAACTGTCCGGATCGAAAGATTTTTGTCCATTCCTATACGTAATCAAAATATTTGATAATATTTATAATGAGATATATCTTACCGAGGATCTAAACTTGTACAAAAACAGAAGAATATACCTAAAGACGTAGTAGAAACCTATCAACAAGACATAAAATAAATGGTGTAAATAAATCTTATATTATTTGCGCAATTAATGCATATTTGCATATTTATGTAGCTATAATGTTTGCTGTTTTTTTGTTGTTGTTGTTTTTTTTTACTTTGACATTCTAGAATACTAAACGTATTTACATATCAATCTTAAAGGGACTCCACTGAGGTTTTTTGACATGACGGGACTGGAAATAAAATTTTGAGATTATTGATCCATTTGATGTAGATCTTTACTAATAAGGTATGTGCAGAATTTAAGATCATTACCTCCCTCCGTTTTTCCAGAATAATTATTATAATGGTGAAAAATGACCCTAAATTGAAAAGCGTTTAAACGCTTTTCACTGAGAATAGCACAAACATATGATTTTCAATGTATTTCTTGTATATTTCTTGGTTATATTTTATTTATATTTCTGTTTCAAGTGCTCATGTTTATCTATGTGAAAAATTAAAATTTTATGTTTTTTAGTCTTATAAACCTCAGTGGAGTTCCTTTAAGTAAGAAATGGCTCCTCAAGAACAGTGAAAACAAAATAGAAACTTAGAAAGTTCTTCGGCAGTAAATTGTATGGAATCAGAGATTGTGAAGTCTGTATATAACTGACAGATGTCAAAACACAATTTTAAAAAGCATGTAACACACCATAAGAATGATTTTGTTTATTAAGGAATAAGAAAATAAAATAATGTAACTGGTTAAAAGTTAAAAACTGTGAAATAGGAAAAGGATATCTTCAACAATCGACTATTTGGGCACATTTTATGTTGATTATATTGAATGGTCCTATACATTCAATCGAATATCGAATATATATGAATCGCCATGTTTAAACGTTTTTATTTTGTGTTCTGCTAAGGTGCAAAGGTGGTGCTTCATTTCATTTATCAATGCCGTTCATCATCATGTCTGGTTTAAATCAAATTGAGACTGTAATGATTGCAGTGTTGTGCGGCCAATGTGTTAACATTTTATCTTTATATTTTAATTTATAATTTTCTAAAACACATTTTTTACATGATTAACATTTTCACAAAAATGCTGAGTCATTCAGCGTAAGCATTAGTATCTGAAAAGAGTGTTTTGGCTGTCATTTCAATATAACTAATTGTAAACCTGTAACAAATAATTTCTGAATGTATTTGCCATTCTTTTAAAATTCCAAAAAAAGGTTACAAATAATAGATTACATAGTTAAATAAGCTATAGATAATGGCTAGGCATAATTGTTTGTTTATTAAAGAGAAATGTTGTAAACAAGCCAATTTAGAATTCTTGCAATGACAGACGCAATTAAAATTGTGTATCAAAATAAGTTGCATTAAATCATTCTTTTGTTTTCGTTTGTTTGTTTGTTTGTTTGTTTCTATATTTTTGTTTGTTTGTTGTTTTGTTTGCTTAAAGTATGACATAAAATGTCAATATGGTAGAGTGATATTCTCGCCATGGAACGAGGACACTATTAAGGCCCAAAAGGTTCTTAGCGGTGTACCGTACAAGAGGCGGTGTATCGTACAAGAGGGGGTGTAACAGAGAGTGGAAAAACTGTCCTCTAACTTATGATATCATACGTCATCATACTTTAAAACAAAAAATAATATATGAAAACCAAGATCAACAAAACAGGGCGATATTTAATGACAGCGTCCCAAAACAAAATTCAATAACACAAGGCCAGCGGCAATGAGACCAGAACAATGTTCCGCGAGCAAACAAAGGAAGTAGAAGGCTCAAGGGCGAAGCATCACCGGAGAGTTATTATAAACTATTTGCTGAAGGCAGACGCACGAGAATCGGTTTCGTCGTTTTGGCAGTTCTTTGCGAATTCCGTTTTCTCTCTATTTTAGAACTATTTTCACGAAAATAAAATGCATTTACGGTAAATGCATTATGTAACAAAATGACTTGTCTGATCTTACGTGGATGAATCTCGTATAACTAAAAATGATATATATATAAAGTATCAAATTATGGAAATGAATCATGTATAAATAAAAAAAATCAGCTTTACTGGTTTATTTAGGAAAAGTTTAGAATGTTTTTGTTTGAAAGAAATGTGTTTTTTTATTTTTGAATGTGTAATTTTATAATAAAACTGGCATATAAAGATTGTGGCGTTTTGGAGATAATTGTTAGTTTTTCCACCCATTTTAAGATATTCAATACTTTTGCCATCATTATTGTTATTGTTAAAATATGTAAGGGTAGAGGTCATATTTAAGAATTTACGGAACAAATATGAATAATACGTTTTCATGTCATAAAGTTTCAGTGTTCACATATCATATACAAGATAAAAGTAAACAAATAGATCGCAAACAATGCATACAGGATATGGAAACTGTCATTGTCATAGTGGGGTTTGGGGATTGAAAAAACCTTTTTAATGGGAAAAAATTTTGCCAAAAGTACAAAACTTTTCTGGTTAATTTTAGTTTTAAAAAATTGACCAATTGGGGGAATAAAAATTACTTTTCTTTTAATTATTATGAAAAGCGATTAAAAAGATTTGAAACTTGTTTATATGCCCAGAAGGGTTTGCAAAAAATTTAAAATTAACCCCCGGGTAGTCATCCCATTATTTTTTTTTAAACGGAAAACCCCCGAAATAGGGGAAAAATTTAAAATTTGAAAATTGTTACGTTAAAAAAAGCATAAAAAAATTACACCCTTTTTAAAAAACTTTAAAATTTTTACGGATTTTTAATAAAAATCTGAAAATTTGAAATATCTAAACCAAATAAAACCTTTTTTACCCAATCCTTTTTTCAAATTTTAACCCCCACATTTAATGACAATAGAATGTAAAAGAATGAGTGTTTCCTCAATTCATTTATAGATAGATATTTAAAAAGAAATACAATAGGCGTTACTAAATAAAATGGAATTTTGAGAGGGTGCGTACTTTATTATATAAAACTGCACATCACAGTCAACATTCAAAAAGCAAATTAAACAAGAGGGACATGGAGATCTTTACTCGCTCATCTGAGTCTGATTTCTCCATGTTTATTTATAAATACACTTAAATGTACATACATTCTTACATGGGTTTCGTAAAAGGGGAGGGGGCAATATGACGGACACCCAATAGAAAGTTTAAAAGATAGTATCATTGACGAAGTTATGTTTTTAAAATAGATAGCAAATAAATTATTATAATTGGCACAGATGATAATTTTCTTATTGATATGAAGAATTATATACGGCATATGGTCTAATTTATGCAGATTCTTTATGTGTGCAGAGACAACGACACTGCAAAGTTAGAATTTGAAAATGATGATCAACAAAGCAGAGCAACATTCACGAATAACGTCTCTAACAATATACAAAAGCAACTATGCCCAATACATGTACTAACATTGCAAAAGCGTATTGAAATCTAAGACATCTATCTGAATATGTCTAATCTGAATAAGAGTGCATAAGCTATGTTTGTTATACTTTTAAAGCTACTAAATATTAGTAGAGCAATATAATATTGAGACAAAAGCAATGTACTATGTACTTTCTTCTTTTGAAGTATGTAACTATTACAGACTCAAATAATTTATACAAGGAGACTATGTTAACAAATTACTCCTTATTTTCAAAGCACAATTCAGATAGCAAACTAGATTGTTCAAAGTGTGTACATTCTTTGATTTAAACAACTGAGTGAGCTTAAACACACCAGGACGTTCGTAATAATAATTGTCTATATATCGTTTTCTTACACCATTATACTTTGTACATGTTTAAATAAAATTATATCATCTTCAATGTCATTTGATCCAAATACATGTACTTCGCAAACTCTCTCTCCTTTCTATCCTATTCTGTCCGTATCTACCGGCCTAAATACCTAGTTTATGTGAAGAGAGTTTAAACTTCGTTAAAACTTGTCTACACTTTTTTTATCTAACAACACTCAGGTAATCCTCATACAAAAAGTCTTGGTTAACATTCTTATAAACAAATAGTACTATTGTTAGTCAAACAACTATTTCCAGTCCTGCACAAAAGTATCTATTAACCGCTGCTTAAAACATGAAATGAAACCGTTAATATCAACATTCTGTGGTGATTCCCAAATATAGCCGAAACCATAGGTATATAATAATTTCTTTACGTTATGAGCCCAGTTTACCTTTTCATCTTCCAGCTTAAAATCATATTTTTTTCTAACAACGCAATTTTTCGTATTCAAAATTTTAAACCAGAATTTGATAATTCTGACATAGCGATTAATATACAAAGGAAAACGGGCAAGTTCAGCGTATACACCTACATTACTAGTGGACAATTTAACATTTAGAATATGTTTGCAAAATTTAAATTGTATTCTCTCAATTTCTTGACATTTTGTATAACCCCATACTTCAGCAGAGTAATTCAAAATAGAAACACAGAAAAGCGTCAAAATGGCTGCACATAGTTTTTAGTGTAAAATCAAAGTCTTAGTATTTGATAATAAGGTATTCATTGCTTTTAGCGATTTTCCAACTAGCATTTTTACATTGGAATAAAAAAGACCGTTAGAATGAAAGACAGTGCCTAAGTAAGTATGCATCCCCAGACGTTTTCCCTCATAAGTGCATTGTTGGCTATTTTTCAGTCTTCCCTGCCGTCGAAATACCACCACCTAAGTTTTGCCAATGTTCACTTTTAATCCCCATCGATCACAGTATGTGTGAAGGTCATTTAAACTTTGTTGAAGATCTTCTATCGAGTTAGACATTAAAACCATATCGTCGGAGTAGAGAAAGAGGATTAACGTAATATCTCCGAAGTCAAGACCACTGCCTGGATGAGAGCTTGTCTTCTACAAACATTGACCAGAATAATGGAGAACATATTTCTCCTTGCTTTTAACCTACAAGTATTTCATGAATTCGGGGTATTTATTTAAGTGTTTTAACGCGGCACCTCACCTGATCGTACATTGATCTCACGATTCTTAACATTTTACCGTTAACTTCTAATTTATATATTTTAAGCCACAGTGCATTTCTATATACGCTGTCAAAGCATTTTTTCATATCAATGAATGCTGCATAAAAACGTTTTCCACAATTAACTATTTTCAATTAATCTGTGAAGACAAAATATTGCGTCTGTTGTAGAGAAACCTTTTTTAAATCCAAATTGCGAATCGGTGATGATGTCATTTGCCGCGCACCAGTCTGTTAGTTTAGTATTTATTACAGATGTAAAAATCTTTGATAACACACAAGCTTACTAACGTAACTCCACTGTAAATATCCACAACGTTTTTATCACCTTTTTGAACAATGGAATAAAAATCCCCTCTATCCAAGTTGACGGAAAATGACCACTCGAAAATATAAGATTAAACAAGTCAAATGTGAAGAAATTATATCCCCAGCCTCAATGAAATATTCATTAATCAAATCATCACGTGAGCCCGCCTTCGCGCGCTTAAAGTGCCTAATTACATGCTGCACCTCTGTAATAGTTATAATAGTATCTAGCTCTTCAATATGGGGTCATCTGGTGACAACTCCTGCCGACAAAACTCTTCACTTTCGCTGTTACATGTAATATTGATTTCGTCTATTAAATTCTTGAAATAGGCAATGATCCCCGGGACTAGGTCAATAATGACTCTAAGGTCATTATATGAACCACCTTGTAGGAGGTCTACTACATCATGTTTCATGCTAATTACCGGTATCCAAGGATTAGTAGTTTTTGGGGGGGAGTTTTAAGGGGGATTTTTTGGAAAATTTTTTCTGAAATTTATATAAAGAAAATTTCCAGGAAACCCCGGGGGGTGCCATTAAAAAAAATGTTCATGCCCCAAATATGTAAGCTCTGGCCTTTTTAAGGCTCGGAGAAGAAGTATTTAAAATTTAAAAATTTTAAAAATTTACACATAAAAGGGAAAAACCCCTGACCCCCAATGCTTGCGTAAATTTTGGGCCCCAGGGCAAAAGTTGAACATTTTTTGGGAGATAAATTAATTTTGTTTTCTTGCCCAAAAACCAAAAACCTTATATCATGCAATTTGGGTTCAAAAGATAGATATTTAAAGTTTAAAGTTTAAGTTTATTTTTCATAATTTTAAATTTTTTAAGGGAAAATGTATGCTTCCCCGGGAGCAGTTTCCAATTTTTTACCCCCTAGGCCATTAAATTTCCCCAGCATTTAAAAAAAGGGCAAAAAGTTAACAATTTTTATGTTTAAAGTAGTAAGTGTTCACCGGGCATCAAATTTTTGTTAAGATTTGATTTTTAAAAAAAACAGTGTTATGAAAATTTATAAACCGGGGAAATACAAAAAAATTTAAAAAAGCCATTGCCCACAAATTTTGAACTTAAAGGAAATTTTATTTTTAATTGATGGGTCCCTTATTTGCGGTTTTTGAAACTGTTTATTTGTGTTTTTGGTGTTTGGCTTATATTCAGTTTATCCCCCATTTGTTCCGATGTCCAACATCCCTGCACCCACATAGAGTACAATTTTTAATCTACCGTCTTTTTAAAATATAAAATGTTTTATTTTTTTATATTTTAAATGAAAACACCAATCTAGTATATTAAATAATCGCACAAACCACATTATTTTTGCAAACTTTATGAATGTTTTTGTTTTTCTTCATATTTAGAATTAACTCAAGTTAAAAGTTTTGATTTTTTTAAAGTGTATTTTTCATAATTATTCTTATCAATATTTAAAAATTTTCTACATTTATTTAAAGCCATTCCAAAATACTTTCTCTATTCTTTTGTGGTGATCTGTATGGTAAATAGTTCATTAATGTTAAAGGTCACGTTTTTACTGTGCGGTCTTATCAAACATGGGGAGAAGGGATGATGTTAACTTAGTATATCCTGGAAGAAAAATTATTTCGGTTCTAGACATATTTAACATCAGCTTTCTATAAAACGCCAACATAGAAAGACACAAAAACTTATCATACAATTTATCTACATGTACTACTAGTAGTATTTATTATAATAATAATAATAATAATAATAAATACCACATTTATATAGCGCCCTTTTTCATTAAAATGTTCAAAGGCGCTTTACATCAATCATATATGTCTAAAAAAAAAAAAAAACAATATAAATGAACAGGATTATGAACATTAAAAATATTTTGCATTAACTAATTAAAAGTATAAATTATGGAATTATTTTTTACATATTAATACAATATAACTTAAAGATCCTTAAAACTCACTTTACAATATTATTGTCATACATTAAAATTGTCTTCAATATATAAATGTGTAAGAAATAATGTGCCTTTTTAACATAAACTCATAAATAAATATTAAAAGCTACTTTAAATGCATATTGATGATTTTCATTGTTTTGTTGTCATACTTTACAACAGAAAATATATGAACGATTGATAAAAGAATGAATACAGCGACATCAGACTAAAAAGAATATTGAACCTAACGAACCTGGATAGCATGAGTACTGCTACACCAAGGTCCAGTACGAGGGAGTCAGATACCTCCCCACAGCGCATGCAGACCCCCAGGATGACATCACTTCTATCACCACAGGAGGAAAGGGCCACGCCCCACACCTTAACACTAAATATTCTTGAAATCTGACCCCTCTGCATTCACGAGCCATATATTATATAACACATGTAAATTATTATGATAAATCAATGTTAGTTTTGTTTTTTTTTTTATTTAAAAAAAAGAAATATTCTGTGCTTAAAAATGCTAGCAATGGATTTATAATAATAGATAAGATCTTGCTAAATCATCGTTATAAAACAATAGAAATACTAAATTGATTTAAAAAATTGTTTGTTTAAAAAAAAAACTTTTTAATAAAACTAATATTCAAATAACAGATACTTCGTATTCACTGTTTATAAAATTCATTCATAACAGTCACTGATTATTTTCCATAAGCTAAATTGAAGTAGTGTGTTTTAAGATGTTTTTTGAAACTTTCTACTGTGTTACAGTTTTTAAGATGACTTGGTAGTGAATTCCATAGCTTAGGAGCTGATGCCGAAAAAACTCCTTTCACCAAATTTCAGTTTAGTTTTTGGTTGCACTAATCGTACAGGTGCATTTGAAGAGCGCAGATTTCGGGAAGTGGAGTAAACTTGAATCATTTCCTGCATATATGATGGAGATTGTTGTTTCAGTGACTTGAAAGTATGTAATAAGATCTTGTAATTCACTCTATATTCGATTGGCAGCCAATGAAGATCTTTCATCACTGGTGTAATATGATCTTTCCTAGATGTACGTTTAATCACACGGGCTGAAGTATTTTGAACAAGTTGAAGTTTTTTCATGGTTTGTTGAGGTATACCATATAGAAGAGCATTGCAATAATCCAGTCTTGATGTCACGAGAGAGTTAACGAGTGTTTTTGTAGCTTCTTCGTTGATATATTTTCGAATACGTCCTATCTTACTTATTTGGGCATACGAAGATCTGCACACGGAGCTAACATGATGTTCCATATTAACCCTTGAATCAAGGAATGCACCCAAATTCCTTACACTTGATGACTGTTTGATTTCAGCTTGGTCCACATTGACAGTTATATTTTTTCACTGAGTCTGTATTGCTACCCGACGAAAAGACTATAAGTTTCTGTTTTTCTGAATTCAGTTTGAGAATGTTGCTGTTCATCCAGAATGTTATTTTCTTTTAAGCAGTTTGAGACAGAATCAAGTACAAGTTCAGTTTTGGTGTTGTCCAACGGTTTGAAAGAAATGTATATTTGAGAATCGTCAGCATAGAAGTGACATTGCAGACCATGTTTTCGACAAATTTCGCCGACAGGTTTTGTGAAAAGTATGTAAAATTTTGGTCCCAATACCTAATTTATTCATAGATATTCGTATATTTTATGTTAAAAAATAGCCTGATCACGTATTTACCATGAAATGAATTACAGTATATATAAAGAAACAGTTTTTCACTTTTTTAATACATGTATGACCAAGAACGCATTAATTTTGTCAATAAAATTTAATGTCAGCCTCAATTACATGTATTATCATATCATGTATATGATTATATTACTAAATAATGATCTATACCTTTGCCCTCTTTATGGTAATGACTTGAAACAAAATCTTGGCAAGTTCAGTTTTTCTCTTCTGTATCTCAACCCAACAAGTACATTTACCTGACATTATTACATAATGGAACCGCACGAAAAGCACGATAATTTTCAAGTACCACATGATGCATTTATAAATTAAAAGAGCGTAGCGGTTGGTATGTAAAGATGCTTTTAATATTTAAAATTATGCAAAATAACATGTAGAAATTTGAAATGAAACAAGAAAACATTGAAATAAAACAGCATTACCGCGATTTAAATGATGACATACTGTTTTCAAAATTGCCGACATATGGTCTACGTCCGGCTCATTAAAACTGATTTTGACTAAATATAGTGTTGTTTCCTTGTGTCATACAGCAGAAAATATCTTTATGTTAGAACGTTCACGACAATTTTGTACCATAAGTTTCATGTGCTGTTTTCTTTCTTGCTTCAATTAAAGCGTTAAGTAATGAGAACTAAGAGGACCACAATATATGTTTTTTAGATTAATATTAATAAATGCTGAGTTAAAAAAACTGATTTATGGATAGAATAACAGAAGAGCATGTAAGTCAGATAGTTACCACCACGGATTTATATGCAATATAAATCCGTGTTACCACACTTGTAATAGGTCTGCACAGTATTAACAGGACGGGGCTAGAAATGTTTTCGGTGGAAAAGTACCGATATATTAATTGCAATTAACAATGTGAAGCATTTTGTTGCTAAATAAAATCTTTTAATTATGATTGGTATTTTGATTGGTCCTTGTTAGGTTAAAGGTTAATTTCATGCTTGACAGGTTCCATAGTATTTGTATTACTACGCCTTTTCTTATAAATAGTCGTTTTTTGGCGCTATTTTGGTTACAGTTTTGTAAGACACGTTTGCAGATTGACGCTTTTAGAAAAATTTGAAATATTTTCATGAATAAACTGCATTTTGTCAGTTAAGATCTGAAACAGGTTATATTCTCCATAAATGCAGGTTATATTCTCCATAAACGATGTTATAAGAGTTTGGTACACTTTATTTTGAAAGACATACATTTTTTTGTAAATTAATGTGTTTGTCCAGACTCTACTACACTGTATATGCACTTAATTTAATAGGATCATTTTTAAGGGACTGGGCTGAACGGGATGTATTTTTTTTCTTATTTATACTTGTCTTTCTGTGCAATATTCACAATTTCACTAACTAAAACAAGTTTATCTTGTCCAGGGTCTTTCAAATAGAAATATTTGAAAGACCCTGCCTTGTCCATTTGGTTTATCATTGACTACGAGTTTATTTAGACGCCAAGGAGATTAAATGTCTTTTTGGTATTTAATTTACTTGTTGTTTGATTCTAAATTTAGCACATGGAATTCCCAAAATGGCGTTGAAATATTACTTTGATCTCATGTCACAGCCTTCAAGAGCTGTTTATATTTTTCTGAAAGCTAATAACATAAAATTTGAAGCTAAACCAGTAGCTCTTCGAAAAGGTATATACTTGTCTTCACTGTCATAGAGTGACATCTTTTGAAGTTTAAAATTAGCTGAAAAATTTGGAATAGGTCAGGAAGTAGAACGACGTCAAAATTTATCAGAGCTGTCAATGATTCACTCTGAATAAAAGTGTATCAACGATATATCGATATCGGGTGACAAATACATGTATATAGCAATACTGTATAGATAAATATATCGAGCATTACCAACGGTTGAATTTAACAACTGTTTTCATGATTTCAGCAAAATTTCTTGATGTATCGATACAAAAATGTGATTTCAAAGATTTTTAAGTTCTTACACCTCCTCCTTACTGTAGTGACGTTTACATTACAATAACAAGGGGGCGGTGGCCTAGTACTAGTAGTTAATGTGTCTGCCTCTCAACCCGTGGATCATGGGTTTGAGCCCTAACAGTGTCACAACCAAGTTTTTTCATGTGATACAATTGTACCAGTACTGCATGGTTGGTTCCAGGAAGCAGACTTGAAAGTGATAAATAAAACTTGCAAGAATTTGTTTCGCAATCAAGCTTAAATTAGTCCAATATATAAGACGTTACTGGTTTCCTAGCAGTTTCCGGCCACAAATTGCACTTTTTAACAAATAAAATAAAAATCATGCAGTCTACGTAGGGGTACAAAACTTTGACAGGACAAAGTTAAGTACCTGTCCAGCATTGCCATGTGTTTAATGTTGCACTTTCATTTTACTTTTTAATTTAAATATAGGCCTGAAATGTAACACTTTTTTTCACCTTTATTAAAAAATTCATAGCAGTTTTCCGGACCTTTTTTATTTTAAATATAATTCAGTACCATAAAGCAATATTAAGATGATTTTATCAGACAAACAGAACTTTCCAACCTTTTCCGTGTCATCTGCAAAAATATTTTTCGAAGTATTCATTTACCTTAAATGGGATCTTAGTTGATGCGCATGGATATTCAAAGAAGAATTCCACAGGTGTTGCTTATTTTTGAATGTCGCAAGTTCTCATATATAACTTTTAATAACAGGCAAAACTTCAAAATATATAAAACGTTGTACTATTTTAAATGCTGTTTAAAGCATAGAAAACAAATGTTTCTCTGACTGAAGTAATGTGGATGACTTACTGATAAAAATAGACTGTACTGGACGAAAATGATAAACGGCCGGAAAACTGCTAGAGGACGGAAACTGCTAGGAAACCAGTACAGACTTGTTATAGTTTATGTCGATCAAGCCTGACTTGCTTTGCCCAAAAGCAAAAATATCTCAAAGCGACGTCATATTTATAGGACTATCTATCTATCTTCCATTAATGGCAAACTCCTCGCAGGGATGTAGACATAATTATCTGCATGTCAAAATTGCAAGAAAGTTAAAAGGAGTTGTTTTAAAAGAGGATAAAAGAAGAATATAAAATATGTTAAACACAGGAGGCTGGAAAACTAGGGTGAGACATGTTAAATGCAAGCTATGGTTGCACTGAGCTGCTCTGGGTTAGGGGGTAGGGCAACTGCAGGGGGTAGGTGGTTCCAGTGGTATACTGTCCTAGGAAAGAACAAGAATATTTTATAGTCTGAAGTTGCTGTGAATAACCTTCAACAAAGGGAATATGGCCATGGTGTGAGGTGTCACATATTCTTCTATGGGGATAGCAATCAGACCACGGTGAATCTTATAGAAAAGGGACTACCTATAGCATCTATATATTTGAGTTCCAGTTTTGGAAGCTAAAGGGAGTGAAGTATGTCCCTGTTGCTAGAGGTCTGACCATAATCTAGCTCGATCCATCGAGCTGCTCTTCTTTGGACATTTTCAATTGATCTGGTTGTATTTTGGTGTGGGTAGACCATATTCAAGCTGGGGTCTGACTAACATCTGGTAAGCAATGGACTCAATGGATTGGGTTTAACCTTTATGTTTCTGGGTAGGAATCCTAAGATGTCCTGTTAATGTGTGTATCCCATGTATGGTTTTCTGATATATCCAGGCCTAGGTATTTAGCTGAGGTAACCAACTCTAATTGGACTACATTAAGGAAGTATTGTGTTGGCATAGGATGTTTTCTTTTTTATCACATGGATAACTTGACACTTGGTGTGGTTAAAATCCATATCCCACTCCAACTCCATCTTTTCTAACCGATTTAGGTCATTTTGGAGAGTAACTGATTGGTTTGCAGATGTCAGAGTAATGTATATTGCAGTATCGTCTGCAAACAAGCAGACCTGAAAATTTATGTTTTGTGATTTATATAGGCGTGAAACAGGAGGGGTCCAAGAACTTAGCCTTGGGGGTCAGTAGTTTGTTAGCTTGATCCTTTAGACTTTGAAAGCTTATAACTTGATTTTACCTTAATATGATTAGAATATAAAATAAACTTTAAACATACTGGCATCAACTCCAGTTTTACATATATTAAAGTGTAACTGCTGATCATTGTCATTTTGAATTGCTGTCTCGTTTTTCAATAATAGCATCCAGAGAATCTTTTGATATACAAATCATCCTCTTGTATGTTGAATAACATTTATCAAATAATTATGTAGTGTACTTGATGTTATTTTGGTTATTTCTTTCTTTACTGACAGGTGAAAATTTTAAGGAAGAATTCACAAAGCTTAATCCATGGCAAAGAGTTCCAGTTCTTGATGATAATGGCTTTGTACTTACAGAAAGGTATGATCAATTGTTTCAGGAATTATATATTAGGAAAAGGCCACTGAGTGAATTTAATTGGGGAATAATTATGTGGCAATGTTTATTTAGGAAATTTGAGAAAAAATGAAATAGTATCTAATGAATTACTTAGAGTTTTATATGCGTGTTTTAATAAATATTCTGTTACTTTTTGTAAGAAACAAATTAAAACATTTGAAACTGGTTAATTTTTGGTAGGTGTTTGAAACTTAGTTTAAAATTTAGAAAAAGAGGTTATTTTCAACTAGGAATGAGCTAATACCAAAAGGCCTCTGGTGATGTAAGGTGAAAATCTCTTATACATGTACTTGGGTATCTATTTATATTCTTTTACAAATCTGAATTTAAAGTATGAGAAAATAACATTTTTATAAAATCATTGTTCATCACTAGTGGACAATAGCTAGAACATGCAATAGACTTCATTGGGTCTTGCAAAACCTGAAACTCTTTGGGCTGCATGGAAATTTAGATTGTCAAATCCATACCAAATCCCTGGACTATGGATTTTGCTTTATTCACATGCGATTTTTCTGGTGTGAAAATAAAACCATTTTATGGTTTAGTCAATGTTTGAATAGTTAGATGGTGAAATTCTTGCTTATTCTCCTGCTCTGGTCAGTATCTGTCTGAGGATAGCGGGCTCCAATGTAACAGTTTACAAATGACGGGATCATTAATTGATATATTATTTAGAATCAAGTTTTCTTGTGAGGTTTAATCTTACTTTTGTATATTATGAATTTTACTAGGCACTTTAATTAAAAACTATATCTAGGAAGTAAAATTTTACTTCTTGAAATTTTAAAAAAATGACACCTTTTTTTATGTTCTAGTGTTGCAATCCTGCGTTACTTGACATCAAAGTATAACTTACCTGAACATTGGTATCCAAAAAATGACCTTCAAAGGCAAGCAAGGATTGAAGAGTATCTTCATTGGCAACATCTTAACACACGCATGCAAGCTGCAATGGTCTTCCGGCAAAAGGTAACATTACAGAAATTGTTATAAGAATGATATATTAGATATTGATTTCATATTTTTATGCAAGCTCTGTTTAAATCAATCAATGTTTAAGTCAAATAAATGTTACATGCAAGTTGAGAATAATTTTGTCTCAAGTTTTTTTTGCAGTATTCCATTCAATGATTGCTAAGAAATAGCCCAGTCATGACAATTGGACAAACTTTTTTTCGGGCACAAATGGTCATCTAAGTAGAACCACAGATGTTCTGTAAGCTAGCTGGATAGCTTCCTAATATGAAAGAAGTCAGGATTCAAACCCACAGCAGTGAGGGGCAAGTGATTGTATCCATATATAAAAAAATGGGTTTGTTGCAAATTTGTCTATTTTCAACACCCACCTTTAAGCATGCTTTTATCAATTTTCTTTTTTAGCACAAAGAAGAACTTAGATAGATATTTTGTAATTAATAACATGTTTGATGATTTTCAGTTGATAATGCCTGTAGCAAGGCAGGGAAAGATTGATGAGGCTAAAGTGAACAGATTTAAAGATCAACTGCCAAAAATTATTGACCAACTTGACAAGTATTTTCTGAAGGACGGGAAATATATTGGCGGGAATGAAGATATTTCTGTAGCAGATCTACTCGGTGTCTGTGAACTTACACAGTTGTATCCTGTGTTCGAAGAAGAGATTTACATGAACAATAAAAACGTGAAACAATGGATGGAGAGAGTACGAGAACGACTAAACCCACATTTTGATGATGGTCACAGTATAACCTATCGTACAAGAGAAGCGTATAAAACTCTAGGTCCAAAGTTAGGTGCGAAGCTGTAAATACAAAACCATATCTAATGAATATATTTTATAATGGTGCTGTGATTATAACCTGATATTTACAGTGTGTAAATGTTGATAAAGTGGGAACAATTAAATTATATTAGAATATCTTTAACCTCTCAATCTCTAACACTTTTTATTTTTTTAATTACAAAGTTTCGAAGATTTCTAATATTATGAAAAGTTGCGATGAGATTGACAATTCTGTAGATGATATTATTGATATATAAACATGTACACTCAGATTGATTGCTTTTTGTTCAAATTAACATTTCAGGGAAATGTAGAAAACTATAATGTTTAATCAGGAAAAGATTATGATTAAATTAAGATTGATTTTTTTTTTAATTTTAATTATTTATATTGCTTTTTAATGAAAATAAATCATATACAAGTTACCAAGTGTTTATTTTCAAATATCATGAAATATTCAAGTTTTAACAATTATAGAGGTTAATAGACAGAGAGTCTAGTTTAGTTTTAATTATACTGCCGGTATATGCCCTTGACTATGATGATCCAAAATATTACATCTCGAATTACCCAGCCCAACCAGTGATCTGAACCTGATTTTAATTTTAAATTTTGTCTATTTCTGATACAAGCTTATGTATATTCTAAATTCATGATACTATCTAATACTGAAATGCATATGCTAATTATCTTTCCGCCACTCATATTCCTGGAACATTTAGTGGTCATTAAACAATAGAACTAGCAACATTTATCTGCGTTGTATATTACAAGTTTCTTCCTGATTATGTTTAATTTGAATGAGTAAATGTATAAACTACATGTATGATTGGGAAACTGCATTCTATATTACTTGTCAAATTAATTTGGTTTATTCTTACAGAAACTGCCACTACAGTTTAAGGCATCAATAGAATTTACTTAGCTGTTCAGACTACACAAATGTGTATACTGTAAAATAATACTAGATGCTCAGTCATAGTTGCTTCCCTTTATTGCCTGGTAGTTGCATATAGTCCACTTACCTTTGACGTTTTTTTTTGGCTGGTAATTTAAAGACAAAAGTTATAACCATTTTGTTTTCAAAATGTGCATTTTGATTTGTTTATTGCTGTGAGGGTTTATCTAACAGTCTATGAACATTAACAGTAAATCAAACACCATTAAAATAGATTTTAGTTCTTACTTTCAAAAACCTACTGTGCACATAAAGCATGAACCATTGAGATATCAACATAATATGAAAAAAATTACATAAAATTTATACCGCTATATTTTGAACATTTTATATTTTTAAGAAAAAAATATGTCGGTAGTTTGATTATGAAACTAAAAATAGACAGAAAATTACAATGTAAAAGTACAAGCATCTTCTAATTCAGTCTGGAACATATTACATATTTTTACTTTTTGTTTCAAATGAAGTTGACCAACTATGCAGTTTAAGAATATAAGAATTTATAAGGACAAAGGGAAGGAACTCTAATGTACGGATGAAACATAAACCACCAAGGTTTCTTTCCCTTTCAAACCATCTGTTCTGATAATAATGCTTTTGTCACCCACTGACCCACCCCTAGGGAGTGCACTCATTTCGAGTCATGTTTAAATTAAATAACATGTTAAACTAGAAAGGTGTTAAAAAAAACACTAAGAAGAAAAAAGTTGCCCTTGAATGTCTGCTAAACAAGCAAAACAAGAAAAAGAAAATTTATAGGGCATTCAGAATGTTAGGCAATATTTGTTCTTCTCATTAGATATTTGAAAAATTGCAGTTACACTGTATATCATCTAGTGGTAATAATTTTGATCCTTTGCTGCTCTTCAACAACTTAATACTTTTTACAACTAAACTGACACATTATAGCTGAGGGGTTGCCTTTAATGGTTGAAGCATAAGAATTGTAGCCACCGTTTATCCCTGTATGATCCTAAGAGGCAATTAAATGAGTTTGAAATACCAGTTTATGCATCTCTTAGCACCAGCAGATATTAAAGTGGTTTTAACCCCTGGTGTTGCTTTGAAGTTTGTAACAAAATCATCTTTCCTGTTTCAGCGCTGTATGACCTAAATTGTGTTGGTACCTGTATAACCAAACAAACAACAAAAACTGGGGTTCTATACAGGTGCATGTATGCCCATTAACGATTTGTTATAGGTCTCTGGACTGTTAATGATATATAAGAGTATTATATAATTCATGATCTCAGTGGTTTTATCTCCCTTTCTATCTCCTGGAACTTATTCAAAAGTGTTGCCATTAGCTAAATTGGTATAAGCTTACAATATGTTTTATATGCCATCTTAACATTATAAAGTATATGGACCAATGGACTTTAGAATAAACAACAACATATTATTTTTATCTAAATCTTGTATTGCGTATTGCATATTTATGAATAATGGGGATACAAATTGTTTATGTTACAAGCCCGTCTATCTGCTGTACACAAAATACCAGTATATATAACATTACACAGTTAGATTACACATATGCAAAAATGGTCCTGTAGTATACCACATAAAGAAAATATATATAAGCAGTATTTGGAAAAATAGTATCACCAAAAATAAAAATAAACTTTTCTTCACAAAATAAAACATAATATCACATTTCATGCATTAATAGAACAAAAATAGCTCCTGCCTTTATTGTAATGGTTGGTTATGTTAATGAACACAAGTATCAAGAATAGACCCAAATAATGGCAGCAAAGGGCACTGACCACCATCACAGTACCATGCTATAACAATAATACAGCTTTTGCTGCTTCTACCCCTTTTCTATCAGATAAGTGAAGTTAACAACCCTTACATAATAACAGATGACAGACTAAATATACATGTAATTGCTACGGTAATTATAAATAAAAAATCTGTTACATCTGAGCTGTAAAAAATGAGGAAATTTAGCAGTGGCTGTTCACAAACATTTGAATCTTCAACATCATACAATCTATAAATATTTGATATATCTTAATAGCTAGGAGAAGACATAAAAAATTTTTATTTTTTCCTTTTGTAAGAAATAAAGTACAGTTCGATTGTCCATTTTCTACCCCAAACAAAACATTGTATTACGTACTTGTATAGAAATATATTTAAATTACTTCTCGAGTGATGACATAGTTGCAAAACTAAGAAGAACAGTGGTTGAAGACATAAGACTACTAGATTTTCACTTAATGGAACTTAATATATAGATAATTACATAGATAATTATCGCCTCCCATTTTTGTAGATAAATGAAAACTTGTAATAAGTCAAAAATAAAACATCAGTGGTATCCATGGTTACATAAAATATGGATCGTAAATCATATATAAAATAAAGACAATGAAAAATTCCCCATGAAAAAAATATGAATACCATAACCAATAGCAGATATTTAAATCAACGAGGTAAATTTACATATAATACTTCAACAGTTTATTTCAGGAAGCACTAAGAGAGTTTGAGAGTTTATTTCATTTATTCCATAAGGCTATTCGCCCATGATGGCAATACAAGCATACATATACACATGTACAATACTAATATTGTACAATGCAAAAAAAAACCTAGGAGTCTTTAAAGGCCCATTATGCCCCAGAAATGCTTGAATTCTCATTTCTCAAAATCATTTTAATTTGTTGTTCTGTTATAGTTTCTAAACAGAAGCTCATTGGCCAATTACCAGAACAATGTTTTCCTTCAGTTGCTTTTTGGCAATTAGTACAGTTATAGTGATTTTTTTATATAGAAGTCAAAATATTCTGTTTTTGTCTACAAATTTGTATAACCGTCTTGTTTTGTCTTGATTCTGAACTTTTTCGGTTGACATATTATAAATTAAAGTTGTACACTTAGAAGCTCTTACAATCACCTCCTCACATAAATTTGTATAAAGTCTTGAATAGTCTTGATTTTCTTTTGATATGTTGATTAAGAAATTTAAGTTTTACAATATGAAGTTAAAGATTTGATGTTATCACTGGTATATAGGCCCTTACATGTTTTATCTGTAATATCAGGAGGTGATTGTAAGATTAGGTAATGTCACTGCAATGGCATTAAACAAACTAGAAACACAAACCATGTTGTTTACTTAATTGATAAATGTAAAGTTGTATTATAATATTAAATACATGTTTGAGATCATGTAAGTACATTATCTATGTTGTTATGGCACCGGCTGACTACTTTACGCACCATCTTTTCTTTTAATACTACAAACCAACATTAAATAATAAATAAAAACCAATACAGTTAAACATGATTGTGAAATAAAAATCACATACAGAAAAAAACCTTCCATACAAAGCTATATGCATCTAATACTCTCTTGGTCAATGAAAACAACCTGTCAACAAACATATTTCCATTTCCACACACATTTGACTGCCCATCTTGTGAATAACTCTTGAACATTTTAAGAAAGATTCTTCTAAAAATAAACATTTAATTATTTTGTATAAACAATATACATGTACATGTATAAATGATTTCAAAGGAACACAATGAAAGTAAATTAATTGTGAAGAACTTCTTTTTCTACATAGTGTAATAATGATGTAGTCTAATATAATGTATGTATGGCAAAGTTTATGTTTTAGGCTTTCCATTAAATTTAAATAATTATAACAAAATAGTTTTATTTAACCATTTACATTTCACATGTATATAGTTTTAGCTTACTTGTGACGAAAGCGTAGAGCTTACGCTTTCAGGACTCGCCAGTTGAAGTGACATACATATAGCGTGATTGTGACCCTAGTAATGCACGAACCTGTGGTGTTTATGCTAACAGGCTGACATCACTAAGCTATACATGTGTAAATATATCAATTTAACACTGCTGAATTCCCCTTACATTATGATAACCCCCTATATTACATTTGGTACATGTACATACATACGTTAATCTGATGGAGCACAAATACATTGTAAAATACTACATATTGTATATCAATGAGTAATACCATTGCATACATTTAGAAACAGTTATAAAAATCATAAAGATGACCAATTACCTGACCTCACTATTGTATAAAATTTTGTTTAACAATGATGTAACACAAAAAATATCAAAAATTGATTGAAAAATTGTCACACAAATAATTCTGTCATCAAACTGGCCAAAATTACCATGAAAAAATACATAAAATTGCAGGTTGAACACATTGTTCTAAAATCATACATATGAGCGGCGTCATGACAAAATCAACATAATGGGTTTGCGACCAGCATGGATCCAGACCAGTCTGCGCATCCGCGCAGTCTGATCAGGATCCATGCTGTTCGCTATCAGTTTCTCTACTTGTAATAGGGTTTGTAAGCAAACAGCATGGATCCTGATCAGACTGCGCAGACGCGCAGGCTGGTCTGGATCCATGCTGGTCGCAAACCCATTATGTTGGTTTTGTCATGACGCGGCTCATATTATAAAATCACTTGGAATGCTTTGACCTGCTGATAAATTGTAAATTATAGAAGTAACAAGAGCTGTCAGTAGGACAGCATGCTTGACTAACAAGAGCTTGAATAATTTCTCAAGTTCAAAAAAGTCAAAATGTTCCAGTTATGGGCCTTGGATAGTGACCTTTAAGTGCTCTCAAGTAAGTGTGTAAAGTCAACTCATTCTCTTTAGTAGTTTTGGAGATTATAGCAACATGCACACAAAAACTTAACCCAAGGGTGACGCCAATGCCTGGGTAAATACAACAGCTCTCCCTATTCTTTGAATGGTCGAGCTAAAAACAAAACATTTTATGGGAAGAGATTTACATTATGATGCTTTTATTTCATATTGCTGATTATACATGAAAATGATTTCAAAATATTTTTATTCCAGGTGTGTACTTTATTGACAAAATCCTATTACATGTTCCTAATATTTTTGGTCGGGTTTTAACTAGACACTGTATCGGTCATATGGCTATTTTCCTGCTTTACTTGTGCAGGAAAACCTCAGATGCCCTCCATGCATTATTTCAGGCACGAACAGGCATCTGAGTACAACCTGACCGAGATGCAGTAAGCTAGCTGGACAGCTTCATCACATTAAAGAATCCAAGACCCTGACAGGACTCAAACAGTGTTTAGGGGTTTGTGGTATGAAGTCAATGACTTTAACCACTCGGCCACAGAAGCTCCCACCGCCGCCAACCCAGATTTTATGAATTTTTTTTTATTTCAGTGTCTTTTTAATTTGACAAACTGCACAACTCTAGTATATAAGAATGCCCTTGTGATTCAAGTTTAATTTAACACCATTCCTTCCTTGTACTCATTACTTTTTACTCATTCATTACACAACTAAATTTGTTTTATGGACTCACCCTGCTTTCACTTTGGAATGACCCATTGTTAATTTTAGGGATATGCAATCTAAGTGGTTAAATCAAGCATCAGAAAGTATAGACTCTGACCAACCTGCAGGGGATGGCTCCATACTAATTGCAAGAAAGTAATTGTAACTTTCACAGAAATCTTCGAGAGTATATATAAATAATTGATCACAAATAGCCCTATTTTTGAAACCTTTAAAACAATAATGATTTGCCTACATCATATAATGATTCTACAATAATTATTGAACTAATCTATCAGTATAATTATTTACATATCGGTTATCCCATAACAACAATGTTAACTATATAACTGTTTAACAGTGTGAACAATAGCAATAAACAACAATAGAGACAGAACATACATTTACTGTTCAGGATCTGCACTAAAACCCTCTAAAATCAAGACTTATATTTAACATTAGCTAGACTTTATATATTTACACACCATACACAACCAATTAACAATTTACTTATGAAATATGTATTAAATTTGGTCTATAATTTTGTGACATTCAATGAAATACAGTATATTATCTGTGAGATAAAATTCATATCACTAACTGAATATCATTCATTATCAAAACTTACAATTTACTCTTTAATGGCATTAAAATAAAAAGGCAAATATGCTGATATATCTTGAATATAAAACTTTAAAAACCCTTCAATTGTGAACAATGAAAATGATGGGCTTATACTTATTCTATTCTAGAACTTTCATGCAGACTTGACTAAACTATTTTGTTAGCCAGTCAGCACATATATTTGGTCTGACCAGACTATATACTATTGGGTGTTCACCTTGATTTCCCCAAAATTGATAATGGACAGTTCCAAATATGGTAGCTGGACTAGTCCATTTCAGATACTCAGCAAGTTATGGGTTTATGTATTTCCTTATCCTACTTAAAACAAGCAATTCAAATGGCAAAAAACAAATACAAATATAAGGTTTTCCATGCTTGAGACACTTTGAAAACTGATGTTATAAACTTGTTATTGTCTGAATATCAACAATTATAAAGTTTTATGCAACATTGCAAAGAAGGTACCCAACAATGCCACAAACCAATATTCGGTCTAGCACATTTGACTTATAAAAGGAGATATCAATTGGTCACAGACAATCAGCTGACTATTATCTGACATAACATACTTGCACTTTTAATACTGTTAGCTAATAAACTATAACAGTATGTAAATAAGTGTTGAAGACTTTAACTAACTTGCAAGAAAAGCATACATGGTACTTTAAGTGTCTGTAGAAGTAAAACTATATTACTAACCCTGAACCTGCAAAATTTTCAAAATAAACTTGTCTACTTTAAATTTGGAACAGTCCATTCACAGTTTAAGGGATTTCAATATCAAAAACTATAACAGTATAAACACAGTGGTGTGGTACAGGCTGTCCCGACTTTATACAGACAGCAAAGACAAATCACTTTTGTTTTGTTTTTTCCATCAGGTTATAGGTAAAGACTTTAACAAAATCACTAACAAAAATAAAAGAAAGCACTGAATATCTTAGAACACTGTTAGAAGATGTAAAGTCAAGAACACAAAGAATGAGCAACAATTGTAAACATAATAAAGTTTCTCTTAACAAGTATGGCTACAATGATTGGATAGAACTCCTAATAATACACAATACAAAAGGTGGTAAAATATCAAAGGGAGGCAATCAGTCATATCATCAGAGCACTATTGTAAGGATGTAAGCACAGAAATAGAGTAAATGATGACAGCATGGACAGAACAAAACAAAATATGTAAATTTGTTTCATGTTATTTCAGCTTAAGTTTATGCAAAGACAATGAGAAACAAATTGCTAATACAACCTTAAAAGAAAGTGCAAAACCAAATTGTTAATTTTATCACAAATTTTGTCTTTGAGTACTTTTTATGGTGTTTTTTTTAACTTTTAGAATAATCAGAATATGTGAGACCAATTTATAGCACATATAGAGTGATTTCATTATCCTTAATGAATTAAAACTAAACTAAATAACAATAATATAAAATATATACAATGAGCCATCAAATATATAAACAACAAGAAGCGCTATGCCCTTAACTATAATATAATAATAACTCTTTAACAAAACTGCTGTAAAACATTAAATTGATATTCAGCATTCTACTATCATATCAACCTTTAGGACCTTTGATTTCAGCAAATACTCATGCAGTAACTGGTAAAGTATTTATATAATCTATATACCGGTAAGTTAACCCTTTAATGCACTAAGATAAAAATTTATCCTTTTAAAAGGTGCCTGAAATTTATAAAAAATGTTTATACCTTATGTTTTGTGATATTTTAGGTAAAGAAAGAGAAAGGTTTTTACTTTACAAACAAATGATAAACATGTATTATACTGTATGCTTCAATTCAATTTGGTAACTAGTAGGAATACTAGTAGGCCTATTAAAAAATACAAAAAAAAAGTTTTGATTCTGCAAGACAGAAAATTGAATAACTTAGGCCTCAAGTATCAATGCAAAGTTTTCTTTGAAAACTGAATCAAATCCTGCACTTTTTAACTGCTTATTTCTGAGAGTAGAAATATGTGCGGGGAAAGGATAAGGCCATCAAAAAAAGCTAAAATCGGAGCCATAAGTCACCCGGGGACATCGCAAAATTAATTATGTTGCAAACTTGGTTTAATTGAGCCTGTTCCTGTAAGCATTTAGTGGTATATGCTAGTTACCAATGATGTTCCCTGGCAACAGTTTCAGCAGAAATCAACATTTCAATGTGAAAATGGTGTAATTTTGAATTTGGTGATATATGCAGATGTATTTATACACTGGTGATTAAGACACCACTGAAATAAAGTTGGTGTGTCTCCATGGTAATTCTTTGTATGTAACATAAAAATGTATCGCTCTCTGTATACAAAATGTTTTCTTATTTCATTTATATGTATAAATTAAATAAAAATGACTTTTGAAAAATGTTGGTCTTAATGCAAACAAGTAACTTTAATGACTCATATATAGACATTCTGAATTACAAACATCATATTAAACTATATTTATTTACAGGGTAAAACAATATTTAATGGGGACAGAAAATCTCAGGTTATGGTTGCATTCAAGGTTGTTTGTTCAAACTATAGCTCTACAATTTGCTGGTTTCCTAGAAGATGATGAACTGTGGTTTTTCTGTGTTGGTATAGTAGAATTTCAGTTATTATGATTCACAATTAATCGGTTCTCCAGACCCTGTTAAAGAATTCCATAAATGAATCGTAAATCATGAAAGTTATACAAACGTCCAGACAGACACGGCTCAATCTTGGTACAGTACCCTTGTAAAACCTGTAAAACAAAAACAACATGCTTAAGTTTTAAAACAACACTTTATAAAAATTATCTATGCAAGAAAAATTGTCATTTGTTAAATATAAAAAATTTATCAAATAAGAGTATAAGTATAAATATTCATATGTTAAAGAAAAAAAGTGTTGTATTATGGTTATGAGGGGGGGGGGGGGCATTGTAAACAAGAGTATTCTAACCTAGTTAAATTCCCGGTTTAATATAATTTGTGATCTCTAGAATTTACAAGGCTTTTTAGTGATTTTGTGCAATTTCTCCCAATTATGATATTGTCTATATTTAAGACAAACATTATAATGGCCAAGGGTTAGATTATATTTGAGCACTCTGAATTCTATTCACTTTAAAAGGATGACCATGCACAGTATCTTGGTCTTCTTAGCTTTCCTGAGTGCATTATGCTCTTGTAAGTTAACAAAAATAATCAAAGGTTTTGGAAAATAGTGTCACATAACAGAAATTGAAATTTCAGTAGCTTTGTAAACCCTTTATATATATATATATATAAACATAAACCCTTTCATCACATTGCGTTAGACATAAGAAATTTTCTAATAATACTTTATACTACAATAAGCTAAAATTTTGCAGCTCATCTTAAACATAAGAAACTTAAAAATTGAGGATACAAGTTGGATTACAATTAATCTTTAGATATCTTGCTAACACACTATCATCTTAAACAGATCAAACAATGTAACACAAGGCTGAGACATTATGTAAGACTAGATTTAAATGGGATAGATTGATAACACAACCAGATATAGGCTAAATGAACTTGTGCATTTATCTATGTAATTCAGGTTTGTTAACTTGAAACTCTATATCAAGTGAACAACATTAAATTTTATTCTTACCATCCTAAACTTTTAAAATGGACTAACCCTGCTGTACATTGTGATTGTTAATGTGTTTTGGCTCCACAAAATAATTTATAATCTACCACCCTAAACTTTTAAAATGGAAAGGATTTTAATGGTCAGATATAACAATGATTAATCCTTAACCAAAGCAAAACTTGTAAAATCGAGTTGTCCTGGTTTAAATTTGGAACTGTCTATTATTGTTCAAAATTTCAAATAATATATTAATTGACCATCATAAAATTGAACTTGTATTAAGTTGGATCTGTTCTCCTTTGACTTTAGAAATGACCACTGGTTTGTTTTGTTTTGATTTTTGCCTACAAGGATTTTATAATTTACCATCCTAAACCTGTCTGATAGTGAATTAAGAACTTTGCATTGTTATTTTAAGTTGTCAAAATGTAATTTGAGTGACCAATTGTCAGTGGTATCATAGACAAGTCATTATTGCTACTTGCATTCACAATAAAACTCTGTATGTAACATGTCAAATCTCTCTGTTTTGTTATTTGTTAACTATAACAATGAGCCCCAGGAAAACTACATGCCAGATTAAATCAATCAATATATGGCCCACAAACATGTTTAGCTTGTTTGTTTTCTTGGACCATCAGAATCTTCCATGATTCAAAACAGGCACATCGTTTTTGTATGTGCAAATTCTTTGCAATTTTTTAACAATGTCTTGGTTCATACTGGATGAATTCTGGTTTTATCAGCCCTAATCTAATTTTATTTGCAGATGTTAAAAACAAACCTTTAGTAAATTGAAATTGAACCAATGGATTGGTTGTTTTTTGAAGATTTTCTTTTGATGACATTAACTTTGTTTTTTGTGTGTGTTTTTTATACATGTTTATTAGACAGAAAAATAATGAACTTACGCTCTTGGTCCCTCATGTTTGAATATTTTTACTGCACAGTCTATTGTTCCCTTGTATTTATGTGCCTCTAAACCCTAAAATATATAATATAACCACTTATAGATCAAATACATGAAATCCACTGTGTAATTGAAAACAATATGTATTTAGTAAAAGGAAAAGCGTCTTTTAATTAACATTGTCACTTCTGACTTTTAATATGATAGGGTTGTGAGAGGATTATCTTGATCTGGAACTTTTATTTGACTCCAGTAGATTTATAAAAGGATGGGATCAAACAAGGCGTGGTACAGCTCAGCAGGATCTGTTCTTTAGTAAAATCTATTTGAGCCAAATATTAGAAATAGATCAAGAAACTGTTATAATAACCCTTCAATTGCATACCTTGTCAAATTTGAACAAGATCTTCAACTATAAAATAATTGGTTTAACAACAGCTATGTCATACTGGATCACAATTACTGTATGGTCATATTTGTGCATGTAATACATGCATTTAATGTAGATCTAAAGATATGGATTGGTATATAATAAATATAATTATTTATCATTATAACATAGATATGAAGGTTGCTCATGATCACAAACACAATTTAAACACACTGCATTGGTGTCCTCAGGCAATTTTAAGTTGAACCTTCACCAGATGAATTTCTTTATTTCAATACATGTATATAGAACTGTACATTATCAATTTGTCTACCCACAGTATACAGCCTCTGGTCAGACTGCTAGGATATGCTGGCTGGCCTGGCGATGAAGTATTATCCCATTCAGTTCCAGCAGGGTAAC
Organism: Ruditapes philippinarum; assembly: GCF_026571515.1. Lineage (NCBI taxonomy): Eukaryota > Metazoa > Mollusca > Bivalvia > Venerida > Veneridae > Ruditapes > Ruditapes philippinarum. Next base: position 149,486 of record NW_026857221.1, read on the forward strand.
GCAGTGAACAACATTACAAGTTATAATTATTCAAAGAAGCCTATCTTATCAAACAGACACTCGTAAAAAAAAAAAACTTCTTTTATCTTAGACTACTTTTTTATGTGCAAAACTCTATATTAAAGAACAAATCATTTAAAGGTAAAAGATAGTGTTGGTTTATTACTTCATTTCTCATTTAAGAAAAACATAATAGCTATCTGTTGATATTTTACACTACTAAACTTATATTTGAATAAATGTAAAATCATTATATGCTACTGAGTATCTCCTAAGATTTTAAAATGTCAAAATAGATTCTTCAAATACAGAATAATTTTGCTGCAGACTACAATGTCAGGTAATTAAAATTTCTAAGAAATATATGAGATTATAATTATTTTGTAATAATGTCTGAAAAGTAATAATTCTTAAAGGAATTACACAGAGGTTCAAAAGCACCAAAAATACAATTATGGAAAAATATGCTCAAATATATTAAAGAAATATACACAGAATTAAATTGAAAATTGATTTTTAGTCGAAATCTTGGCTCAATTTGAGTTCAAAGCATTTTCAAGTTTTTAATTTTGGGTTATTTTTTCATATTCTGGAAAAATAGAAAAAGCAAATAAAAATTAAATTATTGATTAAACCTACATCAAAGGGGACACAAATCTTATTTTCAATCCCAAAATGTCAAAAAATGTTTAAAACAATCACCTTTGTCTGAGAATGATTCAAAAACATTCTGTTATATACCCCTAAACAGTCTCAAGACAGGCATAATCTTTAGTATTTTCTTTTAAAAGTTACCTCTGATGAAAGAGAGAAAATTCCTCAATACCAAATTATATGCATTTTTCCAAATTGTGAAGACACAATTCCTTGTAATTCCTTTCATTTGTTACAATATTAAACGACCATACATTTATTCTTTTTAATGTTAAACTTTCCTAACCAAAAATGTACAAATAAATGACCCTTATATATAAGAATTACAAAATAATAAAAAGAAAACAAGATCAGCTTAATGTACATCAATACTGATACACCAGTAACATAAGTTTGGCATAATTCCATCAAATAAAATCTGTTAACTTTTCTTCAATAATCATATGTTAGTAATCATATGTTTAACATTTTTTTATTTAATTGTTTAACTAAAGGAAATAAAGAGCTCGACTTACCTGTAATCTAGTTTTAATAACATCTAATGGTGTATTTCCATAAACAGAACAAGCACCGGCAAAAGCACCAAATGCTCCAACAACATACATCGGTACCCGTTTATTGTGGTCCTCCCCTCGATCCCTTTTTTAAACCCCAAAAAAAAAAAACAAAGCTTGATTACTGTTTTTTAAAATTGGTACAATCCGTATACCCCTGTATACCTAAAAAAATTAAAATAGCAACATTTCCATTCACCTTAAAGGAATCAAGCTAAAAAATTATCTAGAGCAAAATTATAATGGTTGACTTTCAAAAAATTATACTTTCAAAATGCTTGTATCAAAAAAATATGGTAGTAAATTGTCTTGAAAAAAAAAATCATTGCTATAAACAGATAAAACCCTACTTTAAATAGCAGAATAATATTTTGTTCTGGATCATTTTATTCAGTTTTATTCAGTTTATGTATAATATTTATGCATGTTAAATGACTGAGGCATTCTATGTTACAACACTTTCGAGAGACTCAACCATAAATTATGAAACAAACATAATTTATACTGTTGATAAATTTTATAAAAAATATTGCATAAGATATATACCCTTAAAATATTATTACATCTGTGGCATTTTATGACAAAGACTTGCCCTCATTTTTTTTATTTATACCTTATCACACTGAACATCATAAATGGACTTATTCCCTTTCACAATGAACAAAACCGTTCATTAGTTAAGGGCAAAATTCAAAATAATAACTGACAGAATAGCAAACACTTCAGACCATGATCAGACAGTAATGAAAAGTTTAACCAACAACCAAAGTTAACCAGAAGATCATGGTAAAAGATCCACTTATTTTCTTTAAGTGGTGCAAAATGTTATAATGTATTTTTTCTTTTATTCATAGCTTCCTGAGTCAAAAGGTCAATCACTTAAGGCTTTTTTATTCTTCGTCAACAAAAATTAATATATTGACTAAGTATCCTGATTTTTATATATATTGTAATACAATAAATAAATATGTACAATTACTAAGTGCATCCTTACCATCAGTTTTTATAATTTCCCTGACACCATGAAAAAATCCTTTAAATTTAGGATTCGCTGAGGTCTGGTCATTTATAAATTTTACTTTAATAGTTTCCATAGGAGTTACTGCAAAAATGGCTTCTGCTATACCAGCACCTGTGGGGAGTAAAAATAAATTTCAAATTGAAAAAAAAATAAGTTTTAAAGCCACTACAGTCAAAACTGTGAACAAAGGTCATCTACGGAAGAGACCAAACATGGCCTTTTTAGACAAGTAGGCTATACTTGGAGTTCACCTTGATCTTTTTCACCAATAAAGGATTGTCAGCAAATGGCTTTCAATGTTTATAGGGTGATCTTTATCTGATGATGTCATTAACACAGGTTTCACTGAATCAAGAAATAAATAATGTAAAAACAATAACTTTATTTCATTACCATTTCTTACCATGATAAAAAGATTGTGTATGCTGGAAAATTACGATTTGGTTTTCAACATTCACTAAAAGGAGCTGTGCCCTAGTGGTTAGTAGTCTGCCTCTCAAACAACCACAGATCATGGGTTTAAGTACTACATGGGTAGCAAACATGTTTCTTTTTATGACACTAGTACTGAACAGTGTCAGGATAGTTCAAACATATATGAGCCGCGTCATGACATGGGATATAATGGGTTTGCGACCAGCATGGATCCAGACCAGCCTGCGCATCCGCGCAGTCTGATCAGGATCCATGCTGTTCGTTATCAGTTTCTCTACTTGTTATAGGGTTGTTCGTGTTAAATGTTGAATTCTGCTTAAGCCTGTGCTAGGGGGCGTGGACGGTAACTTGCACTTTCCAGTACCGTCCATGAACAGGCTCAATCAAACCGAGCCTGCAACATTTTCAATTTTGCCCTGTTGGGCTTTCTTTAGGGATTCTGTTTTTCTCTATTGTAAGTTAACAGCATGGATCCTGATCAGACTGTGCGGATGCACAGGCTGGTCTGGATCCATGCTGGTCGCAAATGCATTATGTTGGTTTTGTCGTGACGCGGCTCATTATCTTTATGGTAAGAAATTGAAACTTAAGTCTTATGCCAACGCTATTTCTGATGCCTGGGTGAGTAGGGTAGCCTATCTATTCTTGTAATAGTTACGATCATAAGCCTTAAAACTTTCAATAATGAGATATTAACACTAATAAATTAATGAGGTACCATTATATGCCCACAGAAAATATTGTCTCGGTATTGCTGAGATTTCAACTATAGACAAATAAATAAAACCTTCCAACCAGCAGTGGTCATACAGAGTTAATGTTGGATACAAATATAGAAAGATTATATTGATTCCACATTATAGTCTAAATTATATATCTCCACACTTACTACTATACTGAACAATGCCCAATCATAGGAACAGTTCCGACAGTGTCTTGCAATAAATATTACAATAAAAGGCCTAACTATGCTAAAATCTTGTCATTCAAACTGTACATTCAGCTGTAATAACCATTTATGGCCAGACAAATTTTTCGACAAGAACTCATCAAGTTATTGAGAAATCTTACCTAATCCACATAAAACTCTTTTATGAGGTGATAAATGTCCTTTTTCATCACATGTATGTCTTTTTAATTCTTCAAACATACCAAATCTGTGAAATACAAATCACATATCAAATACGAGGTTAAACCAGAAAGTTTATTTTCTTAATTTCTAGCCAGCCTGCATAGCTCAATGGGTTTAAGCATGGGATTGACAATGTAATCTTGTAGTTTCAATGTTGTGGTTTGATTTCAGAGCTGGCCAACTTAAAAAAGTCAAATATTCTTTCAGATGAATCTTTAAATCAAGGTCTAGTGTACAAGTGCATAAACACTTGGCACGATGAAGAACCAGGAGAAGCTTATATATATCTTTCTATATCTATATCTTGCACTGTCCTCCAAAATCTTAAACGACTAATACTCTTCTGGAGGACTCACCCATAAGGGTAGTCAGTGGCGAGCATAAATAAACTAAAATACACACGTTTTTCTTCTTAGAGCAAGCAGCATGCCTACTGTACAGATTCATTAAATCTTTTCATCAAATGTAAAAAAATGTTCAAATTAAATTTGTAAATATTTTGTCAAGTGTACATAGACATTAATGTATAATAAAAATATGATATGTAGGAACAGTCCTTACTTTGTTGTCAAAGGTGAAATATGATGATAAAAAGAGTAAAATCATTGTATAATTATATGTTACAATTAAACTGTGCAAAGGCTCAGTAATTGTTGACATATGAATATTTTAGTATTTTTTTTTCAAACTATATAATTTATTTAATGGCTTTTTTTATTTATTATTATTATTATGTTGTAGGCAACACAGCTCTAACATCTTTCAATTGAATTACATTATAATTATGTTTATTCAATATTCATTGTTCTTGCACATGACAGAATAAAACCAAAGGGAGGTAACTGCATAAGGAGACAGTGTTGACAATCATATAATTATGTACTTATAAAGAAATATGTTTTTTATGATCTCATAGACAGTTATGAAGGCAATGAAATTGAGATCTCGTGCACTCTTAAACTGATATGTAGATAATAACACCAAAGTCACATGCACTTATGGCAAGCAAATGTCACACCAGTCGGTCACATGGTATTAAGGCATTTACAAAATATGCAATGAAAAATCACATGACCATGAAACATTTATACATCAAGGTGGTGTCACCTCTAGCTGTAGAATGTTGTTAACATGCCAGCAATCAAAATAATAAAATATCATCCCATTAACTGACAATGGTAAGTAAAGATATTATGTCTGGAGACACAAAAAAACAGGGACTATAATGTAATTATACTGAACACAGTCACATGTTCTCTATGCAGCAATTAATTGTAACTTTACAGCCTGTACAGAGTACCTGAAAATGCAAAAGTCCAAGCCTACACTCTATATATACATGTACTTCTGTGGGCAAGTCAAGATACAACAGTGTGCAGTAGCTCAGAACTCTGACATAACTATGTCCCAGTGATATGCAACCTCTAACTCTTTATCAAGAAGACCTATTGGTCATTCCTGGTCAAATCATACAAAAGAACATTATAAGAAATGTCCTTGTACATTTGCAAATTAAGCCATAACAGTTTCCTATATATACTTGTGAGTTGAGGAGGACCCTACAATCCTGATAAACTCAGGAGTTTAACTTGAAATAAAAATAAAAATATTAAATAAAGCACAGAATTTCATTCAAGGCAAACTAATTACAGGATAACTGAATCCATACAAATAATTAAAGGATAATTGAATTATAACATACAAATAATTAAAGGATAATTGAATTATAACATACAAATAACAAGCAAATTCGTTGAATTTATATCCCCCACCGAGTACTGGTTATTACTATATATAACACACCAACTGAAGACATAAGGCTTTATTTATATATTTATCATGGCATAAACAGTTATATTCTTTGAACTTAATAAATATTCAGGGCAATAACAGAGCCATAACTCTGTGTTAAATAGTAATATCTATAAATGCCAATGAGATGTATGCATACTACATAACTAATCAAGGGCCATAAATCTGAGTTATAAGTGTCTGACCGGAACAAGGCGACTATATGCACATCTCCTCTTCATATCCCATAAAGTTTCATTGAATTCCAGCCAGTAGTTATAGAGAAGTCGCACGGAAACAATTATTGCTCTGGTTGTATACTGCATAAGTTATCAAGGGCCATAACTCTAAGTTAAAATGTCTGACCCCAACAAGGCGACGATATGCCCATCTCCTCTTGGTATTGAAGGTTCCAATAAAGTTTCATTGAATTCCAGCCAGTAGTTGCAGAGAAGTAGCGCAGAAACGAATATTTTTATATATGCATACTGCATAACTAATCAAGGGCCATAACTCTGAGTTAAAATGTCTGACCCCAACAAGGCAATGATATGCCCATCTTCTCTTGGTATTGAAGGTTCCCATAAAGTTTTGTTGAATTCCAGCCAGTAGTTGCAGAGAAGTAGCGCGGAAACGATTTTTGCTCTATATGCATACTGCATAACTAATCAAGAGCCATAACTCTGAGTTCAAGTGTCTGACCCAAACAAGGTGACTATATGCGCATCTCCTCTTGGTATTGAAGGTTCCCATAAAGTTTTGTTGAATTCCAGCCAGTAGTTGCAGAGGTCAGTAGTGCGGAAACGATTTTTGCTCTATATGCATACTGCATAACTAATCAAGGGCCATAACTCAAAGTTAAAGTGTCTGACTGGAACAAGGCGACGATATGCGCATCTCCTCTTGGTATTGAAGGTTCCAATAAAGTTTTGTTGAATTCCAGTTGGTAGTCGCAGAGAAGTAGCGCGGAAACGATTTTTACTCTATATGCATACTGCATAACTAATCAAGGGCCATAACTCTAAGTTAAAGTGTGGGACCAGAACAAGCCGACGATATGCTCATCCCCTCTTGATATTGAAGGTTCCCATAAAGTTTCGTTGAATTCCAGCCAGTAGTTGCAGAGAACTAGTCCGGAAATGAAATTCGGACAAAGGATGGACGGACGGACAACGCCAAAACTATTAAAAGGATAATTGAATGCATACAAATAATTAAGGATAGCTAAATCCATACAATTAAGTAAGAATATCAATTAGTGACATGTTAATTGACTACATCAGTACTTCACCATTGTTTCAAATGATATAGTTGAGAAGTTGGCAGTTACTTGTGGGAAACAGGTAAACATTTGTGCAGAATTCTGGAACACTTGTTTTGTACATGACTGAAATGATGTAAACATTGGCAGAGAAACAAACTGAACAAACAAACAAATAAAGAACTTACTCATCTTTGTTACAAAATGTTTCTGTCATAAATATTTAAACCATAAACAATTGCTACATATAATAATAAACTACTGGACAGATTATAATTATAGGGGTTTTTGTTTCAATGAAAACTTTCACATTGTGCTTAGATAAGAATATGTACATAACCTTCACTAGTTCTTGAGTGATTTTTACTTAAAAGAAAAACCCCAAAAACTGATGTAAACTTTCAGTGGCTTAATCTCAAGGAAGGTTATGATCCTCCACCCCCCCCCCCCTCCCACTCCTCCCACAATCCATACCTAAAACAACTTCATCAAGAAATAAAATTTTTATGTTTTAAATTAACATATTCAAGTAATGCATGTTAACAACACTTTCAAAGTTAAGAACATTAATTTTATTCATTCAGTCCATTTAGGCTCATTCATTATGTAAACATTGAATAGGTAATTGTGTAAAATATATTATATAGGTCAAGGTAGAGATGTTATGTTTATAAACAATGATAGAAAAACAAACACTAGAATCAGATTTATAACTTTGTAACAGAAAATGAAATGATTTATTAACCCTTACCCTACAGTAGACTACTCATGCGAGCAGGTAGGACCAGCTAGAGATCTGAGTTGTCTGCTCATGGTCGGCACTTTTTGCAATTCAGTCAGTCCGTTTTTGAAAATTTCTCTAAAACTGACAAATGATTTTGTCCAGATTGAAAAATTAACAAGTTCTGCTTTACTGCAAGGACTGGTGGAAGGTGGATTGCTTGCATATACCATTGCTCTTCATGAGCAGGCCCAGAAAAAACAAGCCTTCAACATTTACTTTTTTGATATTTTGGAAAACCTTTAAATTTTCCATTTTTGACTACTATTTTGACACTTATATTTTGTATCATGATTGAGTAAAGTTAATTTTTTAACATTAATTAAGTGTTTATAACCTATTTCAGTTGTATTATTCCTCATGGTAGTTTGGCCTTACAAGTGGTCACTCAGATTTTGTACTTAATGCTAACCAATTCTTCCCCCACAAGTAGCAGCTTACTTCTCTGCATCATCTTGAAACATCATTTACTATTAAACAAACCCTTGAGCACAAGTCAAAAATCAGTTTACCTTATATTGATCTTCAATATAAAAATTTCACATATCAGAGGTCAGAAGTGCTCCTGTTCCTGACCTTCTACCTATCCAGGTAAGCTCAGGCCAGCGCTTGAAAATAATTGCAATTTTTCAAATCAAATTCTGCTTAAATTTACATTCTAAAATAAAAATGGCAGAGAATTTGAGAAGTTCCTTTATACTTATTTCAATGCAAAATGCATTTGCTATCTTTTGTGTCACCTCTTGACATAAGATAAATTAAGATTTCAATGCATTTTCAAACCAACCATATCTTCAATTTTGTTTCTGATCAAAAATCAATTCCTCACAGAAAATGGACATCTTTGCCGCCTTTCATGTTTCTTTCATATTCAATACAGAAGTACATTTCCTTCAGAAGTCAATTTTGCTCTGGTGAAAAGGAAATTGTATAACAAAAATCTATTGTAAATATCATGAACAATATTTGACATGAAATGGCGATATCTCAGTTAGGACGAGCATTGATTTTGCCATAAAAGGGGTTATCAATCTCTTCTAGAATTGGCAGAACAAAAATGATAAGGTTCCCAAGCTATATATCGATTCAGAACATTATTTCGTAAAATCTCAGACACAAAATTATAGTTCCGTGCAAACCCTGCTGGCCTGAAGACGATTTTATAAATGAGCCAGCTTGATCGTGAAATTAAGAATCCAGATATTTCGGGAAAATTTTTGTCTGGTGAAACAGACAATTCAGTCTCATTGCTTTATTGAGTAGTTTATTACGCAAACAAAGTTAAAAGTTTGTTCTTATCTAGAAGCAGTTAACATTTAATGTAAGAATCTGTTTTTTTCTTTCTTTTTTTATTTCGTTGCTACAATTTGATTTACTATCTATCTTTATTACATTATTTGTTTGTTCAAAATTTAATATAGATAGAAAAAATGTCAAACAATATCAAACCTGATGTAAATTACACACATACAAAAACAACCCTTGCTTTATATGGAAGAAACTCTCATGTTCAGGGGTGCTGTAAATGGGTGCATAATCAAATTTTTTCTTATTTAAGCCTTAAAAATATTTTACATGTATATACTAACATGCACAGTATGGGACCGTACACCAGATAAAATCACTTTAAGCGGAGAAATTACAGACAGTTGCATTGTGATATTGCTTTGATGTGCCAAGCTGATATCTACTGGTTCCTGAGATGGGACAAACAGGCCGGGACGGGACAAAGTGATTCCTATATAGCCCCCCTCCCCCAAACTATGTTTTGTAGGGTTATAAAAACTTTTGGCAGTTTTCTTGAACCTCTCCTCAAGTACTCATTCAGTGACTATATCCTCATTATTTCACAATAATGCACAGAATTATAAAAGGAATGTTTTACACATTATATGATGTCAGATATGATGTCAATGAGAACCAGACCATGTTAATACGTCATAACAAGAGGGCCATGATGGCCCTGAGGTCACTCACCTGTATAAAGGCACCCGGAGCGGGGCCAGTTTAAACTCCAGGGCTTTTATTTGAACAAACTTAGAAGACACCCATTAGAAGATGTTTCACAATGTTAAGTTTTTACTACACACATACATGTATAATGAAAAACAATGATCTACTCCCCCCCCCCCCCCCTGTCAGGGCCAATTTTAATCCAGGGGCTTTTTTTTTAGCAAACTTGGTAGACACCAATAAGAAGATGTTTCATGCTAAACATCTAAGCTCTAGCTCATTGGGTTTTTAAATGAAGATATTTTAAGTTTTTGCTATACACATATAAGGAAAATCAATGACAATCAGGGCGGGGCCAGTTTTGACCCCAGGGCTTTTATTTGAACAAACTTTGTAGACACTCACTAGAAGATGTTTCATGCGTAATATCTAAACTCCAGCTATTTGGGTTTTTTTCAAAAAAGATTTTTTAAGTTTTTGCTATACACATATAAGGAAAATCAATGACCCCCGGGGCGGGGCCAATTTTGACCCCAGGGCTTTTATTTGAACAAACTTGGTAAACACCCATTAGAACATGTTTCATGCTAAATATCTTAGCTCTAGCTCTTTCAGTTCTTTAAAAGAAGATTTTTTAAGTTTTTACTATATGCATATAGGGAAAATCAATGACCCCCTGGGGCGGGGCCAATTTTGACCCCAGGGCTTTTATTTGAACAAACTTGGTAGACACTCATTAGAAGATGTTTCATGCTAAATATCTTAGCTCTAGCTCTTTGGGTTCTTTAAAAGAAGATTTTTTAAGTTTTTACTATATGCATATAGGGAAAATCAGACACCCTGGGGCGGGGCCAATTTTGACCCCAGGGCTTTTATTTGAACAAACTTGGTAGACACTCACTAGAAGATGTTTCATGCGTAATATCTAAACTCTAGCTATCTGGGTTTTTTCAAAGAAGATTTTTAAGTTTTTGTTATACACTGTAATATAAGGAAAATCAATGACCCCCGGGGCGGGGCCAATTTTGACCCCAGGGCTTTCATTTGAACAAACTTTGTACACACTAACTAGATGATGTTTCATGCTTAATATCTAAACCCCAGCTATTTGGGTTTTTTCAAAGAAGATTTTTTTAAGTTTTTGCTATACACATATAAGGAAAATCTATGACCCCCGGGGCAGGGCCAATTTTGACCCCAGGGCTTTGATTTGAACAAACTTGGTAGACACCCATTAGAACATGTTTCATGCTAAATATCTTAGCTCTAGCTCTTTGAGTTCTTTAAAAGAAGATTGTTTAAGATTTTACTATATGCATATAGGGAAAATCAATGACCCCCTGGGGCGGGGCTAATTTTGACCCCAGGGCTTTGATTTGAACAAACTTGGTAGACACTCATTAGAAGATGTTTCATGCCAAATATCTAAGCTCTAGCTCTTAGGGTTCTTTAAAAGAAGATTTTTTTAAGTTTTTCCAATTGGTTGCCATGGCAACCAGAGTTTTTAATGGAATTTAAATTTTTGAACATCTTTGGAAGGGGTCTACCTAAGGATCATTTCTGTAAAGTTTGGTTGCAATTGGCCATGTGGTTTAGGAGGAGATGTTGTTTGAAAAGTTTGACGCCATTTTTTGAAGGACGCACGCAGAGTGAGGACAAAAGCTCACCCTTGAGCACTTTGTGCTCAGGTGAGCTAAAAATAACTTACTCTCTGCTAAATGTAATTTAATATATCTTTATCGATTCTCTGTCATGTTAAAATAGAAATAGATATATCAACTTTTCTTAAAACTTTACTTACAATTGTAGTAATGCATGGTTAAATGCTAATTGTGCTATGTAATTCAAACCCTGTCTCCTGACTTTTGTGTTTATATAGAACTACTCATATGAACTCAACTGTGCATAATTCTACAACAGTGTAAGATAATATCTATTTATCTAACTAAAATTTATCCAATAAAAACTGCAAATCCTCACCTTAGTGCAATAACTGAATAAGTCCAATTTGATTTAGAAGGACTTTTCCTATTTCTGCACTAAGGTGATAACATGTATTCTAATCAATGTTATTGGGATATCTGTTACACTTACCTTACAGCTGATTTAGGTATTGAACCATATAAAAGTACTGGAAGACCCCTATAAAGCCCCCTAACACCATAGTCTTTAACAGTCAATTGAACACAATTAACAGGCCCTGTATATCTGCGGGCTCTGCCAGATCTTTCGTCTAACTGAAGCTGTGTTTTCACATATTCTGTAGGGAATGTGATACATATTTCTATTCCACCTGTAATACCACCTGAAAATAGAACCAGAAATTAATGTGACAATGTTTCTTTATTAACCAATTACTGTGACTAAACTCTTTTTTTAAAGGACCTATATTGTCTCAGGACAAAATAACAACTAAAAACATTCTTACAAAATTATATCACTGAAAAAACATAAATTGGAAAAATGTGCAAACGATAATTTACAAAATACATGTATACTCAATTTGAATAAAATAATAAATTGAATATCAATTTTTGTGTGCTGTTCTTAGCCAAATTTGAGTGAAAAGCATTGCAATACTTTTACAATTTTGGGTCATTTTGCACAATATGATTATTATATAAAAACTGAGTGTGGTATTGATCTGAAAATTCTCACACAAGTTATTCATCTAGACATACATCTATTCGTACAAAAATCTCGGAAAAATCAGTCTCATCATACCAAAAATCCTCAGTGGAGTCCCTTTAATTAACATTTGTCAAAGGGTCATTTTGTCACTTGATATCATTATATATAAGTCTTGTAATCTTACACGATACAGTGTACATTTCATAGAAATCAACAAAGACTTCATATATACTCTCATTTATTCATTCTTATGCCCTATAACTAGTAATTATCTATCGTGATGGGCCTCAATTTTCCTTTCAGAACAATTTCTGTTCCTCTTTTGTTCTGTTTTCTGCTCGATGAGCTCTACATCAATTTGCTTTAATACTTTACTTGTTTTAAAAATATTTAGATTCAAGGGTCAGAATTACATGAAAACTAAAACGCACATGATGAAAACGACATTTAAAAGACAGGTTTCTTAATGCAATTTAGGCACATCAATAGAATTTGTTCCTTAACGAAGCATAAAGGAGTTATCAAAATTAGTGAAAATCCATGGAATATCAGATCCAATTAGAGATACATCTTAACAAGTCTATATTTAGAAAAATTGTTTCTTTGACATTAAATAAATTGCATAATTATGTCTGAATGCTTTTACACAACATGATATGTTTTATACCGTCTGGGGTAACAAACTTGTAAAAGAAACTGTGGAAAAAAAACCCCAAAAACAACATGTATATATAATTATATATAATTAACAATACAAAAATATAGTTCATGTTCAATGATCAGAATTTTTTCAAAAAGATGAAATCAAATGGACAAATAGTTTAAGCATTTTTAAATATTTTCTACACCATGAATGTGGAGGAGTGCTGCTTGAAGAGTTAACTACCTCCACTGATTGGCAGCTACTTCCAGAACGAGCCTGACAATCAATAACCCGATTGCAAGAAAGTCTCTACAATTATAGACCTCTCGTTTAACAAGACTAGAGAAATCTCTTACAATATAAGGCAATACAAATTATCCCTATAAAGTTGTGTTTTAAAGTCTCCCAGTAGAGCACTTGTCCAATTTGTCGGGATATCATTACATTAGACAATAAAGTTTTCACTTTTCTCATCTTATTAGTGTTAACTCTCCTGTATTATTTGGCTTATATTAGCACCGTGAACCAATATCATGAACCTTATACTGTAGTAAATTACCCATAAAAATACATACAACTCAAATAATAAAATTTTGTGTTCTTTTATTGAATTCTAGCAGAATTTTCACTAGAAGAATGAATGAAAGTTTTTACTGATTTATGAATAGCAGTTTCTGAGCATTCAAAATGATCTTTCAGGTGTCTTTAATTTAAATCTTTTTATCACTTAGTTTGCTTGTGGTTGCTATCATAAATTATCAGTGCAGGCCAATATAATGCAATATAATGCATTTGAAATGTTCCAATTTTAGTTTCTATTAATATATTCAAAGTACAAAGTAATACATTTAAATTCAGATTCTGCTTAAGTGGACAAATCATAGAAACTTGGTGCATATTGTTATTATATTATTCTGAAACAAAAAAGCACTAATATTGCCCTGTTCGTTTAAAGTGAACGAAGCTATATATCTGCTGCAATAATTAATAATACATGTATGTATGTATGTACATATGTACGTACACGTACATAATTACGTATGTATGTATGTATGTATTATGTATATAAAAAAAAATGCTGGTGAAATAAAAGAATTACCATCAACTCTATTGATTTAACCTTTAATTACCTTCACTGTCACAGATGAATGCATAAATAAATAATTAAAGAATAAAATGAACTGATTTACAAAACAGCTGATTTAGATTAGCAATCATGGCGTGTAAATTTTCCCCTGATTCTAACAATACCGTTGATTGACAACTTAACTAACAAATCTAACCCAGTGATCAATAAACTAATTCCAAGAAAGTCTACAAAATAATATGGCTATCATTTAACATGTCTAGTGAAATCTTTTACAATCTAAGGTAAAGCCAATTATCCAAATCAAGCCTTGTATAAGTTTTCCCTGGGAGAATGTTTTATTAGTTTTGTCTGTGTCATAAAAAACAGTTATTTACTTAGGGAAACATAAAACTTTCTGTTTTCTGCTGCAGCATTACAGTATTAAGCATGTTATTCAAATCAGAAAAATCAAATATCAAATTGTTCAAAACAATATACTTTTCAGCAAATTTGATCAAGTTTCTTTAAAAGAAATAACTTTTAACATTAAGTACTAAAAACAGTTCCTCAGGTTGTAAGGGACTTTTGACAAATTGAATCAAAAACAGCTAAACATAATCAAACAAACACAAACATTTGGATAAAAATGCGGGTCCGTTTAGGGCAATGACTATCAATAAATTATAAGTGAAAAAGGGAGATAACTCCAAAAATATACCTTTCAGAACTATGCCCCTTGCCTAACAACTGCATATTGTCATAATAAGCAAGTATTCCACGTTTCATGTTGGTAATATTTAAAATAATTGAATAATGGTGCAGATATCATAATAGCTTGACTTTCTCTCCAACATGGAAGAGTTACAATTCATGAAATGTACCTTATTCCCAAAGAAGGGCAAGATCTATGACATTTTGATTAAACAACTTGTATAAGAGTACCAGTGGGACAGCAAAAAAACTCATGAATAGACGGTGCCGGGAGGCCACCATTATTACTGACTGGTCCATAAAGAGAAACCTTATAATCAAGTCATAGTGGTGTATACTATATATCAAATATGGACAGTTTGAACGAGACTCTTGTCAAGAGGAATATTGTCAAGTTCCAGAGAATTGTGGTATTAATGACCCTCACAGTGACATTAATGAAGTATCTAATGCTGTAACTCTGTCAAAAATAGCTTAAATCATCATATAGTGACAGCATCAAATAGACTCCAAGTAGATTATACCAAAACTTACCATAATGTGCTTTTAACTGGACAGTAATTTGCTAATTACTGCAAATATGTCTAAAATGCATGAAGATTCAAAGTCTCTCTCTCTCTCAGGATGTATGTTATGTCGCTTTTCATTCGATAATCATGACAGTTACATAATTTCATTTTTTCTCTAACAAAATAAATTTGTTGACCATATATATAAATGATTGTTTGCACATCTATTTATAAAGAGCCATATAACCCTATCAATAATTCTTATAACTTATACACTGCAACAATAACATTCTATAATATTTTGACTTGAGCAGAAATCTCTTCCCCAGAATATTAATTTCCATGAATTATATCTGGAAACTCCTTTCATATCATTTGGCATGTACAAATTAGGTATATACACTTTACCATGTTTTTTAAAACAAATTTTCAGTTCAATTAAAAATATATAAAAGTTTTAAGAATTGTTTTCATGTTTAATTTTAGTTTATTTAAAAAAACATTTTTAAAACCCTATAGAGACAAAAGAACCCTTTTTTATGAGTGGGAAAAATTAAAAAAACTTCCTGAAAAGACACTGTTGGGAATCAGATCCCATTTCAATAATTATAATGTTTTCAAAGTGGAAATTTTAAGATTTTGGGCTCCTTTCCCGGATGCCAACTCTTTTATTTTAAAGCAAAAAAGTTTAAATAAATTTTTAGAAATATTTATCTTAAAAAATCACACCACCCAATTTCTATAAAACCAAGGGTCCCCTTTACAAATGGGAAATTTCTTTAAGGGGGGCAAAATGGTCTGGTTTTTAACGGGTTTGGGGTTAAAATTTACTTTAAATGTAAAACCAGTTTTCTGACAAATTCCCAAACCACACTCAGGAAAATAAAATTTTTTCCCGATAAAATTAAATTTTCAAAATTGTTTTAAAAATTTGAAAATGTCAGGGAAAATCAAAAATGTACCATTACTAGAGCTTTTCATTTTTAGATGTAAATTTCATAAAAATATAAACAAAAGGGGATTTTTTTAAATTTATAAGAATGAAAATAAAAACAAACCCTTTTAAAATTTGGGTTGTTTTTTCTTTTAAATCTGGACAAAGCCATTTAAAATTTTTTGGGAATATTTTTAAAAAATTACTGAAAAATATTTGCTAATAGTGCTGACTATGGACTGGACTGGTTTTCATGGGCAAAATTCTGTTGCCGGGAGCAGGCTTTTAAATTTAAAACTTTTTAATGTAATTTTACCCCAGTATGAAAGTCAAATGGACTAATGAAAGAAAAACTCAGATAACCATATAACGGTTTTATATAAGGATGACAAAGGGAAAACAATATAGGTGGCCTGTTTGGGTTAAAAAATCCCGCCACCCAAAAACTATACTTTTAAATTTTTAAAATCAAAACAACAAATTTAAACAAAGCAATAAAAACAGAGGGAATGCTGGGTTTAAAAGAGTTATATGTGTAAATAGGAGCTAATATTCCATAATGGGACCCCAATTTAAATTTATATTCTTATTTATTTAAAGGTTCAATTACAAGTAAAAAAAACCTTTCCTTTTAAAGCAAATGTAAATTTTTTCTAAATGAAGAAAAAAATTTATCTTTAAATACAGGAAATAATTTTGTATGTTCATAATTCCCACCATTTTCATCTTTAAATGTTGACTTCTGCTTAATTATAAGCCTGTGCTCGTGGGCAAGGACAGTAACTTGCACATTCCAGTACCATCCTACAATATTTTTTTATTTTTTAAGGCATTCTTTTGCAATTCCGTTTTTCTCTTTTTTTTAGAATTGAATATTCTGGTAAATCTAACTCAGCTGATTGTTATAATATTATAAATTGATTATAAATGGTTTAGTTCTACTTGACAGTATGAAAAATCCATTGTCAATTTTCAGGGACACCACTGTTAAGTAATAGTTAAATAAAATCAAGCAAATTTTCACAAGAATGTGTCCACATATTTTATACAGGGTACAAGCAAACAAAATCTACCATTCTGTATTCTACATAAAAAAGTTTTATAGGGCTTTCTGTGACTATCAATAGATACTACGGTCATATTTTAACATCAAATCTTAGTGTCACTTCCAATTTCTTTAAATAATATTCATATCCTAATCAAAAATTTTAACAAAAAAACAATACTATTCACTCAAAATAACACAAGTTTAAAATTAGCTTAATTTTTCAATCTTGTTCAAATGTGGAAATTATGCAGAAGCAAAGATTTATTTATGTGAATTCATGGCAGATGTATTGAAAACATATTACAGAGGGTTTTTTAAGACTTAATCAATATTTCAGCTCATTGCAAACATATATATAAGTAAAAAAAAAAAAACTATTTTTGTCTGAAGGTACAAGGCATAGAGCTTTGATGTTTGCATATAATATCATCTGTAGGTCCTCTACCAAAGTTGTTCAAATTTTTCCCCTGGTGTCAAAATTGGCGCTGCCTTGGGGGCAGTGATTTTCATTAGATGGTCTTTTAACTTTACAATTAAATCATAAAATCACTACATTTGTATAGATGAAATCTGCACTTTCCATAAAAGTTTAATACCCATGAAATAAACAAAGACAAATACGGTTTTTATCTAGGAATAAGTAAAATTTAAACAATAATTATGATGTTTAAATTGTTACTGCCATCTAATCATATGCAAAAACTACTGTTGACACTTGACAGTATTGTTATATTGTAAATAAAATAACAAATACTCAAAAACAATTTTAAGAGAAAGAATAATTTTCATTTTTGTGAAATAGACATTTATATTTGACTTAGGGTCATGATGACTTTTTTTTAATCAAAATGTTGAAATACATGCTTATCACCTAAAAAAAGTAGCGCTGAATGTGAAACAATTTGTCATAAAAGTAGCAAAATGTAAACAAAGTAGTAATTTTGACTTCAACACAAAATAATAAATCACTTTAACTTAACAAATTGCCAAAAAAAAGCAACAGAAGCAAAAAATGATTCATGCATAAGGTTTTCGGGACATGAAATATAAAAGCATTTCTGGGACATGATGGGCTTTTTACTGCTAGGTATTACCATATGATGTTCAAAATGTAAGTTGCCAAATTCAGTACATATATATAGAAATATAAATACAATTGTATGCTGACAGTATTACAGATGAATTAGGCTGGCTGGGGGTTACAAAATTTAGCCTGACACTATTTATGCCTGAATTATAAGGCCAGTTATATTTCCTGTTTAACACTAATATAATTAATTACTGTTTTACTTTGATCCCATTTATCAGTCCTCCACACTGAACATTTAATGTTAGACAACTCTGTCACAGTGTGTGACTTGTTATTATAGTACAAGGTTACAAATTAGAATGTTGTTTATAAAACTGTCAATGTAACAAAACAAACAGAATACATCAGACAAATCTTCATGATAATACATTTTCCTCTAATGAACATGTTGTTGTTTTTTTCCAAATCTAAATTTTAAGATATATATTTCTGACAGTGAAAACCGGGCTTAAACCTTTCCAAAGAAAGTCCATTTAACAGGATAATATTGCACATCCCCCACCCCCTCTCATCCATACAAATCTATTTTGTTATGTTCAAAATGCATGAATTTGTTTACAGTATGCCAAATTTTAATTTCAAAGAACAACCAGGTTAATTAAAGCAATTAATCTGATCACAGGTGCTCATGTTTATTTAACAAGATAATTTCTTATGTTTGTTTCAGGCATATCATTCTCATAGAAAAAAATCACATATTTAGGTTGAATATACTCAATTTAAAGGACTTCTGTATGTGACAGTCTCAAAATGGAAGTCTATAGGAAAATCAATTTAGTACAGTCTGACCTTATTATCACATTTAGGTCAGAATGATTAAAATAATTCATACTTCATCATTATCATGGTACATGTACAGTATTTGGGTGCTATCTGTGTTAAGGTGACAATGTGGACTTTGAACCAGTCTATATATGTGCTGTCTGTAACCTAGATTTTGACCCTTGATCAAACCAAATCTGAAACTTTTACAGTTATGAAGAATTTTAATTGAAAAAAATATGTATAACATAATCTTCATTGTTATTTTTTCATTTTTTTGCAATTGGCCAAACCTATCTGGAAGATCCAATAAATTTAGAATAAAACATAAGAAGAGATATCATAATGTATATTTTGCCTTAATGATAATCTATATTGTACATTGTTATTTCTTTGAAGAACCAATATCTTATACAAAATGCAGCACAGTCATTTTAAAATATTATCAATTATGTAATATTAAAAATACGATTTAAAGTCATTCTTATTTCTAATGAATATCTTCCATAAATTATCATTTCTGTACTTATATTGATTTAATATTTACACCAAAAAGTAAAAGGTTTTAAATACCAATTTAAAGAAATAGAATACTGTTAGAAACATATATCTATTATAAAAATGAGGAAGTTATTATTAATTAAAAACCATTGATTCTTGTAAACCTACCCAACACATGCTGTAATATTCTAGTCTTAAATTACATGCTTAAATTTACATTGCCTAATTTACAATAAAATTCAATGTCTTTCTTAAGAGGAAGTTCCCATATCATTTTAGAATTAGCATAGGCACAATAAATGGCTAAAAGACAAATTCAGAATATGAGACAAATCTAAATATAATAATATCAAATGTGGTTAAAATTATGTTTGTTAACATTGGACTAGCCTACCTTTACATTTTTCCTCAATCCAAATATACAATACATTACTTCCTTCATATACTTATGTAATGTGCATCTTTTTAATAAAATGAGTTACTTATTTTATACATGGACTGGGTTATTCATGATATACATGGACAGTCAGTTCAAAGGAGATTATGTCCTACATGTAAAACAGTCAACCCTATAAAAAGTTCTATGTAGCAATTATAATTTCTGTTAGTCATACAGGCCATCTGTACAGTGGCAGGCCAGAATTCACATTCTGTACCATAATGTATTTGCCTCTAAAATATAGTATATTTATATTGAAACCCCTAAAATTAATTATGGATTGTTCCACTTTATTGTTGGACAAGTCCATTATAAGGATAACAGGTAACAGGGTTCAGTCATGCTGGCTGGTTTAAACCACCCATTACAACATTGTGTAATTCCATTTCCTTAAGTTTTTTAATAAATTGAATAAAACAATACCGGTAAAACTTTTTAAGACAATGACCGTAGCATTGGATCTTCAGACAAAATGAATTACTTTTGTAACAACTGATCCTTATTTATTTTCTCTTTAGCAATATATATATTTAAAAAACCATTTTGCATAACTAAAAGAATTTAACCTTGTAAATAAATGGACCAATGCAGATTTCCAGTAACAATAAACTTTCAATAACATGTTTACAAATTCAACTAGGAAGTAAAAATTATAATATAATAATATTCCATTGAAGACAAGGTTTGTTATATAATAACTATGAATTTTTATTGATCTTGCAGTTAACTTCTTTTTTACTTAAAACCATGGCAAGGTTGCAGTAACACTCATTCTACCAATGAATCCATGCTGTGTAGAACAATATCGGAAGGCACAACAATATAAAGTACTAATTTTAAAATTTTCCCTAACAATGATGAGTCAGTCCAGATTGTAAGATGACAATTCTATTTAAGATCATATAGGTATGGGTAAAATGAATTATGTTTAGAGAATATATTGCTAGTATATAAAAAAGATATAAAAAGACATACAACTTAATCTAATATTAAGAATATTATAAAAGTGTATAAGTACAGGGAAGTGTTGAGATAATCTTAGCTTTGTAAAGAAAAATCAGGGAAAAACAAATTTTATACACCTAATAATTAAAGACTAATAAAGAATATTGTTTATTGTTCCCATTGTATGCTTGGATTACTTTTTCACATTCCAGTTTTAAAGATAGTATTTCATCTATTGTACATCATGATATAGTTCCTGGTTAGATAATAAACAGTTTCAATATTGCAAATATTTTAACTTATAAGGTTACAGAGAAATACAAGCTGTGGACTTGATGCAATACTGGTTTACATAATACAAAATAAAGAAGAAAATACAACTAAATTGCAAAATGTTCTAAAGAATTAGATTCCAATTTCTTTGAAATTTTTACTTGGAAAATAAAAAAGTTTTAATGTCTCAAAAAAAAATCGTTTACATTTACAAGGATGAAAACATAAACTAAAACAGTTTACAAATTTAGTGATAAATTAACATACAGTAGTTGGATAAAAATTTTCACTGAACATACTAAATAAAGATAATTTACAGCATGCCTACTGTCACTAACATGGCATATATTTATAGCATGCATAATTTCAATGAGTTGTTTTTAAGAAACTGCTTATATTTATAAATGAAAGGTCTGTGCTACTGTATTTTTACAGAACAAATTTATATTTATAATTAAGATGCTGATAATAGGAATAAAACGTTATTATATTTGTGGACTTCAATTATTATACTACATTTATTTCCATGCTAATGAAGTAATGATTGACAAATGTAACCAATTAGAACTTTAATCCAACAACATAATTCTGTAGTTTCTTTCAAAATTAATTTAATTAAATAAATTAGCTGCAAAGGTCCTACCTAAAGCCTAGGTCACAAATAAGAAAATGCCGCCGGGCGGCGTCTGTTTCTCCAAAAAATCGCAATATCGGCCGGTGTCCGTCCGGCGGCAGTGACTATCGGATGGCAGCAGCTGAAAATTTTGCACATCGGGCGGGCGCCTTCGTGTTTTAAGTAATACTTAAAACCTTACGGCGGCCGGACGATAATTTTTGGGGTCACTGAGTATAAATATCATCGAGCGGACATCGTTCGGTCGCCGGGCGGCGACCGGGCGATGATTTTTTTGATCGGGCGATTTTTTGTTCTACTAAAACAGCGTCCGATTTAAAAGGCGTCCGGGCGGACATCGGCCGGGCCCCGCCCGGTGCCTGAATAGAGCCAAGTAGTCAAACGATTATCGCCCGGTAAGAAGTAAGAAGTTGTAATTGCCTCAAAAATATATTTGTGAATTTCTTTTGAATACTAGTAAACATGAATTTTTTCCTCAATGTCCATGCGAATGTTTGATTGATTTTCGCCTTCTACGGCCTCGATACTGGTCGTTGGTGACTCGTTGTCTACAACACGGACCAACTCCTTGGCCTTCCCCTTGGCTTTGGAAGCTGACTTCTTTGCTGGCATAATTACAACAAGCTGATTTATCTAGGATGTCATTAAATGTAAAGTCGTTGTCGCCCGGCGCCCGCGCGGCAACCGTCCGATTCACTTTTAAATCGCACAGGCGCCGTACGACATCGGGCGGCGACCGCCTGATCCGTTCAATTCTTTCTGTAAAATCTACTCGGCAAAAATCGCCCGACGACTATTTCATTCATGACCACGAAAGGTATCAGATTAAAAATCGCCCGGCGTCCACGACATCAAAAAATCTGCCGATTTTATAAAAATCGTTTAATCGGACGGCGCCCGTTTTATTTGTGACCTAGGCATAAATTGTGCAGCAGTATAGTGATGAAATAGACATGTTTAATCTATTTCATCTTTTAGATATTTATATCTTTTAAATGAAATAGACATGTTCAATCTATTTCATAAACTGTTATTACTGAGAATGTATAGAGTCCTTTTTTAGTATTCTGAAAACATGACCTCTATACCCTTAGGACTGGGAATTTTTGGCTTTGAAAATTAAGATATTGTAGGTGGCCAATTAGATCTGGGTATCTTTATCTGTAGATAAGAAGAACCAACACATTTTACAACAAAAAAAACCCACCACCTTTGGCAACATCTGTTCTGTCCAACAAATGGAAGAAAATTCCAAAAACCACCTTGAAATCAATAAATGATAGAACTCTGACATATCATATACACAAACAGGGGACACATTATTAAATTGTTTAAATGAATATTCAGTCTAAATATCAGAAAACTTCATTTATAATAGTTGATCCCTGACACAGCTTACCACAAGGTTAGAGTCTTTTAAAGGATACCATTATATATACATGCATCAATTTTGGTCATTTCCGTGTCAGATGTGCTTGTCATGAAGAAGACACACGGCAAGTCAAGTAGTTCTAAGTACAAGGAATGATTGGTTGACCCAGTAGTGTTGCTGTTATGGAACAAGAATGCCTTGAACAAACTGTATTCCAGCTTTACTAGCAATGAACGAAGAACAGGATTTGCTGATAGACCAGAGTGAAGAAGATGTCCGCAATGAGGCACAGAAGTTGACTAGCAAGGATGTTGTAAGTCTCAGCATGACACCAAGTATAAATAACCAAAAATAAGCAAGAGACTACTTCTACTTTGCCTCATTTAAGTTTCATCCAGCTGAAAATTTGTAAATTCGGAACTGGCTCACAATTATTTGGGTTTCCTTTAGCAGACTGAAAAGTTCCCAAGTGAGATAAGTTCCAGTAACCCTATGAACATTGGTAAAAGCTAGAGTTAGTTAATATCTGCCCTTGTCATATGAATGAAACATTGAAACTCTAAAGTCTTATAAACTAAATTATCTGAAGATCTATCAAATTTAGGCCAAGGTGACAGCTTTGTCTTTTTTCTTTCTAAAGAAAATAATGTTGCTTTACATATCACTAGCAATTCTTAGTTTATTTCAAAGTATATGAATAGATCTATGCAGTTCTAAATCAACATTTTAAGTTAATTAAGTAAAATTGACATGCAAAATGAGTCAAAATTAAGGTCCATATTAATTTAGAGAAGATATTGCAACACATCTTGGAGTTCCAGTACAATTATTTGCCTGCATCTAGTCATAATATACACATCAATTGTAATTAAAATACTCTTTTCCAGTTCAGATCTAGTGCACACAGTTTGCACAAGGTTGATAAGTCAAGTGTGAACTGAACTGAACTATACTGGAATTTCTTAATGTTTATTAAGTAAATAATTTGTATCCTGAAAATACTGAGTAAAGTGTGAACTGAACTAAATGTATACTGTACTAGAATTTCTTAAAACTGTTATTAAAGTTTAATTAAGTTATTTGTATCCTGAAAATACTGTTTATAAGATTTCTTATAAATTTGCAATCGCTTTATTTTAAACATAATTTTGCTTTGCTGAATATCGTAGCATTGAATGAATATCCTGTATTAGTAAAATAGTCACCAAAAACTACTTTAAGTGAAACCACACCTGTATTGTCGCGAAATTATGTGTTACTCTAATAAAAACAAACAAGCCTACCTGCAATAATCCCTTTCAAAGTTTTTTGAAGAGTCTTGTCATGTTTCTGAACCGGTGCTACACTGCTTAATACAGTTTTGTTTATCTGATTCTGAGGCTTATCAGCTCTATCCATTCTGAATAAAATTACAACATTCAAATTTTATAAACAGGAATTGTTTTGCTCCAACATGAAACGTCAAAATGACAGCTGACGAAACGACGCGAGATAACCTCGCCTGACCTCGCGTGAACGAATGGGCCAATCAAGATATAGTTTATAATAAGTGGCACTATCCGGTAAATTATCCAATGAAAAGGCTTTTAACAACTAAGCGGTAACCACGTTGCTAAGGAAGCCTCCATTGTTTTGGTACATCTTGCTGTGCATTGTCAACAACATTTTTCACATTTAAAGAGGAAAGGAAAACAGGTGAATATTTTTCTTTGGAAAATTACATCTAACAATTATTCTTTTAACATTCAGTCATTACGATGGTAAAATCTAATTTGTTCTTTCCAACATATAGAAACGGTTTGTTTTTTCTGTAGACATCTGTGCCTGTGGTGTTCTCAAAATGAATGAGCATGATATTTTTTTTATAACCATCGACTTAAAACTATAATATCGAGTCTCATAATGTTCTTTGAGTACTGTTGAGAAGTGATTAAGTGATTTATTAAATGTTTGTGCGAATTTTTCTTATTTATTCGTAGTTTGCAGTTTTCATGCACTTCACCTCTCAGTTGTTAACTGGTGCTTGACTTTCTGTGTTAATTTTAAGAATATCAAAAGACAAAGGTCATGTTAAACTTACCTGAATTTTCGATATTTTCTTGATGTTCATTTTATTTTTTATATAATACCTATTGTTAACCAAATTCTTAGCAAATATACACATAATAATAATAATAATAATAATATCTTTATTTAAAGAAGGTTAGCCTGGAACCCCGTTGTATTGATCTAGTTATTTATAAATAACAACTGCAATTAAATAAATTTAACCTACCTGAATCTTTATTTTTTATCATTTATTTTGATCCTTTTCTGATAATATTTGCATCATGGCAAACATTACTGATACATAGTCTTTAGCTTGGAATATACTGATATTTAATGCCATGTCAAACAGATTGAAGAATTAGGTCACGCCATTATATCGATGCATTGTGAGAATTACTCAGCAAGTCAAAGTATGGAAAGCCTAAACCGTATGCAACATTTTTAGTCAATTAGAAACAAAGATGTCTGTCTTAAAAATTTCAACATAAATTTTTGAACTTTTAACAGTTTGTAACAGTCTGTAACAAGAACACATTATTTACAAGTCTATTTCTGCTTTCTATTTAATTATCTTTTGGCAGGCAGTGAGGGCATCTGAACTCACTTTTACGTCTTAACACTCGCACTGTGCTGCAAAATTTTAAATGAGTCCAGTGGGAACAGTGGTCACATTTTCCCCATGAAACAATAGTGACAAACGGGTGTTTATGTAAGTCTGCTGGCTCCCACTTATTACATACACAGCACCTTTCATCATCTGTTGTTTCATCTTCAGTTTCATCAGCATCTTCTGCCCCCAAATTGATTGGACCACCACTTTTTACAAGACCAGATGTGCTTGGTTTTGGCTCACTAGTACTAAGCTGGTTCTTGTGCTTGGTAGTACTGGTATTCTGCTTGACTGACGCATTTGTCAAAATTTCAATGTTCTTGTCAAGTAACAGATTACCAGAAACCTTAAATGGGGGTACAAACTTTCTTTGTTTTGGCTTTACAGCCTTTTTAATTGTTCTTACTGAGAAGAAAGTGGTGGCAGGAGACTTATTTTGTGATTCAACAGAGGTAGTGACAATATTGGTGGAAGTTGTTTCATCCTCAGACTCCTTGACATTATCCTCAGACTCTTTATAATAAATAATTGATGGAGCTACTTGTGAGTCAGCAATATTTGTTTTATTAAAGGGAAATATGCCAGTACGTCTGAAAGCAGAGATGAGGTTTTCTGGTGTAAGAGCTTTAAGATATGGTTTAGATGTGAGCTGGGCAATGTCATACTTGGTTATATTTATTCCAGGATTAAGTTTCAAATATTTCTGACATTCGTGGTTGTACATTTTTTTAAAGGGTCCAAATATGCCAACATCTAGAGGTTGTGTTAGATGGCTGGAATGAGGAGGCAACACAAATAAAATAATATTATGTTCTTTGGCCCATTCAGCTAAAGTAAATGAAATGTGTGATCTGTGGCCATCATATAACAGGAGGGTAGGTGTGTCAGAATCAGTTGTTGCTGCATAGGAAATGAAATGTTTTGTCAGGTAATTCAAAAATACATCAGAGTTTGACCAACCAGTTTTCGACATCTCTCCTGCTGACCCTGGACATGACCCTTTCAGAAAATCTTCATTCCACCTCTGACCCGGAAATACATAATAAGGTGGTATACTTTGACCTAATGCATTTCCAGCAGCTATCAATGTGATTGTTGACGATCTAGCAGATGTAATATTTTGGGCTGTAGTATCTTTCTTACAAATTACTTTGGGAGGTGAATGTTCTGTATTTACACCGGTTTCATCTATATTAAAAATCTTGTTTGGTTTATCTTTAATATTGTTTGATATTAAGACTGTTTCAAGCTCTTCATAATATTTGTTAAGTGTTTCTCTTGAAGCTGATTTTGCCCTAGCAATGGATAATTTTTGTGCCTTTACAGTCTTAAGATCTGGCCATCTTTTGGTGAACCCATAAAACCAATTATCACTCAGTGACTTGTCAGCCCTTACAACTTTGCCCAAAGAATCTGCATAGTCCTTTGCCAAGTACTGAAGTGACATCTTGTTGTAGCCATATCCAATTTCAGCCATGTAGGTTATATGGTTGTACAACTTCTGCTCCTCTTCCTGAGTGAAAATGGTCTCATGGCCAACTCTAGCAGTAGCTTTAACCCTGCCACTTATCCTGTCCCGCAATGTAGTTGGAGGTACAGAATACATCTTTGCAGCCCTATATGCAGAAATACCCTTCTGAGTGGCTTCAAATGCTTTCTGGAGATTAGATCTGTCATACAACAGACGTCTCTTCTTGACTTCAGGTTCCTAAAAATAGAAACAAGCATGAATGTTAATCTGTATCAACTCATGCTGTCTAATAAAGCTTTTTAAAGCAAAGCACAAGATGGAAAAGACGACAGGAACGGCTTTCCATAGTTTTATTTTTTGACAGGTGCACTCACGTGAATTATCAATGGTTGACATTTGCAGACGAACTTTGAAACAATTGCTGATATGAGTATTTTTTAACTTTTTATGCATGAAATATTTAAAATATATATGAAATTTAGGTTAAAATGTTACAGAAAATGACTTACCACTACTCGAAACATGTTTTTGATGATTTCTACGGCAGAAAACGAAAGCGAAAGTATGACGTGACACTGTTGTAAATGTAAACAGTCAGTAGGTGGCGCACTTTGAAAAATATCGCGAGATTTGTAAATAGATTGATACAATGAATAGCACGATACAATGGGGTTCCACTATACACATTAAGAAGCTACAATAGCAATCATATATATCTTATTTCCAATGTGGCCTTCTGAAATAGAAAACAACATCAACAACAGCAGGACATGCATAGTTAGAAAAATGAATATATAATATGTAATTTTTAGAATAAGACAACTCATATACTTTCGACAGACACTCAATTATGTCATAACCAGAAACTCGAAATAAGAGATAATCAATTTTAATAGAGCAGGAAGACACGTTATTAATTCACAAAGGCATAAAATGAATAATACACAAAATGATTATCCTAAATAATTCATACTAGTTATGACAATTCTATTATAACAGATAGTCACATGATGAATAACATTACTTCATCGAATTAAGTAACAGTGACCATTAACAGCTAAATAACTAATATGAATACTACAAATCCGCCAGAAATAAAGACATATAAAAGACAATACAACCTAAATAATACAAGACTATACAAATATACCTGAAGGCAAGCATTATACACACAAATGATTAACCCCTGCATATACGTGTAACAGTATACATTGAAAGCTAAAACAAAGGTCAACAAATGCACATGTACATTAAGCGGAAGAAATTCACTAACAAAAGAACATGGCAAAAGAAACAAACAAAATACAAGCATACAATACACACAAATTAGAAAAAAGGGTGGGAGGGAGTGGCAAATTTTTCAAAATTTTGACAAAACTGTAACCAAAATAGCGCCAAAAACGACTATTTAAAAGAAAAGGCGTAGTAATACAAATACTATGGAAACTGTCAAGCGTGAAATTAACCTTTAACCTAACAAGGACCAATGAGAAAGCCTGTTATATATCCATAATTAAAAGATTTTATTTAGCAACAAAATGCTTCAAATAATTTGTTTAACCCTTTCCCCCATGAGCATCTTGTTAAAAATGGCCGTTTTCACTGAAAAGCCTCCTGTTACAAGTTCAAACTGCTATGAAACTATGAAAAATGCTTCAATACTAATCAAACTTGGCACAAATGTTGACTGGACCATTGCCTTTGTAACTACATGCTCAGTCTTTAATTTCCTGTTACCTTGGCAACGAGGGGACATCTCAAAATTACCAAAAATCACTATTTTGCATCGATTTTTCCCATCAAAATTTATTTCAGTGCTGCAACTGTTCAAGGGATTGAGATAGAGTCAAAGGCTTTTCAGCGTTGGTTAAACGTTACATTATGATCGACCTGGGGTCATTTTTACCCTCTCACAAGTCCAAAATTTTCTTGGCGATGAGGGGGACTCCGCCCCCCTTCAAACCCCCCCCCTAACAGAAGGGGGCACATCCCCCTTCTGGCAACCCCCTGATGTATCTCTTGGATGGGGGCGGCGCCGAAAAAGTGCTCAATTTTTTAAGCAACATTTCTCAAACGAAAACTTATGTTTGGGGTCCAAGTAGGACATTTTTTCACTAGTTGAGGCCTTAAAAAGGGGGGGTCGAAAGTGCGTTGTTTCGCGTATATATGTGGTAAAAGGTTAACAAAAAATGATGAAAAACTTTGGAATCACGTAAAAACTAGTTTTTCCATGTTAACATGTCGTATTTCACCTAATTTTGGTGAAAAATTGATGTTTTGTAACATTTATGATTTTTTAGTTAACCCTTTCCCCCATGAGCATATTGTGAAAAATGGCCGTTTTCACTGAAAAGCCTCCTGTTACAAGTTCAAACTGCTATGAAACTATGAAAAATGCTTCAATACTAATCAAACTTGGCACAAATGTTGACTGGACCATTGCCTTTGTAACTACATGCTCAGTCTTTAATTTCCTGTTACCATGGCAACGAGGGGACATCTCAAAATTGCCAAAAATCACTATTTTGCCTCGATTTTTCCCATCAAAATTTATTTCAAAGTGCTGCAACTGTTCAAGGGATTGAGATAGAGTCAAAGGCTTTTCAGCGTTGGTTAAACGTTACATTATGATCGACCTGGGGTCATTTTTACCCTCTCACAAGTCCAAAATTTTCTTGGCGATGAGGGGGACTCCGCCCCCCTTCAAACCCCCCCTAACAGAAGGGGGCACATCCCCCTTCTGGCAACCCCCTGATGTATCTCTTGGATGGGGGGCGGCGCCGAAAAAGTGCTCAATTTTTTAAGCAACATTTCTCAAACGAAAACTTATGTTTGGGGTCCAAATAGGACATTTTTTCACTAGTTGAGGCCTTAAAAAGGGGGGGGGGTCGAAAGTGCGTTGTTTCGCGTATATATGTGGTAAAGGGTTAAACATATACATATATTGCATCATTCGTTCGTTCAGTTGTTCGTTCATTCATTCATTCATTCATATGAACATCAAGATATGTTTTGTATTTTTCTTTAAAACATTAAATTTTAGACATGACTGTATTTTGAAAAGTGTAGGACAGGTTAAGCAAGAGAACAAGACCCTATTTTATAGAAATTCCTTGTGACTGTACATTTATCTTAATATTGTTTCAGAAATTATTTATAATATCATTCTGTGCTGGAGCATGAATTATCAGAATACAGCATTTATGTTGGAATTTGTTTATTACTCTTTAGTAGCCATTCAACTTAATGTTGTTGTTTTTTTCCTAGAAAAATATATCTGTCCAAAATGGCAAAACTTGTACAGCCACCAACAAGATTTACACACCAAGACTGGACAACTTCAAACCTCACAAAGTATGCAAATGCTGAAGTTGAGCGTGCAGCAGCTGAACGTCTTGTTGATGAGTCCAAGAGATTGTCTGATGAAACTGAGAAAAGAACTGAAAAGACCCAGAGGGATGTTAACAAAAAATTCCGTAAGTTGATATCTAAATCTGTACATAAATTTGTGTATACAGTTACTACAAACTTAAGATTTAGCTTTATCTAACAAAAAGTTAAACTAACAACATCATTACATATTAAATCACTGATTATTATTGTGAAAGGTGGACATGTTAAGTGGAGGTCATGTTTTTACATGCATAGTGGAATTAATGATAAGTGTGGCAGTATTGTCCCAAATTTATTTGAACACATCTTTTGGAATTAACCTATTGACAGGAGTTCTCGCCAAACATATTTGAAAATTTGTTATTAATATTTCAGAACAAAGACTAGATGATATTCGTTATTGGAAAAATGAACTTGATGACAAACTAGCCGGTGTAACAACTGAGATAGACAATCTATTAGCATTTAAAACAAGAGTTGAGAAAGCTCTAGAGGCCACCCATGAACCTTTACACATTGCTAGACAGTGCTTGATGAACAGGTTAGTATTAATCAAAACCTTGGCACCAAACACTTCTTCAAAACAGAAATTTATAAAGTAGAGAATTCTGTGCTTGGCATATTTCCATACAGTAAATTTGATTAAAGAAGCGCAAATTAAAACTATTTAACCTCGAAAGGATCATGCAATATAACTATATGTCTTTCCAAATTTCAGCTTCAATAAATTTGACAAAATTCACCTTTCATATTTGTATTTACCATTGGCATGGAACAAATATACTTAATTAATATCAATTGGAAGGGAATAATATCTGCTCTAAACCAATAATTTTGCTTATAATCCCTTATTCTCTGTATCTCCCAATGAAGGTTTGGTTTATGTTTTATCAGCCCTTTTCAAATGTAGGAATCATAAGTCAAAGCTGTTTACATATGATATGACTCTTTTAAGACTAAGACAGATAAACAATAGATTAAAATTGATAAGTTTTTACATAAGTTTAATTCCAGAAAATACACTGTGTACAGGGATACACAAATTTGACATTCATCACTATACCAAAGGATTATTTCTTTAAAAAAACACACAAAATATACAGCTTTGACAAAAACAAGTTTCCTTTCATTCAGTTACTCTGTGATATGTTAACAATGTGATTTTCCTCTTATTAAATATATGCTTGGAAATGGTATGAAATACCAATCATAAATGATAAAAAACACTTATCTGTAATCTTGATAAAACATTTACCTGTATGCTTGATAAAACATTCATTGTTAAAACCGAACCTGTAGATTATTTAATTACACCTGCACTGGTCTTGATGTGTTGTATTTCTTCATTTTTATCTTATTTTGAAAACATTTATCTGTGACCTTGATAAGCTTTTTATAAAACAATTGCCTGTAAGCTTGATAAAAGATTTTTCCCATGAGCTTGATAAATCATTTACCTGTGAGCTTGATAAATTATTTACCTATGAGCTTGATAAAACATTTAACTGTAACTTGATAAAACATTTGCCTGTGAGCTTGATAAATTATTTATATATAATCTTGATAAAACATTTACCTGTGAACTTCATCACATCATAAAATTTATATATAACAGGGAGAAGAGGAAGGGCATTGACTTGGTACATGATGATGTACAGAAAGAATTAATCAAAGAGGTTGAAGCTATTGAAGGAGTACAGGCACTTCTACAGAGGTCATTAGAACAGGCTACAGAACAAGTCAGGTAATTGTGTGTAATATATATGTATAATTGTGACCAGTGAAATAATCATGTGTTATGTGTATTCAAAACGGACACAAGAATGAAATGACAGGCATGTTAGATTCATTGTAAAGATTTAAAAATGTTTGATATTAGGATACTTTTCATTTCAGTATATCTAGTAGAACAAGAAGTACATGTAATTACAAAACAATTTTTTGGAAACACAATCTCATTTACCATTTAATATACAGGTTGAACAGGAAGGCCAAGTTTCAGTTGGAGAAGGATTTGAAGGACAAGTTCAGTGTACTATCTATTGATGAGTATTGTGAAAGTCTCAAAAATAACTCTCAAAATATTGGATTCAAGGACGGAACAGCCAAAATTGAAGCAAAGTAAGTAAATACATATTATCAATAGTCTTAGAGAATAATGAAACACAATAGCAATATGGGCTGGCTATCACACTTTGGTTAAGTTTTTGCCTGCAAGTTGGTATCTCCAAAACTACTGAAGGGAATCGGTTGAAACGTAACACATATGAGGGGCTAACTGTGCAAGGCCTATAACTCTAATGTGGATTTTGACAGATTTATGAACATTCTGCAGTATCCAGGCTTTTGTTTACCTTTGAGAACTGAGAATAGTCGGCAGGTTTTGTTGAATTTCATACCATTCTTTGAAATACTAAATAGAGAAATTTATTTAAATGCCAATATTTTATTTAAGCTACTTTTCTCAAAATGCTTGTAATTTAGTTTTGTAATTTTATCAATATTTAGAAAAAAAATATACCTCTTTGTAAAAGTATGTTGCTTGATTTTTTTGTTTTAACAGAATACTGATCTAGATTGGTGGTTACCTCCCATAACTAGGAGGTTAATATACACAGAGACATGTCTGCTTTTCCTCCACAAATAAGGCATTTTATTCACACTTTGATCTTAACAAGGTCAATCTCAGGTTCAACTTGACCAAAGTAAGAAAAAGAAGATTTAATTGTTCTAACATTTATATTTTTTCAGCTCTGTGACACCCGAAGACTGGCAGGATTTCTCCCATAAAAACATTGAGAAAGCCGAGCGTGAACGCCAGAGTTCTGTCGACCTGAGGTCCATGATCGACGGCATTCTTCAACAGACTTCCAATGACATGCGTAAAGAATGCAGTGAGGTTAATGTTGCCTTCAACAAGAGAATCAATGAGTGTAAAGATACCAAAAGCAAGCTTGAAGACCATCTCAACAAGGTGTGTATATTATCTCAGAAAATGAACCATTTCATCAAATTTGTGTAACCATTTGATTAAACAGTTATGCTTTGTATCAAATATGATACTTGCTATATATTATGTTCAATGTATCCATAACACATGACTAGATATACTTAAATGTAAATGTTGCATAGTTAAGGCACACTGTGTTGGGTACATTGTATTGACAGATTTCCAGCAAAAATCAAACTAAACTTTTGCATAAAAATTTTTATACATTGTAAAAAATTTCTTGAATAATTGAACTCTGTGAATAAGCCACAAGCTCACAAGTGACGGCGCTTTTACTGAATTTTCTCCCAGTGATCGAATCTTTTTACATGTTGCCTTTTAAAGGGCAGTGTTCAAAATTAGCGTATCCGTGGCCCCTGACTCCCAAATTCTCCTGGGCTCCCACTTTTCACATAAAACCCCGACCAGGCTACGTATTTCAGAGGAAATATAAACAACTTTTTTAACAATGAATTGTTATAAAATGTTTTTGGGGGCTAGTGAATATTCAATCTGGTAGTCCGACC
Organism: Ruditapes philippinarum; assembly: GCF_026571515.1. NCBI lineage: Eukaryota > Metazoa > Mollusca > Bivalvia > Venerida > Veneridae > Ruditapes > Ruditapes philippinarum. Next base: position 183,668 of record NW_026857221.1, read on the forward strand.
AGCCTAGTCGATTCAAATTCTAATTTCTTACACTGTTATAGTTTATTCACTTTATAGCATGTCATAGATGATAACAATGCAGACTGAAGTATGAAATTATCTTTAAACCAATCTAAATAACTTACTTTTACTATTGTTCCCATGCAGGTTGTTGCCCAGATCAAGGAAATGGAGGAGAACATTTCACGTCTTCAGAAGGCCATTCAGGACAAGGAACAACCGATGAAGCTTGCACAGACCAGACTCGATACTCGCACCCAGCGACCTAACGTTGAGCTCTGCCGTGACCCTGTACAATACAGACTGATTGAGGAGGTTCATGAGATAGAGGGATCAGTAGCCGGACTCCAGGCACGTCTAGCCGAGGCCGAGTCATCATTGAAGGGTTTGATCCGTAACCAGCTTTCATTGGAGGAGGACATTGAAATTAAATCAAACACCTTGTTTATTGATGAAGTTGAATGCATGGGCATGAGGAAAAGCATAAATATCCAGAATTTCTAGGGAACTATTGGCTCTTAACTATAGTGAATTTATAAATAATGTTTTGATACTAGGATATACATTACTTGTTGGAATAAAAAATGAAAATCTAACAGTTGATTTCTGTTTCATACGGAATTAAATGAATGATAAAAGTAAGATAGGTGAATTTAATAGTTACCTGTGATTACGTTTTTACATTGATATTTTCACGTCATCTCTTTTTTTTTTGGATTTACTCAAGTTACAATCATTTGAGTGGGTTTTTTTGTATACTACCTTATTTTCTCTAAGCAATTTTCTTAAATTTCACTTATAAAAACCAGCCTTCATTAAATATTTGTTGTAAATGTGAAGTGAATGAAATGTGATTTTATACTGCCTATTTTTAACCAGTTCTTTGTGATTTTTTTTTTCTTTTTTCTATTAATTTTATGCTATTAATTCAAAAGAAGGATATTTTCATGCATGTATAGAGTATGTCCATGGCTCATATAATTCTATGTATAAAAAAAATTAAGGGAGAAAATGTTTTTTGTTGCATTTTATCATTACACATGTTACAAGTTTTACAATAGATCTTTGTTATGTTGATCATGCTGGTATATATTTATGTTTGTTCCTTTGTTTTTGTAACTATATTTGTAACTGACTTTTCTGGATGTTTGTCCAAAAACCATATCAGTTATGTGTATGTATGTTTATAGAATGAATTTAAGTATTGTAGATATATAGCTTCATCCATACACCAAATTCCTTTTTTTATAAGTGGGCTGCCCATAACTGAGCTTTTATTTGCTGAAGTCAATATGCTGTGATAAGTTAATGCCCAGAAATACATTTTTTCTCTACAGTATTTATAATTTGAGAAGATTTACCTCCCTTTCAATATTTTTAGTTTGTTAAAATGTGACTTATCTTAAATTTGTGAGTTATAAATCAGTTATATGAAATAAATTCTATTAAACATTCAATTGTTTCTTGTTTACCCCCATGCAGCAAAGATAATTATGGGAAATAATCCGAACTATACAAAAGTATTTCAATATAGAGCACATTTTCTATGAGGGACTTTATATTAGGGTAGAAATGCGCTCTATTTAAGGAATAATATATCCCAAACTGTGATTTTATTGCTCAATAACATCACTGTTTGGAGTTCGGATGCGGGGAATTATATCACGAGGGCGTAGCCCGAGTGATATAATGATGCGCATCCGAACGACAAACAGTGATGTTATCAAGCAATAAAATCACCGATTTGGATATATTATTTCGATTCTAACACCACATTAACAAATAAATGCTGCCGTACATGATAATAAGATAAACTGCGCCTGATTTGTTTTCGTACTTATTTTCAGCGCGTCACATTTTTAGTGGTTACGTCACGTGTATAACGATTATGTCACATATCTAAATATAGAACGTCAAACAGTGATTTTATAGCATAATAATACACACTTTCGGTTCTTCTATGTTCAATAGGGAAAAATGCGGGTCGTGTTAGAATACTTCACAAAGGTCACTAAAATAAAGACTTCCTAATTTCCATGCTTTGACAATGTACTAGGGTCATCCGGAAAGTTTGTATAATTTTGCGATATTTCAGGAATAAGTTCTGTAAAGAAAACAAAACTAAATATTGTACCCAGATATGCAGGTTTCTATAGCAACATGATTATTGGTACCAGGAGAAGTCTAAAAATATGTAAAATATCTGCCAATTTAAAGCACTGATACGTGCTAAATATCTAAGCTCTTGCATTTTCATAAAAGAAGACTCAAATGTTTTTCCAAATAAGCCTATATAAAGTAAGTGGAAGACTCAAATGTTTTTCCAAATAAGCCTATATAAAGTAAGTGGAAGACTCAAATGTTTTTCCAAATAAGCCTATATAAAGTAAGTGGAAGACTCAAATGTTTTTCCAAATAAGCCTATATAAAGTAAGTGGAAGACTCAAATGTTTTTCCAAATAAGCCTATATAAAGTAAGTGAATCCAGGGGCAGAACAAATATACAAGGTGAAACTACATACCAAATATCTAAGCTCAAGACTTGGTGGTTATGACTCAGAAATGCTTTAATTTTTGTTTCTCAAAAACTTTTTTATTTTTTGTATCTAATTATAGTTTCTAAAATGTTACTCATTGGCCAATTATCTGAACCATCTTTTGCTCCTGTTGCTTTTTGGCAATTAGTACACTTTTAATGATTTAGTGTTGTGTAAGGAAGTCAAAATACTACGTTGTTTCCATTTTGCTACTTTTATTACGTCATAACAATAATTTCACATTACACACTACTTTCTTGAGGTAATTAGCATCTAACATGCTATAAAAACATTATTTAACTGCTATAAAGCACATGTTTGTTCTTTTCTAAAGTAGGAAAAATTTATTCACTTCTGAGACATAATGTGCCTTTTCATTTTTGGTCTATTTTAAGATCATTCATCTGATTGGAACCATTAATATCACTTTTGTTGAGGGCCACCTAGGGATCATTCCTGTGAAGTTTGGTCAAAATCAACTTAGAGGTTTGGTGATAAATATATCAAAATATATTTAAGCAGAAATTCTGTCTCTTCCAAATTACAAGTAACAATTTGATATACATTAATACATTCCTTTTAATATTTTCAACTAAACAGGCACAACAAAAATTTAAACTTGCAGTAATAATTATGTTATAATTCACATTCAAAACCATCAAAATCTATGTACAATTATGATATATAAAACAATGTACAGTTATGATATATAAAACAAAATAAGTAACAATCCCTGATACCAGCTCAGATTTATTTATTCCATGTAAATTAAAGTGCTGTTAAAAAGATTCATTTAACAGATATCAACATTCAATATGATGTTGTAGAACAGTGCATGGTTCACATTCAATGCCCACTAATACATGTATATAATTATGAAACATCTGAAAGATAAACTATGAAATATGGTACTACAAGGCAAGAATAATTTAATATCTTTTTTATTCTAACATGAACATAGAAAGAGATAACATGTTGAACTACTTTATGTGGTGATGTAATTTTCACATTTTTATGATGTCATTTGGTTGGTATATTAGAATGTCCCAATGATGTTATATTGGGTGTCAACACTCCTTTTCCTTATTCAGTGCAGTATTGAGTTGTAATGTGCTAAAGTGATTTAAATAGTGATTTTAACTATTAAATAAGGCAAAAGTAGTCTTATGCATGTTAGAATTGTTAAGTAACAAATGACTATATTGTTTATCAAATATTAATGTGACTTATATTAACACACACATGGAAGACACTGAGAAAGAACATTGACAAAATGTATGCTTCATCTAAGACTCAAACTTGCAATCTACTGATGTCTATAGACCAGATATTCTCCTAACTATATCCTGATTGTACAGGATCATTATTGGGGCTGAAACTAGACCGTATCCCATATTCAAAAAGCATGTTTTTTCTTCTACCTTTGGCAAACTTTCCAAAACAAAACAAAAAATATTTTTAAAAAAAATATTCAAACTAAAATATTCTAGGTTTTTTTTTTGCAGTTCTTGAAATTGAAGGACAACTGAAACTTAAGGACAAAATCATGTTCTTTTGTTCTTTTTTCATACTTATTTTCATCAAAAGTCAAGGCAATTGTCAAAAGTATTGCTGTAATTTGTTAATTTATGCAATTTTTATCCTCTAAAAGCAACCAGTCACCATTCCCTAAAAGCTGACAATCACTGTAGAATGTACCTCAACCATCACAAATTTTATTTTCCTGTATATATATGGCAATGACAAAAAATATTGTCTACAAGAAACTGTGCATAATAAAACAATGCATAATTATCATATTAAATAAAGTCAAATGAGAATGATGTCCTAGAGTTAATGTTTTAAGAACACTTAGATAACCTGATTTTGTTAAATATAAATCAATATAGACTGTACTATATTATATAAATAATGTACAAGTTAATCTCACTAGTATCATTCTCAAATACAGGTATGAGTGTTCATAAAAAAATATTTCCTTACCAATAACTTGCTGAATATTGTACAATGGATTTTCTCAGCTATAAGGTTGGAATAGTTCATCCAAAAGTTTAAGGGATTTCAATATCAAAATATAATAATCAGCTACCAGCAGTATAGAGCCTGGACAGACTGCACAGAGGTGCAGACAGGCTAACTCTATACTGGTAGTAAATCATTTTAAGTTGCAGCAGGTTAGGGGTTAATAAACAACCATTTCTAATTAACCATTTATGAATGAAAATCAATATATCTCTTCCCATTATCTGTGATTTCAGATTGACATAGACTGTAGGCAATAGACAATGAAAGTGTTCATAAATATTTCTTAATTAATTCAAATTTTCATGCAACAAATTTTTCTCAGTGTACATGAATAAGTCTTTCTCTCTTTAACACACTTACAGTGACTACAGGTAATAATTTACAAATACATTTTACCATGCATGTCAATGTTCATGAATAAACCTTTCTCTTTAGTTCATAACCAACCTTCTTGTATGGCAGCTACAAACATTGACAATTTAAATTAGCCAATAATTATCATATTAATTATCATAGTGTAAAGAAAAATCCCTTGTAATTCCCAATGTTCATGGAAAAATATAATGAGGCAAATGAAAAAGTTTTTCATTAAACATGGACTAACCATTGTATATAAGATGTGTTAATAAACATATTTTACTGTGTCGCTCATGAATGAAACAATTCGCAAACCAATATTTCACTTTAATTTGTGTTTATGGACTATAGCGTTCACAAACCAGTACACTTCACTTTGTTCATAGACTATCTATAGCATTAACAGATTATTCCTCCTGTAATATAGTGTTCATGAAATGTTCACACTGATTTTGAGTAATCATGTCCTATAGGTAAAATATATCCCTTATGTATGATACTGTTCATGAACCAATATTTCACAATGATTTTGAGTTATCATGGACTACAGGTAAGATATATTCCTCATGTATGGTAGTGTTCAAGAACCAAATTTTCACACTGATTTTGAGAAATTATTGCCTATAGATAAAATAAATCCCTCGTGTATGGAAGTGTTCATGAACTAAATTTCACACTAATTTTGAGTAATCATGGTCTATAGGTAAAATATATTCCTCATGTATGAAAGTGTACATGAACTAATTTTCACACCGATTGAAAAATTATTGCCTATAGGTAAAATTTAATCCTCATATAAGACAGAGTTCATGAACTAATTTTTCACACTGATTTTGAGTAATCACAGACTACAGGTAAAATATAGCCCTCATGTATGATGGTGTTCATGAACTAATTTTTCAGTCAGTTCAATATCTTCAGGATACTCTGTGGCCTTCTCTGTGTTGGGTATATAATGAGTTTTCTCATATGATGTGAAATATTTGCCAACTTCAGGGTGAGTGATAGGACAGCATTCAGGATGCATCTCTAAACTTTCTGGAAAACAAAACAAAGAAAATATATTAATGTAGAAAAAATATGTAAAGGATAATCTACACATGAAAATGTCTTGTCATTATAAAAAATCAAGTTTATTATCAGATTTTGAGATATGTGAACATTTATTAAATCATACAAGTTTTTAAAAACAATAATAGTCCATCAAGAAACTGACTATTAAATCAAATCAAATACTAACATTGCATGGTTTATTATTATGTGGTTTTTGTATTTTATTACTATCATTAATAATATGATAGACAAAGAAGATAACTAAATAATCATTACTTCATATGACAAATGATTACAAATCCCATAAAGCAGTAAAGTAAACAGAAATTTATGTTCTTTTCAATATGCCTAAAACATAGTCATTTCTCTGTAATTTTCACAGTTAGATAGACCGACAGACATATTTTCACAAGATATGTAGGTAATAAAAGATTTTACCAGATTAAGCAAACTGTAAATATAATTCTACTTGCTCTGCTTTGAATTTAGAAAAGTTCATTGCTAGTTTTATCGTATTTTAATAAAGGATAGTTCTAAAAATTGTATATGTGTGTATTCTAGGCACTGAAAGTATGGACCACGTCTAAGAATGGGAGCTGGATTAGTTTTTTTAAGAAATTCAGCAGGTTATAAAATTAAGGAATTTCAATATCAAAACACTATAATTGAGAAGACAATTGACTGGTCTGACTGCACAGGTTTCTTGCAAGCCAAACTCTACACGGCTTACATATACTTCTTATAATTGCAATATCACTTAGACATTTGAGCCGCGTCATGACAAAACCAACATAATGGGTTTGCGACCAGCATGGATCCAGACCAGCCTGCGCATCCGCGCAGTCTGATCAGGATCCATGCTGTTCGCTATCAGTTTCTCTACTTGTTATAGGGTTTGTAAGCGAACAGCATGGATCCTGATCAGACTGCGTGGATGCGCAGGCTGGTCTGGATCCATGCTGGTCGCAAACCCACTATGTTGGCGCGGCTCATTTTATTTTTAAAGGAATAAATATCCTCAAAATTTATCCTACCTTCTGCTGCATATCTGTTAGTACCATCAGATACAAGGACATTATAGAAAGGTTGTTTATCTTTGTGAGGTAAACGGTCAACACCCATCTGTATAATCCATTCATGTGTAGCCTCACATTTAGCGTCCCAGCCATATATAACACAATCATAGTCATATCTGAATAAAATATACAACACAGAAATGTGATTATTCTTACTTTCCTTCTGATACAAAACTGACATCACTGTAAATTGTCAATGCACTATAATCTTCATACAAACATTATTGTGTAAATGTACTCAAGAATCAGATATACTATTTATAGTTTAGAAGAAATATGCAGATACTTCAGATTATGTTAAATAATATGAAAATTGTAACAGATTTTGTATGATAAGTTTAACAAATGTTATATAAGAATGATATGTAACAGATGTAATATGAGAATGCAAAATATAATATATGACAACCTGTGCAATATAAGAATGGTAACTGATGTTAAATGAGAATGATAACTGATGTTATATGAGAATGGTAAGAGATATTATCCAAGAGTGGTATGAGATGTTAAATCGAAATGATAACTGATGTTATATGAGAATGGTAAGAGATATTATCCGAGAGTGGTATGAGATGTTAAATCGAAATGATAACAGATGTTATATGAGAATGGTAAGAGATATTATCCGAGAGTGGTATGAGATGTTAAATCGAAATGATAACAGATGTTATATGAGAATGGTAAGAGATATTATCCGAGAGTAGTATGAGATGTTAAATCGAAATGATAACAGATGATATATGAGAATGGTAAGAGATATTATCCGAGAGTGGTAGATGTTAAATCGAAATGATAACAGATGTTATATGAGAATGGTATGAGATGATATATTGAAATGATAATGGATGTTATATTGAAATGATAACAGATGTTATATGAGAATGATAACAGATGTTATATGAGAATGATAAGTCACGTTACCTTCTATGTTTCATTATAAGGCCAACAGAGTACAAGGCATCTTTTGGTTTCTTTCTAGTCTTTACATTGATCTAAAACAAACAGAAACATATTCATGAAAATATGGTTTAATTTAAATCAAAGGCATATAAAAGAAGGTATGTAATTATTAATTAAAATTCTTGACCTATCCATCATAAAATCTATTTTTGTGTTTGTCTTCCGGGATAAAATAATTATAATTTGATACATCTTAAAATAAACAGTTTTACAAGCCATGTTTTCACTAAAGTACATGTTTACTATTTACAATTAAGTATTTTTCACAGGAATAAACCATTTTTTTTACAGTCCTGACAATTCTTGATATAAATGTCCTTTTTTATGTATGTCAATGTATGTCACTTTACAATGTAAATGCAGGTGAAATCTTTTTTCTGGTTTTCAATTATTATTGTTTTAAACATTTGAGTAATTAAACAGGAATAACAAATCAGAATAAGAATCTCAAATTTATTTCACTGTAGCAATAATCATGCACTATTCATGTGAAAACCATGATTTATTTACCTGATGAATTTTAGTAATTCAATGATATGTGCTTACATGAAACAGTAAAATGAATAGCAAAGTAAGTAAAACTAGCCATAGAAAATGACACACAACCAACACTGTATTATTGAATTATTTTTTCATACATATTAATTTTTTCATACATTTAACATGTGCAATTTCAATTCATTTGCAACTGTCATTAAGTCTTTTTAGAGAGGAATCAGGATTTGATATCAGAAATACATGTACATGTTAAAATGTATGATAAATACAAAGTTTGAAACATGACTTCAACTACCTTCCCTCACGTTCTTGTCACAAAATTGTCACAACAGTCACAAAAATTAACCTCCCCTGATGTCTGTCACAAAAATAAGTGAAAATTAGTGCATTTCAACAAAAACATGCTGACTTTAAAACAAAAATTAGTCTTTGTTTATAAATGAAATGAATACATAACAATGAATTAATGTTGCACTGTATGCACTGTATGCACAGTACCTTTCTTTTGTCCTTGTTCACTTTATTATCCTCCATCTGTGTTTGTGCAGCATCCATGAGGTAAGCTACCAGACCCATCCTGTTCTGATCTTCATCAGCTATTACCTGCAGATTTTGTAGCACCTACAAAAAAAACAACCAACATTATACATCAATCTGACTATAGTATCAAACAACAGACAGATTCTAGCATGACTTATCATTTTTATATTAAAAAGTGATGTCTTATCTAAACTCATAAATCAAGACATAGGGACCCGAGTTTGATTCCCGGACGGTGTAGGTCACTTTCTTGTGATTGATCATGAAATCTTTTCTACAGTCATTCACACTGTACCTCTGCTCTGAAATGTGCAGAAGTTTCAGTTCCTTGCGAAAGTGAAGGCAACAAGTACTGGCAAACTGCTTGACAGCCTGACTAGGAACGATGTGGTGACTGAACTGTGCTCTGATAAAATCATTTGGCTTAGTGTTGTGATCCGGAGTGAAAACTACCAACACCACCAGCAAACATGTCTATTATAGATATAAGGTATGAAAGGGATATTTGATGTCAGGCACCTGTAAATCAAGTAAAACTAGAACTGCCACTATCATGGCGTGAATACCCCCGCATACCACTTTGTCAGAATCAACAGTGGCCATTTAGCGCTCAAGGACAACCTCCCTGCTAAATCTGAGGTTACTAAGCCAGTACATTGCTAAGTTATGTATACTACATGCTTCAAATGTGAAAATGTCAAAATCAATACATTGCGGACAGGACATTCTTTAACAATTGAGAAGAAAAGCTTTTTTTGTCAAGGTCCCTGTGACCTTGACCTTTGACCCAGTGACCTCAAAATCAATAGGGGTCACCTTATAGTCATGATCAACATCCATGCCAAATATGAAGTCTGTGGGTCAAATGAATCTTAAGTTAATGGGTGGACAAGCTTTTTGAAGTCAAGGCCCCTGTGACCTTGACCTTTGACCTGGTGACCTCAAAATCAATAGGGGTCATCTACTAATCTTGACTAACCTCCATGCCAAATTTGAAGACTGTAGGTCAAAGGAATCTTAAGTTATTGGGCGGACAAGCTTTTTGAAGTCAAGGCCCCTGTGACCTTGACCTTTGACCTAGTGACCTCAAAATCAATAGGGGTCATCTACTAATCATGACTAACCTCCATGCCAAATATGAAGACTAAGGGTCAAAGGAATCATAAGTTATTGGGCGGACAAGAAAAAACCGACGGACAGCCGGACGGACGGCCGGACAAGCTGATTCCAGTATACCCCCCTTACAACTTTGTTGTGCGGGGGTATAATTAAGTGGAATGAAAAACACTTTACTGTATTTACCTAATTATAGAACAAGAATTTATGAACATTACTCTTTAAATGCTAGTTACTATAAGGCTATGCCTATTCAACCAGTACAAGACCTGAATGGCTGGCATATTTATGAAGCCTTGTCAGACATTATACTGTATATTGCTTTGACTTCAGCTTTTCAATATTGAAAACCCTTAAAACAGCAAGTTTCAAACATTTAGCAATTTAGCTGACACATAAACATACCAATTCAGACAAAAATACATCTGTTAATAATAAAACTATACATAAATCTTTAAAGCAAATATTTCAGCTCATTGTTTATGTTTTGTATCGTTTAATGATACCGTCCAGTTTGCATATATGCAAATACAGGAGCAAAAACATTATATAATTACAACATTCTAAGCCACAATTATGCGAGATAAGGTTGTAGAAATTGATAAACAGCTAGAAACAGTTTATTCTATTAGCAGGGATAAAAATGCACACAAATAAAATACAATCGTATCCTTACATCAGGCAGGTTAATGTTCAAATGTAAATTCACCCTGACTAACAGCAGACGCATTTCAAAATCATCTGGTGAGATCAAGAGAGAGAACTCTAATGCATTACGTAAACAAAGCAAGTTGTCTCCCATTCTGCCCTGCTCTCGTCCAATGGCAATAAGATTCCTGATCATTCTCTCCAAAACCTGAAACACAGTTGTTTCAAAATTAATAATTTCAACAAAAATAAATAGAAATGTATCAAAAGGACACTTATAGTCTTATGTCCCAACTTCATTTACATGTAAGAGTGACAAATTTGCATACTTACATATTTGATATAGGTCAGAAGTCTTACTTAACCTTAGCTATTCTTTCTCAAGTTATTGATCTGGCATGACTTTACACAAATTTTTACTGTGTCCTTGACCTTTGACCTCAAAATCAATAGGGAAAACCAATATGACTATAATGAGTTAGTTGCTGGCCATTGAAAATGTCCCTACTAAGTTTCTCAAACAAAGGCTTATTCCTTCTCAAGTTACTGATTGGAAAAGGTTTTTTGCAAAGAGTTTCTGTGACCTTTACTTATGATCTGTTAACCTCAAAATCTAAAACGTTCATCAACTGGCCATGGGCAATGTCCCTAACAAGTATCATGAACCATTGCTTTTAACTTTTCAAGTTTCTAACAGGACATATTTTTGGATGGAATTCCTCAAATTTTAGTACATAAGAAAAAAAGTAGCCACATACAGTTAGTTTCAGCTAACTGAAAGAATAGCATCAAAGGAAATAAACTGTTACCTATTATCCCCATAACCAACTAAATATCTGTATGTTTGGATGAACAAACACCTTTCATGCTACTTAAATGGAATGTGGGGTTATTCTTTTGTTAAATTCCTTTGTTTACTTTAGGCAGCTTTATAAAGTCTATTGTCTTCTTTTGTTTAGTTTACAATTAAATGGCCATCTATTTAGTTTAAACAGCCTGGATTTGACCATAATAAAAAATATATTGTAAGAATAGAACAAATTTACAACTTAATTACTAATCAGGCTTTCAGATGACACTTTATATCGAGGTCCCGTGTATGAGTGCTTAAACACTTGACACGTTAAAGAACCAGGAGAAGCTTCTGGAATTGGGGCATCTTTTCATATCTTACACTATCCTTCAAACATATAAAATTTCTAATACTTTTCTGGAGGACTTGCCCCTATGGGCAACCAGTGGCGAGTATAAATAAACTCAAATACACACACTCAATAATTACCTGTACTGGACTGGTTTAATAATATACCTGTACAGGACTGGTTATCTTCATGTTGTTTAGGTTTATCAAAGTCTCCGGAACATTGAGTGCAGTGTGTAACTGTCCATAGCTGAGAAATTTTCCACCATTGAATACATCTATGTATGTATACATGTGTTCTAAACTTTGCCTAAAAGTACAATGCAAAGGTAAATATCACAGTCATGTTCAGCGTGTTCATCAAATTAAGTAACCAAGGTAACATGGTGAAAATGCCCTGCTGGATAAACACATTCGGAACATTAATTTTGTATATATTAATACATCCAATTGATATATAAACATAAAGCTCTGTCAATATATGATGAGACGTAACAAATTAGATACAGTAAACAGCTTGTGATCTTTATAGTCAAACTCAGTGCTTTACTGAAGTAACAAGTGCTAGCTTTCCTAAAGTATATCTTGAAAATAATAAATACTTACGATGGATCTTGTTTCCACCTAAGCAGGAAGTGAGATGGTGCATTGACTGGTTCACATATAACACCTAGTCTTCTAGCTATTGCTGAATAAACTATTGATAATGTAATTGGTATACCAGTCTCAGAAGATAAAACCTGAAATAAATAACGATATAAGAATATAAACTTTATTACTTTAACATGTATCACAAAATTCCAAGGGTTTTTTCTTGAATTTTGACAGCCTAAACTTACTACTTGTAACATGTATTAAGAAGAAAGATATCTGATACTGTCCTGTAGTATTATGGTGTTAATGCTAAACACATATGAAAATTCAATCAAGTTATAATCATATATCATATATATCAATATTCTGCATGAGATAAAACAGTGGTAAAAGAACAGGATTTGATGTCCATACAGCTAATCCCCCAGTATACAATGCAGCTTCTTAAAATGTCTGCCAAAGCTTCTGAATACATCAATACATAAGACATGTTTAATAAATTCCCTACATAAAATAACAATGAATTGATTGACATTAATATCTCTATAAAAACTAAATATATACCATACTTATTATTACCTTATTTATATATGAATTGTTGATATCATAGTATCTTGTCTTGTTGCCCTCAAACTTATGCTTGTTAAACATCACTCTATTTATAGAATCAAGGACCATCTTACAATGCTCACTGTTCCACAAATCAGATGTCACACCTATAATAAAAAACATCATTATCTAGCAAATGTCTGTAAAAAAAATGTCACACCTTATCTAGCTATTTTCTGAACATAGATGTTACGCCTTATTTAGTAAGTCTGAACATAGATGTCACACACCGTATCTAGCTTAAGTCTGTACAAAGATGTCACACCTTATCTAGCTAAAGTCTGTACATAGATGTCACACCTTATCTAGCTAAAGTCTAAATATAGATGTCACACCTTATCTAGCTAAAGTCTGTACATAGATGTCACACCTTATCTAGCTAAAGTCTGTACATAGATGTCACACCTTATCTTGCTAAAGTCTGTACATAGATGTCACACCTTATCTAGCTAAAGTCTGAACATAGATGTCACACCTTATCTAGCTTAAGTCTGAACATAGATGTCACACCTTATCTAGCTAAAGTCTGAACAAAGATGTCACACCTTATCTTGCTTAAGTCTGAACATAGATGTCACACCTTATCTAGCTAAAGTCTGAACAAAGATGTCACACCTTATCTTGCTAAAGTCTGTACATAGATGTCACACCTTATATAGCTAAAGTCAGTACATAGATGCCACACCTTATCTAGCATCAGTTTGAACACAGATGTCACTCCAGTCTAAACATAGGTGTCACACCTTATTAACCTTTAGTCTGAACATTGAATTTTCTAAGATAATACACAAAGTATTTATATTAACTTTTAAGTTAATGTTATTATATATGCCATAACACTAAACTAATTAACAAATCTTGAAGTCAGTAACAAAGTGGCAATGTCAATCTTGTATAAAATTCCATTTGTATGTTATATTAGAATAGTACTTTGTGCTTTAACTTGTACAGTTCTTTGCACTAGAGGTTGACAACTTCGAGCAGAAATAAATCACTGAACTTGAAACCCTAGTAAAATACACAAATGTATATACATTTACATGTATAAGAAATATATATCTTTGTAAGACTACCACTGTTGGAACTAAAATAAAAATACAATAAGTTTCATACTTTCTATGTTGATGTCAGCTTTAACAGCTGGATGATGTGGCCATGTTGTTTTTAAATTGTGCGATACTTCTGATGCCAGGCTATCTAACTGATCACTTATATCATTTTGTGTGAAATTCTCAAATGGTTGACACCACTGTGCAAGTAGACAAGCCCCTAAAAACATAAACACAAATATTCTGTAATAATAATGTATCATGTAACTGTGAGTAGCAGAGATCCAGCAGGCTTAAGTAAGAAATATAGATGTAGGCTAAGAGTCTTACTAAAGTCTAGTACACACAATTGCTTCATCATACTGAATCCTTGATTGCTATGACCTTGACCTCTATCTTGCTAACATAGATGAAGATACAGGCACTCCTCTTCTTTTATTAACTTTGGAGCACCATCGACCAGTGAAATTGATTTATCTAATCAAATATATTTTGCTGTAGAGGCACATCATGCCTCGAAAACAAATAAGATTTGCATCCTTTAGAAGGAGCAAACATGAGTTTATAATGTGTAAATAATGGTTTTAGAGCATGCAGGCTGCTTATCGCATGAAGATAGTAGCACGCAATATGAAATTATTTGTCATAAAAGTACAAAAATATAAACAAAGCAGTACTTCCACTTCCATTCAAAATACTTAATCACCATTACTATACTAATTTCTTTAATTTTTTGGGGAATTCTGAATGCTTTGAAAAAAGATTCAATTGGAAAGCAATTTCCAATATCTCTGTTATATAATGTAGGCCCTGCTAACAAATATTGTTGTCAAGTCAGAAAAAGAAGAGTTTAAACTCAAGACCCCTGAGTTTAAACATAGAGACCAGTCAGTACACTTACCATGTTAAATTTGATGCTTAAGTATAATATTTTAAAATACTTCTGGTTAAAGTGCATAACATTATACATTATTACATTGTCAATGTCAAATACACTTTTTTTTCAAATTTCTGATATATCTTCAGAAAAAAAAATAACATTGAAAATTTCCAACCTTAAGTCTGTAAAACTATTTTTTGTATGTGCTTCAAGGTTTTTAGAATACATGCACCACAATTATCTTTAACTTTAATTGATATGAAAGGCATTAGATGCATCAAATAGTATGTAACTGTATAACAAACAGGCTGACAGACAGGCAAACAAGTTGGGACATATAATAAACATCCCTTTGGGCATACAAAAAGGTTTCAGATACATGTATAATACATAAACGAACAAACATTACCAGTTTCAAGAAGCTGACACTCTGGAGGTACCTCTGTAAATGCCTGAACTTTCTTTGACAAGAGGGTTTGTTGCATAAAACGAAGAACTTTTTCTGCATAGTATTTGAGAGTCAAATTTTTATCACTGAAAGAAGACAATTGATGTATCTTACATCAGTTACTAATACTTCTTTAACTCGTTTCAAAGCATGTTGCAATAATAAGTTGCTAAAACCACTAGTTTATCCCTTAACCTGCACAATCTGGACTCCCCTAGCTTGGAATTTGGAACAGTTAATTATCATTTTAGGGGATTTTTAAATCAAAATACTAAAATTGAGCTATCAATAATTTCAGTCACATCAATGAAGTCTGACCTGACTCTTTGCTACTTAGTTCAAGCTTTTTGACATTGAACCCCTTTAAAACAATAATGAACTGTTTCAAAGTCAAAGCAGGTCATTTCTATTATACAAATTTAGCATTGTTAGGGTTTTAAATTACATGTATTAGTATTTGAAGAAAATTAGTAAAAGCTAATGCATTATGCATACAAAATACTATACTCAACATCACTAATTCCGCGTCATCACTTATTTCACGGAAATGGCATATTTTTATGTGACCAGTGTTAAAATTGGTCAGAATTGTCATATTTTATTCAAACATGTAAACAACAAAGTTTTTGTACAAAATAGTTTAAATCTACTGATTTTTACGTAAAACAGAACAACATTTTACAAACTTCTGCAAAAAGCATCAATAATCCGTTAAATTTGTACATATGTCTGAAACAATCATCATTTTCTAAATGTTTTTGTTCGTTGAAAAAATAAATTTTGAGGTAAAAAGTAAAGATACTTTAGATATTTAAAATTATGCAAAATAACATGCAGAAATTTTAACTGAAACATGAAAAAACTGCAATAAAAAACCATTACTGCAATTTAAATGATGACATACTGTTTTCAAAATGACTAGCATATGGTATACTTCTGGCTCATTTGAACTGATTTTGACTAAATATATTGTTGTTTTCTTGTGTCATACAGCAGAAAATACCTATATGTTACAGCTTATGACAATTTTTGTACCAGAAGTTTCATTTGTTGTTTTCTTTCTTGCTTCAAAGCGTTAAGTACCGTGAACTAAGAGGAGCACAGTATAATATTAAAGGACCCTGATGTTTCCAGGCTGCTATTAGAACATCACAACTTTAATGCAGTTGAAAATAATGCAAAATTGAATAGAATAGCTTTTTTTCCCTTAGCCATTTGATAATACCCCCTGAAATGATGAATGGTTTTGTCCAGTCGTATTAGGTAAAGATTATTTTTTGAAATTAATATATCTCACCTATCTCCATCATTAACTATACTCATGAGTTCATCAATTAGAAACTCTCCAGCTTGCTCATGTTCATGTGTCATGGTGGTGAATTCATGAAAATCTTCCTTGGACACCTCATCATGAAGGTAATGTTGGCTTGAAAGACCTCCAACTGCTGATTTAACCCGGACACCAAAACTATGCCTGCTTTTAAACTCCTTGTACCAATCATAGACTTTGAGTCTCTGATATCTGGCAAGCATCCGTGGCCATCTGTATGTAAATTGAAAATAAATTGGAAATTAACAATGTGAACCTGAAAAAAGTTTTATTATAATTCCTTCCCCTTTACGATTTTAACATGTTTTTCATGCAAAAACTCAACAAAAAAATATGTTGGGTTGATCAGTCTAGCTGCTATACCTTTGTACAGTTTGTAGCATAAACAACTGGTTTTTTACACCAACATTTACTGCACATTTCATTTCATGACATTCAGTGCATTATTCTGCTTAACAATTGCAAATTTGTGATATAATTTCCAATAGGAAGTGGCTTGCCGTACGGGCCCATACGGCTAGCCAAAAGTTCTAGCCGTACGCGAGTCACGTACGACTAGCCAGGACACACTGTATTGGCTAGCCGTACGGCACTTTTAAGAAATATATGGAAGGCGAAAGTGCATATGTTAATTATGACTTTAAGCGAGGATTTTAGTCAAGATTGTTTACTTTTTAGAGATTAATCGACGTGTTGGCTACAGTAAAGTATGTACTTTGTCATCTCAAGACGTCGAGAAAAAATAGCGTTTGGTTGCAGTTAAATAACATCAATTGAAATAGTTTACAAAATTTTGATAATAATCCTTTTTTGTTTCATTAAGTTTAATTTTTAAATTAAAAAAACAAACAAAAAAAACACCGAAAATAATTGTTGTTAGACTCTGATAATAGAAGTTTGTCCATCGTCCATCATTACGGAAAGTTTGCATTATTTTATTATTTCTCCTTTTCACCGTTTTTTTTTTAAATATTTGTTTTATTTATTTATTTATTCCCCTCCAATCATTATTTATTCCATCCATGTGCTTAATTAACAGATTTAACAATTCATCTTTCATACAAATCATAAGCATGAAAATTAAGGACGTTATAACATGCAACTTTGACACTTAATTTTATTATGATAGATAATACAACGCTTACTCGTATTCATTTTTTTTTTTTTTTTTTGCAAAATTGCGGAGCATCTTTATTAAAGTGATAAAGTGAACACACTAGGACAAATGCGGCGATTTGATTAAAATCGTCGTTTAAAGACACAAAATAACATATGCATTTTCGTCTTCCATATAATTTTGAAAAGTGCCGTACGGCTAGCCAATACAGTGTGTCCAGGCTAGTCGTACGTGACTCACGTACGGCTAGAACTTTTGGCTAGCCGTACGGGCCTTCCTTTCCAATATTGAAAATAGATAAAGTATTCAAATGAATATACAATACATATATCATGATCACACCATTGCTATTAAAATTTGACATTAACAGAATTTCGACAGAAAGACCGACCCATTTTGAAAAACTGATATTACATAGATGTCGGTCTTAATGTAGGGAGCACATCATCTATATTTATAATAAAAATCCCTGGCGCCTAACTAGCTGTAGACTACATTGAAAAGAATCAGATGACATGCATAAATATTGGTGTCATAGCAATTCTTACACTACAAATTAAATCAGAGTAGACAAAATAGTCAATTTATGTCAATTAAAGTCCTGAAGTTATGTAACAAATATAACCTTTGGCCAAGTTTTTGTCTCCATATTTTGTTGTTTCTGCCGACTTCATGAAGAATAGAGCATACTTCGGATACATTTAAAACATCTTTATAATCAAGAATAGTATATGTAAATATATGTTCAATTATTTCAACTGGCAATTCCAAAATGCATGCAAAATTTGTATCTTTTTCTTCTATTTCTTTGCAACTTTCTTCAGGCCCGTCCATGTTTGTTTGTTTTTGTTTTTTTCGGCGCCGTAATATTTTCATGCCGTTAGAAAAAGATTACCTATACATAAAACACTACTAAATATTTAAGCTTATATGACACTAAATGTTGTTTGCTTGCACACACTGTAAAATCAAAGGGCTGCAAGTTCTGTAGTATTTTTCTGATCTTTGCAATCTAAATCGTACTGTATATCTGTATGTATTTTCCTGTATAAGTTTATTTTTTATATTCTATAATTCATCTTACAGGGCACCGAGATGCAGCGTTTAGATTTGCTACTTTAACAGTTTGTGTTTGATACATATACGAAATTTTGCATGACTAGAGATGAATCTAAATCATTTATGTTCATTTTTTATGACAGCCACACTTTATCCTAGCATATCGTGGCTACTTCCTTAAAAAAGACACTTAAAAAAAAAGTAGTTGCCTTGACTGGGATTTGAAACCAAGAACTCTCACACCCTAAACGAGCGCGATACCCCTGCACCACAGGAAGTTATATGAAGAAAGCTTAAATAAAATCGAATAATTCTACATTTAGAATTTCCATTTCGGGTTTGTAATCCGTATAAATTTTGAGGTATTTCGTTTACGACAAACCTGTTGTTTCACACCTATGTTAATAATTTAGCGAAAAACTTCTTGCCAAAACAGTCCGACATGTATATATTCCACTACTCGACAGTCAGATTTATTTGTGTACTATGCTCTGAAGTATTCGGTAATTGACATTGCTAAAAATAGCATTTTCATTGATTAAAATGATATTCATCTGCATAATTGTGATTGTGCATTTATTAACGATTCTATAAGCCAACGCTACTTTTAAACTTTGAATGCGTTGTAATTTGTTGGATACTTGTAACAAAATAAAAATAGTTCTTTCTCTTACATCTCTAGTTTTAAGGTGTGTTGTTAGGTTTGTCGTAAAATTCTGTGCCAGAGATTGAATGTCAGCATTGTATTTCCTGATCTGCGATCAGAAAATACAAAAAAACTGGAAAAAAGGAGACCACCTCAGAAGCAATTGAAACAAAACAAATAGATGAAAAATTGCATAGATATACCATGAATGCAAGCATTTCACTTCCAAATCCAAACTTCAATTTCAGATTATGACCAGATGGCACAAATAGTTGGAGAAACAGTTATAAAAGTGATTTATGTTAAAATAGGAAGTACAAGTAAAGTATGCTAGAGTAAAGTAAAGAGTTACAATGTAGTATAATATGTGAACCACTGTCAGTTTCACAGATTATTCCTAGACAGTGGCTAGATTTTAGGCATAGGTCTATTTTGGTGTGGAAAGAAGAAATTACAAATTAATGTACATGTAGTTCTATAATGGTATGAGATAGGTGACTAAATTAACAGTTATGATTAAGGTTTCTGGTAGGTACAAGGACACCTTTGATAAAATAGCTTGAGTAGTCACTTTGTTCTATTTTCTTTCATTCTACGTTTTAATATAAGCTCACATTCTTCATTTACATATATATAATAGCACTCAGATTTATTCAGTTAAAGCCATGATAAAGCTAACACCATCATTAACTTATTTGGACTTTTTCAACGTAGATGCATAAATCTTTGGAAACGTAACACATACAAGACAAACTTTTAAGACATTTCTTTTACAGTGTATCACATATTAGCAACTAACATGCTGTTAATTTAAACAGTGTCTATTTATTTAAGCTTGATTTTGCTGAAGTTTACTTAAACTACTCAAGACTGCTTCCTGGAACTAACCAGTACTGATGTATGACTTGAACAGTTACGCATATTGGAAAAATAAATACCCTGTCAAATACATACACTGACTTGAACCAAGAAATACAGACAGAGACTGGGTGTGACTTCCACACAAATGCACATTTAGTAAGTTTTTTTTATTCAGGAGTCAGTAATTCTACAGACATTTAAGGTAAAATCTCTTGAATCTTGGGACAGCATTAAAGTATTTTGCCAAAATATTGTTGGTTGTGTAAATTATAAACTGCATGTAAAGTTAATATTTTGTATGACTTGTATTCTTTAGTCTTAAACACATGAAACTTACCAATAGTCCTATTACCAATAGTCCTAACTCTTAACTATACAAAACTGCACATTATACAAAACTGTACATGTTTTAAATGATATGATCATAAAAAATGACAAAAGACTTCTTTTTTTTTCAATTTTTATCTCTGTTTGTTTCTTTTAAAAATCTTGAAGTAATAACTACATAAGTTAAGTTAATTCTGATAAGGGCTGTATCAGGAGAGACGATTTCAAACACATAAATTGCCACAAGTGGTGCAATTTATCAGAATAAGTTTTTATAACATACAGTCATTAAATGCATAAAGAAAATCTGAGCAAAAACAAAGGAATTAATTTTAATCCAATGAATAGGTTAACACAATCTTATTATTGTGTTTTTGTAATTAACAAGCATATGAACACGGCAGAATAACACCAAAAATGCGTAATATGAAATTTCATATAAAACTAGAACTGTGTCCAAAGGACACGGATGCCCCCACTGACAACATATATATGGTATATAGTGAAAAAATCAACAAAGGGAAATAATTCTGTTAAATATGGTCGCAGCAAAAATTCCTTCCTATTCTTCCATCTACACATTAAGGTTGATCATCCCTGGAAGTTTAAGCAAAATCTGCCATCCGGTTTAAGACGAGTTGCATTCTCAAAATTTCTATATGGTATATAGTGAAAAGATCAACAAAGGGCCATAATTCTGTTAAATTTGGTCACAGCAAAAATTCCTTCCTTCACTACCATCTACACATTAAGGTTGTTCATCCCTGGAAGTTTAAGCCATATCTGCCATCCGGTTTAAGAGTTGCGTTCCCCAAGATTTCGGAACGTACGGACAGATGTTCGGACGGACGGACGTACGGACAAGTGCAACGCTATATGCTCCCCACTTTTGGGGGCATAAAAATCAGACCAGTGCTCAAGATCTGTACACAAGTCCAAATATATCCTGTATTGTACAAAACAATAAATAATTTATTCTATATCCATTTTATATTGATAAAAAAATGTAGCAAAGTTTAACTGTCATGATTATCCCATGAAAATCTAAATTACACACATACAGAATTATAAAGCCACTAATACATGGACATAACAATTATAGAACCATAGAACTTGAATACAGTTATAGAATAGAACCATAACTATAAAGCCACATAGTTGATGAACCATCAGTACATGGACACAGGTACATGGCCAAAGGTATAAAACCATAGGTACATGGACACAGGTACAGAACCACAAGTTCATGGAAACAGGTACAGAATCATAGGTACATGGACAAAGGTATAGAACCATAGGTACATGGACAAAGGTATAGAACCATAGGTGCATAGAAATAAAGTTATGGAACCAGAAATACATGGACACTTTTTTAGAAACATAACAACTTGAACACACAGTTACAGAACCATTAGTACATGGACACACAGTTATAGACCCATAAACAGAAGAAAACACATCTATAGAACAATAAATACATGGACACACAGTTAAGGAACCATAGGTTCATGGACACGGAAATAGAACCATAGGTACATGGAAATACAGTTACAAAACCATAGGAATGTGGACACAGCTATAGAAACATAGACAAATGACCACAGAGTAATAGAACCATAAATGCATAGTCAATACACAGTTACAGATACATACATACAGTTAAAGAACCAAAGGTACACAAACAGTTATAGAACCATTAGATACATGGACACAGTTATGGGACATTAACTACATTGGCTTTTGTAGAAATGCTTTTGCACAGTTATAAAATCATAAAAAAAACTTGAAGACAGTTACAGAACCATAACAACTGCTTGAATACTCAACGTGATAACATTACAACTACTTGTGTACTTAAAAGTGATATGTACACTTTAGGTGATAATCATTATCTAAATGTATGTACAAAAAAGAGATGAGTACATAACCAAATGTACATATTAAATGATAATTTATCTTTACAAGCACACTATCATGAGGTGATAATTTACCATAACCATAGGTACACAAAAGGTGAGAATTTACAGGGGCCTTGATTGGCAGTATGATTTCTGCTGATTATCTTGGATACTATCTTTCACAAAGTTTTCATATTTCACATATTGAGTGGTTATAACTAGACTAGTAGATAATCCCTATTGATTTTGGGGTCACTAGGTCAAAGGTCAAGGTAATCAAGATAATGAGCGGAAACCATTCTGACATTTAAGGCCCCTGTGACCTTGACCTTTGACCTGGTGACCCCAAAAACAATAGGGGTCATCTAATAGTTATGACCAATCAGTATATGAAATATGAAGACTTTGTGATAAATAGTTTTTCAAGATAATCAGCAGAAATCATACTACCATTCAAGGCCCTTGCTGGTGAATTATGAAGACTTTGTGATAAATACTTTTCAAGATAATCATCGGAAACCATGTGGTCTACCGGCAGACAGACCGACAGAAAGACAGACCGACATTAGCAAAACAATATACCCCCTCTTCATCGAAGGGGGGCATAATTATCGCTTTAATCCCTTTAACATGTCTTTTATTACATGCCAAATATAAGCACGCTCATTGAAATCCCTCAAAAGTTATCTTGTGGAAATCAATAATCACATAGAAAATTTAGATGAAATGGGGCATAACTCTATCAATAATAAATTTATTGCTGGAAAAATAACTTTTTTTGATATAACAAAATCCAAATTACATGGCAAATATAAACAAAATCATGGAAATTCTTAAAAGTTTTCCTGTGGAAATCAATTGTCTATTGACAGATGAATAGACTGACAATGCCACATCATAATATGTCCCAAAGTTTCTCGTGGCGTAAAAAAATAATATGATAATTTACCTAAGTCAGATGTACAATTAAGGTGATGAGAAGGTAAAATTAGCATCAACTGTTTACACACAAAGCGATTATGTCATTCCAGTTATCCTACAAAATATCACAGTTTATAATCATTATAACAGGAAAACTTTTGTACACAATTTATTATTTCCTATCTAAAGTTTACATTCCTGTCATTAGGGCCTCCACAATCCCCCTCTCTTGTGTATGTCATGTGTATTTTGAAAATTGATTATATATGCTAGTGTTGATATATGAGCCGTATCTCGACAAAACCAACATAGTGGGTTTGCAACCAGCATGGATTCAGACCAGCCTGCGCCTCCGCACAGTCTGATCAGGATCCATGCTGTTCGGTATCAGTTTCTCTACTTGCTATAAGGTTTGTAAGCGAACAGCATGGATCCTGATCAGACTGCGCGGATGCGCAGGCTGGTCTGGATCCATGCTCGTCACAAACCCATTATGTTGGTTTTGTCATGACGCAGCTCATATATAACTGTGAATTCACTTAAATCCATGTGCATGAAATCACCTGGTTTTGTCAAAAAAGTCCTTTTTGTTGATACTTAAAAAAATTAAAATACACGAACTGTCTATTTGTGCAAAAAAGTAAAATGCATACTAGTAACATAATAAATATAACTGTACAGCAGACAAAATAATATTTCATTGGATCTTAAATTCGTTGATTGACCTATCAACGTAAACCATGAAAATTAGTGCCCTACAAATAACAATGGTTATGCAGTATGTACATCCAAGATGACATGTATATTTATAACAAAATTGAGATTCAAATCCATGTATAATGTTTGTATAAAACTTTCATCCATACAGTCTCTCAATTACATTTCAATCTCTCAATGTCATGTGACAAAACAAGTCATGTGACAAAACAAGTCATGTAAGTCATGTGACAAAACAAGTCACGTGATAAAACAAGATAATTATCGCGATAAGCCATGTGTTGCTTGGTAATGCGGGGGTTGCGTTCATTGAATGCCACCCATCCTTGTTGATCTTGTTTTTCATATTTAGTGATATTGTCATTTGGTCTTCGTGCCTTTTTGCATTACAATTGGGGAACTTTTTGCATTACAATTGGTGAAATTTTTGCATTATTTGCATTACAATTGGTGAAATTTTTGCATTATTTGCATTACAATTGGTGAAAATTTTGCATTAAAACTGGTGAAATTTTTGCATTACAACTGGTGAAATTTTTGCATTACAACTGGTGAAATTTTTGCATTACAGTTGGTGAAAGTTTTGCATTACAGTTGGTGAATTTTTTGCATTACAATTGGTGAAATTTTTGCATTACAACTGGTGAAATTTTGTATTACAACTGGTGAAATTTTTGCATTACAGTTGGTGAAATTTTTGCATTACAGTTGGTGAAATTTTTGCATTACAATTGGTGAAAATTTTGCATTACAATTGGTGAAATTTTTGCATTACAGTTGGTGAAATTTTTGCATTACAGTTGGTGAAATTTTTGCATTACAACTGGTGAAATTTTTGCATTACAACTGGTGAAATTTTTGCATTACAATTGGTCAAATTCTAACACTTGTCACTGATTTCCCTTTATAAGCACAAATGACTGGCATACATCTAATATTGCTGAACATGGAGCTTAGATGTTTGTAGTAAATCACACCGTAAGAAGTACAGCCTTTTATGACTACAATACAATGCATATAAACTCCATTTCTTGCAATGTACCGCACAATGAACTACCTTTCTTGCATTATTTAAACAACAAAGACACTCACAACCAAATTTGGCTTTCCTGAATGAATCATATGTTAGTTTATTATTTAAACAGTATACCTTTAACAATTTTAGTCAGCAGTTAGAAAATATACATGTACAAAATGTAAATGGAAGCTATGGAATGAAACCACAACATGGAAAAATACAAGATCTACCTGTTAACAAACACCAAAATATTATATATATAAAAAAGAAATTTTCTCAGATAGTAATCTTAAACAAATAAAAAAAATATAATGAGAATTACTATAAAAAGACTTAACATACATACTAAGAAAGAAGTAAATATAACAAATCTCATGGTAATATGTACACTACATAACAATGTATACTAAGCAATAAGCTTGGCAATTACAGCTGTGTAAGCACTTACATTATTCCTTTTTTTCTTTTTTGAAAAAAGAATACATATGTAATTAATGTAATGTTTTACAGTATGAAAAAAAAAAACACTAAAAAACAACACAACAATGATATTTCCATAAATTCACTATCTGTTATTGATCCCTCGAGCACTTAATCTTATTGTCATGGAAACTGACCTATATCAACAGTATATTGTATGTCACGATCTCTTAATGCCGTCTGCTGACATAATAAAATTCATGTCTTCAATTTTGCATTTTTATTGTTAATTTCAAACATGCATGCACAAAAAAGATTGTTCAAATAGCCTAAAACACCCCGGCCCAAACAAGGCGGGGGGTCTAAAAAAGAGGTGCCCCCCCTAAATATTATCATCAGATTTTTTTACATATCACCTATATACCATCCACCAGTACTGGAAAAATATTGAACTTGAAAAAAATGCGTTTACGTGTAGAGGTATTACTGTTGTTTTCATAAATATCATGCATCAAAAAATACTGTTACTGTCATGTTTTAAAAGAGTCATTCATTTACACTGAAATGCATTTAGAAATAAGTAAGGGAGACATGGCCTGTTGGTATAAACTGTCCGTCTCTCTATTCTACAAACATTTGTCACAGCCCTTCTAATATAACATTAGTACTAGTGAGTTCAGAGAGTGGAATGATCAATGTTCAAAAAATGCTCCTATCTACAATAAATATGCTATAACTAAGACAGTAAGTCAATTCTAAAATTGTCAACATTCTTTACATAATGGTAATACAGTTGAATCATACACCACAAAACACTTTTCTGTACTCCTATGATAAAACCATTTACTGTGTTTGTTCTCTTTAAATAAACCATTTACTGTGTTTGTTCTCTTTAAATAATCAGCCATCCAGCTTTCACTTCCTTATTACCATGGCATTCATAGCTTACAAATTCACGCTACATATCTCCATAGTCCCTGTAGTACCATTTTGACAAGATTTCCGCCCCTGTTTGTGTAATAAGTACTGTATGTTCAAACTGACAAGATCTACTGTTATCTTTGGACACTATCGTCCAACCATCTGACCACGTTTTATACTCTTCAGTACCTTCACATATCACCGGTTCTAAAATTCAAGAACAAATGTTATTATATACATTTACATTATTTCTTTGTTAGACAAGCTTTTACATTATATAAAATGTCTGAGAGAGCAACACAGGTTTGGGTTTCAGAGGATATGTTTATTCAATTGAAGAGCATTAAGATACCTAAAGCCCGGTATATATGTTATTTTGCCCTCATGTTTCTCATTAGGTAAATCCCAAGAGTTTGTGAGACATAAAAATAAAACAACACACCATAAATGAGCTGCATCATGACAAAATTAAGAAAGTATGTTTGCGACCAGCATGGATTCAGACCAACCTGCGCATCCGCGAAGTCCGATCAGGATCCATGCTGTTCACTTACCAACTCTATTACAAGTAGAGAAACTGAAAGCAAACAGCATGAATCCTGATTAGACTGCGGGGATGCGCAGGCTGGTATGGATCCATGCTGGTCGCAAACGCACTATGTTGATTTTGTCGTGACGCAGCTCAAATGTTATTAATGATATTTTATTTTAAGCCAGTAAATTCTTTTTACATGGGAAAATTTTGTATGTTTTAAGTGAGGAAACAATTTGCCATACATAAAGCCATGTCATGAATATTGTGAATTTTTGAGCTCTAAGAGACATCCCAAGTCCAGTAAAGATGTTATCTGGAACTAGGCGAACATATTTTTTACCCCATTCCTTTACGATGATGAGCATAAAATTGATTTTCTTACTTTCATTATACAGAGTTATCTTAGAGTATTTTGCTACTTCTGAAAATATATGTGAAAACTTTAACTTAGTCGGTAAAGAGGAAGTGGACAAGCAACAGAGCTGAAATCAAATACGACGGTATGGGACCATGTGTTAATTCTGTATACCAAACATCAAGAGGCTGTGATAAGTAGTTGCTAAGAAAACGGTTACAAACTTTTTGCACCTGTGCAACCCGGCCAAAAATTAGTTCCACAACCTTAAGTTTTATAATGTAATCTTTTATTGAGAAAATACTACAACAAATTTGATGTTACTTATACTCTGTGTTACTAAATGGAATACCTATGGTAAAGGTCATCCCTGGCTGCATATACAACTTTGTTTCATCGATTTCATAAGCTGCAATAGATGTAAAAATTTCCATTTAGTTAAAACTGTGTAATAATTAAATTAAAAACATATACTGAAAACAACTCACACACAGTCATGCTTTAGAAACTATTATTTAATGAGGACTTCAAACAAACTGTAAAAAACATAAGGTACCAGTGAGAAATATTTGACTGAAATGCTCTAGAAGTGTAAAGTGATTCAAATGACTGCACGACTATTCTCAGCGCTTATTAGTTAAGCAAGAGCCTGTATAATGTAGATTTTTTTTTTAAGTTCAAAAAAAGACTATAATTTTGTCATAATCCATGTTAGAGTTATTGCCCTTAAACAGTTTCATCTTTTATGCTCTCAAATAAATGTGAAGTTTCAACCTATTCCCTTGGTACCAATTTGCACTTAAAAACTTAACCCGAGTGTGACGCCGACACCTAAATGACTACAAAAGCTCTCCCTACTCTTTGAATAGTCAAGCTAAAATACTTTAGAAAAATACTTACGAATATGAAAAATAGTTGGTGGTCCATGGAAATACGAGCCAATACCATGACCAGTTATTTCAGGTACTACTACAAAACCCTCAGAGTACGCATATTCACTGAAATATATTTTGTAACGACAGTTAAATCTATTCAAGATAGAATCAGCCTTTTATGACCCACCAAGACCAACATTTAATTTTAATTTTCAAAGTTGTTTACCTCAAAAAATGACAATATATATATATAATTGCATATACCTACTGACCACAAGTTAATATTCTAAACAGCTTGAAAACTTACAATGTTCTTAATAAGGAAAATGAATCATGTCTGGAGATCACATTGTTATCTGTTTGTTTGCTGGTTTTATGAATTAATTTAAAAAAATCTATTTTAGAAACTAGATATAGTAGCTTGATGACTTCTTTCTGGGTGTCTTAGTCTTCATACAGACATATAGGCATAATTCAAACAGTTTCATAGATTTTTCTATATACTTTACATGATCTTATATTACCTTAGAATAAGATAAAACATAAGGCAGTTTCATTCTGCCTATATGTCACTATGAAAACAATAACTGTAGTCAGTATTTGAACCAGTATAAGAATTAAACTACCTAACGTTATATCGTATTGTAAGAATTAGATCATGCAAAGTTTATAGAAAATCTATGAAACAGTTTGTCTCTCTGAAACTAAAAATAGCCACTGCAGCCAGTATTTAAACCATTATAAGAATGAAACTTAATGTAAAGTTTATAGAGAATCTATGAAACAGTTTGTCTTACTGAAACTATAGCCACTGTAGCCAAATTTAAACCAGTATAAGAATGAAAGTTAATGCAAAGTTTATAGAGAATCTATGAAACAGTTTGTCTGTCTGAAACTAAAAACAGCCACTGTAGCCAGAATTTAAACCAGTATAAGAATGAAACTTAATGCAAAGTTTATAGAAAATCTATGAAACAGATTGTCTGTCTGAAACTAAAAATAGCCACTGTAGCCAGTATTTAAACCAGTATAAGAATGAAACTAAATGTAAAGTTTATAGAAAATCTATGAAACAGTTTGTCTGTCTGAAACTAAAAACAGCCACTGCTGCCAGTATTTAAACCAGTATAAGAATGAAACTAATTGTAAAGTTTATAGAAAATCTATGAAACAGTAAAAAGTATGCCTATATGTCTGCATGAAAACTTAACCCACTGTAACCAGTATTTGTATCATTATAAAGTTTGGTAGAAAGGGAATCTCAATATGTGAACTTTGCCTTTGACCTATAATTAGTAAAACAATAGTGATCTTCAAATCAATTCTCAGTATAAATGTATGATACAGTTTTTCTTTTATACACATTAAGAGGTTGTTTGGTTTTTGAGCAGAAATAAATCTTTGGGTAATGAAACTGATCACCACTAATCAAAACAAGTACACTGACATTACAGTATAATCATTTATTGTTTCAAACTGAGGCAAATAAATAATTAATTACACTACCTAACTGCGTTTCCAATATCACAGAATCTAGTCCCTGGTTTACAAACTTTTATTCCTTCCATTAAACTTTGACGACCAACTTCCAATAGTTTTCTACCAGCCTCATCGACATCACCGACCATGAATGTCTCTGATACATCACCATGGTAACCATGGAAAAACACCTGGTGAATAAAGTAAATATTTCTCAATGCTTTCTAGGCAATTTGGTTATTTTGAGAGTAAGGCAAGAAGTAAAGCAAAAGGTATGTAAATACAGGGCAAAGAAGAATATTGGCTCAACATCATTCTGGTAAAGTTAAAAGAATATTTTTACTAAAAGTAGGAAAATATATTATTATGCTCAATGACTTTGGCTTAGGCAAAACTGACGTGACACCACCCTAAATGGTTCAGATAAATGGAAATTAAAATGCATCAAATATGTCCAATATTAGTTGATATTCATTTATGAGAAATGGTTACATAGTGAGATGTAAGAACAGAAGGGGAGAGAAACAGTTTGATGGAAAAGGCGTACCAAAAATTATACATTTGTATGCTCAACTACATGTGTTAACATTTCTTGGAGCATAAAAAAGATGCAAAAGATACAATATATTATAACCAAATATGATATAAACATTTCCCTTACACTAACGTCAACATTTACAATATCCCCATCCTCTAGTGGCCTATCATCAGGTATACCATGACAATGTACATTATTCACAGACGTACAAACCGACTTCGGGTAACCTTTATACATTAAAGGTGAAGGGTAGGCGTTGTTAGCTATACATGTTTCATGTACAATTTTGTCAATTTGATCTGTAGTTGTGCCAACCTGAAACATAATCAAAAGTTATTTTGAAATATCTAACAACATGTATTATACACAAATAAACAAGAGGTCCATGATGACCAAAGATCACTCACTTAAGATTCTTTGCTTTAATGCATATGATGTACAATTATTGATTGAATGAAAATTCTTTTAATTATTTAAACTTTTAAAACATATCTATCACATATATACATATCGGGGAGAAACTGGTAAGGGTGAGAATAGTCTGACTACCCGGAAAAAGTACATAATACATTATGGCAGCCACCGTGATTTGCACTGGCCATCTGCTCTAGTAATTTTGGTTACTTGGTGGTCATTGACCGTGTTGAGCAGTGACCATCCTATAAAGGACAAATATATAGTCTGATAGATCTATAGACTTTTCTATTTTCTTTTTGTTATTTCTGGAAACTTGTAATAATTAATTTTCTATTGCACAATTTTCAATTGTTCTTGAAAAAGAGGAATTTAACCCACCTCCGCAGCACCCCAACTCCACAAAAAAAACATCAAACATAAGAGGGGGCCTTCAGACAGTGTAATTAGGTTGGTTATATCAAAATACTATCTGTTCTTTTACATTTGTGAACAGTAATACATTGCGTACTGTACACTAATTATAAGGTACATTACCTTTATAGATTTGGAGACACGATCCAGTACGTATCTAGCTAGTTTACAGGCATTCCATGTACCTTGAATGTCTACATCTCTCTTAATTTCTGGCTCTAATGGACTGGCAGGAACTACACCTGTAAACAAAATTTAGTACTTAAATTGATCAATCAATACATCATGAGTTGGTTTAATAAACATTATATGTTGCCAGTTAGCATACATGTGCCTTAATTATCATTGATCGAAATGTATGAAGAATTAAAACAAATCTTTATCATGTTTGCAAATGTTTTCACCAATTCTATCACTTTTCATCACAATCATAGTTAGTTGTAGAGGCAGAACTTACAATTTTAAATATTATTTTCAAATGTTCAGTTATTTGAAATGTTACATTATATTGAAAGTTTGAAACACACATACACTATACGGTAAAGTAAATATTCATTTATCTATTTTATTGTAGGATTATTATAGACAAACATATGTATAAATTACAAACTATGTATAAATTTTGCTGATTAGTGATGCATGTATTTATAATCATGTATCTATAATATAAAAAAAGAAAAATTGTTCTATTAATAAGACCCCTACCTGTGGCAACATATGGTGGTTTCTTGATATGGTCTGGGACAGTCCTGGGCGGACCAATTACACCAGGTTTATTTAAAACACTGTATGAAACTGTGCTCAACTGTATCCTTGACGACGATCTCAATAAACTAGTACCCAGTAGATGACACACCTTGAGTCTCATACTCGCCTGGAAATTACAAAGTTAAATCAGAACCTTAAATAAGAACAAGTAGATCTTATACGATTTATCAGGTATAACAAAATATTTCTTAAAGAATTCTCTTTTAGTATCTAAAGAGTAAATAAATATATAAAGTTAGCACATTCATTGTGCAAAGAATTTTATAAGTTTGATCATAAAATAATCACCAGAGGATTATTTTTACTATCAAATATAGCATGTGCAAATTTTTTAATGCATGAAGACACATTGTTTACACCATTCATCTCTATTCAATTGATCTTCGTTTACTATTATTGCAAATCATATAGATAATTCCATATTGATATCGTTTTTGAGAAATATTTATTTCAAGCTAGTGCACACTACACATCAATGTTAAGCAATTAGGTGCCCTTTAAAATGTTGAAAAAAGGTTAAAAAACAAATGACTTTACATTCCCAGACAATTTTAAACAAGAGCTGGTTTAAACCAGGTTATGCTCCCCAAATAGGTTTTGGATACAGGAAAGTACAGTAGAAAGGAAAGCAGTTTCAGAGTTATGTCCCAAAGTTCAAAGTGCAATAATTCCAAAATTAGGCAAAGCAGAGTTACTGTTTTTTGCACTGCACTTTTACTCAATGAGGTCTATCTACCTACTTAGTTTCTTTTTTGATACCTCTTGTAGTTTCACAGAAATGTCCCGGACAAAGTTCACAGCATAAAATTGAAAAAGGGCAATAACTCCAAAATTAGGCAAGGCAGAGTTACATTTCTTTTGCACTGCATATGTACCTAATGAGATCTATCTACCTATAAACATTTATGTTAATATCTCTTATAGTTTCAAAGTTTTCTCCAGGAAAAAGTTCAAAGAGAAAAAATGAATGAAGGGCAATAACTCCAAAACTAAGGAAGGCAGAGTTACGTTTTTTTTGCACTGCACTTCTATTCAATGAGCTCTATCTACCTTAGTTATTGTTCATAGCTCTTATGGTTTCAGAGCTATGTCCTTGACAAATTCAAAGTGAAAAGAAATGGAACAAAGGGCAATAACTCCAAAATTAAGAAAGTTAGAGTTATGGTTCTTTTGCACTGCACTTTTACCAAATGAGATCCATCTACCTACAAAGTTTCATGTTGGTATCTCTTAAAGTATCAGAGTTTTGTCCAAGTCATTTCTTTGGTGTACAATAAAAAATATTGGTTCATTTATTTATCGCTGTGCTTGTTTTAGTCACTAAATTGCACAATTCTGCATTGCTTTTGCACACTTCCTCTGTTATTTGCACATTCCTGCATTACTGGATATACACTGTGTAGTAACTATAAATATGACATTGCTTTGGGATATTTTTACTATGAACTATAACAAGCCAGTAAAGTCTGATATATTGGGACTAGATTTTTATCCTTTACACAAACAAAATAAGTTACATTGTTTATCTTAAACATACTAACAATGCCTTTTTTTTTTTTGCAAATTTTAGCTAACTGGTTTAGCTTTCTTTAGCTTTTAACTGACTGGAATGTTAGACACGCCCTATTAGTAAAATACACCTATAAACACTTTCAATATGATCTACATAAATAACTGAGGTATATCGAGTGAAAAAATACGAGTTGCTTCCCTTATCTTCGAGTAAAATCGACATCGCTTATGCTAAAACAATACAAAATAGGCCGTTTTTTAAACCGCTAGTTTGTTGTGATTAAATGTCCGATTTTAAAATGTATTACACCAATTAAAAGCTTTAGATCTTAGCTTCATCACAGTATAAACTTCAACACATCTTTTTACTCCAAAGTATTTAAATTTACTGTTAAACCTACCATATGACAGACCATTTTACATATGATTTATACAGTGAGATACGCAACCTGTTATCTTTACTCGGAATATTACTGATAAGAATATCCGGTCGTCTGCTAGTTCTGAAAGTGTTTATCGGTGTATTGGAGGGTTTCACCTAAATTGCAAAAATGAGACTGACCAACCCAATATTTCCATGTAGTGTCAATTATATGATATAACATTAATTTCTGGTAAATAGATCTATATTACTTACTTATAATGTAAATCAAACCAAAATTTGCTTCTTAATTAGGAACAGATAATCTAAGATTTTTGGATGTGTCGCGAAATCATGTGACAAATTAACTTTCACTTTTATATTGAGTTTTTCTTTTAACTACTATTATAAAGATGTGCTTATTTAGTGTCTTTCTTTAGCAATCAACGCTTGCAATGTACATATAATTAATGACATTCACTGTAAATTGTTGGTTTTCTGTCTGCAATTCTTTCGGTTTCATACCAGACTACAACCCGTTCTTTACCGTTACTTATTAAGGTTGAACACGCACAAATGTTTTCCTTCTTTCCAAAGTTTTTAATTGATTTGTTGTATTTTTCAAAAAGTTAAACTTCACAAACACGTTACTGGTCTACAGTATTTAAAGTTTATAAAAAGTGCTTGTACCCTGTGTAAACCAAAATAGTAACAATTGATTTTAATGCTCCGGAAATTTGAGTCAGAAGGATATTGGATGGTTGGATAGACAGATTTTTATTACACTTTTCTTTGTACAGTACTGTTCTTTTGTGGTAATAATGGTAGCCAGTTAAATTGATTATTTTATATGCAGAAGAAGTTGTATTAACCTGTATAAATCTAAGTCATAATGGCCAGCCAATGTGACATTGTGGGTATCATAGTCACACATTTTAACCAGACTCAAGTAAGAGTTTTACCGATACATGGTGAGTATTCAGGATATCCATGTCTCCAAGCATTACCAGATGGTGTTATTGTCTTTAAAGTGCTTTTGTAGATTTCCCCTGAAAACAATATTTAGTTTCTTAAATTTCATTAGCTGCTATTTTAATGTTCACAGATGATATTGCACTAATATCTGACACAGTTGTTGTTCTGCAATTCTAAATTCTCTGAAAGAACTTGTGCTGACAAGGAAATTATTTTCAACACAACAAAACTAGTTTAAAGTGGACAAGTATAATCTGGTTGTATTGACTAAGGGGTCAATATGAATACATTATAACATTGATTTAAATATTTGATCCAACTTTGGTTCTGCCCATGTAATTTTCAAAAATTAATATGGAATTTATAGATAATGTTTTGAAAAGTCAGTTAAGCTTTATGTGTAGGTCAGCATCACATCTGCAATAGCATAGTCAGTTTCACAAGTGATTGCTTAATATAAGGGAGTTATGTGGTTGAATGCTTACTATTGTCATTGTTTTTCTCTTTCTTTTCTATTTTATGGAAAATGGCCAAGTCTTTGCAAAATGTAGACATGGATGTCAACACTGTTTTGTCTTGTTTTGTATATATTGTATTTTACTGATATTGTTTTTCATTCTGACTGAATTAATTATTAAAAAATGTTAGAGAATCTATTTAAAAACTGTATAGACTTTATTAATAAAGAATAGAATAAAAGTTTAATAGAATCAAACAATACATGAAGATAAAAAGGTGGATACAATCAAAGTGTTTGTAGGCTTTACTTATGTGAGTCTATATTTCAGCTGGGCATTGTTGTTAAGCATTGTATAATCAAGCAGTCTGCTTTAAAGGCAAGGAAAGCTTATTTAACCCTTTCCCTCATGAGCATATTGTGAAAAATGGCCGTTTTCATTGAAAAGCCTACTGTTACAAGTTCAAACTGCTATGAAACTATGAAAAATGCTTCAATACTAATCAAACTTTTTTGGCACAAATGTTGACTGGACCATTGCCTTTGTAACGACATGCTCATTCTTAAATTTCCTGTTACCATGGCAACGAGGGTACATCTTAAAATTGCCAAAAATCACTATTTTGCCTTGATTTTTTCCATCAAAATTTATTTCAAAGTGCTGCAACTTCTCAAGGGATTGAGATAGTCAAAGGCTTTTCAGCGTTGGTTACACGTTACCGTAGGATCAACCTGGGGTCATTTTTAGCCTCTCCCAAGTCCAAAATTTTCTTGGTGATGAGGGGGACTACCGCCGCCCTTCAAACCCCCAAAACAGAAGGGGGCACATCCCCCTTCTGGTAATCCCCTGATGTGTCTTTTGGATAGGGGGCGGCACCGAAAAAGTGCTCACTTTTTTAATCAACATTTCTCAAATGAAAACATGTGCTTGGGGCCAAAATTGGACATTTTTTCACTATTTTAGGCCTAAAACAGGGGGGGGGGGTCGGGTCGAAAGTGTGTTGTTTCACGTATATATGAGGTAAAGGGTTAAAGGTTTATCTTAACAAACATTCATGAAATCAAATGTATCATTTAAAATGTTTGATATATTTATTTACAGCGAAGTTGTATGGTTCTAAATTTCATAAATGTTAACAAACCAAAATAACAAACTGATAGGCAATCCTGTGTTATCAATTTAGAATTAAATTATTTTTCATTATTCAGTACAATAGTGATTTCCACTGGATATAGCTGTCAAACCTACATTTGACTAGGCGTAGCTGAGCCTTATATTTATTTTGCACTTGTGTTCAAGTCCCCTGTAATCAGTTCTTAATGCATATTGGCATAATCAAAATTTTAAAGGAACTCCACTGAGGTACAAAAGCCTAAAACATGATATTTGAATTTTTTTTACTTAGAACAGATTGGGCACTTAAAATAGAAAGATATCCTAAAGATAATTAAGAAATATACTTAGAAATTAATTAAAAATTGTATTGTCCCGATTTTGGTCATTTTTCACAAGTACAATAATTATTCTGGAAGAATGGAGTGAGTGAATGATCTGAAATTTTGCACACAAGTTATTAGCATAGGTCTACATCAAATGGAACATTAATCTCCAAAAATTATTTCCAGTCCCACCTAGTTAAAAAACTTCAGTGTACAAAAAGGTTTTGAAATGATTTTCTTGGACTCGTCAGATGAAAACAAAACAAGACAAAAAAACATTATTGGAATTTAATATGAATGTTTTTAGACTTGGGAAAATGGAAACAGATAAATATGGAAAAGTGAAAACATTGCTAAATTGATAAGATTGGGGCCCAAAATGAATTATATTAGCTGATCACATGAATGCTGGATAAACTGCATGTTCAATGAAAAAGCAATTAAGCATAACCCACTACTTTGCAGATGACAGGTACTTTTTGATCTCCTGTTGAAGCAGTGTGTATACATGCTTTAAGAGTTGCGACTCTATATATATTTACATCTTCTTAGAGACACTGGTTGGCTTTCTAACTCGCTTTGTTAGATAGGATTACAATGCAAAATTTGAAGACTGTGTACAAAACCTATCCAAATGTGTCAAGTACCTTTTTATTGACAAGTGTCAATAATTATATGCTATACTTTCTCTGAAATGATAATAATTATGTCTGTCGCACATGTATTTTCGTATTTTTTCATTCCTTCATCCATATAAGACACGCGGCTTCACTAAATATGCTTAAATTCAATCTTAGAAAAATATTGTCTCATATAGACTCTGGTGTTCCAGGTATCCTGTTTTATGTGTGGAGAAAGATACAAGGGCTTCGTCTGTTAGTTTTTCAGGCACAAGCAGTAGAACCATTGACCTGTAGGTAGTAAACTAGCTGGTTAACCTTCTCACACAAATTTCTTTATAGTTCTAAATTTTAGTAGAAAAAGATAAAAATACAGAGTCAGTGGAAAGGCATAGAGACCATTTTATTAGGGAGCAAGAAACAAAATATTTTGAATGATTAAAAACAATCTTCCGGAAAAAAAAGGTAGAATGGGAGACAACACATTTGTCTGAAGTTTTATTGAACATTAATATTTACAAACAAAGTTAAATTAACAAACCATAATTTCCTTTTTGTTGCTAACCAAAATCTATGAAAGTTCTTTCAAAATTTTTACATGATATTACTGTAAAAAAGTTCTGCTAGGAATAAATGCTAGTAATTTCTCAACAACTTTGACAAAGTTTATCAATATTCATAATCTGAAAAGACATAATTTCAGTGTACATGGTTCCAAAATAATATTTCTTCCAGTATACTGAATTATAATAATTTCTGCACATTAAAACACATTGCAAGTCTGTTGGAAGTCTGTACACAATATAATTGTCAAAACACATTTCTATCATATTTTTTTTTACACTAACATATTTCTCATAATCACATGTCTTACAAACTATTAACTTATTTAAACCTTTTTCCTGCCTTCAAGATTGGTATACCTATCTCCCTCACAGGTACACTAGTTCTATCTTTATTATGGTATTTTTCTAACATTTTGATTGAGCATTCATTTTATTATAAATTTGTTCATTATCTTCCCTAAAAGTATAGGTTTTGTATATTTTATATAAAGTGGACAATACGCAACCGTTTGTAAGACTGTAACAACAGTAAATTTTCAGAAATGTTCAAGCGATATATTAATTATAGTAATATTTCACTCATCAATTTCACAAGAATCTTCTCTATCTCAAATCGATCAAATCTAACTGGTCAGCTAATCAGATTTTGATTTTATTGCCTATTTGTAGAATCAAAATTTCACCGATACTACTAAAGCTGATATCACAAATTTATATTTATTTTCCAACCATTATCTAACATTGGCATCCATCTTTAGCTGGTTTAATTTCCTCATAAGGTTTTCTAATTCATCGCCTCTGAAAATAAAACAAAACATAACACTGTAATGTATGCCAATATTTTATTAAATGTTGCTTTGTTCAGTTTTTAAATGGTTACCAAGATAGAAGTAACTGAATTAATGTAATAATTAACTGGCAACATCTCACAGAAATGCTCATTATTACTGCATGGTCTTGAAAGGTTAACTAAGAAATAGAATTCTTCAGAGATATAGGTGATGAGTGGTAATTAGAAGGGCAATATGGTGTTATGTCTGTATACCGTAAAACAGATTGACTAAAGTCGCACGCCCAAGTAATATGTGCAGTCATTACACATGGTTCCTATTAGCTTCACTATTTTACTATTCTAATGTTAAATAAATACCTTATATTGCAATAATCAATGCAGAAAATGTCAAACTGTATAATACATACTTAGCTAGATAAAGATAACATAAGCAAGGAGAAAATTTCTTATTGCATTTTTACATGACTAACAGGAAATCAATACTTTTACTGTTTTTGCAAATGGTTTAAAAGTTAAAAAACTCTTCTTTTTTCATATCTGACAATAACAGTAGCTATAAACAACTCAAATACATGTTTCCAAATAAAAGAACTGTATGCAGGTATGCACTTACTCTTGTTTGAGGACATCTTTTAGTTGTGACATCTGTTTTCCCTTGATAACAGGACTTGGCTGATTACATTTCCTACTTTGTTTAATCTGTCTTTCCTGATACTCTCTCTTTACCTCCAACTGTAATGTACAAAACTTACATGTATATAAAAATCTGTAAAAGAGAAATGTCTCTAGGCAAAGACAACAAATGTAGAAAGGTGAAAATTGCAGTCTTGGTTTCATTGAGTATAATAATGGGAGATAATGAAAGGTGAAACATCTCTGTCTCAACCTGTCCTACACTCCACCATTACCTTGTTACCATTTAAACAAATACCCTTCTGCTAGATTTTCGTTTGTTTGATTTTATGGCACACAAACACAATTTCGGTCACAATTATGGCATCGAAACAAGAAAGATGATTTTGGCTAACCTCCGGTGATACAAACTTTAAGCAATACCAGGCCTCAAAACCACCTCATCTGCTGAAGCTAAGAGATGCATAGACTCAAGTAATTCTAACCCATTTGATTGCCACATACTATTACGCAGGGTTAAACGGTGGCTGCAATTCTAATGTCTCAACCCTTCAAGGCAACCCCTCAGCCACAAGAGGAAGCTAGATTTTGTGGTCACTTATGGTAACTGGTGTATGATTCTTATATTCCACATGTAAACCCTGCATTATTGAATATCTATCCTTACTTATTCCTGAAGAAATGGAAAGTTTGAATCGATATATCAATACCTTAAAGAGATGAGGGAAACATGGTGTCACATATGTTAATAAGTTACCTGTTTTAAACTACGTTGATATGTTTCTAATCTATCCTCTATATTTTCCAGTTCTCTCTTCATTGATCTCTCAGCTTCTGATAAAAATGGTATTCTGGCCTGCAGTTTACGCATTACATTCTCTATCCTAGAAATATAAAATGTACCATTTGTAATGAATGTACTGAAGATGAATATCATTTTATACGAGATTATTTTTGTACATAAATATTTTAAGAGCAATACTGAAAATTATTAAACTGCCATGCCACCACTTAAGTTTGGCAAGACTACATGCATAAATGCAGGGTTGGCCTGGCTATTTACTATAGTCATAGGAGTCATTATTAACCCTTGAAGTTAAAAACTTAAAACCATGGATATAGCACAATTAAAGACTATATATAAGAACAAGTAAAAAGAATTACCTGGTCAGTATTTCCTCTGATTTCTCCTTGCACTCCTCACAGCTTACAGCTAATTGTTCAGCATTATTAGAGAGTATGTTACGTGATTCTTGTAGTTCCTGTATATCATCCTCTTGTTGAGATCTCTGTACCTTGTACATATCAACTCTATAAATATACACACACATATAAGTTGATATAATAAACATTTTCCCAATATGTTATGTCAGAACTATATACATATTCTAATTTTCTGACTCTAAATTCTGAAGAATTCTGCATGGATGTTTATAAAAGAGGAGAACAAGGTCTATTAAGTATTAACCTAAAATTCCAATGTAAGTTTTCCCGGATAATTTGACTGAAGACAATATAAACCATAGACCCATACATTTGATGTCAATACACAGGTAATTACTGGCAGATATAATGTATACCACCAGAACAGGATGCAAGATAGTTAACCAGTCAAAAATGAACCACTCCTCCAAAACCTATCCCCCAACCTGAGGGCCCACATGGAAGATCTGGAAACCGAATGTGTCAACCTCGTTAAATAAACGCTTTACTTACTTACTTACTTAAACCCTCAACAACAATTTAGATAATTTTAACTTTTATTTTTAAATAACCTGTCATATACAGGATAATATCAATCAATAGTAAACACAGTAAATTACCTCCTCTCTATTTCTTGTCTAGCCAAGTCTTGTTTCTGTATATACTCTTCTCTAAACACTTGTGTTGCCCGGCTGAGAAGCTGAAAACATTCCTGCTGGCTCATCTGTGTGTTTGATCCAGATCTAAAACCATCAATATTTGAGCCGCGCCATGACAAAATCAACATAAAGGGTTTGCAAACAGCATAGATCCAGACCAGCCTGCGCAACCGTGCAGCCTGATCAGGATCCATGCTGTTCGCTATCAGTTTCTCTACTTGTTATAGGGTTTGTAAGCGAACAGCATGGATCCTGATCAGACTGTGCGGATGTGCAGGCTGGTCTGGACCCATGCTGGTCGCAAACCCATTATGTTGGTTTTGTCATATTGTGGATCATTTCATTAATTAACTAAACAATACATTGATATGTGCATACTTATTAACAGTATAAAGAATTTTAAAGCCAGGCCTGTGCCACCAGGAGAGAGCTTAGACAGCCTCAATTGTGGAACATTTGACACACTCTTTTAA
Source organism: Ruditapes philippinarum (assembly GCF_026571515.1). Lineage (NCBI taxonomy): Eukaryota > Metazoa > Mollusca > Bivalvia > Venerida > Veneridae > Ruditapes > Ruditapes philippinarum. The sequence continues at coordinate 225,504 of NW_026857221.1, forward strand.
TGTTCCTAGCTAATTTGGCCTTAAAATAAAATACCTAAATAACAATGAACAGTTATTTATTGGGACAAGAAATGTTCATAGAAAAAAGTGTGTACATGGATTATAAACTATTTTTAATCGAGTTATATACATGTAATAACGTTTATTTTTGACCCTCAGGCCTTGATATCAATGAAATTATCAATGGACAGTTAAAAATTGAAGGCAAGTAATGTTTGAGAAATAGAGTGAATAGATTCAATGATAAATACTGGTATAACAATTTTTATTCATAAAGTCAGTTTGTGATTTCTTTGTAGAGACTTGTTACATCAAGTTGCCCTTGCTGCCCAAGGAGTCAAAATCTCTGTAACAACATATTATAACAAACATCTTATAAACTTACTTAAGTAGTGGATTTGAAGTTTTCTTTTGGAGTATTTTTCTGATTCTTTCATCAAATGGTTCCCTAGAAATTTTTCTAAGGGGCGATGGAATGGCCTGACCTCGAGAAGTTGACTGTAAACCTGAGTCAGCAGTTATATACCTCATGTCACTATAACCAGACAGAAAACTAAATAATCAAGCTTCATTTCTTAAACATAATAGTGTGAATAGACAATAAAAAGCTCAAATATTGCTAATAAAAACAATGATAAGAAAACCTTCATTATTTTATTTCTCCAAGAATCAAAAAACCTAATACAACAAAATTAATTAATTGTTTTAAACAACAGCTGTCCGTTACTGCGCTTGACTATCATCATTGCTTGACAGTAAGAAAAGGGGTAAAAACTTAAACAAAGTGTGACAGTGAGGCTGACATCAGGGTGAGTACAATAACTCACTATTCCTTGAATAGTGGAGCTAAAAATGTTTTGCTTAAAATTAAGTACATGTATCTGTAAACAAAACAAATCATGTAATAATCAAAATATCATTTAAAATGAAGATATCAAGAAGAAATTCTTGCTGAAAAATCTGAAGTAACTTATTTTATGTTTATTTGCTATGTAAGACAATATACAGTAATTAAAATGATCTTACCCTAATCGTAAACATTGAAAATCATAGTCACTGGTAAGTGCTATCAATATAGTTCCTATAGTAGTATCCTTCACTTGTGACAGTCCTAACACAGGGGATGGGGGACTGAAAAAATATTATACATAGGAATATTTTTTACTACCTAATGGTCAGTTACCTCCCTTTGTTGCAGATCACACTACGCATGTTTCATTGGTGAAATAAATTTATGTGTCTCATGCTATAATAAGTAGAACCACCAAATTTCCAAAAGCTGGATCGCTTCCTCATGAAAGAAGCTATGCCTGTTCCGTAGCAGAGAATAAATTAAATCACTGGCTTAATCCAAACAAACCATATAGTTTGCTGCTAAAAGACATATTTATCATTAACAGTTTTTATTTATGTAACAAACTTTGTCTTTTTTTTAAATCTAAACTCAGGAAAATATTTTTGCAAAATATTCTACACTTCTTCAGTTTTGTAATGATTCTATCTTATTTGTTTTTAGCTTGGGAAAATTTACATACATTATTTTAATTTTATCAGTGAAGTAATTATCTGGATGTATGATCACTTAAAATGGATTACAAGGTAAAGATAGAGCTAATTACCTGTTTGGAAGAGGTTTGGTACAGATAAGATGTTCCACTATAGATTGTTGATGTGAAGGTAACATATCCTCATCCTCTTCTATAATGGTAAAACAATTCATTCTTTACAAATATACCAATAACTGGCTTTTATATATAACAATAACAATTTCAACAGACACCATTTCAAATTTGTATCAAAAAAGATGTAAGTGCATCTGGAAATAGTCAATTTTGTGTGGGATTCAAATTCAAGACCACTGCCTGATGAGCAAATAAGAGTAACACTCTACTGAGCCAAAGAAATTTTATATCATATGTAACTGAGGTAGGTGTCCACTCATACAGACCAATATTAAGCAATTCAAAAATGTAGTTAAATTGTAAAGCAATTCAAACAAGTTATAAATTTCCATATCAATGTCCAAGATCACAAGGAAATTTCTCCTCACAAGGATCAAACAAGCAACACCCTGGATTACAAACCCAATGCTCTCCCTATTGAGCTAAATAGACGGACACAAGGCCTTAATTTGTAAGGTCTCATCCAAAGACCATTAGTAAAGTCAGTGGAGGAGTGGGGGATCAAACATGTCACACTTGAAATATTAGTCCAGCACGTTAGCACTTGACTATAGATCCACTCTGTTTTTATGTTATGTTAACAGATAATATTGTTTTACCATTTAAACAGACAAACCGACTATAGGAATGTTATAATAGTCTAAATGTTATACTGTTTAAACAAATACAAAAAATAAGAATACTATAGTGTCTATGTAGAGAAAAACCAGGTTTACCATCTAGGCAGAATCTTTGAAGGTTATTGACCCAAGGCAGTACAACAGTATGTACACCAGCAGCATGCACACAGTGGTATTTATCAGGACTTGATATATCTGCAAAAACAAAAAATAAAGCAAATATAATGTTTTTTTTTTATCTCTACAATAGGGAATAAACTAACCTATAAAAGAATGCTACTTTGACATAGGCATAAGGAATAAACTGACCTATATTAGCATACCAATTTGACCTAGGCATAGGATATTAACTAACCTAAATTTAAATGCTAATTTGACCTAAAAGTTAATTTGACGAAGCCATAAACTGACCTATATTAGAATACTAATTTGACCTATGCATAGGACATAAAGTGACCTTTATTAGAATGCTTATTTGACCTAGGTTTAAGCTATGAACTGATTTATATTAAAATATTAATATGTCCAAAATAAATCCATAAACTGACATGTTTAAATATCTGGCTAGCCCGACTGACTACTGTTTGAATGTTGGACAGACATATATCTAAATATTAACTGAAGTTGATAAACAGGACTCTTATTAATTTCCCTAGCAAGAATTCTTTACCTCAAATTTTCAAAATTAGGTTTTATTCTATAAGCTAAATGAATATAACAACAAAGAACAAAAGATAATAATATTTCATCATATTAACAGATGTTCAAAGTTTAGACTGACCTGATGTCGGACCCCAGAGAAATAATTACATATGATACAGATACGCAGTGGATGTGTGAACGTAAAGTTAGCATGTTTATAATGCAGTATAACATGATTTATACACGACAACACAGATGTTTCAACCTAACAATGATAAACCTGTCAGTAAAACAATTAACTCCGTGTTTAATGATTTAAATTAAATTTAAAGTGGAGCACTAGCTACCTGTCACAACCAGTCATTTAACTGTCATATTGTAAGGTGAAAGTTAAAATGAAAAACTTCAGTATAATGACAATATACAATATACTTAGTGCACCCTCATCTACGATGCATGAAAATGATTTTAACGTCTCTATCAGTTTTTGCTTATATTTAAAAGGAAAATCATCGGACGACAAGAATTTATTTGTCTAAATTAGTTTGTATATAGCTCATTATGACAAATGTGAAACATTTGAAGCCATTTCATTCCTAGTGGAGTCCACTTTCATGACGGTATAAATAAGGAGAATGTTACCCCTGTTTAATGTCCAAGCACTGGGGCAATTACAGGTTCCATGTTAATTTTCTAAGAATACTATTACTAGGAAACAATCTTACTCTTTCAAAATCTACTGTAAGTGAATTCTCTATCAATCACCCTTAATCTCAAAAGTGAGAGACCTTTGCCACAAGTGTACAGCCAGGCAACCCAGTACATCCATGCAGTATGACCACACTCTACCATGTTGGGAGCTCCAATTTTTTTAATTTTTGTAGTGACTTAAATTTCAAATGTACTGTTCCAAATCCAAAGCTAGATAAATCCCTTATACAAATTCAGCAGGTATGGGGTTAAAGAAATTCTGTCTGCTAACAAATCATGTCAAAGGATATACATATAAAGAACTAACCAAACTGGATAATCAAATGAAATATTGTACATAGTCAAATAGACAGTATAATAGAGTTTAGGCAGCAATAAAAGCTATTTGATACCATTCAGTGAAACATATATAAACCAAAGTTAAATATAAATTGTAATAATCTTTTTGTCTGAAATTGTATTTTATGCAGATTTATCATTGTCAAGAGTGAAATATTAAATGTATATGAACTAGAGGACATTTACTTTACATCTATGGAGATACGCATTGTATGTTTTTCAGTGGACTGTGAAATAATATGCTGATAATTTCACAGTGAAATAATGCAATATAAATTTCACAGCCGCCAGACTATATCTGAACATGGATGAAAAAAATATATCTTAAATAAGTGGAAATATCTTCATGAGTAAAATGTGCTTGATTACGAGAAGCATATAAATATCTACATCAATCATTTTAAAAAATGCAACTTTATTTATAAAATTTTACAGAATTATTTTACAACAAGAACAATGTGATATCATGATTTGATAAGGTAATGAATGAGAGTGCATATTGTAACTCGGCAAAACTCAAATAAGAATGACTTAAAACCCATAAAAAGCATGAAATAAAGAGAAAATTTGTTTGTTTCGTATATAAGATCAAATTATATTTCACTTGTGAACACAAGCTCTTATATTTTTTCACTCCTGGCTATGGCACTCGTGAAAATATTATATCTGGTGTAAACTCAGTGAAATATATTTTGATCTTACATGCAAAACAAACAAATATCCTTTATTCAACAGGCGTACATACTGGTTGGAGACCACCAAAACCGGACAACCATGAAACCCGGACGGCACCAAAAATGCTTAACTTAGTGTTTTTTCTTTGTTCAGTGGTTTTCAATCTATCAGTCTCTTTATTATCAACATGCATGTTTCTTCTATGATTAATAAAATTTATTTCAACTTCCGTAAACGGTAATATTTTATTGTCTATACGCTGAAAATTGGGGTATCAGGAGTGCAATACCTGACCTCATATACCACCTATAATCATTTGCAGAGTTAACAAAAGAATATCCAAAACTTCAGCATTTGCTGATGATATATTTTTCATCATGTTAAAAATAAAAAATTAAAACACCCAAGCTTTTATCTGAATTAAATCACGGCAAGTACAAATCCGTCCGGACACATGGTACTGTAGAGTGGACAATTAAGGTAATTTTGATACCATCCTTCATAGGCCTCAGATTTAAGTGTCAATATAATCAGAAATAAACAAATTAGTTTGAAAGTGAGGAGAAGAACCTAGCTGTACTGTGTCAAATTTTCAGGTCTCTAGATTTGAAATTATGAAATCTGTAAAGAAAAATGTTCAAAAAGTGTCCGGTTGATGGTCCCTGACCAGTACCGTAAATGAAAATTTTGCTCATACAGGATATAAGAAAATTTAGTTTTATTATCTTTTTATTATTTTTTTTTTAATAGCACTTAGTGTGACAGCTAACTATATTATTACATATAGGCTTATATTTAGATGTAAACTTCAATTTTCTGCTATGTAAAGTTTAGGATAATGGTTTCAGCATCATTATGGAAAGAAGTAATAAATATCTACATTTGGCAATAGTCAAATACACTATTACATATCAAATAGATGAGGCACATGTTAAATATGATAAAAAAATACATCATCAAAGTAAAATATTTTTTAAGTGTTTACTTTTTACATATCTGTAGCACATAAATAAATTATCAGCAAAGTTAGTGTCAGGTTTCTTTTGTTGTAAAGATGTAACGCGTGTATTACATGTATATTGTTGTCATGTGACGTGTAAACATGTGATATGTTTTGACAATCGTGACCTTAAACGATCTCTCGGCGATCTGCGGGTGATAAAACATTTATTTATGTCATGACGGCGAGGTCAAAGGTCGATTTGGTTTCGGTAAACGACAATAACTATTGTTTATATTTTTTACATTCATTTGGTTGAATGAGTTTACGATAGGTATAATAAGATAATTAATGAAACCGCTAAACAGTATCGGACGTAATTAATTAACGTTGTCTAGTAAATATGTAAAGGATGGGGAGAAAATTAATATCCTATCACTTTTTATTTGTTGTGGAAATTGTCAGATTACCTGTGAGGTAAAAAAAAATATGTTTGTGAATTTCATTGAAATCTAATACTTTAACAAACTGGCTTTTTTTGGGATTTGATTTTTTGGATTTGATTTAAATTATGACAAAATATTTCAAGCAATCAGCCTCAAAAATATTAAATCAAAATTTTTTTCTCTCCAAAGACTGAATCTTAGAAGAAAAAAAATAAATTTTTTTTATTTCTAAATTTTATAGTTTTTCTTGGTATTTAGTGTTATAATACTAAAAAGTTGTAAGGAAGGCAGGTGAATAAGGAAACTGTTAGTAGTGTGATACTAACAACTAGATCTACAATACTTGACTACCTTCATAAAGTTATTAGGGAATCTCTTATTCAACTTACTATTGTCCACCAATTAATGTAACTTAAATAAATCATATTTCACAGAGTAAATTGTATATAATACAGGGTGGGTAGGTGGTTTGATTGGGTTGGGTTTTATTTAAGTTACACAGACACTGCAGAGGTCATAGAACAAAGTAGAACATGATTTTAATTTTACTTGTACTTTGAATACAATCATACACATATTAATCAATGCAATATATTTAAAATATGACTGTTTGGATGCCTATTTGATCATTATTTCAGATAAAGGTGGACATCTGAGTTCAGTAAGCTAGCTGGATAGCTTCCTCACATGGAAAATTCCCAAGTCCCTAAGAGGATTCGAACTCACAGTATTGAGAGGAAAGTGGTTCCAAGTCACCACACAGTCATGGATGCCTCAAGTTTCAATTCCACTTTTATTTACCTTTAATCTGAATTTCTTAAATGGACTAGACCAGCTTTTGTTTTTGGAACAGTCCATTATCAATGTCAGGGATATGATATCAATATGAAAATTTAAAGTTAGCAACCAGTTTAAAGCCTGTTATAAGTTAACTATTCATAAAAGCTAGTTTCAACAAAAAAGAATTACCTTTAATGAGTCTCAAAGGACATGTGAATATATCATCAAGTGACTGGGCTCCCTGTAGTGATGGTGTAGTGAGAGACAGTTCTAGTTCAACACTTTCATTAACATACATTAACTTCTCATCTGGACATCTATATGCACATGGTTCCTGGAAGAGAAACTGGTGAAAGAATCCTCCGACTATGAAATAAAAGTAAATAAACAGGGCTATATGATATATATTTATTATACAGCTAACCTTTAATAAACAGCATGTCAGAATATCAAACTTGGCTCTAATTTCATTTCAAAGCTTTCCTCCAAAAGTACTAAAACTTCTTCAACAATAGGTATTTTCTTATTGTATGGAAATACATAACAACCTAAGACTGATCATTTGAAGAATGCGTTTGGAAATTTCATAATACAAAATATTAAACTGAAGATAAACAAAAGAGAGCAGTGTTCACCAAAGAAACCCCTCAATATTCGTCCATAGAGACATTGAAAGGATGGCAAGTTAAATGAATAACTACATCATTTTCAACAGAACAATTTGACTATTAGGAGCCTTAAAATTATAGTTTTGTCACAAGACATTCATGAACAATCTATACTAAGGCTGTAATCAGATGGTTAATTCTGTAATGATTTATCAACAGTCGAATATAGAGGAAATATCAAATTAAAGAGCAAGTCCTGTGGAAAATACATGCTTATTTTAGTCATCAAATATATAACATATATTACTGTATTAAAATAAAGTGGATTTTCTTGTTAAAATATCTCAATGACCTTTGAAAAACAAAATTTATGGTTCAACCTTGCTAAGAAAAGGGGAAAAGTGATCACTTTTCAGACAAATAAAGAGAGATATTTGCACTAGACAGGGAGCAATGGGTTCTAAATTGCCCCCTTAAAAGCATAAAAAACAATATTGGATTTATGGTCATAATATTTGTAACTATCTCCAAACAATTCAAACCAAAGTACCTTAATTAAAAGAATAATATTTATGAATTTCTGACAGAGCTGATAGTTGACATGCAAAATCATTGCTTAGACTACTTAATGGAATAGCAGAATATTTTGCTTGGGAGTGACACATTTTGTTTTCTTATCAAATTTATGTATTACAAAACAACTATGCTCTCTCTAGAGATGACCAATAAGAACATAAACAAGAGCTGTTAGAATGACAGCATGCTTCCACTATTCTCAGTGTCTGATAGTAAAACAAGTCAGGACTACGTAGAATTTTCTATGTTCAAAAAGTACCATAATTCTATCAAATCCATGTTAGGGCTATGGGCCTTGAACAGTGACTTATTATGCTCCTGAATAGTGTGTGAAGTTTCAACCCATTCCCTTTAGGTGTTGGAGATACCAACTTAAAACACAAGTTAACCAAAGTGTGACAGTGACAATGATGCCTGGGTTCGTCTACCAGCTCTCTGTATCCTTCAAATAGTCAAGGTAAAATCAGTCTCACTTAAAATTTTACTTGTAATATCAGAATTTCACCTGTAATGTCAAAGTTTTATCTGTATACCTGTAATATCAAAGTTTTACCTGTAATGTCAAAGTTTTACCTCTATACCTGTAATATCAAAGTTTTACCTGTAATGTCAAAGTTTTACCTCTATACCTGTAATATCAAAGTTTTACCTGTAATGTCAAAGTTTTACCTCTATACCTGTAATATCAAAGTTTTACCTGTAATGTCAAAGTTTTATCTGTATACCTGTAATATTAAAGTTTTACCTGTAATGTCAAAGATTTACCTGTAAATCAAAATTTTACCTGTAACATCAAAGTTTTACCTGTAATGTCAAAATTTTACCTGTAATATCAAAGTTTTACCTTTAATGTCAAAGTTTTACCTGTAATGTCATTTCACTAAGATCTTTAGGTAAGAGTACACAGTGATGGAGCCTGCCATCACATGTTGTTATGACAACAACAGTGGGTGTGGTCTGTAGACAAAGAATAGAGCATGCATCAGTACCATAGTTATCTTCTGCTGGAGGTTTCATTAACAGTGGACCTTGAACTGGTAACTTCAATGGGCTAAAATAATATACAACAATAAAAGATTGCTTGCTAAAATGAATGAAAAATATTTGAAATATCAAAATAGCGATGTAATAGTGTCCCACAGTTATTAAATATCTGATTCTGCCTAAAAATGTAATAATGATAACATAGGACTTCTTTCATTTTTATATACATGTATGTGGTAAACTAGTATGTTTAAGCTGAAAGTAATGTTCTATATTGTAAAAAAAAATATAAGGACAAAAAGAAATGAGAAATATACACTGCAGCCCATTATAACGCTCATGTTGGGGTCGAAAGTTTCAACACCGCTTATAACGAGGTTCTAATATATACTGCTAATAGCTAATATATAAGGCTTATAACAGCAAATTATACTTTGAAAATTTCATTGTAGAATTATCAAAATATAAATTTACTGTATCTTAACTATATTTATCAGAAAAAGGAATAACACAGCATTAATCACTGACCTATGAGATAAATCTGTGTAAGCTATTATTACATCACCATTGCCCCGTACACAGTATACCGGCCAAACTGTCCTTGTGTCCATCTTGCTTGCCCTATATGAACCTGACTTTTTTTCTACAACCTCTGAAGGCCCAAAGTCAAAGCTCATGACACAGTCACCAAGTGCTCCACTGATAGGTGAGGGGTGAGATAATGATAAACTGTATGATACCTCACTGTCTCCCAGGAAAACTGTCTGTACAGAACGATCTGGATCCATTATGTCATAAATACTGTAAAATATAACTATTACATAGAACGAAATACACAAAATCACATATGATATTGAAAACAAATTTATTTACATACATACTTAAATGTACAATGTCGTAAGTAGTTAAATATATGATATCATGAATAGTGAAATATTATGATGTCATAAATAAATAAATATATGTTGTCATAGTGAATATGCATGTTCAATGTGTCAATGTCATAGTGAAATAATTGTCATAAAAAGTGAAATATATGATGTCATAAATAGTGAAATATATGATGTTATAAATAGTGAAATATTTGATGCAATAATTAGTGAAATATATGATGGCATGTAAATAGTGAAATATACAAGAGCGATCAGTGATCACATGTGTCGCCTCATGATGGCCAATTTCATGTTGGGACAAGTTTTGTGACAGATGGACAGACAGATGGACAGTGCACAACTAGACTTGGTACTGATTATTCCTGTAAAATTTGGATAAAATTGCACCAGTAGTTTATGAGGACTGGAGTAGTCCGGACAAGCTTTTGTGTATCTGGCAACACACAGAAAAAAAAACCTTTTTATCAAAGGGCCATAACTCTGCTAAAAATCATTCAACCGGAAAACCCTTGCAATGTGTGCAAGGACTTGAGCTACAGATCAATCCTGTAAAGTTTCATTGAAATTGCATTAGTGGTATAAGAGAAGTAGTCCGGACAAACTTTAAAAATAAAAATTATTAAAGGGCCATAACTCTGACAAAAATCATTTAACCGGAAAATGCTGACAATATGCACAACTAGACTTGGTACTGTTCATTCCTGTAAAGTTTGGATGAAATTGCACCAGTAGTTTATGAGGAGTAGTCCGGACAAGATTTTGTGTATCTGGCAACACACAGAAAAAACACCTTTTTATCAAAGGGCCATAACTCGGCCAAAAATCATTCAACCGGAAAACCCGTGCAATATGCGCAAGGACTTGAGCTACAAATCAATTCTGTAAAGTTTCACTGAAATTGCATCAGTGGTATAAGAGAAGTAGTCTGGACAAACTTTAAAATTAAAATTATTAAAGGGCCATAACTCTGACAAAAATCACTGAACCGGAAAATGCTGACAATATGCACAACTAGTCTCGGTACTGATCATTCCTGTAAAGTTTGGATGAAATTGCACTAGTAGTTTATGAGATGTAGTCCGGACAATTTTTGTGACAGACGGATAGACAGACAGACAGACAGACGGATGGACAGACAGACGACGGAGAAGTGATCACTACTCCGTAGAGGCGACACAACAATATTATAAATAGTGAAATAATGTACATAAAATGTCTTGAACACTGAAATATTACATACTATATGCAGTGTCATTTTCTTTGGTTTGGTTTTATGCCACACCATCACTGTAAAGGTCATATGGCATTGACTTTCCAGTTTTACTAGTGGAGGAAGACCTCAATGGCCCCTTTGCGCATTATTTCAGACACAAAGTGCAACCTGAGTAGAACCATTCATTCTGTAAGCTACCTGGATAGCTTCTTCACATTAAAAATTCTAACTTAGTCAAGGACGCAATGTCTTAAAAAGTGAAATGTCCGGTGTCATTAATTTTAGAATTTTATTAAAGTACAAGGTCATAAACAATAAAATATACAATATCATAAACACCACAAATACTGTAAAATACAGAATCATAGAAAGACATGAAAACTGAAATATATAGAATTGTAAACATTGAAAACATATAATGTCATAAATTCTAGCATCAATAATGTACTCGTTAAAAATGTGGTTAAAAATGTCACAAATTCTGGTAAAAATAATGTCATAAATACTATTATTACCACCAATATAAACACTGGTAGTGTCATTAATGCTAATATGTATTAATGCTAATATATGATGACTTTTACCTCACTAGATTATCTGATGTGAGCAGGACAACATGAGTGTCAGTCGTACTGCCTGGATGCCATGATACCTGCAGGAGTCGTACATTCTGATGAGTGGAGAAATAATATTCTCCTATTGTCACATTCCTGGAATAAATTATTATTAACATTGTGTTAACCTAATGCTTCATTCACATCATCATATCAAACATTACACATATGCTTGTTAAAGTGAGGAGTCCAAGTGTTTACAGATTCTGTTTCTCAACCATTGGATACTGAGCTGAAGAGAAAACCTTTTACAGTTCCTGATAAAATGGATCTTAAAGAAAAGGTTAAGCAACGTTGATGCTGACCAGAAGGTCATGATGATAGCTCTTTTTTTTTCAAACTGTTATGTTTTGATAATTATCTTATCTTCTTCTTCGTTAATGTATAGGTACACATTCCAAATTTTAAAAGATATTAAGCCTAAACTATGATGGAAAACTTTAATGTTTTGTTATTTCGAATAAAAATAAAATCTGACTTGACTTGGAATCTGCCTGGAAATTCAATGCCTTGACCAATAATTAACTGGTCTTTGACTTCATAAATCTCACAACTTAATATCTTTTTTTATGACAATACTTACTTGCATGCAACATTATCTTTACCACCAAGGAACTCGGCAAACTTTCCACATTTCTGTGGCAGCTCTATGACTGTGACACCAAGTTGACCCCATAGAGCTAGATGTGTTTTTGTAATGTTCCAAACCAACCAATCCACAGTAAATCTTGGACTGTCAGTACACAGAAGAACCTAGCAAAAAATATCTGTATATTTGTATATAATCTACAAATTATTTATTTCTTTATAATGATTAAGGTTAAACATAACAAGCTGCAAATTTAGTTTATAACATTTACAATATTTGTGACCTTTTCAACAAAATCACAGGTTTTCTTTTCACAATATCCTGTCCTAATCATTACCTGTTATAATAAAATTTATCAATTCTAATCACAGGAACTTGAAATTCTACCAAATAACTAATATTAACGATAATATCAAAAAAATACCCCCTATATAGTATAAATAAGTTGTTTTGCTGATTTTTTTTAGTTTAATTATGTTGGGATGGGGAAAGGGCATTTCATTCCTTGTTTATTCATAAGGGGAAGTCAAAGGCCGGGACCACTGAAGCTGGCCAAAGCCTCTTGCTGGTCTATAGACTAAACATGTATATTAACAAGAGCGATCAATGATCACATGTGTGGCCTCATGATGGCTAATTTCATGTTGGGACAAGTTTTGTGACAGACGGACAGTGCACAACTAGACTTGGTACTGATTATTCCTGTAAAGTTTGGATGAAATTGCACCAGTAGTTTATGAGGAGTAGTCCGGACAAGCTTTTGTGTATCTGGCAACACACAGAAAAAAACCACCTTTTATCAAAGGGCCATAACTCGGCCAAAAAATCATTCAACCGGAAGATCCGTGCAATATGGGCAAGGACTAGAGCTACAGATCAATCCTGTAAAGTTTCATTGAAATTGCATTAGTGGTATAAGATAAATAGTCCGGACAAACTTTAAAAATAAAAATTATTAAAGGGCCATAACTCTGACAAAAATAAGTGAACTGGGAAATGCTGACAATATGCACAACTAGACTAGGTATTGATCACTCCTGTAAAGTTAGGATAAATTCTCACTAGTAATTTCTGAGGAATAGTCCAGACAAGTTTTGTGACTGACAGACAGACGCACGTTCTCACAGGACAGTAATTATGTGGCTACTCTATTGTTCTCTCTATTGTTCTTTTTAGCCACACAAAAGAAAATAGCCACATAAAAGCATTACGGAATGAATGACATCAAAGATAAAGAACAGTTGTCCCTCTAGCCACATAATTACTTTCCTGTGAGTGCCGACAGACAGACGGACAGACAGACGACGGAGAAGTGATCCCTATATGTTGCATCTACTCCGTAGAGGTGACACAAAAAGGAAATCAAATAAAATAAATCAAAGAATATATAAAATTCTATACCTATCAATGAAATTTTCAGTGTAGGTTCTAGTGACAAAGTCAGCCGCCGCCATTTTCAATGTAAATTATAATAGGAGGGATATTGATATTCCGATAACGAACAATCGCAAATTTGCGATTAATAATAATCATTGGGTATTCAGAATGAAAACTGAAGCGGTAAATAAAATACCGAATGACACCTTTAAAATGGAAAAAAATGAACTTCATTTTAAGCGACTTCCCTGTTCATACGGGGCTTTGGCTTGCCCGGCTATAGACTTAAAAAGAAAAACATATATAGAATTCTATAGCTATCAGCGAAATTTTCAGTATCATTTCTTGTTGGCGCCGTAACGCAATGATAAACAGTGGAGTATTCCGATAATGGCCAATGTTGAAAACGGATGCGCAGACTGGTTCCCTGGTTACTTCTATTCAGACCATAATAGGACAGGGAACCAGAATATACAGAAGCAGTGCATAATATATTGAATTCTGCTCGAATGGCATTTTTAAAATGGAAAATATAAAATAAAAAAGAACAATTATTTTAACAGACTTCACCGTTTAGGCTTTGCCTAATTTTATATTACTATAAAGGTTTTTTTTGGATATTATCGTTAATGTTGGTTATTTGTTCTAATTGACATAAGCACTGACAATTGCCAGTAAAAGCTACATGACGCCTGCAGGACAGGGCGGACCGTGAGACAGGGCGGACCGTGACTAGAGGGACCATATTTTGGGACAGGACGGACAGTGACTCGAGACGAGGCGGACCGTGATTTAAAAAAGTATTTATATGTGGATTGATGTAGCAAAAGTATTAAATTATTGTTGTTTTTGTTCTTGGTATTAATATTTCAATGCAAATATAAAAGTAAGTTTTAAAAGTTTATGTGTAATTGTATATTAATTTGCTGAATGGACGATGCAATTAAGACAAAACACGAAACACTTATGATATAAACTAGTTTACAGTAGTAATATAAAAATAAGAATGATAATTAAGTGTCAATTCTGGTGAAAGAATCCAAACTTAGAAGAATTCAACGAAAGTCCACAAGAACCATACAATCTAAATTAATGGAGCTATGGACAGAATATTCCAATAAGACAGTTTTAGCAAAGAAATGTCTAGACAGTTGTGCCAGACTTTACGGTCCTGTATAAGGAAAAAAGTGCTGTGCTTGTATATAAATATATATAGATACATTGTATATGAATGTTCAATGTACGTGAATATATTTGATGTTTTGAATTGTTACATGTTCATCATTTCGTTTCCGTATATCTGTATCTTATATCATGTCATGTCATTTTATCTTGTATTGGTATTGTAAATAATGTGTCTCTTCTCGTCTGTGATGTTAAATGTGTCTATAAACTCGCCATTCCTCATCATTGTGTGTATTGTGATACAAACTATAAGGCTTTGATGTGTCTTATTGTTTAATAAATTCTATTTCAGTGTTCTTTCTATTTCATGTGTCTGTGCTTATTATGTAAATTTTAATATAATAGTTTTGTTCTTTAAATATGTCACTTCATTTTTTGTTATTGTGTTGTATTGCAAATAATTTTAATGTGATGTAATTCGTTATCATTGTTATTTCGTGCATTGTACAACAAAATATGTGTTTTTTATGTGTCTTATTGTGTAATAAAGTTTATCAATTTTAGCACCGTTAGCGTCTTATACAAACAATGACATTGTACTATCCCGATAATTGGTCAATTAACACCTGCGTAAGTCGACGCAGTTACAAATAATTTCTTTTTTGAAAAAAAAAAAGTTTTAAACTACTCTAATATATATGTTACATAAATATTATAAAGAAAACCAAAATCATCCACAATTAAATACTTTTTCTTAAATCGCGGTCCGTCTCGTCTCGAGTAACATAGTCAATTCAGCAAATTAATATACAATTACACATTAAACTTTTAAAACTTACTTTTATATTTGCATTATATTTGCATTGAAATATTAATACCAAGAACAAAAACAACAATAATTTAATACTTTTGCTACATTAATCCACATATAAAATCCACAAAAATTACGGTCCGCCTCGTCTCGAGTGACGGTCCGCCCTGTCCCAAAATATGGTCCGCCTAGTCTCGAGTCACGGTCCGCCCTGGTACAGTCCGCCCTGTCTCGCGGTCCGCCCTGTCCGTAATTCCTACATGACAAATACACATGTAATGAAAGCTCTGCTTCTTATTTCTCTGTATGCTATTAACTGTTAGAAAAAAATTTAACATCTATAATTTCGGTAATTCTTCTTTTATTGTCACAATTCTTAATGTTTATTTTCGCCGTTCCTGGACGGCGATATATAAAATCTTACTCATGGGCAATACTGAGTATCTAACCCAGCAGAATCTAATTGAGCGCGTCATATAATCACTGATAATAAAGTTTTTTTTTGTTGGCTTTATGTGTTGACCACATACAATAAAGTATTAGGCAAGAATGAAATATTAGCGAGCTCGACAAGCTGGCCCGAAGGGCCTGCTCGCAAAGCAAGCTTTACGGTAACGCGACTACCTGCTAAGTGATGGTTTTGAAAACTTTTGTCCAAAGTACCAAATTGGACACATCGCAACCTTTCGAATTTAAAGATAACGATAAAAACTGAGGAATTCTGACTGAAAACGGATGTGTAGACTGGTCACCCGCGCACGTCTATGGGAACCATAATTGGACAGGGAACCAGAATAGCGGAAGCTGTGTATACAAAATGAAAATCGAAGGCGCCATTTTGTTTGAAATCTGATAAATAAAAACAATTTTTTGTCGAATTTTGTTGTGAAAACTATCTAGAATGAAAGAAAATGGTCTAACTAAGAAAATGAATCCGAACCCCAATATCTTTTATTCAGTCGTTAACACTGTACAGACGTTTAAAGTATTGTTCACGTGACGTCACATTGTAGCGCCAAACAGCACATGCAAAACAAACAAATCAAGTACGCTATTTTAATGTCGCAAACGTATTAAGTTTTACATTTATTTCACTTTAAATAATATTTATTTCGCTTGAAAAATTATAGAGTGAAATAAAATAAACAAAGTTTTTTCAACGTTTTCAAAACTCGTTATTCATTTCACGACAGGGGCGGAACCATATTAAACACAGTACGTGTGACGTTACACGCACTCGTTACTGCATTTGAAATAAAAATGAGCGATTATTTCATACTATTTCACGTAAAAAGTACATCGAGCTCGCTTTGAGGCTTTGCCTTTTTCATATTATTTCTATATTCATGGCTGAACGGTGATTCAAAGCATTCTTGGAAATGCTAATACTTGTCAACATTCTACTTTCGCTTTACCTGAAATCGACTCTTTCTCTCTGAAAATTCGTTCAAATTTTGCAAATTGTAGTTGATAAGATGACAGGATGCGTTATCCCATATAAATAAATCATTGTCATTAACAGCAATCAGGCCTTTAGATTCAAGCTGACAATTTTTTTGTGATTCCCTGGCGTTGTTTTCACGAATCTTTTTGCTAAAACTACTTTCATTTAAACTCGTGCGCCATTTGTTAACTTCAGCCATTTTTGTTTTAATCTAAAACACAAAATGTCTCTTTTGTTTTTAAAGAAATTAGGTTAAATTTATTAAAGTTTTAGCACCGAAATTATTTCAAAAAATAATAATTATTTATAATAGAGAGCATAAAAGATATTTTAGATGAATAAAATTGATATTTAAAGATTATTTTTAAGAGAACTGGTCATGTGACCGCTCTGCCAGTAATTCAGTTCAAAATGGCTGCCAGTGTGCAGTCGATGTGTGATTTCTGGAAGAAGTTTGATTTACAAGAGCTACAGGTTTGTTTCTTATCAAAAGTCTGATTGAATAGTATTCAATATATTGTTTTATTTCATTTGATGTGGTTGTCAGTAGAATATATGTTTCAGTATCGGAGAAATCCACTACATAATGTTTTATTGTGAGATTCATGCTTCAGTGAATTAGCATAAAATAAACATCCGGTTTGTCTAGCATACTGGATTAGATGTAGTGCATTTTATCTAGTGCATTTATTGACGAGATATTATTCCTGCTGTTTAAAATGTTAGCAGAGTGCGATTAAATATCTCGTAACTAATTTCATCCCATCATACAAGAAGTCTTTTATTCTTTTATCAATATCTCATAAAGTTCAAGTGGTAGATAACAATTCAGTTGATCGAAGGGAAAACTGTCATATGTTCAATTATTTCTGATAATAGTGATCTAAATCTTGCAACGTAACTGCATGATCACTGATAAAGAGAATAAGGGGCGTGAATATTTGTTATAGGTCCTCTTGAATTCCCAATACAACTGTTAATTCAAATCAACAGAAATATTTGAAAATTGTTTTAGTTGCATCATGTTTTTAAATATTCTTGTGCAAAAAATGTGAAATTATCAATAGAATTAACATCGAGTCAGACTATTTATTTTTTTGCCTAGGATGTTAAGACGGACTCTGTTAAGTCCTATTATTTGCATGAATTGAAAACTGATGGAGTTCCAGTCTTTTTCATGTCTGTATGGGCCAATTAAGTTGCATATAATTTGTTAAAAAATGAAAAAAATATATTTATTGTGTATCGTGAACTTTATGGTACAATGTCTTTTTTTTATTTTGATATTTCTAACAAAAAAGTTCCTAATCTTAATTAAGACTAAATGGTTCAAAATCTGTTGTAAAATGTGCAAGCTATTTTTATCTGCAGATAATGGCAAATGTTTCATACATGCTAGAAAACTAGTTGATCACTTCACATGATTGTAAAGTTCTCTAATTTTAGTAAAATTGCGAATTTTTATACACCTGTTAAAATCGATTAATTCTTGTGAGTGATAAAGTTTTTACTTCAATCAAGTTGACCTCTGGTTATATCAGTTTATCTCGTTGGTCAACGGTTTATTTTTTGGACTTCTGATTGGATTAATTTAAATTTGTGTTATTGAATTTGATAGATTGTTTAACTACCTATATATAGGTTATTTTGCTCTTGCTCGCCATTCTGTTACTTATTTTGTAGTCATGAGCACGTTTCTAGTCTTTTTTGCCCACCCATCCTAGCCCATTTGGTTTAGCAATAAGTTTTATTGCATTTAGTTATATTAGTACTGCGTTTTGGTAAATATTTATAATTTCAATGATTAGTAATTCTTTGTGGATTGATTAATATATCATTCTATAGTTTATTAGTGTTGACCAATTTTGCAGTTATCTAGTGATAATTCGTGATCATTTATTAACCTAATTAAATATTATTATTGACATTTCTGTCTTGGTTTTTCTCTTAAATGAGCAATAATTTAGAAAAAATATAATATATGGTCCAAATATACTAAAGAAATAAAACAACACCCAGAAAATAATCCCATGAATAAGTCTAGCTAACTGTACTCTGGGTGGACTGGCATCCAGTCACTGCCAGTGTCCAGTTTTGTCAGAGCATATTTTCTACATGCATGGAGGGATGTAAGAATAACTTAATATCAATGTTTATCACCATGAGATGTTTGGTTCCAGGCATGAACAAGGTCTCTAGGTCAAATGTTAAAGTAACAGGTCACACATTGGGAACAACTTTCAAGGGAAAAGCTTGTCCAGATTCTTTTCGGTTGTTTTGTTTTTTTTTGGTTTGTGTGGTCTGTTTTTTTTTTTTTTTTTTTTTTTTTTTTTTTTTTTTTTGTTTTTTTTTTTTTTTTTTTTTTTTTTGTTTTTTTTTGTTTTTTTTTTGTTTTTTTTTTTTTTTTTTTGTTTGCTTTTTTTTTTTTTTTTTTTTTTTTTTTTTTTTTTTTTTTTTTTTTTTGTTTTGTTTGTTTTTTTTTTTTTTATTTGTTTTTTTTTTTTTTTTTTTTTTTTTTTTTTTTTTTTTTTTTTTGATTTTTTTTGTTTTTTTTTTTTTTTTTTTTTTTTTTTTTGTTTTTTTTTTTTTTTTTTTTTTTTTGTTTTTTTTTTTTTTTATAACTTCTACATGAATTCTTTATTAGAATAAGTTGGCACAATTGTTCATCATTGTAGCGGGATGTGCCGGGAGCAAAATGTAGATCCTTTGCAAGTTGCGGTCAGGGTCATGGGTCAGATAGTAATATGAACAGGGTTCTCGGGGGACGCTTATTTCGGCGTCCCGGTACGCATGTTTATTACAGCTGGACGCAAATATTTCAGATCAAGGATTCCACGTACGCTTAATTTTGCCTGGGGACGCATAAACATTACCGATTGTTTACAACCAGAAATACACAAATGCGTCAGCGCGTGTCAGTCTATAGGTAGGTGGTCCTATGCAAACATCGACCCGTAAAGCGATTAGCCAATCAGCGATAACGCTTACGATCATTATCACGCAATAGTGATCAGACTAATGTATAAACGCGCTGTACATACAGTACATGTAATTACCAGATATAACACTAGGTGATAATTTTATATCTTTGATCAACAGTTGATTTGGAAATTAGCAAATTTTACCGACAAAAGGATAAAATTATCGACCTATTTACGCCGCAAGTTTAAAGACTGTTTTCTCAAATTACAAATGAATGTAATTTGAATGATTGTCAAATATTTTCGGCATTTTCTAGGCACCCAATTTTGCTTTAGTTTTATTCTTGCAAAAACTTTCGATAAGACTATTAAGAATTTAAGATATTGTGCCGAAATGCCAGGAAAACAAACCAAAATACACATACGCTTTTCTTTGATATTAAAATTCTATCCGAAAATTGATCCCGAACATCGGTGATTTCACGTTCGCCAGAAACCCTAGAATTTCGCAAAAATTCTCGGTTTCCAAGCCATAACATGCGAATGAATTGTTCCTTTATTATTTAATCAACATTAAATCTTTAAATATCGATCTTCAATTTGCCCCCTTTTGAAGATATTTGCTAAAATAATTGTCGATCGGATGAATCTCTTTACACACTGTTTGAAGCTGTACACGATTTTCCTATTCATTCCGCTAAACGCTGCCTATATACATTTACGTTTTTTTTTACAAATATAAACTTTTTGTCTTTAGAGTGGACTTATTTAACCAGAATAAAATTTGATTTGGTATAAAAGTGAAAAAAACAAAAAACAATTTCCATGTGTTGATGCATTATAATGAAATAATTTCATAATAAATATCAACAACAAAACAATAATTATACTATGTAGTTCAGAGTTTCTTTTGAATAACTATAAACTTTGGAAGTCTCTTGAAGATTCAAAATATCAGCAATGCTATTGTGAGCATTGAATGACTTATCTGTAAACATATTAATTGCGACGCGCTTTTGGACTCCAACTTTTTCAGGGTTGGGAGTCCATGGACTCCATGTTTTAAAGTCCTAGTGAGAACCCTGATGAAAATGTTTGTAGTCTTAAGGATTATGTAAAAAATATTCACTGAGTCTGTCCTGCATAATCTAGGTAAATGAATGCAAGGTCAGTGGCATAAGAGATGATGACATGCCCAGATTTTGTCTGGAACATATTTTTTACATTCATGCATGAATTTAGTGTTACTTGATACAAATGTTCACGGTCATGAGACATAGTATTATTATGTATGTAGAAGTTTCACTGTGTGTTTTTTTGGCTGACAATTTATTGCAAGACCATTGCTAACCATTTTTTTCAAGATCAAGCAGTCTACACTTGTCATTACCAAGGCAACCATGCCAGAAACCTCACATCATTCATGTTAGCATATACATTTTATATATGCATTTGAGTGTCCGGATGTCCCTCGGTTTTTCCTTGTCTGCCCAATAACTTAAGATTCCTCTGACCCACAGTCTTCATATTTGGTATTTAGATTGGTCATGATTAGTAGATGATCCCTTTAGATTTTGAGGTCAACAGGTCAAAGGTCACAGGGCCTTGACTTAAAAAAAGCTTGTCCGCCCAGTAACGTAAGAATCCTTTGACCCACAGTCTTCATGTTTGGCATGGAGGAGGTTAGTCAAGATTATTAGATGACCCCTAATGATTTTGAAGTCACTCGGTCAAAGGTCAAGGACAGAAGAGCCCCTTGACTAAAAAAATCTTGTCCGCCCAATAACTTAAGATTCCATTGACCGACAGTCTTCATATTTGGTTTTTAGATTGGTCAGGATAAGTAGATGATCCCTATTGATTTTGAGGTCACCAGGTTAAAGGTCAAGGTCACAGGGGCCTTGACTTCAAAAAGCTTGCCCGCCCAATAACATAATAATCCTTTGACCCACAGTCTTCATATTTGGCATAGAGGTTGATCATGACCATTAAGTGACCCCTATTATTTTTCAAGTCACTGGGCCAAAGGTTTACAGGGGCTTTTAGTTCAGTTTAGTTTAAGAATGCTTTGTTCAACAGTCTTCATATTTGGTATTGAAGTTAGTTATGATTATTAGATGACCCCTATTGATTTTTAGGTGACTGTGTCAAAGGTCAAGGTCACTGGGGCTTTTACTATAATAAACTTGTCTGCTCAAATGCTTAAGAATGCCTGTCCACAGTGTATTGATTTTGACATTTTCATAATTTGAAGCATTTAAAATAAAATATTACGTTAATATTCTACAAGTTAATCCAAATCATTTAGATAAACAAATTCTGTCCTTATTTGAGTTTTTGAAGTTTATTTTCCAATGAACATTTGTTCCTTGTTAATTGAAGCATCTTTCAATATAGATTATAACTTTCCCTCTTAAGATTCAATTGTGACATGTAGTCTATTTTTATGTAAATTTGCATTTCCTTGAACAATTAACATCTAAGGAGGTACCAATTCAGTGAAACAAGACTTCAACAATACTTAACTTATAATGATGGTAAGACACAAATACTGATCAATTTTGGCTGCTTTATAATGCTTATTTTCATAGTGATTTGTTTATACAATATGTATAGAGCCAAAATTGTATACAGGTTGAACAGCCTCTGGTCTGTTTGTCACTTAGTTTTATTTTTTTTTAATGAGAAAATACCTGATATATCCTCAAAATGGACAATTCCAAATTTATATAAACAAGACAAGTCCATTTTAAATTCAAATCAAAAAAAGTATCAGTGTTTAAACTACTACTTGTATGGTGCCACAATGGCCCGGTCTGCAAATTGTTATTTTAGGGCTGGGTATTGTGAACATTGCTTTTTCTGGACATTTTTTTCCATGTTTAACTTTAAGTCCATCTGGAAAAAGATAACAACATGTACCAGGGCCAAAACACCATTTTTGGGGAAAGGGCTTAGTGCAGTCTTCAAATAGACATTTAACTTCTGTCAGTTGGCTGCCGTTGAATTCAGTTCCTTCTGCTAATTTTAGGTCATTTCTATGAGGCAGACAATTAATGTACATATTAAGTCTGAAAAACCTTAAAAGCTGTTGGTTACCTTGATTGTGAATTATCTGCCCTTTAATTAAGCCAATAAAAACAAACAAACATCCCAGGGCAGATACTGTAAAATTCCTAATAAACGCCCCCGGGGGCTAAACATTTTCCAAAAGGGGGGGCTATTATTACAACACAGTTTTTCCTAAATAAAAAAATCACTGTAAATACATTAAGTGTTAGCAAGTGTTGGTAATGACATTAAAAAATGTTAAGGTTTTAAAGTTCATATTATACATATTTGTGTTTAATATAAAATACTATGGATTATAAAATTATGGCTTTAATTATGAGTTCAGCACTGATGAGTAGATTGTTTTCCCTATCAAAAGGCCTGGGGGGCCTTTATTAGGGGAGGGGTGTTTATTAGGAATTTTACGGTAATTCAAAAACAAGATTGGTAACTTCTGATTTTCTTTTGCTTAAAATATTTCTGTTACTGTATACTATAATCATGCAAAGTTTAAAAAGATTCTGTGTATGGAAAAGTAACTGTTCTCATTCTGGTTTTAATATTATTAAGTCTATATATGAAAACTCCAGCTTCTATACATCTCTTTCTCTCACTCAGTGACGCTGTCAGCTGCAGCTTGCATGCTAACTGTAATAAAATGATCACAAAAAATAAATAACAAAAATCAAGTAAACGATATCATCCTGCCTATGTGTTATTTTTGTGAAGTTGAATGTTTTTCTTGTTGAATATCTTATTGTTAGTATGCAAACCTCGTAGGTACTTTAACTGAACAGTTCTGTCGTGTGATGTAGATTATACCAATACATTTACCATTGTGATTTGCTCGGTGACCTGAGGTATTCAATTACAAACTTAACTACAATTGATCGGTTACTTAGTTACATTTTCTTTTTTAATCTACGTCCAAATTTTTTTTCGGTATTGTCAAAATACACAAGATTAACATAGATAGACAGATATATATGTTTCTTTATTATATACATGTATATAATACATGTATATTATTCGCATGATAATGATTTTGAGAACAGTAGAGGTAATATTAAATTATAGGTTTGTTATTATAAATTTTAACCATTTCTCTGTACTGTGCGACATTTGTCCAAAAAAACATACCCATGAAATTTCTAATTTGTTAAAAGTGCTCTACATTATAATTATTTATTTATTACTGTTAAGTCTGTATGTCAATAATGAATTGTCTATGGCATCGGTAAAGAATCAGGAGGATTGATTGTGGACTTTTTTGTGGTACAGTCCTGTAGTCTGACCTGGCTGCAAAGATTTTGTTAGTCCCTGAAAAATTAGCAATAAACAGTAGGCAAGTTTATCATGAAAAAAAATTTAGGTAGAAATTTTACTAAAGGAGTATCAAGAAGGATCTTATTTTCACACTTGTACTGTTGTTGTTGTCGTCATTATTTTAAGCTCATTTACTTATTTACTTTTGTAACATTTACCAAGTCGCTACAGAGAGAGCCATGTTTTTACATTCTTAGATCTATCAGCCTATGTTTTACTAAAGTTGACGCAGTCCATATGAATTTCACTGCCAAATATTGGAAAGCTGATCTAAATAAACTGTTTAATATGTTGCCGTGGTGACATATTGATGAAGTGCTGTATCGATTTTTGTTAAAGATTTATAGAAAAGTCATGGTAGGCGACAACGTTGACAGTTTTCACGATAATCTGTGTCCCTCATGGGTGCATCATAAATCGTCAAAATCAGAAAATTTCAGGAAAATCAATACTCCATCTAATCTTTACAAAATCATCAGGTCTCGAGAGATAGACTTTTTTGTGAGCTGATTGAATTCACAAGCTAACTTGACATTTCAAAGATTTTTTACGTTGACAGTTTATCCAGGTTTTCAAAAGATAGAATGATTTCCTTCATTCTTACAAATCTGTTGATTTGCAGAATTTTTTTAGTTTGTTGAAAACTTCAGATATATACAATTATAACATTGTATGAGATTTTTGAAAAATGTATTAGCATGTAAATGAATTTCCACTAAAGTATAAATTATTTATAAATGTTTAATTTAGTCGTGACGAGAGAGTGAAAATGATTAATTCTTTACTTTTTTTGGATGTTTCAAAAACTTTCAACATTTTAATTGTGAAATTGCAATATATATTTAGTTTTCTATATTGCTTTATCAGTAAAAATTGAAATCTTGATTTCGATATTTATTTTTTTTTACAAATTACCACCCCAGGGTAGTTTTGATGCATTCATATCAGAATTAAATTTACCAATACTACTTGAGATTTTATCTGTTTTTTTCTTCCCATATTATCACACTGTAATTTTGCCGTATTGATCAGGAATCTGTGACAATTTCTTTTAATGTATTGTGCGCGAATTTTGTACTTTTTCCCGATGTAATATACAGCACTTAGCGATACCTTAGGGTACAAGTAAAGCCTTAAAAGGCTGAATTGTAAATATTGATCTATTGATTGTAATCCAGATATTTGGTTACCTTGGCAACCGTTTTATGTGTATTGGTAAAATGATGGGTGTGTATTGAAATTAAAGAATGGGTGATAAGGCTGGCCAGTGAAGTAGATTGTAATGATGCTCTATGGTTTCAATTGTTATATGGTTTAACAATAAGTTTCCTTCTAGATGAATTGTATTGATTACCTGTGCTAGGCATTTAAATGGTTTTATATGTATATCTTGTTGTGTTTTGACCTGATACATTACTAGTAGATATTCATGCAGAAAATGTATGAAAATAATGACTGTTTTAGGATAGATTGTTACATTGTTACAAGCGCTCACCTAAATATTTTAAACAAATACTAAATCATAAATTAATTTTAGCCACTATTTTGTATACTAGTATTTTATTAATGTACTCTTTCTTAAAATGTCCAGATTTCTAATTTAATTACACTACATGTATACCATTTTTTTGACATACTTTGAAAAGTGCTAGGCCAGGGTTAATTTGGGTCTTGTTTTGAGATGTTCTCCTAAAAAAGTGAGTGTTATTTTATTTAGCTCAATTTTGATGGAAGCCTTTAAAGCTTTATCAAGTTTCATGCTATTGAAATTTTCCAGTATCAAAGCCTTTAAAAGAAGACACGGTGGTGTGGTTCAAGCCCTCCACCCTAGGGTCCTTAACCACTGAAGCGCGTTTCCCCTAAATTTAATATTTTTGATATTTAATGCCTAACAATATACTGTATCAGGATGAAAATAAGTACAAATGAAGTGGTGCAAAAGTTAAAATATACTTGACAGAATGCTTGAAGTTGATGTTGTACCTGTAGCTTGGTGTAATATACCTTTGTAATAATACCTTTGTAATATATAAACTGTGTGATATACAATCAATCAGTGTTCAAGTGTTGATATTGGATCAACATGTAGCTGGAATTACAGAAATGTATTGACTCACCTGTTATCTATAGGTAATCATCCTTAGACAACATTGATACATCTATTCCAACTGTTCTAATGCCAGAACAAATTTTTTGGCTGTATAGGTTTTATGTCTTTTCTTTTGAGACAGTAAAGTTTTAGTAAATTACCTCCCTTTGATCTAGTATTTAGAACATTTTATGATTCATAAAATCATGGAAGGTGTGTTGAGCATTTACCTTAATTCCCCTTGGAGCCCACATGTTGTAGAGAAGGTAGGTATATGGTATTTGTAAAAAAATATTTTCGGTACCTTCCGAGATCTCATGCTCAAGCAAACAACAGATTGCTACTGACAGGGTTTGAACCCATGCAGTCTGTATAATCCTTAGATTACTAGTCCGTTGTGTTAACCACTTGCAACTATTGACTGCCAGGCACCTCTTAAGATGTCATGGTTGTTTTCTTTTTGCTTTAAATGCTTCTCAGTTCAGGTAATGTCATAGTACAGTCTATATGTATATAAATATTTGTAGATATTTTGTTCTCAAGTTCAGTGAAAAAATAATATGTGAACCATATTATGAAATATTTGATTGTACCTGGAAAAAAGCAAAGACTGAGTGACTTTTAATGAAGTTATGGGAGGAGCATGATGAAGGGGAGGTGCTACCCTAATTCACAATTCAATCATTCTCTCATATTGTCTGAAAATTGAATTGGACTGAGTTTATATTGAGGGAAATTCATCATACTGTAATAGGAGTGGCACTGGTTGATATGAAATAATGATATAAAATGGTAGTGAAGATAGCATAATTTATTTGACAGCAGAATAAACAGGGAGGACAACATACCCCTTTGTTTTAATCTTTCTGATTCATGACTCAACTAGATTAACAATCAGCCTTTGAAATTAGAAATAAATGAGAAAAATATATACATCATTGAATGATGAACTTATGATCTAAATGTATATGAGCCGCGCCATGACAAAACCAACATAATGGGTTTGCGACCAGCATGGATCTAGACCAGCCTGCGCAACCGCGCAGTCTGATCAGGATCCATGCTGTTCGCTTACAAACCCAATAACAAGTAGAGAAACTGATAGCGAACAGCATGGATCCTGATCAGACTGCGCGGATGCGCAGGCTGGTCTGGATCCATGCTTGTCGCAAACGCACTATGTTCGTTTTGTCATGACGCGGCTCATATAATCTTTAAGTAAACGGTGAAGCATGATTATTTGATTACAGTAATCTATAAGTGAAGGGATAAGAAAAAGTATTTTAATGATTATATAGGAAATATGTATCATGTTGAAAGGTCTTTAATTGACATAAAATAATTAACAAAGATATTATAAAAGACCATTAAGGTGCTGAGGTTACAGGCATTAAGAAAACTGTCCATTAAATAAACATTTTTCTCTCCTTTATATTAGTATAATGCTTAGTGTGGAATCATGTTTAATGAAACCTTGAGTATAGCATTACAACATCTATGAAACTATAGATATGAAATAGCCACCATTCATAAATATGTATATTCCAGAAACAGAATCCCATAGAATAATCAAATTTAAAAATATGTATTTTCTAAATAGTGAACAGTGCAGACCATGATCAAAGATTCAAATGGGACTGACATCCTGCCGTGTCTTGGTCTGCACTTACAATGTCACATTTTGGCACCAGTAGCTTAGACAGTTCCAAATTTAAACCAGGGGCAAGCCCATTCATTATCAGGGATTTTTTTGGCTTATTTTATAGCCGTTATTCGGTCATATTGATTATTATTCCCAATTGAAAATAGTATATTATATTCCCAATCCACAGGAAAATATTCCCAATTAAAAGTTACAAAATAAAAATATTGAATAAAGAATTCTAAAATCTTTGAAAATAAGGGCTTCTCCACTGTAATAGTACTTAAATGTTTGAAGATGTCATCCTATTTTGAAGTGTCGGCTGCAAACTTTTAATATGTTATTGTTATTGTGATGATTAATTATATTGACACATGTAATATTTACCGTAATAAAATGATAGAAATGCTTTATGCTAATTAACAGGTAGATGAAAGATACAGAACACACTCGTATCAATAATTACGTATTGCAAATATAATTACGTATTGCAAATTGGAAGATACATCAAAATTTCTGATTATAAAAAAAAAAAAATCAAGCGAGTTTTCATTTGGTAACATTCGCAGGTGAATTTAAAATCAGGCCAACACACCCTAATGATTATTGATTGATATCATAATTGCTATTAATGTAATTGATTGTTGAATAATGATCCAAAATCAGATCAATTATGAAGGTTTTTGCTGAATTTAAGTTTTCAGTCCATAAATAATGCCAGGTTTAATGTTACATATGGGAAAGAAAGTATTTCCCTTTCCATTTAAAATGGATAATGCATAATAAACAATTTCTATGTATGAACTGCTTAGGGGATAAATTGTATATTTTTAAATGATAACAACTTTCTTGATACCTGATACATTATTATGCTAAGCATGCCTAAATTGTTTTGTAAAGGGGGACAACTCTTACATTTCCTTAAATATGTTGTTAATGGCACGAGAATCATCCTGCTTTCAATTTAGAATTGTCCAGAATCTCATAAATTTTTTCAAAAATAAAGCCTCTAACAGCATAGTGGTAATAGATCATATTGTACAGCTGTGATAATAACAATTTAACTACTACTTATCTACAACATTTACAGAATTACTAAAATACCATCTTTTTCATTACTTTTTTATCATCTTTTATATATAAATACTTTAGTGTCTTCTGCATTACTATTTTACCATATTCTATACATTACTATTTTACCCCATTCTATACATACCAAATAATTATTTATACCCACATTTTATACAATGCTATTTTGCTGTATTTTATATATATATCTCTATTACGTTTCTGTACATTATATAACTATTTTGCTATCTACTGCATTACTTTGTTACTATATTTTATGTATTACCTTTTTGCTACCTTACACCATCTGATGCTTCACTTATTTGGTTGTCTGCTTCTAAAGTATTTTATCACTTTCCGAATATTCAGGAAACAACTATTTAGCGAAATAGAAATTTCATCAGCTTGCAAAATTTTTAAATCACTGATGATAACATCTTATCTTTGTGTTTATATTATTGTGTTTATATAATTACATAACGTAGATTTAACAGGTCAGCCTAGTGGTTAAGGTGTCTGCCTCTCAACCAAGGGATCATGGGCTTGAGCTTGGATTGGGTCATGACCATGTATCTTCATATGACACCAGTACTGGTTGGTTCCAGGAAGCGGACTCAAAAGTGATTAATAAAGTTGCAAGAACTTGTTTCGCAATCAAGCTTAAATAAATGTTTAATTGAACATAATACAGTTTGGATTTTTAGCTCGACTATTCGATAAGAATATGTAGAGCTATTGCAGTCACCCGAGCGTCGGCGTCGGCGTAACCACTTATGTTAAAGTTTTTGTAATAGTTCAAATATTTTCAAAGTCCATAGACATATGGCTTTGAAACTTTGCACACTTGTTCACCATCATGACCCCAACCTGTAGACAGGAGGAGGTAACTCTATCAAGCATTTTGACAGAATTATGCCCCTTTTTGAGTTAGAATTTACGTTAAAGATTTTGTAATAGTTCACATATTTTCAAAGTCCATTGACATATGGCTTTGAAACTTTGCACACTTGTTCACCATCATGACCCCAACCTGTAGACAAGAGGAGGAAACTCTATCAAGCATTTTGACAGAATTATGCCCCTTTTTCGACTTAGAATTTACGTTAAAGTTTTTGTAATAGTTCAAATATTTTCAAAGTCCAGTGACATATGGCTTTGAAACTTTGCACACTTGTTCAACATCATGACCCCAACCTGTAAACAGGAGGAGGTAACTCTATCAAGCATTTTGACAGAATTATGCCCCTTTTTCGACTTAGAATTTACGTTAAAGTTTTTGTAATAGTTCAAATATTTTCAAAGTCCATTGACATATGGCTTTGAAACTTTGCACACTTGTTCACCATCATGACCCCAACCTGTAAACAGGAGGAGGTAACTGTATCAAGCATTTTTTTTTACTATCAAGCACTAAGAATAGTCGAGCGTTGCTGTCCTACCGACAGCTCTTGTTATTTATATCGAAAGTGCCGCCTTTTGCAAAAGAGTTCATATTTTAACCTCTACTCATTTCAATTAACTTGAAGTTTTTGATAGAAACTGGTTGTTGGACTGGTTTTCTGTTATATGAAATGTATTGAACTTTCTCAGATACCTGTTTAGAATATTAAATTATATATATTAATGAATTTTACAAAAATTGTAAATTTTACAAAAAAGGATAAAAATTCACACTTTTATGCAGTTTTAGGTATTTCACTGAAATTTATGATTTTGACAGCTTGTAGAATATCTAGATTAATTGAAAATTTGATATCAGGTGACATCTATAGAATTTATCCTGGCTCAATGAAAAACATATAAAATCAACTTAGTTGCCGATGATATCTATCTTGCCGATATACTTTATAATGTACTATAACTATGTATACAATATAAATTGTGATATTTTATTCCTTGTAATTCAATCACATTAAAATTTAATGCTGAAATTATGCAGGAAATATAGTGATAAGATCTATTGTACCATGCTCCATTGGATTTATGCTGGAATTTTTTTTTTATTTTACTCTGTTATGCATTTATTTCTTCCAAAATTTAATTGTACACTTACTTGTTGTTGTTTTTTAATGTATTGTATCTAACACACATAAAGGTCCTTATAAATGTTGTTACTTTTCAGTATTGTTCACATAAACAGTTAAATGTCTTAAAACAAACCATGGTCCTTTCATGGAAGAAAACATACATAATATCAATATCTTAAAACAGTGTCAATTTCATAAAACAAACCATGGTTCTTACATCAAGTTAAATTATATATACCAATGCCTTAAAAGAAACCATGGTCCATTCATGAAAGAAAGCATGCATAATATATCAATGTCTTAAATCAAGCAAGTGGTCCATTTATGAAAGAAAACGCATAATATATCTATGTCTTAAAAACAAACCATGGTTGTTCCTACATTATGTTCAGCATACATATACTAATGTCTTACCCATGTAGTATCTCATAGAAAATGTCTTTAATCAAACCATGGTCATAACCACTAAGGGAACCGTACATATCTCAATGTCTTAAAACCATGGTACATACGTACATATTATAATGTTTTCAAACAAACCGTGGTTCTTTCACATCAAGAGAGCCATACTCATCACAATGAATAAGATTTGCCGATTGGAAAATTTTATATAATATATAGTAGTTTATTGAGAACATGGTTGTTTTTAGTTTTTGGAAATTTGAGTAGGAAAAAAAATACAAGGCTCCTTTTTATTCATAAGGTAGGATACTGGTTTATGATCACTAAGCTGTGAATGTATCAATAATCATACTTTTCTCACCTCTCTTCTCCTTTTTTATGTACTGTCAATTTAAGTTTGCAAGTGAACAATTTTAGGAGGTACTGAATATTGATGAATCTTTCTGCTTCAGTCATTATTCAAAATGTATCTTTAAAATCAAATGTGATTTATTATTGCCTAACCCAGTGAATCGTGAGTGAATTTATCAAAATTGAAAATTTTTTAATCAAGTAATTTTTACAGGCAGGTGATTTTGAACATCTATAAAATACAGGTAGAAGTCGTAAAAAAAATGAGATAACAAAAAAATACTGTCACCATTTGTGTGTAAAGACTCTCTGCTGCACATAGTATAAAAAGAATAGAATATGATGTGAATTTTCAACAAAATATATTCAATTTTTATACATATTATATTTTGAAATTTTTTCGTTTAAATCAGTTCTATGATTATGTATTGATTGTCAGTAATAATTTGTTGATTTGACTGGAACGGTCCATTGCCAAAAATAGCACGCCTTCAAATTTATGCTCATTTTCATAAAATTTTGAAAATATATTTAAAAGTAAAATATTGTGAAGTGTACGAAAAAAGTAATTTACACATTACAAATGGCACTTACAATCCTTGTAAATTACCAATATGCAAAATAGCCTTACTGCATTAGTCACGCAACAGAAATATGGTGATAAATATTGCAAAATCAGTGATTATTCACTTGTAACATGTAAATTATATTTGGTACTTGAACCTTTTTACTTTTCTTAAAATCTTTTAATACTTTTCTTTAAATTTTAGTATATTTTTCTCAAGTAAGATTTTCTTGAAATATTTTGACTCCTCTGGAGGCATGCAGCTCTATTGCTTTAGTGCTTACAAAACATCATATAAGTGTCACTGTGAGTTTTAACATACGAAATGCAAAGGCCTGTCAATATTTGCAACTTGAATAATGGTATACTTACAGAGTTGATATGTCATGGAACAATATTATACTGTTTGATTGACACCTCAATTGGTATTAATTTTAAAGATGGTTAATTAATATATGTGTTGAAAATCAAATGAGGACAGATAAGTCAGGGTACAATATGTCAGTGTTCTGATATCATGTTCAATTTTGCGTTTCAAATTTATAATCGAGCCGCGTCATGATAAAACCAACATAGTGCGTTTGCGACCAGCATGGATCCAGACCAGCCTGGGCATCCGCGCAGTCTGATCAGGATCCATGCTGTTCCCTTGCAAAGTCTATAACAAGTAGAGAAACTTATAACGATCAGCATGGATCCTGATCAGACTGCGTGGATGCGCAGGCTGGTCTGGATCCATGCTGGTCGCAAACCCATTATGTTGGTTTTGTCATGACGCGGCTCATATGTACGATTGTAGCATAGTGTATGACGGACCTGATCTAACATTTTAAAAAGTCACATTCTTGAATCAATTTATCAATATACTTAATTTTATACAGTTACTATGCATTCGTTTAAATAATTGTTTTGAATTTGGTTGAAGTGAAGAAGAAAATAGAAAAACAGAGCACATATGGACGTTAAAATTGATAATGGCCCTATATTTCATGGTTTGTAGACAAATGAAGCGTGAAATTAGATTTGCATCGTCATTTGAATCAAACTTACTGCGGTAATCGTAAAAGTATTGCTCCAATTGATAGGCTCAGTAAGTGACAGCGAGTGCTAAATCGTTATACAGGACTGCATTACAGCTTTCTTTTTTTTACTGTTTGTTTGATTAAAACTGAATTTGATTTAAGTTTGTTCAAGCCTCATTGCATCATCGATAGGTCGTTTTGATTATCCTTTTATGTGTTAGAGATGACACTCACTTTTAATATATAGATATCATAAAATATTTGCATTTGAGATATAAGCTTTTACGAAAATACAATTTCCCCTTTAAGAAAATATTCTTGTGAGAGGCTATTAAAATGCAAAGTAGTTGGAGTTTGCAACTCTTATATTCATAAAAGGTATTTTAAAGATTAATTTGTTGCTTTTTTTACAATTTTTTAGTTAAATTAAATTGTCATTTTAAGCACAATTAATTCTTTATTTCAGGATTTTTATATCTAAATCTTCAAATTGTTTAGTTGTAAAATTTTATTTTATGACTTTGACAGAAGGTGATATATTTTTGTGATACTAGTATATTAGTTATATATTGAAGTCTATTTAACACCCAAATTACTTGTTGGTTTCCAAACTGAAATAATTTTTTTCCTTTTTTTTCACATAAGTTAAAACAATTTTCATAATTAAATAGTATCTGTTTAGCAAAGCAATTTTCAGAAAAGCCATTGTCTCACAGAAGATGATTTTGCATTAGTGTTCAGCTATTGCATTAGTTAAAGACTTGTCAAAAAAGTCACTGTCTCAGAAGCTGTTGTCAGTGAATCTATTGCATTAGTTAAAGACTTGTCAGAAAAGTCACTGTCTTATAGAAGCTGTTGTCACTGAAGCTATTTCATTAGTTAAACAAAGTCACTGTCACATAGAAGCTGTTGTCAGTGTAGCTATTTTTATGCTCCCCGAAAAAATTTCGGGGGAGCATATAGGCGCCGCCTTGTCCGTCCGTTCGTCTTTCCGTCCGTCCGTCCGTCCGTCCCCTTTTCTTGTCCGGGACATAACTTTGAAACAACAAGAGGTATCAACATGAAACTTTGTAGGTAGATAGATCTCATTGAGTAGGTGTGCAGTGCACAAGAACCGTAACTCTGCCTTGCCTAATTTTTGAATTATTCCCCTTTGTTTATTTTTACACTTTGAAGTTTGTCCGGGACATAACTCTAAAAGTATAAGAGGTATCAACATGAAATTTTGTAGGTAGATAGATCTCATTGAGTAGGTGTGCAGTGCACAAGAACCGTAACTCTGCCTTGCCTAATTTTTGAATTATTCCCCTTTGTTTATTTTTACACTTTGAAGTTTGTCCGGGACATATCTCTAAAAGTATAAGAGGTATCAACATGAAACTTTGTAGGTAGATAGATCTCATTAAGTAGGTGTGCAGTGCACAAGAACCGTAACTCTGCCTTGCCTAATTTTTGAATTATCCCCCTTTGTTTATTTTACACTTTGAAGTTTGTCCGGGACATAACTCTAAAAGTATAAGAGGTATCAACATGAAACTGTGTAGGTAGATAGAGCTCATTGAGTAGGTGTGCAGTGCTCAAGAACCGTAACTCTGCCTTGCCTAATTTTTGAATTATTCCCCTTTGTTTATTTTACACTTTGAAGTTTGTCCGGGACATAACTCTAAAAGTATAAGAGGTATCAACATGAAACTGTGTAGGTAGATAGAGCTCATTGAGTAGGTGTGCAGTGCACAAGAACCGTAACTCTGCCTTGCCTAATTTTTGAATTATCCCCCTTTGTTTATTTTACACTTTGAAATTTGTCCGGGACATAACTTTGAAACAACAAGGGGTATCAACATGAAACTTTGTAGGTAGATAGATCTCATTGAGTAGGTGTGCAGTGCATAAGAACTGTAACTCTGCCTTGCCTAATTTTTGAATTATCCCCCTTTGTTTATTTTACACTTTGAACTTTGTCCAGGACATAACTCTAAATGTATAAGAGATAGCAACATGAAACTTTGTAGGTAGATAGATCACATTGAGTAAGTTTGCAGTGCACAAGAACTGTAACACTGTCTTGCCTACTTTTGGAGTTATTGCCCTTTGTTCATTTTGACACTTTGAACTTTGTCCGGGACATTACTCTTAAAATATAAGAGATATCAACATGAAACTTTTTAGATAGATAGGTCTCATTGGGTGGAAGTGCAGTGCTTAAGAATCATTACTCTGCCTTGCCTTATTTTGAAGTAATTGCCCTTTGTTTATTTTTACTTTTTGATTTTTGTCCGTGACATAACTTTAAAACTATAAGAGATATCAACATGAAACTTTGTAGGTAGCTAGATATAATTTGATAGAACTGCAATGCTTAAAGAACCTAAACAAAGCCTGGTCTAATTTTGGAGTTATTGCCCTTTGTTCATTTTTACACTTTGAATTTTACCCGGGACATAACTCTGATATCATCAGGAAACTTTATAGATAGATAGATTTTATTGAATAGAAGTGCAGTGCCAAAAATACATAACTCCGCCTTGCCTAATTTTGGAGTTTTTTGCCCTTTGTTCATTTTTTTATATTTTCCTGTGTCCAGAACCTTCTCGGGGAGCATCATCCGGTTCAACCGGTTCTTGTTAATTAGTGAAATAATTGTCAGAAATGTCACTGCTTCAGAAGCTGTTGTCAGTGAAGCTGTTGTATTTGTGAAACAATTGTCAGAAATGTCACTGTCGCATGGAAGCTGTTGTCAGTGAAGCTATTGTATTAGTGAAATAATTGTCAGAAAAGCCACTGGTCATGGAAGCTGTTGTCAGTGAAGCTATTGTATTTGTGAAACAATTGTCAGAAGAATAACTGTCTTGCTGAAACTGTTGTCAGTGAAGATAATGTCGTAGTGAAACAATTGTCAGAAAAGCCACTCTCTCATGGAAGCTGTTGGCAGTGAAGCTTTTTGTTTTAAGAGAAGTGTCAACTTAGCATAGCATTTATGATTATCCATATATGAGCTTTTTAAATAAGCTGTTGTCTCATCAACTGTATTATGTTAGCAAAAACCAAAGTTATTGCATTACTTTATAACCAGTAATGTTGTAGTCTTCAATGTGCGAAGGAAGTGCGAGTTTATCACCGATTTCGCTGACCTTATATCACTGACATAACTCTGTTATAGGTGACAGTAACGAGGAAAAGTGATACGTAACTTTTTAAAAACTAACATTCCTATGAATATATATACTTGATCAATTAAGTTTATCAGTATGTTTTAATGTCTGCACTTAAAAATTCCGCAAATCAAAAGATTTTCTTGGGCCGATTTAAAGATCAGATCAAGGGTTAATCTCTGATACAAGCTGACTGATTCTTTTCGTACTTAGCAAATCACTTATTCCGATGTTTACATGGGTGTCATCAATTTTAAATCCTTTTTATTTTGAGTGAAAGTGGATCACCGCTGACGCTAATTCGAATAATCTGGTGAAATTCCGATAAAAATGTTTGAATGTAGAATCAAGTTTATCCATGTGTTTGTTTATATTACGGAATTAATCTGGACTCAGAAGCAATGTAGTTATGGTATCAAAAGCATTCAGTTAGTAATAATTGATTGGCAATCACCGAAATTCCGGTTGCGCCCCGCCATGCGAACATTTAAGTTACATGATTAGGGATGAACTTTGATAATCTCTGAAGGATACTTAAATCCGATCAAAGATTAAAGTAGATAAATAAATTAAATAGATAGATGTCATGTTTATTAACTTCTTCTGATTATTTACATGATTGTATTGATAAAATTATATCATATCTATCAATATTCATTTGATGTACATTACCTTTGCGAATACATATATGATCTTACCCAGATAAAGCAGTCATTGGCCCTGCAAGGAAAATTGTGTGTTGTCACAAGTAGGTGTTTTCTTTCTTTATATTCTCCTGTTTTATAACCTTTTTAAGTAATTTTGAAATATATTTTAGAGAGATATGTACATATAGTTATAGAAAATGATTCATTGCCATTGATTTTGTGGCCATATGATTCTTTGTA
This sequence comes from Ruditapes philippinarum, assembly GCF_026571515.1. NCBI lineage: Eukaryota > Metazoa > Mollusca > Bivalvia > Venerida > Veneridae > Ruditapes > Ruditapes philippinarum. The sequence goes on from NW_026857221.1 coordinate 263,076, forward strand.
CTAGTATATATTATTTTTGTAAGTTTCCGATATTTTACTTGTTTGCTGTTTTGTATTAATTGTATGTACACGTTTAATTTTGATCAGAAACATTTGTTAACCTTTAACCTGCTGAATTTGCATAATGAAAATCCATTGCTTTGACTTTTGTACAGTCTATTTGTCATTTAAGTGACTTCAATATCGAAATGCAAAAATTGAGTAAGGAGCCTAATCATTCTGTGGTAATGTGCCGGCTGGCTTGACTGTACACAAGCAACACATTAGGCTCAATCACTTTAGGTTCTAGACGATCGAGGGTTAAAGCTCAAACTTATTTAAAAGCTTATTCTACCATATGATGATGATACCATTCAGCAAAGAATTGTCATGATGTTTCCTCCCTAAAAAAATGATGTTCTGCTAGTAATGGTATTAATCCTTACATGTACAACTTGCTTAAGAGTGTTCCTTAATTGACATTGATAGAAACTTTTACAATAAGAACCAAATTAACCAACAAACTCGACCTGCAGCAACATGTGATGGCTTACATTAAATATTTTGGGGTACTTTAACCCTTACCACCTGAATTTAATGGATGTATTCATCTTTCAATCTGGATATTACTTTAAGGGGGATTTTTTTTTCTTCAAAATATTGTTCTGACTGAAAAGCACACATAGGGAGACCAAAATCAGCTGTCAGTTGATGGTCATCTTCAATGGTTGCATGGGTAGATTCTTTAACTGCAAGCAGGCAAAGGGTACATGGCCACAGTAACAGGACATGAGCATGAATGAATTCTAGATTAGGCACTCTTGTGTCACTTGGTTCCAGTAATTGATAGGAATTCACTTGGTAAAGAGCATTGGACTAAGTGACATGACTGGAGGTTAAATTTGATATTCTGCAGCCCATTGGTAGGTAGTGTTAAATATTGAAATCCTATAAAATTATCAATTGATTTTTGTCTAGAATTTTATTTAATGATTTTGCGCAGCTTTTTGTGTCTTATTTTTCCTGTTTAATAAAGAGTAACCCAAAAAGCAACAAATCAAAATTTCCTTTTAGAAATGTATATAATAATAGTTTCCCATTAAGTTTAATAGGATAATTTTTTGTTGTATGAAGGAGTTTCTAATACTTATTTAAAAGCAATCTTTGATAATTAAGTGAAGGAAAACAATAATCATGAAGTGGTTTAAGGAAAAGACTTCGCGGCAGTCTGAATCTTGATGAGTGATTATGAAAAAGGAACAAAGATATAAAAAAATATATGAGGAAAAAAAATGCAGAGAAATATACTGAGCATGCTAGATATATTAAATTGACAGAGTTTACGTGAATTATCATAATAGCTCCACATAAATTTGGCGTCCCTTTCCCATTTTGTCTGCAAAGTTGACGATTTTGTGCAATTTCAGACTATGATATTAATTATTAAGATATAATTTTTCTCTGGAATAATTTTGAAGACATATAGACAAGTGGAGCCTGGGTGATTATTGCCGAATTTTGCTTCTTGACTTCGGAAGAATTCTGAACTGTTATGTTCGTGATTTATGTATCGTGTTATCTTAAGTCAATTTAGAAGAATCGTGCATATTTGAATCGGTGATTGTCTCTATGTAACTGAAAGTTTAGCACTTTTTGCTATGGATTTGTTTTGATAAGTTCACTTTTATGGTATCATCTCTTGTATCTTTGTTATATCAATGATACCACCCTTCGCCTTTAATTTCTTACTTAATTGATCCGCGAAAAACAAAAACAGGCGACCAAAATGTTATTCAAAGCTATACAATCGAGGGGCACAAGGGGCCAATAATTATTAATGCATTTTTTCCTGTCTTAAGGTTAGTAAACTAACTGGCTGACTGTCTAAGTATCTTCTTTTTTTTTTTTTACTAAATTGTGATAAACCTTTTGAACTTTTTGAGTTTCGAGAAATGTCCCATTTTCAATTTTTGGGATATCAAAAATGAAACTCATAATTGATAGGTCAGCCAACAGTACACTTGTAGAGCCTGCAGATCTAAGGTAAGACAGATGTTCAGGCTGGCCTGGCTGTATACTGGTGGCATAGGCTGCTCACGTTCATTACCGGCAGGGTGACAGTTAATTTGATATGGTTTATCTGGCTGTAGAAATGCTTTATTTGAAATGATACCTAAATCTTGAATATGACATTATCAGTAAATGGTCAATAGTCATTATATAAACCCCTCCGTAATTGAAACATGGCTTAAAAGCCCCTTTTCTTTAAGCCTTTTATCCATTTATCAAATGGTGATATCTAACAGATTGAAGGTGAAACTATCCCCTGTCAACCCTACTTAAATTTCTATCCTTAAATCTTGATCATTAATATTGCCGATACTTATGTCATGTAAAGAGAGTGTCTGATTGGCTACTTAAGCATTTGTACAAGAGACTTATAAGTGAACAAATTGTTAACAATTGATCAGATTCATTTGGAATGGATGGTATTTTAAATTTGTTTATTAAGTTTGCATTGCCGGATATTTGGACAACTTGAGATTTGGTAATGTTAAGGTTTTTTATTCCCTGTGTATTAAGTGCTACTTAAATTGGCAATTAATTGAAACAATAGTGTTCTTTTTCTCGATTTAGTTATTGAGAGGGCTGCACATTGTAGGTTCGATGAATATTTAAGTGTTTTTCACTCGTACTATGAAATCAGTATTACACAGTATTGGTTACTTAAGCCTCAATCATTTGTTTCCTTAAAAGAAAACAATAATTATAAACTAGTGGTAAATAGTCCCTCCAATTATTTTTCTTTCGGGGAAAGTAAATAAAAAGTAAATTTTTGTACTTTTGAGTACAATGATGTCTTTGTCAAATTTATGGATAGTGAAAATGTTAAATGACTTGTGATTTGTAAAAAAATAAACATTTATCATTTTCGTTAATGCAACCTCTAATTATGAAAGAACTAATTGAATTTCAGTATGTATATATAAATTATATATTGGAGTCAATTATCAATGGAACTGCGGAACACAGTAGTAAATTATGAAACATAAGACTTCATAGCAATTTCTTATATCATTGAAACTTGCTCAGATTAAGTTTTAATAATTAAAATATCATCAATTTTATACTTTAATGTGATTTTCTAACAGGGTAATGTATAGGAAACTGCAGTGTGTTTGATGTAGATGGTATATAGATAGAGTTCAGGCACCATTACTTTACATTATATAATTACAGTTTGATTAATTTACATACATAAATATAACTACTACATGCATCTTTAGTCAAACTGGCCTATATATATCTTTTATTCCTCCATTGAATGAAGAGCAGATAATTGAGATCAGGGAGAGAGCAAGGGCTTTGGACTGTAGATTAAGATGAGTTTAAGCTTGGACCAAAGCAGTTAGACTGTGCTGGGTTTGGGCACTAACTATGGTCATAATAGGCTGGACACCTTGAAAACTTGACAACGGTTAGAAATAATGATTTCGAGAATGTACTCTTGTCAAACCCTCTCCATGTGCTTGGTCTGTCACCATGTTCTTGGTTATCTGGTTCCAAAAGTATTGGCAATCAGCAAAGCTAAACTTGCACAATGTAGTTTAAACAAGGCCCAAACACTGCTGTGGAATGGTGATGGTTTGTTTGGAAAACTATTGTATTATATACCATTCTTCCTCTTCCATTATCTTGTACATAATGAAAGTAAACTGATTGGCTGAGAAGAAACAATTGTAAAGTATAATATTGACAATAATCTTGTATTTTTCTAGGAATTATATCATCATGTCAAGTTGTAGTATATAGAGAATAACATGCTACTGTCTTTTGATATCAATTTTATCAGGCTCGGCTGATATGGGCTAGAAAGGGCGAGGCTTGCCGAGCCCTTTCTGCCCATATCAGCCGAGCCTGATAAAATTGATATCAAAAGACAGTAGCATGTTTTTCTATTTATCATGTATTACATAATAACTGTCAAAATAACAAAATAATCTACTTTTAAATAGCGAATTTCGTTAAAAAGGGGGATTTTTGTTCAAAGAAATAATTCATGAAAACAAATTCTTCCGCCCCTGAAACTTAGAATTTGTAAATGGCGGCCATTTTTTTCTTTCGACTCGGATTAAAGATACAACAGAATGTAGGCCTAATACAATAAAATTCTTACCTTTAATTTAAACAACGATCCAATTCCACTTAGAATCACATAAACTAAACTTTACTGCAATTTTTGTCTTGAATTGTCAAATTCAAAAGTTCACGATAATTTCAACCAAAGAAAAGTCAAATCGGCAATCAAACACAAGCTACACAAACATGCGTCTTATTTTTTTAAACAAAACAATTTGTTCACTTATTAAATTATAATCCGGCGAAATAAAGTAAACATTTACAATTTCTCAAAGAAAATCGTCCAGCTTGTTTGTTATGATTACATGTATACAGTATAGTATGACGTGAACATCGATGATGTCATTTGCAATATAAATTATGACGTCACTTCATTTAGTTGGTGCTAAAACTATTCGCTATCTAATTTATTCGTAATTGAAATCGAAATAATTAATAAATAAATATCGCATCTTGATTCAAGATTTGTAAGGGTATGAGATTACATTGTAGAATTCACATGCTGATGAAAATGAGAATATAAGCAATTGAAAAAAAGTCCGTTAAAATGGGCGGGGCTTATTTTTGATATCAGGTTACTGACCTGATATCAAAAATAATTATCAGGCAAGTGTTATCGGGCAGTTACCATAGCAGTTGCATGATAAAATTATATATTTCACTTTTCCTACCAAGAACTTGAGAATAATTAGGTTCTTCCTTTAGCAACCAATAACTCATTTGATCCACTGTTCTAAATAGACATATTAAAAGTTGTTTCAATTGAATGGCCCTATTTATTTCAAGTCGAAAGAACAATTACAAAATGATAATCTTGTGGTGACGTAATTGAAGTTTTCCAGTTTTGCCTTTCTATTTCATTTTTTTTTCAATCGGTCGTAATGTTCTTTTTTTTTTACTAAATATTTTAATGAAAAATAACTTAAAGTGTGAATTTTTTTTACTTGTTGTTGTTTATAAAAAAATGAAGAAAGGCACATTATACCTAAGAAAAATTTTTTTTCCTTCTTTAAAAAGGGATAACAATTTTATAACATTTATATAAAACTTAATTACTTCAATAATGTATTATTATATAAGCTAGTTTAAATTAAAATGCTCAAAAAGATGCATTGATCAAGATGGGTTATTTATGTGTGGATAAAAAGTTTAACTTAAATAAGTATATTAATCACTATATATATATTTGTTTTTACTTATTTATAACCCTTATAGTACAGAAAGCATCTGTCTAAAGTAGATTAACTGTGTGCCTATCATATATATTAAACTTGGTACTAGTTAGATCTAATATTTCAATATTTTTTACATACACCTTTTGTATTAAACATGCACAATCATTCAGGCCTGATAATGGATGCAGATAGATAGAAATTTAATCGTTGAACGTTACCTCTATGCAAATTACTTTAGCTTTTCATCAATTTCAATGGCTTCTTGATAAATGATATTATAGTTTGTAAGCACAATTATATTAAATTTCATTGGAAAAATTGTCTTCCAATAGCAACCAAAGTTATTTCAATGTTTAAGATTTTAAATATTAAAAATAGTTAAAAATAGCTTTAAAAAACATCAAATCACCTCTAAGGTGTAAGGATATTAAAGAGCTGCAAAATTGCAAAAACATGTATGAAGAATTGCTTATCCCATAGCGTGCTGAATTTTATAAATGTACATGCCTGTTTTTTTCAAAACTGTGCATGGACATAAAGATGAAAATAAAATGTTGGTCAGTCAACATCTGGCTCTTCACAGGTGTGCAGGCTGGCCTGGCTCTATAAGGTCGTGGCAAAGGCCAATCATTTTTGGTGTCAGCAAGGTATGGGTCAAGGGCACTAAACTAATTTTTGTAACTAATTTGTCTCTCATTTAAGTTATTTCAATGTTTAACTAAACTTTCTGTTTTTCTGCCCTATAATAATGATAAGAGTTGTGGTTCTTAAAATGCATTTAAATCATGTTGTGTGTACAGTTACTTCCCTTTACTGTTGAAGAGACCCCGTAAACTTCAGTCTTATATGCAAAGCTGTAAATTTGATTTGAGATTTACAGAGTTTAAGTTCTTGTAATTTCAGTTTTTTATTAGAGTTACTCCCCTTGAAAAAATATTTGATTTAGACTATAGGGAATTTTCTGTCAACTTGAAAGAATATAGTAAGTATAATATTGATCATATTTAAGTACCAGGGTATAATGAATGGGGTGAAAAAAACAACACACTCTTGCTTATATGTAATACACATGTAAATATTTGCAATTCTTATAAACTCTGAAAGTCTTCAACTAACGGTTGTTCCAGTCTGACTCAATACTAAATAGAATATAAATTTCAATAAACCATACTGTTTGAGTCAGGATAATCACTGAAAAAAATATTTATTAGCAACTTGAGAGCTTTGTGTTAAACGATACAAAAATAGACGCCAGATCCGGTACAAGAATTCCTTCAGTAAATCTAAATGAAATTGATAGTCTTATCTATGTTTTTCTTATCAATTTATTTTAGGTTATATGAACTTCACTCCTTTGTTCGGATCATTACGATTGATTAAAGTAGGGCATCAGATCGCATAGTTTTCGATGAAACAGCCCTTTATCAAGCCAAAATTTCCCAAACATATCAATTTAATGCAAATCACATTACTGGTATAGGCACAGTCTAGCTCTATCAAAGGATGGCTAATCAGAGGTGTTTAAGCTACTGCCAAATTTCTTGTTATTTTTTTTTTTTTTGGTTGCTTCTGTTATTGATTGATTGATAGGCAGAGCCTGGAAAAATCAGAGCCGCGGCTCAATGATGAGACAGTGAGTGCAAAATCTTTTTGTTTTTTCTTTGATTGGTAATTGAACACACTTGATGGGTGGTTTTTTTCTACAGGAAGAAAGACTTTAATGTTGTTATAATGGCCTGATTTTTTACTGCCAAGTTCATTGACATTATGAAGTGTCTAAAGTCCAATGTCTATTTAATTAGGCAAAATTCAGAAATACTAAAAGAGTGTTAATCTGCTGTACAAGATTTATGATAAGTTGAATTAGTTTTTATTAACTTTGCTTATACTTTATAATTAATACAAACAAACAACAGAATAATCTAAGACTACCTTGGTGCTTATTATGAACATACAGTCAAATCTGTAAATATAGGCCATCCAAAGAACATTCAATGTGGCCTTTATGGACAATTGGTCTTAAATATACGAAGTTTACTCTGTTCTATTTTTATCAATGTAGGTTTGTCAAAGAGTGGTTTTTATTAAGAGGGTGGTCTTTATTTGGAAGTGGTCTATAAATCATAATATTTAATTGTGCTGTTTTATTAAGGTGTGACTGTATTACAATATTGTCATGTTATACATAAATGAACAGAATTATAAGACAATAATCTGATAATACAAATTTTAGATGATCCTGTAATCAAAATTTGATATGTTGAATCATATGTTAATTGGAAAAGCTATAAATTATATTATCGAACTTTCGTGTTTGTAATTTAACCATTCTTAAATGTATGATTGGTAATGATTCGGACACTGGACCTCTGCTATACAAGTGTAAGAATATTATATGGACATTTACTCTTAATGTTTGCTCAGATGACAAATGCCACAATGAAAATTTCTGAAATTTGGGAAAAAAACACCTGGAATCTTAGTGATGAAAAAAAAAAATGTTTTGACATTAAACATTTAGGATTCAGTTACTGTCTCTAACCTTCCAAATATGATAATTGTTTGTGTACTTTTAGATTCAAACCTGCTTTAGACCATCAGTTTAATGTTGTTTTTTTCTCCTCCTCAATGTACCTAGAATTGATCTCTGTTATTATCCAAGTGAAGCACGTCCATCTTGATTGAACAAATCTGTAAAATTTGTAAGGCTAATAAGAAAGTTGGTGGGTGATTAACTTTTGGCATTAGTTAAAACAGATGTATTGTTCAGAGTTTGTTTTCGAGAGATAATAATTAAACTTGTTCTCATATCCCCATTCTATCTCTACAGATTATCTATTATTGATTGTTCAGGCAAGAGAGGGTCACCAAAAATCTCAAAGGCGGAATTAATTTTATGGGATGGTATGTAATTAGAGAGACTAATTGGCATTTTTGAAATGATAAGTGAAGGGGGTGTAATCATTAAACTGTGATCTGGCTAATGTATTGAATTTTCATAGTAATGTTTTATGTCTCTATCTATTGTGTCCTTAAGTTGTTTTTTTTTAGTCTAACTTTGTGTCTGTGGTTTAAATTGATACAGCTCAGACAAAATATACAATTTATAGAAATATATACATAAAATTGTTACGATAAAACTAAAGGATTTGATTCTGAATGTAAGTACATATACTTCAAATTTCATTTAACCCCTTTAGTCTGCTGTCTGTCATTCTACCATTGGGAGCAGTGCAGATCATGATTAGTTGGCACAGCCATTCTGTCAGATCATGGTCTGCACTGTTTCCTATTCAGACAATACATATTGTTAAAAGAATTTAAACTGATTGGATGATTTTGTTTAAATTGAAAGAAGAACAAAACCATTTAAGATATTTAGCCTGATAAGCATTGTTTTCAACTTTTATACTTATACATATCATTTTAGTTAGCGACTTAAATAAATCTAACAGCAATTACAGAAAGTTCATGTATAGGTACTGAAATACTTTTTGATTGATGTTGTTGAGACATGCATTTTCATGAGTTTATTCAAGTAAATAGAAGCTGGTATGTTGCAGAGTTTTTCATTAAGTACTGTGCAGTGAGATATCTGGTGCCTTCATACCTCATGTAAAGTTCTGTGCCATGAGATATCTGGTGCCTTCATACCTCATGAAAAGTTCTGTGCCATGAGATATCTGGTGCCTTCATACCTCATGAAAAGTACTGTGCCATGAGATATCTGGTGCCTTCATACCTCATGTAAGTACTGTGCCATGAGATATCTGGTGCCTTCATACCTCATGTAAAGTTCTGTGCCATGAGATATCTGGTGCCTTCATACCTCATGTAAAGTTCTGTGCCATGAGATATCTGGTGCCTTCATACCTCATGTAAAGTACTGTGCCATGAGATATCTGGTGCCTTCATACCTCATGAAAAGTTCTGTGCCATGAGATATCTGGTGCCTTCATACCTCATGAAAAGTTCTGTGCCATGAGATATCTGGTGCCTTCATACCTCATGAAAAGTACTGTGCCATGAGATATCTGGTGCCTTCATACCTCATGTAAAGTACTGTGCCATGAGATATCTGGTGCCTTCATACCTCATGTAAAGTTCTGTGTGCCATGAGATATCTGGTGCCTTCATACCTCATGTAAAGTTCTGTGCCATGAGATATCTGGTGCCCTCATACCTCATGTAAAGTTCTGTGCCATGAGATATCTGGTGCCTTCATACCTCATGTAAAGTTCTGTGCCATGAGATATCTGGTGCCTTCATACCTCATGTAAAGTTCTGTGCCATGAGATATCTTGTACTTCCATACCCCATACCCCATGTCATATCTCCACCAGTTAAGCTGAGAAGTTGCTGTTTATGACCTTTGTATATTACAGTGTTTCTTAATTTTGCCACACTGCAAAACGTTATATATTAAAAATCCGGAGTAAGTTTTTATTCTTAATCAAATCTTTTAGATTCCATCACAGAAAGCTAAACAGAATGTCCTTTATACCATTTTGTATCTGGCAAAGAATTTACCTATCAAAACTCAAGGTTTTCATGTAATTTGTTTGGCATTTATAATCAGTCAAAGGCAGTACCATTTGTTAAACCAAGTCAGAAAATAATAAATGAGGAAAACTTGTTATCCAGTATTTCTCCCCCCTTCAATATATGATGATATTATTTAGTGTCAAATACACTTCACAACATCTCTGCAAGTTTCTACATCTTAGATAACCTATCTACAACAGTTCCCAACTAATTGGCAATCAACATCAAGCCTATTCTCTTCACAAATATAATAAAATAGATCCTTAATTCTCTATAAAGATTACATTGTTTTCCCCTATCTATTTCTTGATATATTAGCCATTCAATATCTTAGTATCTTTGGGTTTGAGATTAAGAAAATATATATAGGTTAGGTCTAATTAAAACTGATTGCTGCTTTTACAGTATCATCATCATCCCCATCATCATATCATTTTCATCTTTTGGGATATTGACCTAATGCCATGTTTTTGGTTTATATGTAAGTGTGGTTCTGTTGAGATCACTTTGTATAAAGAAAGCCTAGTGTTGTTCAACACTGTTCACTAACTAATCGGTTTTGATCCATACAGTATGTCAGTGATTGGAACTAGAGCTGGAACATAGAGAGGAATTAAGGTGAAGGGGTCAGCTGAGGACATGCTATAGGATAAATCATGTACCTTGTCAATACACATCTGATAAGCATTGAGGCTTTCTCCCCCCACTGCACTGCTGTAAATTCCTGACAAGTTCATAATAATGTTATCTGAGGACAAGAAATTGAGATGTTGTTGCTGACCTCTGGCTAGAATCTATGTTTAATATTATCAATATTTTCAAAGACTTAACACCAAGATTTTAGACAATCATATAAATTGGGGTAGGGAGGGATTAAAAAAATGTTGATGATTTGAAATTGCATGTTGATTTGAATTTGTAACAGACATAAAAGTCATTGGTAGCAGTCAGTTTTATACCTGGTTTTAAATAAAGCAGAAAATGTATTTATTATAGCTTTATACTTGTGCAGTGACATCATGTACGCTTTTTTACAGAATTTCTAGGGTAGGGCAAAAATACTTTGGACAATACTGGTTGAAGTTTCTATAATGATGCTTGTTAGTTACCGTTTGAAACTAAATTGTAAAGTTCCTTCCAAGTGGTCCATTTTTAATAGGATTTTGATGACTTATATTTGATAATGATAATATTTTTTTTAAGACATTCTCAAGTGCATTAAAGTTTCATGTAACATTTTAGTAGTTGCAATTGGATACGAAGGAGCGTGACTTAAAACTTATAGATAATGTATAAAGACAACCGAATCTTTGCCGAGTGATAAATAAATATACACTGAATCTGTGCCTGGTGTAAATTAATTCAGTTCAAATTCATACTGATCAAATTTTATCTAGCAAATCGTGTATTGTCATATTAGATTTATATTTTAGCAAACTTGTCGGGTGACGTTCTCAACTTTCAAGAGGAGGATGCATCCTTATAAATCTATGTATTGTCATTCACGATTGGACGGTTGACGATTTTCACTGATAATTTTCTGTCTGATCGATTTTGGTATTTTGTCAAAAATTTCACCCGCAGAGTGGCGTTTATTTGATTGTCGTGGTGACAAGGGATAGATTGCTTTGAGATTTAATGAACAAGAAAAGGTATTGTAAAGATTTTATAAGATTTCTCGATAATGATCGTTGTTACATAGATAGTTACCGATTGAAAAATGTTACCATAGCGATCATACTGTGCAATTAAAATATATTGATTTTTGAACAAGAAATAAAAAAAAAAGTGTTCTACTTTCAAAGTTTTCTGGATTAATCAGAAATTCACAAATTAATAACACTTTGTTGACTAATATGGGTTTTTTTCAAGATTATAAAGTATGATTTTGATTTAAATTTTGTACTTGATTGTCATTGACACATGGACTTTATTGATACATTGTTGTGAAAGGAAAAAGTAAAAAAGGTAACTAACTATATACTTAATATACAATCTTAAGTTTAATTAATTTGATACACACAAACAATATACATGTAATGTTGATGCTGACATAATGTTTTATTTTGTACATGATACACTGATTAGAACATCAGCTGTATATGTAGGAATAAATTTATTGGAAAAATAAAATTGAGTGCACATGTAAGTTGATGGTTTGCAATAAAATATAATTATGAAATGAAGTAATATGTAGGCAATATAATAGAATATATTATTGCTGAATGAATATAGCCTCGTTCTTGAGAACAAACATTATTTATTCTCCAACGAAAATATTTTTCGATTATTTTTTTAAAGAATTTTTGGAAGGAGAATATGATTTATGCTGTAACTATTTTAAGTCAGTCCAAATCAATGCTGTAACACTGTTGATCTATTATTAACTGATTATATGTTTATTGTGCAGAAGGCCTGCTGTTTTTCATGCTTTCACCTGTCTTTTGCCAGACATTTTGGTTTAAACATATTTATTTAAGCTCGATTGCGAAACAAGTTCTTGCAACTTATATTAATCACTTTCGAGTCCGCTTCCTGGAACCAACCAGTACTGGTGTCATATGAAGAAACATGGTCGTGACCCGAGTAGGGCTCGAACCCATGATCTCTGGGTTGAGAGGCAGACACCTTAACCACTAGGCCACCTCTCCCCTTCAAATGCCAGACATTTTATGCTGAGAGACATAATTTGGGCTCTCCATGTTGTGCTGTCTTTTTACCCTATTTTACTTATCAGCTGTTTTGTTATGCTGTTACACTGTTACTGTCCACAGAGCTGTTGTTTTTATGCTTGAATTGTTTATTTGTTTTTTATGCTAAGAAATGGTCAGTGCTTGCATTAAATTAAAAATTAGCATTATTTAATTAATATTTCTTAAATAAATTATCTAACGAAAATTTATTTAGGCCAAACAAGTACAAAGCATGATGATCAGACAGAGTACCGGCTGATCTTGGTCTGCACTGGTTGCATTGATAGAATCCATAGAGCTGTTATTTTATTTAAATTTTTCGAATGCCGGAAATGTAATTAGTTCTGGCACAACTATAGAACCAGATCTGCTCAGTTTTAATTACAAAAAACAACAGGCAATTTCAAATTCTAAAGCTGGACAAGTTGATTATTCAGTAAAGGTAACATAATCTGTCATTATAATCATGCTGTTCTTCTAATCATGTCTCAGTTTTGTAAGTTTTTGATTTTTAAAAGACCATGAAAATTGTCTTTTGTGCGTCAGGATAAGAGGATATCTTACGAGCTGTCATTTTATCATTAGATAGCAGTTGCTGTCTATTTAACACTGTGTATACAGTTGTAATTGTTTTAACGTAGTTGCTGTCGTTTTAACAGTATGTCTAGTTGCTGTCATTTTAGCATGATGATTGTCTGTTTGCTGTCATTTTATCATTATATGAAGTTGCTGTCATTTTAGTATTATGATTGTCTCGTTGTGTCATTTAATCATTATATGAAGTCTAGTTGTGTCATTTAATCATTATATGAAGTTGCTGTCATTATTTCATTATGATTGTCTAGTTGCTGTTATGTTAACATATTATGTCTAGCTGTTGTCATTTTAACAGTATATGCAGTAGCTGTCATTTTATCATTATATAATAGTTGTCATTACAATTTTTTGGCATGAAAAAAAGGGAATGAAAAAAATTGAAAATTCTTAGAAATTAACAGTTACTAATCATAAGAATTTCCTTTTCTAATAACAGTGATTTATAAAGTTATAATTAGGCTAGTTACAGAAGTTTTACTTAACGATACAAGGATTAAAACTTCATTTAAATATTGATCCTAGTCGGCTACTTATTGCGTCGTTATTTAATTGACAACTAAAACTTCCTTTTAAATTTTCCAATTTCTATGGTGATCGTCTGTGGTATAAAAACTGATCTATTCAAGGTATTTGGTTATAATAGTGGTCAAAGTACTGTAACTGATTATTGAAAAAGGAGGTAGATGCATCGTTCTTCAACCAAACTCTAATTTACACGTATAGATTTCAAAATTTTATAATAAAGGTTTAAAACGTTTCCATGCATATCAAAAGATCGATCAGATTTCGGGGTGAAAAATGGAATTCGACCTTTTAAAGATAATGTATTCAAAGGTACGAATAGATTGTTTGTGTATAGATATATTGATGCGAGATGGTGGCAGGTATCGGTAAACACGATGGTCGCAGCTGTGCGAAAATTAAAAAGTAGGAAGGACTTTTGTTCCAAGTGATAGTTGCGGAAAATGATAAACGGCATTAATCAGTCGTAAAACTTGCTGCACGATGTGTTTAACAGAAACTTAAGTCTCTTGAATCAAGAAATAAGATGTTTCCCCATTGAACTTAAATTCTTCCTTTTTTATTTGACTGTTAAAACCATTGTTGTATAAGTCTTAAGCTCTATATTTCTACAATTAAAAATCAAGTAAAGGAAAATGCAAATTTTATGTTCTGAAATTCTACCCGATTGAGATTGAAATTCATTTCTTTCGGTAAATATTGGATGTTTCTTTTGAATATGTGATACAGCAGACATCCCAGTGTCATTTTAAAGATCATTGGGTTTCAATAAAAATGCTAAACCATCGCTATAAAATTGCAAAATTTGTTGATCTACGCATTTATTGCGATATCGTACACTTCAGCATCTTCCGTTGACCTGATTTAATGAGCATGTATTCAGTATCGTCCCATTGTAATGAATCTTTTGTAAAATCCAATACCCTCGTAACAATGATTGATTTCACACTGTTCAACCTCCCGTCACATACCTATAGTCTCGATTTTTAAAAATGGATCAAAATAGCTATTGTCAGTGATTTCCCCACATGCACACAGGTGCGAAAGTGGCTTTTTTAATGAATAATGTGCTCCTGCATTAACGATGGAATTTCCACATAATGGTTTAATTTCTTTCGTTCATAGAAGATTTGAATGCTTTAAGGAAGGTGTGTCTCTTTGCTCCCTTAGAAAATGTCAGAAAAAAGATGTCAGTAAAACGTAACTATTAGTAAGACTTTATGTCTGCTAATGTTTCAATTAAAATTTCAATCCAATTATAGTTTTCAAAAAGGCATAACCTTATGTTCTGTCTCTACCGAGCATGTGTTTTGCTTCTATAGAAAGATTGAAAGTGAATTAAATCATGTATTAGATTCTATTTTCTATATAGTGATTGTGGGAGGATTCTTAAGACATTTAAAACTTTAAAATTATATCAAATTTAGTTTCTGAATATTGATTAGGTTGGAAATAATGATTTGATTCATTAATTTGTCTTTTGCCAGGGTGAATTTTAGTTACATTTTAAGCCATAAAAAACTGAACTCCTAAATGAACTTGACTAGTTATTTTGAAGGAAATGTCTATAAGTGATTAAGATAAAAATTTAAAAGTAGTCAGCCAACAGTATAGAGCCTGGTCAAACTGCATGGATGTGCAGGTTGGCCTACAAGTGGCAAATGGTTCTAGCAAGTTAAACTTTTGAATACAGTGATAAAGTGACTTGCCTGTGTTACCTGTTCAACCTTCACATCACACTTTAGTTTGAGGATGTTAGTTTTATCATTTTCATATTTAAGTCACTTTAATGAACAATAAAAAGTCTCTTTAATGAACAAGGGACAGTTGCAGTTTCATAGCAAGGCAACTTTTAGGCAAGTGCATTGCATAAATTTAGCGAGGGAAAGGTTTACTTTAACATTAAATATTTCGTATTTTCTACTTTCAGAAAGAACTTGATTCGACTGCCACTGAACTGGCCAACAGACAAGACGAAAGTGATGCTTCCAGAAAAAAACTTGTAGAACTTAGCCGAGAATTTAAGAAGAACACACCTGAGGTAAGATAGATTGCAAAAAAAGAGATATTGAAAAACTTTGTCATAGCATCTTTGAATAATGCTATATTTCATCCTTATCCCACTGAATCTAAATAATGGACTTGGCCTGCTTTGAATTTGGAACAGTCCATTTTATGTCTTAAGGTATTTCAGTATCAAAATTGTGTTACTAACAGAATGAGAGCCAGCATGGTTTGACACTTCACAGAAGTGCAGTTGATGGCACATTCTAGGTTTTTGTTGGCACTAGCAATGGGAGTGACCATGGGATAAATAACTTAAAAACATCCTAAACTTAAACAATGTCAAGACTGGTATCATGGGACAATTTTTGAATATGATTGTGTCCCCTTGTGGCAAAGGGGTTGCCTTTAATGGTTAAGGCTTACGGTAAGAATTGCAGCCACCGTCTGTCCCTGCATAATTGTATAAGTTGACTAAATAGATTCCAATAACTGTAGTTTATGCATCTCTTTACTTCAGCAGGTGAGGTGGTTTTGACCTTGAAGTTTGTAACACCCTAGATTAGCCAAAATCATCTTTCCTGTTTTGGCACCATATGACCTATACTGTGTTGATAGGGTTTATTGATTGATAAATAAGCCACGTCAAGACAAAACCAACATAATGGGTTTGCGAGCAGCATGGATCCAGACCAGCCTGCGCATCCGCACAGTCTGATCAGGATCCATGCTGTTCGCTTACAAACTCTATAACAAGTAGAGAAACTGATTGCGAACAGCATGGATCCTGATCAGACTGCGCGGATGAATGAATTTACACTCTAGAGTTATCTCCCACTTGTGTATTTCACTAAAGTGCATTGGAAAGATATGTTTATATTTACGAAACAATATAAACTTGTTCAATATGATAACTCATATCTTTGTACATCATTACCACAGTGCAAGACTATTGTAACTGTATAATAAAACAAAAACAAAAAGCGGACAAAAAATGCAATAGAACAGCATGGTGATGAAAAAAAAAAAATCTTTTTTTTTTTGATCACCCACAGAAGTTTTCTACTAAATAAATTGCTCTTTGCTTGAACACAAACATTTCTATAGTACAAGCTAAATGAATTAACATCTCTTATATAGTACAGTTTAGGCATAATTCCGCCTGCAAACGAGATTTTTACTGGTAATTTGAAGGGGGAAACTTCTTTTTCAAGCACTTGATCATAATTATAAGATTTCTAACTTCTTTGTATAAGGAACATAGCATCAGTGTTAACATTCAATATATGTTTGATTTTAATGCGTGAAACACTCGTCTAAAGTGTAATAATTTCAAGTGCATATTTTCCTTCCACATGTGCATATCATTATATATGGGTTTAGAGTTTGTATATAATCCATTGAAAGATCTTGTGTTGTGATTGAGTAGAAAATAATGAAGTCATTGTGATTTTCAAGTAAGAAAAGTCTTGGTCAGCAAATAAAACATTTAAAATCTTTAAAAAAAAATGCAGTGCATTCCTGGCATAATTTAGTCAAATGATTCAATGGTTGATTTAGACAATGTATTATGACAATTAGTCTGGTTTAAAAAAGTTGAGTAGTTAAGTAAAAACTTATCATGTAAAATGCATCAAAATTATTTTAGTAGAATATATATTATTATTTGGTGTTCATTAATCAGGGTTTTCATGTGGGTAGGGCCCCTGCAGTGGCTGATTCAGCTATGCTTGAATAATTTTCAAAATGGGTTGCAACACTGAGCATCAAGTAATGTTTTGTATTTTCAATGTTTTTTTCCTTGAATATGGTAAATAACTTAGTTACTTAGTAATTTGGAAAAAAAAAAGAAAGCAACAAAATAAAACAACAGTACAACATAAATATTACCAATATCCATCAAGAAAGACAACTCTGCTAAAACTTCATTTAGAATTATCTCCCTTTATTCCCAATGCGTTTTGCATGACTTTAGATATTTGAACTAAACAAATGTGCTGTTCAATATCCTTTGTTATTATCATTTATTATTTCTTAGTCTTTTAAGTATTTCATCAAGATTTTCAACAAGAAAATCATGTTGTTGTTGTTGCTTCTGCTGCACAAAAAAAAAAACCCATGACAGAATTCAGAATTTGTTAGAAGTACTTGCATGACAGATTCAGTTAATCAAACAATTAGAGTGATGTAAATTTCCTTCATTAGAAGGTATGTGAATAAACTTACAATGACAACAGGATATAGATAATTGACAGTGTTGTTGCACAACTGTACATTCTAGGCATTTCCTAGTCAATTTTGTGAAAGATATCAATATGTATCACTTGTGCAACATAAATCAAAGCACAAAACATTCAAACATAATGTGGTAAGTGAATTAGATAGATTTGAAAGTGAATTGTGGGAGTATGACAGGACGGTCTTGTACATGATAAACAAGCATGCATTCGTTTGTTTTTATGGAAAACACTTTACCGGAAATCTGTTCTCTATCTTGTTATAGCACTTTGTCACAAAATTAAACGGGGCGTCAATGGCCGAGTGGTTAAGGTCGTAGACTTCAAACCACTTGCCTCTAACCGCTGTGGGTTCGAATCCTGATAGGGACTTTGGATTCTTTCATGTGAGGAAGCTATCCAGCCAGCTTACGGAATGTTTGTGGTTCTTCTCAGGTGCCGAATCGTGCCTGAAATAATGCACGGAAGGGCACCTGAGGTCTTCCTCCACCAGTAAAGCTGGAACGTCGCCATATAACCTATAATGTGTCGGTGTGATGTAAAACCCAATCAAAACACAATCAAACATGTATCAATGTACCAAATTTAGAATGCAAATCATCAGCAGTTTTGTGACAAAGTGGTTCAGGACTCTGACTTTAAACAACTTGTTCATCTATTCACTCTGGGTTTGAAAAACCTCAAGGTTTGAAATTTCAGATTCTCTGTTCTGGATATTGTCCCACAAGCTTATAGAAGTTTGGTTATACTAGTCTGGACCTTCTTATGCCTGAAATATTGCAAGAAAGTGGGACCAGAAGCAATTCCCACAACAGTATATAAAACTATTTTATGACTTCTGTTTCAAATCTCAGTATTTTCATTGGTCAGTATACTTCCTGTGATGGTTTCTAACTATTCAAATACTTGAGATCTGAGTTTAAGCTTAGAAAAATTCTTTATAACCTTGGACCCTGCTGGTTCTCCAGTAAAGCCAACCAAAGAAGGAAAGCAAAAACTACAACAGTTACTAGGTTACATTCAAAGAATTTCCAATGTATAGATTTTCCTTAAGCCTCAATAAGGATAAGTAACTTTCTTATCATTCAAGGACAATGAGATAAAAACAGTATATCTGTGAAGTGCATAGTAAAAAATATGTAGTAATCCATCTTTTGTCTGAATAAATCTATACATCCTATGCAAGCCAGCCTGGCTTATCAGCATAGAACTCTCCATTTAATTTTTGCAGACATTAAACAAAGACACTTTACTCGACTAGGTACATTCAAATCAAACCCCTGTTGTGTTGTGCCAGTAAAAAATCGCTTTGAAATCAGTAGGCGGGGCAACGGCATTTCATGTTTTCTCAAGAATCAAGTCTCGTTTGCCACTAATTGAAATTATAGGATCTGCTCAAGGTAATAGGAACATTGAATTATCAACAAGTATATTTTGTATTGAAAAATATTTCTGGTAATTGATTCGTTTGAGATTTTATGCGTGTTTTTGATTTTAGGATAGATTAGCGTGGAGTTGTTCCACATATTTCCTGCTTTGTTTAACAGGGGGAAAAAGACGTAAGAAATGATTTATGGACTTTGCTTTGAATGCTTAATTCTGTAAGGCTTTTTATAAGAGGCCCTTCTACAATATAATAATGAGGTATAATAAGATGAACGAAGATTATCAATGTTAACAGAGCACCATAAGTTGATTGTGTTATAGTGGAAATCTATGTGTATAATTATGATAATCTATTAAGAAGTGTTTTGTATTAATCCTTTATTTAACCTCTAAAATAATATGTTTCAGGGGGAATTTTTTTTTATTTAATCAAGAAGTTCTGTTAATTCATTTAAATTTTATACAACCAAGGCATGTACTGGGATAAGCTTACTTTAGCTCAGTTATAATGTTTTTTTCATTCTTTGAGAAATTTAGATTTAAAATGTTCTTGCACATAAATTATTAATATAGCTTTATAATATAACTTGTAGGCTTTATGTTTGAGCCTAAGCTGTGAGACAGTCATTGACAGGTCATGGCCAACTGCACAAGTGACAGCCATTGTCAGGTCTTTGCCAACTGCGCAAGAGATAGCCATTGTCAGGTCTTTGCTAACTGCATAAGATTCAGCCATTGACAGATCTTTGCCAACTGCACAAGTGACAGCCATTGTCAGGTCTTTGCCAACTGCGCAAGAGATAGCCATTGTCAGGTCTTTGCTAACTGCATAAGATTCAGCCATTGACAGATCTTTGCCAACTGCACAAGTGACAGCCATTGTCAGGTCTTTGCCAACTGCGCAAGAGATAGCCATTGTCAGGTCTTTGCTAACTGCATAAGAGTCAGCCATTGACAGATCTTTGCCAACTGTGCAAGAGACAGCCATTGACAGGTCTTTGCTAACTGCATAAGAGTCAGCCATTGACAGGTCTTTGCCAACTGTGCAAGAGACAGCCATTGACAGGTCTTTGCTAACTGCATAAGAGTCAGCCATTGACAGGTCTTTGCCAACTGTGCAAGAGACAGCCATTGACAGGTCTTTGCCAACTGTACAATCATCAGCCATTGATAGGTTTATGCCAACTTAGAGGGACACAGTCATTAACAGATCATTGTCAACTGCATTTGACAGGTCTTTGCCAATTGCTCAGGACACAGCCATTGACTAAGGTCATTGCCAACTGCGCAGGAGACTGCCATTGACAGGTCTTTGCCAACTGCGCAGGGGATGGCCATTGACAGGTCATTGCCAACTGGTCAGTGAAAAGCATTTGACAAGTCTTTGCCAACTGCGCAGGAGACAGCCATTGACAGATCTTTGTCAACTGTACAGGAGACAGTCATTGTCAGGGTTTGCCAACTGCACAAGAGTAGCTATTGATAGGTCTATGCCAACTTAGAGGGACAGCCATTAACAGATCATTGTCAACTGCACAGAAGACAGCCATTGACAGGTCAATGCAGTCAAAGCCCATGCTCTTACCTAGTTTTTTGGAACCCAAGGCATTTAAGTCCTATGAAGTAACTATCAGCATAAAGATTCAACATACACTCAGCAGGTTAAAATGGAATTCAATTTTATTAGGAATTTACATGAAATTCTTTTATAAATTTGTTGAAATAGCCCTTGATCTGATATTAACACTGCCATGATGAATTTTAATGAATGGTTTGTATTTGGACAACCGTTTGTTTTCGAAAGGGTAGAAAGTAATTTTCAACAAAATATTGTAAATATTTACACATTTGTCCTACTATAATCTGTTTTGCTGTTTTGTGCAACCAATTTATCTGCCAGTTAAAATAACAATCAACTGAATTCTTCACAGTTAGTGTTAATCATAGATATGATTGAATAATGCTTGCATTCCTTCATAGTTCTTAAAAACTGCTTTCATTTATTGTAATTTGTTCAACATTTATTGTTGACAGCAGTAGAATCAGCCTGCTTCTCTGTGGTGTAGCGAGACACTTGTGTTTTAGATTGTTTTAGGTTTTTTTTTCCCTCGTACTTTCAAGTGCTACATTACCTATGGTTACAGACTTATAATCATCTATAAGTTTTGATGGCCCTGCGTGATCATTAACAGCTTTTGAATCTTGGAGGGTAAAACAGGGGGGGAGAGATTTGTAACAGCTTTATTATGTAATCTTCATTGTTGAATTGTCACCTTGTCCCATTATTTATATTACTTGACCCACTGTGCAGTTGTATTGTGTTAATATGAAGCGTGACATTGCTCTAATACCTGTTAACTATTTGATAAATAAGTGTAAAAGATATTTCTTATTTAGCGTAAGATGTTCGTCAAAGTAATGTTATTTGCAGTTTATTGTTTAATAAGCTATGCCAAACCTGTTAATACTATGAAGATTAGGAGTTATTTCTTTATAGTTGTCAGTTACTTCCACCTTGTTTGTGATAGCCCAGTATATAGCTAGGGAGTTATTGCCCCTGTTTTAGTTGTCTAGTTACTTCCATCATGTTAAATGGTGTTATTGCTCCTGTTTTAGTTGTCCAGTTACTTCCACCTTGTCATATGTCCTTGTTTATTGTGAGTTATCACCCCTGTTTCATATTAGCCGTGTTATTTCCACCTTGTCTAATGTCCTATTATATAGTGAGTTTATAAGTATGAATTATATTATAACACTGCTTTATTTCCTAGGTATACAGTGACATAGGACCCCTGTGACAGCCATCTTGTTACTTTACAATGCGACACTTCTAGAAGAAACACATACTTTCATCAATTTGTTGTCTTGTTGGTTTTTATATTGATGAATAATATTAACAGAGAAATAATGTATTTCAGTAGAATGAAATTGGAGCCACAAATATGAGTTTTCAGGCAGTAATTCTTTGTATTTTGTTTTTGTGTGTTGAATTCTGTCTGTGGCTTAGGATTCTTACATGCAGCAGCTAACTTATGGTAGGTCAGTGCTTCTACTGAGATGCCTGCTTATGCCAGAAATAATGGTCAATGGGGTACATTAGTCTTTTTCCGGAATGTCACTGAATAAACTTGACATTTTCTGTGTGACTTTACAAAATCCTCCCCATCTCCTCCCAGTTTATCCTCCAAAATCCTCCCCATTTCCTCCCAGTTTATCCTCCAAAATCTTCCCCATCTCCTCCCAAGTTTATCCTCCTCCCACCTTGAAAAGCAACAAAATTTAATTAAATTATAATGTCAGACATATGTGATTTTATTTTGGAATGTGGTCCAGCAAATAATTTAATTTGAACAAGTTAATTTTCAGCTCATTGGATGATCATATCAATTGATATATTTTGTTTATGTATATAAAAGAAAGAAGATTTATTTATTGAGTTAAGATTATATTGGGTAAATGAATATGCAAGGAAGTTTAATCTGGCTAAAACTTGAAAATATAAAAGAGACAGGGTCTTGAAAGCAACAGGGCCTATTTATAGATACACCAAAAAAATATTTCTTTGATCAGCGTAAAATTTTGTTCAAACAGAAACTATGCAGTTAACTTAGTTAATCATAAAAAACACTTCTTTAAGCATGAAAAAAGCAAACATAGTGTATGATTAAACACTTACAGAAAGCTTTATTGGATATTAACCCCCTAAGCTTTTTCCCCTCTCTCACCATCTCACTTTGCTATGGTCGAACCCTCAGAAGTTGATCAAACCTTAATTAAAACCAAACATTAGCAAAAAAATGACTGAGGCTCCGTGATAGGGTTATTAATTATGACAAATATTGGCAGTGATTATAAAAGCCATTAACTGAAGATACTTTGGAATATATGAACCTTTGATAAAGGTTTGGAACTTTGTTGATTATCGAAACTAGCTACAGTACAAAGACTTTACTGATTTTTACGACTGTAGGTGGGCGGAGCAATTCATGAGTATGTTTAAATCAGATTATCCGGCATGAATTAGTTCTCCTGCTTTAATGGTTTTAGAGGATTGATGTTATATGCTTTATAGGCTGAAAAAAATAATTTCTGTTTATTCCAAAGATGAAGATGATGATAAAATAGTTTTGCTCGAATTAGTTCCTTTAGGTTCATTTTGGTAATATAAAGTAAGAATAATCATAAATAACTTAATTCATAAACAGACTAGTCTCCCTGTACATTATAAAGTTTTAGCTGACGTGTTCCAAAGAAAAGCCCAGGACCTGCATTGGTATCAATCCCTTGGTTAAAGTTTTCTGTGCAAGTTTTGTATCTCCAAACTACTAAGGGAATTGGTTAAAACTTTTTACTTATTTAAAAAAGAGCATAATAGGAGGTCAATTTCCAAGGCCCATAACTTAAACATGGATTTTGACAGAATTATGGCTGTTTTCAAACTTAGAAAATTCTACATTAACCAGTCTCTTGTTTTATTATTAAGCTCTGAGATTTATTATAGTCATGCCAGCTTAGTATACAGTCCTGCTGACAGGTCTTGTTCTTTATTATGAAGAAATGAAGCATCCAGTCGTATGGAGTCATGTTAACCAAAGTGCAGTAGAGTCCTGTCAACCGAAGTGCAGTAGAGTCCTGTCAACCGAAGTGCAGTAGAGTCCTGTCAATCAAAGTGCAGTAGAGTCCTGTCAACCGAAGTCAGTGATTTTTTTTCCAATTTTCAAACACTGTCTTTCTAAGGAAAAAGCCGATAAATCAGAAAAGGGAAACTGAAATCAAATTCAACAACGAAATGGATTAATTCACACATTAGAAAAATAATTCATCATTTCATGCATGGACATGCAGAGGCCTGTCTATAGCGAAGATCTGCTCTAGCTATGCTGTAGTCCTGTTCTGTAGATGCCAAAGGCATTTAGGGAAAATTCATTTGGAATATCCTATTGGTAGGAAACAGCTTATCGGCCCTGTAAAACGTAAACACTGAAGTGCAGTAGTAATGTCAACCGAAGTGCATAGGAGTCCTGTCAATCGAAGTGCAGACTGGCCTGCATCTTTACTAGTATTTACCTGGTTATATTTGCTCCCAAATTCCTGTAAAAGGATATATCAAGTCATTATTGCTGTTAAAGGTCACAAACTTCAGTATTTTCTTTGTATCATAATTCTATACTTGCTTAAGGTTATGACCCAGTGGACAACTTTAAATCTATGGTGATTTTGTTTCCATCAGTTTAGTAAATTGATTGATTTCTATCAGTGAACAGTCATCAATCACTTGATTGATTCATTTCTCCTTCTCTCACTGATTAACATTAATCATAATGGCAAAAAAAAATGTACAAAGGAAACAGAAGACTGTGGAAATTACGAAGCAAACAGGAAAATTGTATGGGGGGAAGAAAAAGAGCATATTTTACATTTCTGACCTGCTTACCTCCCTTGAATTGACATGTTTTGTATAGATATAATAGATTACATGTATATATAGATTGATTTTAAACTGATGGCCACAGCTGTTGTTTCCAATGGGCAAATCTGATTTATTGAGTTTAGGAATGGATATATACAACATATGCTGCCACTGCAAATAATCAATCATACCATAGAGTATAGCTATCATATCCTGTTATTACTCCTATGATTTTATGATTTTATGTATGTTATATAAAGATATTGATGTAGTCTCAGGAATCAGTTATTAGGCTCGTATGATGGAACCTAAAAAATAAATTTACTTCTGATTTAGATGGTTCCATATCGGTTGCCCAGCATTTCTGCCAGTATATATTTTGAACGCTCTTATTTAGAGGATCCTCTGGCTAGTTGTTGGACAAACCTATCAATTTAGCTGATGGAAGCATATTTATTCTGTTCAGATGACCTGCTTGTGCCTGAAATAATGCATGGAATATAGTTCACAAAGGTTTTCCTCAGACTGAAAAACAGAATTATGCATTGATGGTAACAGCATCATCCCTTGCATATATTCTAGTCAGTTGTAACCTTCACCTTCAACAGCTAGGCCAATGATGGGTATATATAGCAGTAAAGAGTCATAGTTTAACTTCCTGTCTCTTTCTTGGCAAAGCCATGTCATTGCATTGGTTTTGCTTTGGCGCCAAAATAGCCATGGTTTATTTTACCAAATGGTGCATTACAAACTTTGAGGCCGTAACAATTATTTTTTATTTGCTGAAATATACGAGGGGCGATCCAAAAATTCGTGGACAATGTGTGTATCTCCATAACGTGACGTCCTACCGAGGTGAACTCTTTGGATATTATTAATCAATGCTTTTTTAATAAATTGACCAAATTTTTAAACACCAATTGCATTTTTTATTTATATATGACAACATAAAAACATTAAGTATCAAAATCGCGGCGCAGCTTACTTTTTCTCTGTGATGTAAACGTTTTCATCTCATTTAAACATATGTAAAACCTGTGCAAACACAGAAAAAAAATTGCGGGAAACTTTATAATAACGTTGTTTTGATGTGTATGATTGTATGTGTCATTCTGTCAGTATTAGAAGACATTTTGAAGTTGCTGTTATTTTACGCTCGTGCTTTAAAGAACATGTGCTAAAAACAGCTTTATCAAAAATGGACGTCACGGATCCAGCAAAACTTCGGACAGTTATACAGTTCTGTGTAAATCTTGGAAAGACGCCTGGCGAGACAAAAACAATGATCGAAAGTGTGACAAATAAACCGTCAGTGTGTCGTTCTCTAGTTCTCAGCTTGGAGCAGAAGTACTCAGTCATTCACCATATTCAACTGATCTTTCCCCGTGTGACCACGCCTTGTTTCCCATGTTAAAGAAAGAGTTGAGAGTTGAGAGGGAAACATTTTGACAATCTGGACGAGTTGAGAGAAGCCACCCAATGCATACTGTCATCATTCAGCCAGGAATGGTATGCGAGTACATTTAGAGACTGGGTCTGCCGCCATGAAAAATGTGTGCGGGAATACTTTGAAAAGTTATAAGGCAAAACGGTAACATAGATTACTTTCTATGATAGCATAACGTCGTTTGTGACGTCGTGAGCTGCGCTGCGTTTTGTCATGTCTATGTATATAAACTGGTGCAGAATCGTTAATTCTTGTACAATCTTTACAATATTTTAAGAATTTGTCGACATATGCTCACTTAATAAGATACTAGAATTTCATGTGATTTGCTTTATTACTTTTTGTTTAATGCAGCGTGTCCACGAATTTTTGGATCACCCCTCGTATAAATATTGATGCTATATAAAAATACTACTTTTTCTAAATTATATGTAGTAATAAAAATGATATTTTTCTAAACTGTAATTGAACGTTCAAGTACCACATAGTTGAAGATCTTTTAAGATGTAGAGCAACTGTACTCCGTCACTTAGGCAATATTCTTGTCTAAATCATGGAACATTTGATTACAAGTGCATTAGAACAAATAGAGCATTGTTCTATGTCGCAGATTGCACAATTTTGATCAAATTCATCTTTCAATCTTTTATATATTTCAATTATCAGTGGTATTGCACATGTTTATCTTTCAGGAAAAACAACTAAGCATTGGGAGAGTGGAGTTGTTTGTTTTGAGGGATTTTTTTAGAGAAATTGGTGTGGCTACAGAAGTTACAGGTTTTTTCTGCAAGCCTGGCATTGATTACTGAAAATTGAACCTGACACTTTCGAGACATTTAATGCCGTATGATGTGCCGGGGTTTTCATTTCAAGTCGCAATAAAAAAAAGCATTTCATTTCCATGAAACTGTTTGTACTACATTGAACTGCTTTTTACTATATGTGCATAATGTCCAGTACTTAATTTAATTACATATTTGTATATTGATGTATTAGTTTTAAGTTTTTAATTGGAAAGCAAACATTAATTAGATGCTTTAACATTGTCATTTGAAGTTATTAAGTTTAAGCAATTAATTTGTTAATTGGTAATTAATAAAGTGATAATCATTCGATGTACGATGATTTATCAATGGTATAATTTATTTATTGATATTTATGCATGTTCGGTCAACAATTTTATTTAAACTTACAGTTAATTGTATGAAATTAAACTCTATGAATGCTGATAGTAGGTATATTGATCAGAGGAATTTCAAAATAAGTACTGACTGAACGCAGCCACAGTGCAGACCAAGATCGAACTGCTTCAGAGATGTGTCTGCCTATCTTGGTCTGTACTGGTTGCATCATGGGAAGTATTTAAGTCGCAGCAAAAGACTAACAATAGATTAACTAATCACTAGCTCAATGTTAAGTAGGGTAAATGTGATGGGATTGGTTTTGATTAATTTTGATTATTACCACACTCTAATGATCTGACAATGGTCGTTTTGTAATGCATGGTTTTCTGAAAATTTCCCTGAAAATTAAAGGTCATTCATGTAAAGCTATAACTGTGAATGTAGATCTCTGTTCAGCGGGCTTACTTAAATTTTAAGGTTTAATTATTCTTTTGTTTAAACAGAAAGTAAATTAATTAAAAGTCTTAAATAAAAAATAGGACTGATATATTTTGTATATCAATTTTGAAACTGCTTAAATAAAGAACTTTTTTAATATTCATGGAAGTAGTAATGTTGGTGTCGTGAATAATTTAATCTCTTCATTTGTTGATCTAAGATTTCTGATTATTCTCGTTTATTCCTATAAACTCTTCACAAATATCACTACAAAACCATTTTGATAATTGAAAACATATCGTTTATTGGTACCCATCAGTATTCAGCGTCGGTAATTATTTCTAAGTCTGCTACACCAATCAACCAATCGGTGAAGTGTATTATATTTACTGCCGGCATTATTATGGGAAACGCTTATCAGTCGATCATATCTCTTGAAAGTGACATTGGGATCGCGTTCCCATGTAAATGTGATCGCAACTTGAACAAAATCAGGCAATATTAGGTGATCATTCATTGCCAAACGTAAAACACAGCCGGAGAATTTTGGCAGTTACGAACCTGTCAAACTCGGGTATAGATAAATAAGAAACAATCATTACACGTCAAACAAATTATGAGGAAAGAAATTAGAAGAATCTATTTTGCTTCTTTCTTTTTCTTTGTTCGTGATTATTGCTAAGGTTGTTGATATATAAATGGTGATTAGGACGAGAAAAAGAAGAACTTGTAATGAGCAGTTCATTCCGGACGAATATTTTAACACATAATAAACACGTTATAATGAAAATACAATTTCAGTTGAATATAATTTGTTACTGTGATTTCCTTTTTTGAGTTTTTAAATTTGATAATTTTTTAGAAATTACACAATTATTTTAATGATTGATTTTATGTAAGGCAAAGATAATATATGAAACATTATATCTATGAATGGTTTTTTTGTTTTGGCCGATTTTAAAAGTTTTAACGTAAATGTATTGATGACACCTTTATTAATTTTGCATTTTATTAAATGAACAAAATCTGAAATGAAACAAAAAAGTCAGTTTGTGTAATTATTATAAATATTAGTCTTTAATAATCTTGAAACGCATGTAAGATTATGAGATAAAGTCCCTGTGTAATTGTGATACATAATTAAACTACAATGAATTGAAAGGTAAATGTATCGAGTAATAAATCGTAATCCCTTAGCCCGCTGGTGCTGACTAAATCTACACATGTTACCAGTGCTGACCAAGATCACCCATCATATCCATGCTATCTGATCATGGTCTGCACCGTTCTACCTAATAGTGGCTTTTTTATGATCAACGTTTTCCTTCATTGATTTTAGTGATATATTTTGATAAAAACTGTAAATATTTTGGCATTGTAGCATCAAAATTCTGTACGATACCATGTTTCGTGTTTATCAGCCCGCTGATGTGTAACACTTAATTTACCAGAACAATACAGTGATTTTTATTTCGCAAGACAGTTAATTAATGACCATTTGTCAATTACTTTAAGAGCCTCTTGTGAAAAGAAAATTGTTGCAAAGAAAAAAAAGTAGTTCAATGAACTTATGAACATTGGCTGCAGGAGTGATAAGGTCTCTCAATGTTAGAGATAGAGTAAATTTGAACTGTCAACACTTATTTACTTCTACATCTATAACCAATGTTATAAATTTATATATAAAAAATAATCCCTACAAAGTTAAAGAACAAATATCTATGTTCATATAAAAAGCCCATCTTTGTTGATGAATAAATCTTATATTGTTGTTAGGAAATTTTATATAGCTCAGTCATTGTTTTATGATATAGAGATATAGCATTCAATGCTTTAATTATCCTGAAAGAGATATTATTTTATTTAAACAAAAAGATGTGGTCATATTTATTCTTATAAATTTAATGTTCAACTTATTTCTTATTATCAGCAAGAGGCCTCCATGGTTAAGTGTTTAATAGGTAGTGGTCTTGAAATCAGTTGTCCCTCATTATAATACTGTGGGGTCTGATTCCCACAGGGATTTGTTAGGACTCTTATACTGGTAGCTAAGGGAACTTGTTGGTTGTTCAATACAGGTGCCTGCTGATGCCTGAAATAATGTCCATGATCTTCCTCCACTATATAATCACTGGAAAGTCCCATTTGTCCTTGAATACAGTGTCTTTGTGACTTAAAAACCAAAACGAAACATTGAAACCATCATTCAACATGAAATAAAACATTTGAAACCAAACATTCAAATTACCAGTAAAAAAAGTCTTGAAATTTTTAGATAAAATATTAGTCTAGGTTCATTGGGTTATTAGAATAACATGATATGATGCAGGGACATCATGTCAATGTGTCTATGAGTGGTGATATTTCAGAGAACTGACTGTTAAGTGAAAATACCCTAGAACTGCTTTCAGATTCATGTTTTAATTGACGAGACTTTATCTATGTAATCTTATGTTGTGATTCAATTTTCAGTATTTTATTTGAAAATTTACCACAGTCTATCAAATGATCAAGTTCCGAGCCAGTTTACTGATCTCAATTATCAGAAGTGATTGACTCCCTAGACTTAGATCATAGTTATATTTTCCTAATACCACAGTTCTTAAGACCCACAGTTTCTGATTTAATTAAAATTGAAGTAAGTTATAAACATTTCTATAACTGACAGCAGGTGGCTGCTATCTTCTATTAACCTATTTGATACTGTATCACTCTGTATTTTATCAAAGGTTTCAAATAAAATACTAGATAAATACTCAATAAATACAGTTAAGACTGCTAAATTTCTCTAGGTTTTATCCATTTTCAATCATGTGAATCGTGAAGAAAATCAAGACCCTTGCATTGCTTGGTATCTTTTAAATGAAATATAAGTCGAAGATCAACTTTTTCAAAAATCCATCATTTTGTGGCCATACCATTGATTACTATCAATATATTTGTGAATATAAATTATGTTTATGTTAATATCGAGAAGAAATCATTATGTATAGAAGATATTTGATATTTCCTGTGCTACGCTGATGATGAAGGCTGATAAATATTCAATAGATAGTTTATTTCTTTCTCCGCTTTTGTTACCGATGCCCATGTTTTTATCATGGGAGGTGATCTGATTCTCCAGGTATCATTAATAGTGTACTGTCATTAAAGATGAGGTTGAATAGATCATAGTCAAAATTTTTATCAAATTGAATATTTCCCCATCCTCCTCATTGAATCCAAATATACATAAATCACAGAAAATTGTATATAGATTTTGCCTCGTTTAATCACATAAAAAATGAAGTGTCTTTTTACAGACTTCAGATTGATACTGGATTTTTTTTCTTATCTGATGTCGGAAAAAATAAAGTAGATAAATTATGGTGGTATATAGAAAAAATAAGATATTACATGAATGATTTAATTTCTTTTCTGACATGGTACTGTAATTAGGTTGCTCTTTTTCGCCTCATTTATGAAATAATCTTTTGAGATATTCATTGAAATATTTCTTTGCTATTTTAAAGTTATGATGTGAGTTTAGGTAGAAATGTTAAATCTTAGGTATAATTCTATACAGTCACTGTTACAGATGACCACAATTAATTCTTCTCGAGATCAACTTTGATTATTATTCTGTTCACTCTCCTTAAAAAAAAAAGAATAAATTACCAAACTTGCATCTTTTGCAAGTTCAGGACTTATTTTCCAATTACAGCAAAATTATTATTATGCCAAAGTTGTTGCCCTTGATTTAATTTGATTTTCAGGCACATTATAATGTGTAAATAGCATAAACATCAGAAAGGATGGAGGTTAAAAATGGTTGGACATTTGCATCCTTTGGGCACAAGTCGTAGTTAATGATGTTAACATGAGCATAAATATAAGCTCGTAAAGAGATCATGACTGATTTTTTAATACTATACATGTAAAGTGATGATTTAAAATCTCCTTCAAAAACCCATACATCATACAGTCACTGGTATTCATAATGTTTAACTTTATACAGGTGACACTGTATTTTACATCTAATATTTCATAGAAACAGTGTAGCAACCTGTATTATATAGATATATACACTTACTTTGATTATATCTGATATATAGGTACTGAATAAAGTGAATAAAACTGTCATTAATTAATGCTATCTATCAAGATATTTGAATGATAAAAGTATTGTTCAGTTAAGGGAAACCCTATGCTTGGTAGATCTTTTATTCTTCATCAATTGATCTGATGATTACTGGAAAGCTGTTTTTTTCCCTTCAGGTAATAACAAAAACAGGTACATTAGTCTACCCTCATTGTAATAAAATGCTGCTGATGGATCTAACAAGGAAAAGGTTTACAGGTTATTTCTTTGATTGTTCATATCGATCACATGATTTAGGTCACATGATCAGCAACTGCTGGTCACGTGACAAGTGATCACAGCTGTGATAAGTCTTCAAAATTCAAGCATTTTCTTTGTGATATCATTCTAACTACTAGTATGCCTGATACGTTATATAAATGATAACATTCTAATTGTGCCTGATATGTAATATAAATAGTTATTGACGTCCTTTGTATGACAGTTTATGTTAATAAAATTCACTCGATATGTAAAAAACAAATAGGTTAAAGTTTATTAGCACTTATTTAGAAAATTAAATTGGTCAGGAGCGACCAATTTAATTTTGTAAATACGTACAAATCAATTTTAACCAGCTTAGTGTTTTAAATTATTTTTATAAACAGTTAATTTACAAGATTGATTAACAGTGTACTGATTTACCAAATTAAATCTGTTATGATACATTTGAAATACTGCAATCCTATTGGCTAAAAAATAATTCCAAACACTAAAACTGAGTAAAATTCACTTATCATACATTACAGATAGTCATGATCGTACTGTTCTTTAACAAATAATCATAAAATGTAATACTAATAAATATTCTGTAGTATCATTTAACATGACAGCTGCTCCAGAAGCTTATGCTTTTAAAATTAATCTTTTTGTTTTATGCTCAAATATATCTTAATGAGTAGATTATAAATCAAAGTGCTGAAGGCACTGCAGTTGGGACGTATGAAGGATCAAGTAACTATTTTTTCTATTTCGGGGCAGATACTTCAATGAGTGAAGGGTGTTGCCGGTTGATAAATATAAAGTGCACAATTCAGTAAATGAACAGTAGTTGATACAATTATTCTATGACACACATGTTCAAATATAATATTTAGGTTACATGTACGTGTAGGTCGATCATAAACCGTTATTGGCCTTTTTTGACAAGAGCAACAAGTGAAATTAGAGCTACCAGAGGAAACTGCAAGCTTGACTATTTTAACACATGACATTATAAAGGGAGACAAAGCTATGAAAAAATAATCAATTGTGTATATATATCAAATTTTCTGTATCAGTATGGTCAATATTTTTTGCATCACATTATATGAATGTGACCATGTCATTAGAACTTATAATGGCCTTTGTTTACTGCAATTCTCATGCTAATCTCTTTCACTGTATAACGTTTATAAAGTTTCAATCAAATTCCTTCAATATTTTAATCCTCTCTCAGAACAGTATCATGAAATATATACGGAGATAATTCAAAAACTAAGTAATGTAGAATTTTGGTTATTTGACACAAGACTTCTGCTCACTAGTCTCTACAACTGTATTTAGTTTGAGTGTGATATCATTGAAAAGATTTACTCCAGACAACCATTATTTTAAAAGTTGTTGTACATGTATTTTAAGAGATGATAATTGTAAAATTAAGCTAGAAACTAGAACTCCGCGAGTCGGATGTGTCGCCTTGTGAACAATGTAGTTTAGGAGAAATGGCCAGGACAAAAATGAAGTATGAAAAATAACAAAGGGCAATAACTAAAAAACGTTCAGAGCAGCAGTTTCTGAACACTGCACTTCTTATCAATAAGATCTATCATACTATGATGGTTCAAGTCCATAGCTTTCATACTTGAGGAGAAATGACCAGGACAAAAATAAAGAAAGAAGATCAACAAAGGGCAATAACTCAAAAAAGAAGAAATGCAGAGTACCAGTTCTTGTGCACTGCAATTCTTCTTAATGAGATCTATCATCCTATGAAGTTTCAAGTCCATAGCTTTTATACTTAAGGAGAAATGGCCCGGACAAAAATAAAATATGAAAATTAACAAAGGGCAATAACTCAAAAATTAGGAAGTACAGAGTACTGGTTCTTGTGCACTGCACTTCTTCTTAATGAGATCTATCATCCTATGAAGTATCAAGTCCATAGCTTTTTTAGTTGAAGAGAAATGGCCCGGACAAAATTAAAGTATGAAAATTAACAAAGGGCAATAACTCAAAAAATAAGAACTGCAGAGTACCGGTCCTTGTGCACTGCACTTCGGGTTATTAAAAGAACCATGCATACCAAGTTTGAAGTCAATCAGACTTATAGTGACTGAGTTATGCTCCGGACAAGCTTTAGGGGACGCCGACAACGACACAGACGCCGCCGACAAAAGTAACCCCTATTATGTCACCTTTTCAAGGCGACACAAAAATTAGGGTTCTTTGAAAAAACACTTTCTTTCACTTGATTATTTTCGCTGTGTAAAAGTTTAATCAAATTTCATCAACTCTTTTCCAGCATTTCTCTGGACAAGCATAATTAAGTACATGTATAATAAAGGTAGATAATTAAATAAGAGGGCCATGATGGCTCTGAGGTTGCTCACCTGTATATACCCCCCCCCACCCTGCAGGGCCAGTTTTAACCCAAGGGCTTTTATTTGAACAAACTTTGAAGACATCCATAAGAAGATGATTCATGCTAAACATCAAAGCTCTAGTTTATTGGGCTTTTTAAAAGAAGATTTTTTTAAGTTTTTACTAACACATACTGTTAAAAACAATGACAACCCTGGAGCAGGGCCAGTTTTGACCCCAGGGCTTTTATTTGAACAAACTTTGTAGACACTCACTAGAAGATGTTTCAACTTATAATATAAACTCTAGCTATTTGGGTTCTTTAAAAAAGATTTTTGAAGTTTTTACTATATGCATATAGGGAAAATCAATGATCCCCTGGGGCAGGGCCAATTTTGACCCCGGGGCTTTCATTTGAACAAACTTGGTAGACACTCATTAGAAGATGTTCATGCTAAATATCTTAGCTCTAGCTCTTTGGGTTCTTTAAAAGAAGATTTTTAAGTTTTTACTATATGCATTTAAAGAAAATTAATGACCCCCTGGGGCAGGACCAATTTTGACCCTGGGCCTTTTATTTGAACAAACTTGGTAAACACTCATTAGATGATGTTTCATGCTTAATATCTTAGCTCTAGCTCTTTGGGTTCTTTAAAAGAAGATTTTATAACGTTTTTACTATATGCACATAGGGAAAATCAATGACCCCTGGGGCGGGGCCAATTTTGACCCCAGGGCTTTTATTTAAAAAACTTGGTAGACACTCACTAAAGGATGTTTCAAGCCAAATATCTAAGCTCTAGCTCTTAGGGTATTTTAAAGATGATATTTAAAGTTTTTTCTTTCGGTTCCCATGGCAACCAGAGTTCAGCATGGAATTAAATTCTTTGCACAATTTTTAAAGGTGACAGCCAAAGGAACATTCTTGTGAAGTTTGGATGAAATTAGCGTAGTGGTTTATGAGGAGATGTCATTTAAAGTAAAAGTTTACGGCCAGACGAAAAGGGATCACAAAAGCTTGACCTGTCACTTTGTGACAGGTGAGCTAAAAACTAAGGAATGGAGTTATGGTTCTTTGACACATTGGAAAATTCGAGTCGTTCAAGTTGATGTAGATTCAGTGATAGTTTGGAATAAGCATTTTTAACTTAAGGAATATAATTAAAACATGAAGCAAGGTAGAGTTATGTTTCTTGAACATTGCACTTCCTCTTAAAAGTCTCTATCACTTTGTGAAGTTTACATAAAATCCCTTCAATACATATCTAGTTATATTCATATTT
Source organism: Ruditapes philippinarum (assembly GCF_026571515.1). Lineage (NCBI taxonomy): Eukaryota > Metazoa > Mollusca > Bivalvia > Venerida > Veneridae > Ruditapes > Ruditapes philippinarum. The sequence goes on from NW_026857221.1 coordinate 298,738, forward strand.
CGGACAAGAGTGTGAAGGACAAATGTCTTCCTAAGTACAGACTATGTTTTTTTTCCTTTATCAACTAAAATCTCAAAAACACCATTAAAAACATATTTTCCTCCCATGAGCAACCTTTTTCCCCAAAAGTACAAGTCTGTATGGAATGAACACAGATATTTATCCAGAATATTACTTGAGTCCATACCGACAGATGGTTAAGACCGCAACTATATTCTCTCCCTTTCAGGAGCATAAATTATAATAACATGCTAAATCTCTGTATAGTTCTATATCAGATACCAGTATGATGAACCTTACTTTTGTACCATTTAAGTTATAGCAAAATTCAGCTTTCATTGACATACAGAAATGGGTCAGCCTTTAGTCCCCTCTTAATGAAAATAGAAGGGGACTAATAACAACAATTTATTCTCATAGTTTCAATTCTCAGGTTTATTACTTATCATTACACCAGGCAAGCTAAGATACATGTTAAAACCACAGGCACTATATACCACATTTACCCATATATACGCTCATAATACTATATATAAAGAATAAAGGTCCCTAACGAGAGAAAAATATCATGCAAAACAAACAAGAACTGTTCGGTCAAAATACACCAGATCACTATTTTATCTTTGTGGTTGTCTCTAGGAATAATGTATCGTATCAGAAACACTTTTTACTTCATCGAAATCCTACAAAATGCTCCAAAATACGAGCAAGTTTCCAAATTTCACTGAAATGTCATTGCATGTTGTTTTTGACGTCCAAGCGATGCGTGTAAACAAAGGTGAATTCTGGTCAATTTCTACAAAATCAACGAATAACTGTTAAGATTTTGACATACTTTCTTTAAGGCAACTTGTATACAGTCAAACTGCGATGTCTTTACTTCACAACTGTCCGACGATAACACTAACAAGCTAAAAATTTAAAAATAATTGACAGCTCCGTTCCAGAAAGTAACCATTTCCTACATTACCGCACTGAATATAAGGTAAAGTAATGATTGGTTAAGCGGAAAATCCGAGTTTTAACATTTTCCTTCAACACAATGTTCATGACTGGCCTTTCCTATTGACAGGGGATTCAATTCAGACTAGCCCTCTAAAATACTCCAACTAGTCCAAAGTGTTAATGGTGCCTATACAGTTATGATCACTACATCTGGAAACTGGAGATTCCCACCGAGTGTGATGCTTATCTTCATTCGCTTGACAGTGACACATGTCCACCTTAAAAAAAAGCAATAAAAATTATATGAAGTGCAATAATTTGCAAAAAAAATGCTTATCTTATTTGTCTCTTCTTACATTTATAATGCAGAGCACTAGATTTGTGTGTCTGTCATACAAAATGACTTTCAATAATACTATTTAAATATATTTGAAATACAATTTCTTTAATAAATACTCATAGTAATACTAAATTCCTTTTTTTGTGATATTTTTTCTGACACATATGTGCAGACAGTACATTGTGTACACCGGTCTTACTGACCTGTGTGAAACCATTCTAAGCATGATGCCAAGAAAATTTTGGACTTGTGAGAGGCTGTAAATGACCCCAGATTGATCATAAGGTAACGTGTAACCAACGCTGAAAAGCATTTGACTATATCTCAATCCATTGAGAAGTGGCATCACTTTGAAATCAATTTTGATTGAAAAAATCGAGGCAAAATAGTGATTTTTGGCAATTTTGAGATGTCCCCTCGTTGCCATGGTAACAGAAAATTTAAGCCTGAGCATGTTGTTACAAGGGCAATGGTCCAGTCAACATTTGTGCCAAGTTTGATTAGTGTTGAAGCAGTTTTAATAGTATTATAGCAATTTGAACTTGTAACGGGAGACTTTTCAATAAAACAGCCATTTTTCACAAAATTCTCATGAAGTAATGGGTTAAGAAATTTTGCATCTTGATTGGGAAAAATATTTAGTACCATGTACAAAGTTGTTAATCCAACAAATTGTATATCATTCAAAGCATAAAAAATACATAAAAAATACATAAAAAATTGACAATGGAATGTGTTTTTGAACATCATCTGTCTGGTACCATATTGGATTGAAATGGAATGAAGAAATATTGTCAGCTTTGATAACGGAATTTTGACTTGGAAAAGAAAAAAAGCATATTTGGCATTATTTGCCACTGGGAATGGGTCTGTTAATCTGACCCGTGGTGACACTGGTAAAAATGCATGTTTTCATTATTTTTTTGGGAAAACAGTTTGGTTTGTGAAATATACATTAAATATTATATAAGTACCTGTTGTTTGTAATAATCTTCTAGTCTTTCTTTAATCTTATACTGTACTTTTTTCTAGCTACATGTACCAGCCTTTCCAAGTGAATATTAAAGTAAATAATCTTTTATTTCCCTGAAAATATCAATTTAGAGATTTCATTTTCAAAATCATCCAATACTACTCTCTTAGTGTGTGTATATACAGAGACATATAAATACATTTTATGTATTTTAACGTCTCTGGTATATACAATGTATATATGTGTCTATACAATGTATATATATGTTTACACTATAATATGATTGTGTACAGCATGTAATGACATAATTAAAATTTGAAAAATTTATGATAATAAAATATTAATAATATTTCTTCATATTACTCCACAGTATTACCACTAAAATAGAAAATGTTCTATCATTTTATTATGATATCTATTTTTTACATGTAGATTTGTGAAAAAAATGTGAATATCAGTAGTGTCAAAAATTGTTAAATCATATAAAATGTCTAACAAGCAAATTCGTTGAATTTATATCCCCCGCCGAGTACTGGTTATTATTAACACAACAACTGAAGACATAAGGCTTTATTTATATATTAATCATGGCATAAACAGTAATATTCTTTGAACTTGATAAATATTCAGGGAAATAACAGAGCCGTAACTTTGTGTTAAATAGTAAAATCTGGAAATGCCAATGAGATGTATGCATACTACATAACTAATCAAGGGCCATAAATCTGAGTTATAAGTATCTGACTGGAACAAGCGACTATATGCACATCTCCTCTTAGTATCCCATAAAGTTTCATTGAATTCCAGCCGGTGGTAGCAGAGAAGTAGTGCGGAAACGAATATTGTTCTATATGCATACTTCATAGCTAATCAAGCGCCATAACTCTAAGTTAAATTGTCTGACAGGAACAAAGCGATGATATGCGCATCATCTCTTGGTATTGAAGGTTCCCATAAAGTTTTGTTGAATTCCAGCCAATATTAGCAGAATAGTAGCGCGGCAACGAAGTTTCTGACCGGAATAAGGCGGAAACGATTTTTACTCTATATGCTCACTACATAACTAATCAAGGGCTATAACTCTGAGTTAAAGGGTCTGACCGGAACAAGCCGACGATATGCGCATCTCCTCTTGATATTGATGATTCCCATAAAGTTTCCTTGAATTCCAGCCAGTAGTTGCAGAGAACTACTCCGGAAATGATTTTTACTCCATATGCATATTGCATAACTAATCAAGGGCCATAACTCTAAGTTAAAGTGTCTGACCCGAACAAGCCGACGACATGCGCATCTCCTCTTGGTATTGAAGGTTCCCATAAAGTTTCGTTGAATTCCAGCCAGTAGTTGCAGAGAAGTAGCGCGGAAACGATTTTTACTCTATATGCATACTGCATAACTAATCAAGGGCCATAACTCTGAGTTAAAGTGTCTGACCGGAACAAGGCGATGATATGCGCATCTCCTCTTGGTATTGAAGGTTCCCATAAAGTTTCGTTGAATTCCAGCCAGTAGTTGCAGAGAAGTAGCGCGGAAACGATTTTTACTCTATATGCATACTGCATAACTAATCAAGGGCAATAACTCTGAGTTAAAGTGTCTGACCGGAACAAGCCGACAATATATGCGCATCTCCTCTTGGTATTGATGATTCCCATAAAGTTTCGTTGAATTCCAGCCAGTAGTTGCAGAGAAGTAGTGCGGAAACGATTTTTACTCTATATGCATACTACATAACTAATCAAGGGCAATAACTCTGAGTTAAAGTGTCTGACTGCAACAAGCCGACGATATGCGCATCTCCTCTTGATATTGATGATTCCCATAAAGTTTCGTTGAATTCCAGCCAGTAGTTGCAGAGAACTACTCCGGAAACGAAATTCGGACGGACGGATGGACGAACGGACGGTCAGATGCGCATCTCCTCTTGATATTGATGATTCCCATAAAGTTTCGTTGAATTCCAGCCAGTAGTTGCAGAGAACTACTCTGGAAACGAAATTCGGACGGACGGACAACGCCAAAACTATATCCCCCTCCCGATTTCATCGGCGGGGGATAATTAAAACTGATAAATTACTTCAACCATGTATTGAGAACAGGTATAGATCATTTCCAACAGTCTTGCTGTTGTGTTGACATTTTCGCGACATGGTTGTGTGTCTGCCTTGTAATCAAGAGGTCTGGGGTTCAAATCCCTTTAAGTGCCTGAAGATTTTTCAGGTTAACAATTATCAAGGTGGCAGTGATTTTTTTTTTCAACTTTCAAAACAACCTGTGGCTTTATAAATGGGAAACTATAGCTTGATTAATCAGAAAAGAGGAAAAATTTCAACCACTGAAAATGGAATTTACCCATACATTTAAAAAAAGTGTAATTCAATTTAAATGGGTTCCATTGAGGTATTTTGTCATGATGGGACTGAAATAATTTTTCCAGATAAATGTACCATTTGATGAATGTTTAGAACACTAATCTTTGTACAAACCTTTAGATCATTTGCGCACTTCGTTTTTCCAGAATAATTATTCAAATTGTAAAAAGATGACCCAAAATGAAATGGCTAGAATTTAAATAGATATATAGGGCAGCACGAAATACCCAAATATACCCAAATACACCCAAATATACCCAAATATTGCCCAAATATACCCAAATATTGCCTAAATATACCCAAATATTGTCCAATTATACTAAAAATAAATGTTTTATACTAAAAAGTGCTATTTTAATCATGAATACAAAATACACTTTCACTAAGATAAAATCAAACATACCCAAATATACATTTTCCTATCATTGTGTTTTGAACCAAGATACAGCACAGGTGCTTGAAATAAACTTTTTAAAGTTTTATATGGGCTATATACTATAATAAGATATATTATATATCTTTATATACATATATAGACCGTTAATGTAAAATATTTGATTATGTGACTAGCGCCTGTGAGATACAGTATATGTACTCCATTAAAGCTATTTTTTTTAATATTATGGACATTCTTCTTCTATATGATATGAAATTTCAACAAAATTACACCTTAGAAATGTAAGTGTAGACAACAAATATCTTATCTTGAATTAAAATTGCATTCATAAAGAAGCGATATTGTAGATAAGAAAATGTCACAACTTTATTTTCTTACAGTCAACATCTTAACTGCCCATTTCAACGGAATGAATGAAAGTTATAGCAGGCTAAGTCATATTATTTTATAAATATTTATTTATTTCTCATTATAATCTATATTTTATACAAACAAAAATAAATATTGCTATATTTGGGTATATTTGGGCAATATTTGGGTATATTTGGGTGTATTTGGGTATATTTGGGTATTTCGTGCCGCCGGATATATATAATAATTTATAAAGGTCAAAATAAAATTATTCTGAAATATTCAAGAATGTGCCCCATTTGGTAGAGACGTAACGGCCGTGACAAGACCAAAAAATTGTAGGCGTATATGCCGGTTTTCCTGTAAAGGCAGACATCTGTGTAATATCAATTTGTAAAATCTGTCGGTTTTGCAGTCTAAGTATGATCGAAATGTCTTGGGTACGAAAGACTCGAGATCTCCAAATTACTTCGAAATTATTTACGAAAGTTTTAGTCCTTGGAAACAAATGGGCATCAATAAATAAACATAATATTATTAGTCATCAAATTCATAACATATTTTGCTTTATAACATACCTTATGAGCTTAACAGGCTGATAATTATGCTCGTGAAGTAGGTCGAAAAATATACCGGAAGTTGTCGGATTCATTTAACCTAATTATCGGCTAATTCAGAGACGAATAGATTATCTACATCATTGGCTAATTCTAAATTTCAATATCCACTTTGCAATTATAAACTACAAAATTTATCCGATAAATAATGTCTTTTTCAAAAATTCTGGAATATAATACAAAAAAATGTGATGATAAGGCGGATGAGTAAGTTAAATATTGCAAGCCGTCAAGCACTATGACCCAATTAATTTACTATCCCATTCATAGAATTATGTGACCTTTCAAATTATATCCGCTACGTTTCTAATACCGTAATTCAAGCTCAATTGCACATTATTTTCAAAAAATAAATTTCTTGTCTCCACTTCTGTTCGCAATAAATCGAAGTTTTCAGAAATTCAGAGCACTATTTTTCACTCGCGGCGGTTATGCGTCGGTCATGGTCGGGTGATCACTATGAATTCAGCTTACCTTGATATGTTAGAATACAATATAGCATTTAGAGTGGCGATGAAACGTCACAGCAGTGGGCGTTACCCTGTATGGTTGGAAATTTCGGGTTTGTAAGTGCACTAGTTGGGACTACGTCCCAACTAAAAATGAAACACTACATAGTTAAATTATTGCTGGAGACATGGTGACATACGCTTACTGCCACAAACACCTATCAATCTGATATCTAAGGTCGTCTGTAGCTGCGTCTGCTTCAAAAGTTGTTAATTTCACAGTGAAGCAGACGGAACTTGAGTTTTCTGTAAAACAGCAGCAAGTTAGCTACCTAGCGAGTCTACACAGCACTGTATTGAGAATTTATTTTTTGCGGAGAAAACCAAAGCTACACATTCAATCAAGTTTAATGATGTGTCTCCCATACGATTGCTGTTCAGCGTGGCAATGTTTACAGCGTTCACAAACCTCGGCCTATCAGTCGCCAATCAGAATAAAAGACGCTGATTCACACACTGATTTTATGCTGTAAAAAAGCTGAGCCGGTTTTGATTTGGCTTCGATACGTTTTAGAGCCTTTGTGAGTTTTAGTTGCTTTTTGTTTACGCTAATGATAGATTATAGGAAAAACATGATACTTCCGATAGTGTATACATTTAATAGGAGAATTATCATCCTGATAAACCTTTGTTTCATAGTTTTAGTTTGATATTTTTAGTTTTTGATAGTTTGATATTTTGTTGGCTAACGTTTTATTGTGTTAATCTTTTTATGTTATGACTTCTAGTGTGGCTGACTGTTACAATAAAATAAAAACAAAAAAACAACAAAAAGCACATTTTTTTTTTGTTGTCATTGATTTGAAATGACTCTAGTATAAGTTAAATCAGGTGCTTAGTTTATAACAACAGTGGATACCTTGGATAAACTTAGGTAATGTTGCTTTTTTTTTTAACTTTATTTTATATTTATTATATAACACTGAGATTTGTATGGGGTTATTATTTTTAACCTTAATGTTACATATTTTACCCTGATTATTCTGTGTAACAGTTGAATTATTTATAATCTAGAGTAAAATAATTGTATAAAATAATCAGAACAATATAATTGATTTGAAAAATAAATCCTCTTGTGAAAAAAAAAACAACAACATAATTATTCTTAACAAGTTTAAGTGAACAATTAATGTGCTGCATGAGCATTGACCTTTTACAATTAGTTATTTATCCCTGTTTGTTCATGGTGCGATAAAATCAAATCTTAATATATATTATGCTATATACTTAAACTATATATATATACTTTATACATTATCAAGAAATGGAGTATTACATAGAATGAAGCTAAAGTGCTCGAGTGTTTATAGTACTTGAGACTGTGATATTTACTGTAAATATATATATATATATATATATATATACATTAAGTTATTTGGTCCTGTAATTTTTGTATAATAATTTTGTTTATTAAACTCTAATCTCACTGGGTTATCCCCCTTTATCTGTAATGGTGGACATTTTGTCAGTATGACAATGAGAGTTTTTATACTTAGATCAAAGCTCATGACAGGTGTTTTAACATTTGATGAGCAAAAAAAAACTTCTGTTTTTTAGTTATGACAAAAAAACTAGATAATGTATATTAATAATTAATGTTCCTGAATAAATAACAGCTCATCTTAGTTAACAGTGCATGGTAATGCAGGTTTTGATGTAATATTCAAAAAAGGTGAACAGGAAAAAACAACACCAGTATTTTTGTTGGTTGTGCTTGACAATGTCTGGCTTTATAAAAGCTCAGTGCTTGTATAATGATGACAAACAAAATTAACATGACTGGGATGTCTTGAAGTTTATAAGTTTTCTTACTTGGAAAATTTATTTTTTATTTATACATAAGAATTATGTTTCATGAAATTAAAAAAAGGTTTTATAAAAATCAACATGTTAAGTAGATAAGTAAATATGATAAATAAATCAGCAGTTGTAGATTAGTTTACATAATGGTTATATAACTTTTATAATATATTAATATTTAAACAAAAATACTTTAAAAAAAATACGTTTTTGACAAATGGTTATCACTCTCAATAAATAAACTTATCTTTACAAATAAATTTGCCATGAACAATCATTGAATCTAATAGTAGCTATAAGGTGAGTGATAATGGAAATATAAGTTTATAAAGTTAGTAGTAACAATTTTAATATATCTGTATCTTATGATATAGTTATACTGGACAGTCAATATCCTCAACTAAGTTCCCCAAAAATAGTTGAAAAGATCATCCATTGTCAGTGAATGATAATATTAAATAAATAGCTAATGAAAAATACACAAATAATGAAAAGAAAGGATACATAATACTCAATAGTGCTTTAAAAGTGTCTGAATATCATTGTAACTCAATGACCAGACTCTGTCCTATTGTTCATTCTGACCAGACTCTGTCCTATTGTTCATTCTGACCAGACTCTGTCCTATTGTTCATTCTGACCAGACTCTGTCCTATTGTTCATTCTGACCAGACTCTGTCCTATTGTTCATTCTGACCAGACTCTGTCCTATTGTTCATTCTGACCAGACTCTGTCCTGTTGTTCATTCTGACCAGACTCTGTCCTATTGTTCATTCTGACCAGACTCTGTCCTATTGTTCATTCTGACTAGACTCTGTCCTATTGATCATTCTGACCAGACTCTGTCCTGTTGTTCATTCTGACCAGACTCTGTCCTATTGTTCAATTAGACCAAACTGATTTATTGCTTAACCAGTCTGACAAGACAATAAACAATTGGCTTAATTCTAGTATTTGTTATAGAAATCCTTTAATTTAGCTTAAAAACATACATTTTCATCTTCATTACAAGATAAGTTCATAAGGTCTGTTATATAACATTTACTCTAATAAGCAAATTTATTATTACTTTATATTTCAAATAAAAAATTGATTTTTTTCTCAAAATTTGCTAACATCACTTTATTAACAAATTTATCTCGATTAAGGGCCAAAAGACATAATTATCTGTTCATAAAATGAGAACTCTAATGTATTAAACCCCAAAAAAAATCTTTGTGAGAAAATTATGTAAAAGTAGTTTCAGTACAAACATAATGTTTGAACGATTATTTTTGTACATTCTGATAATTAGATAATAATCACTTTTTTTACATGAAAACTTTGCCACATCATTAACACTGACTTTTGATAATTTCTTAAACACATGGATTTAACTAAGACATTTAGGAAAAATAACCCTTTGCTCATTTTTTTTCTCCAGCAGTACCCTACCTCTCTTTCACTACATCTCATGTGAACGGTCTCATTTGACAGAAAATTTATTTATCCCAATCTTAAACTCAATCAGGGGCCTCATGTTTTTTTAAGCAGAAATCGTGATTCTGGTTTTCAAATTGGTTTTTGACTGGTTCAATGTTTTTTTGTGTCCCAGTCTGTCTGTGATTCTAATGAAAAACACATGTTAAGAAAACCAGTCAAATATCTATTAATATATCATATATACTCATTCTCCAGTTCTATGGTGAAACTTAGAGCAGTCATAAAGGTTCTGTGTAAATCCCAGTTTGATTATGTTATGGGCTAAACAACATTAAACAAAGTTTGACTCATTGAAAGAATTCTTCATCTTGTAGTGATAGCTTGCTTCTTGTGAAGAATTATGTTCTTTTTGTAAGATACATAATTTTCCAGGCAAAAAGAAAAAAAAGAAAAAAAATTGTCATAATCTATCCCAAAACCAAATTTTTATACCTGTAAGTGCATGCATATGTTCTAAAATGATTTTTAATTGTTTCTAAGCAGTATAACTAATTGTTTTTTACTGACCTCCAAGTCTAACCAGCAGATTTTTTGTTTCTTGACCATATCAATTTTTAAGATTTTAAATGCAGTGTTCCTGAAATAGTATCATATTCATGGGAATATGTAATTTATGTGCCTAGGTTTTCTCATGCATTCTGCGGACAGTAAATTCAGTTAATTCTTGTAAATATTATGAAAATCAATTCATTATGTTAGAGTTATTGCCCCCCCTCTCATGAAGTCATTATTTTTCTTGATAACTGTCAGTGCTGTTTTGATTTTACAGTGATGAGTCTTGACTAAAAATTATTAAATATGAAAATGAAAAAAAAATAAATAAAAAAAAAATTGGTAGTGTTTGACATTTAGTGATTAAAAAAAACATTTCAGTGAGTTTAGTTGAACATAAAGACAAAAAGAGTGAGTTTCTTTAAATGTCTTGGGTACTTTATGATTCTTACTATTACATTGATACAAACTTCATTGATTCCTTTTAATAACTCACAAAAAGTAACATTAAGTGGCTGGTTTATTGAAATAATCAAATGTTAATTTGCAAACATGGTGAAGATTACAGAACAATCTTGGAGGCTGTAAGTATAGCATCTGAGTTGTAGAGTAATCAAGTGTTCCTACTTCACCCTGTTTATATTTTAAACCCTCTGACTGCTAACTCACTTGCGAAGGCCACCAATAATAGCACTATGCCAGACTCGCAGCTTGTCCAGACTAAGTACTTTTAGCTGTTCGATTTACATATTTTCATATTGAACTCCCTTTAATTATCAGAAGACTATACTAAATCCAAACCTGGGCAAGTCCATTGTAAGAATTTAGAGAGATAAACATTATTAGATGTTTCTCTGGTAAAGTTACATGATCTCCTATGATTGATCAATTCAATTATGCCAAAAAATAAACTTGTGAGTCACAAAGAGTGGGCTTATCTAACAAGAGTAATTTCTGGTATCAAATTCTGATAAACATAATACATCAATTGCAGGCTGATATAAGCAAATGATTTACAAAGCCAAGATATTGCTGTGGGAATAAATCAGTCAGGTGTACTTCAAATTTAGTTTAATTTTAAAGGAATTCTCTGCCCAGAAAATGTGTGGTCTTGTAGAAAGTTACTAATCTGTAGATGGTCGGTTCTTTTGTAATATGTATAGTATTGATGTTGTATGTTATATTATTATAGTACTATATGAACAAGGAAAAGGTAGCTTGGTCAGCTTGCATCAATGGCTCAGCAGTTTGAGCTAAGGCAAACCAGCATTTCAGTAAGGCAGACTGGGCTGTATACTGTTTGTATGCCGTAGGTAGAGCATTGGACTGTGAATCGGGCGACCCGGGTTCGATTCCCGGACGGTGCAGGTCACTTTCGTTGTGATTAAATATTTAATCCTTTCATTCGCTCTGTACCTCTGTTCTGGCATGTTCAGTTCCTTGCCTAGTACTGGTAAACTGCTTGACAGCCTGCCCATGAACAATTTGGTGGTTGAACTGTGTTCCTCTGAATTCAATGTGGCTTACTCAATACTGCCGTGATCCGGAGTTAAACTACCAACACCACCACCACTATACTGTTTGTTAACTACAAATATTTTCAAATTGATAGTATACAGGTCCGAAAACTGAAGATGGACAAATCTATTTTAAGGCATTCAGCAGGTTAAGAGTTAAAATTTTAATTTATTGTGTACATCAGGTAGATTTTTTTATTATCATAAATTGAAATCTTTAATATCCAGACCTTGAGTTTATTGTTGTGTACGCCAGAAATCATGGAAACATGAAGATGGCAGGAATTTCCTGGTTTAGTGGTGGATAATAAAATTGATGTTTTATGCCATTTGATCTCCTTGATATATCTATAACAGAAAATAAATCTCTCACAAGTTATAATAGGTTAGCCATCATTGCAAACAATGACCTTTGAGAAAAAAAAAACCCAAGTGATTCATTGAAATTTTAAAATAAATGTGTATTAGATTGCAGAAAATGTCGAGAAAAAAGTCCAAAATTTAGGAGCAAGTCATTGTGGTTTTATTATGCTGGTAATTTATATAATCCTGTTGAAGATCATTATTAGGATCAAAACTAGTATTAAAAGAAATTATTTTACATGTAACCTGTTAGATGGTGATGTGTTGAGAGACTCTTAGGTCTTTCCTTATTTTTTGGTAATTTATATTTACATGGGTGTCAACTTCAGGTATTTTTCCTTATAACTGTATAAACAATTCTGTGTAGATGATATAAAGAGGTCTATGTTGACAAGTGGTCTTTAATATACAGGTATTATCTTTAACTAAATGACTATTAAGGACAAAAAAGTATATATTTGTGGAGGATTTTTTAGCTTGACTTTTCTAAGAATAGTGGTGTTATCCTTAACTGACCCTTACATTGACAGATAACTCTTTCAAGAATATTATACACAGAGTTATTCCCCTTTGTGAAAGTTATGGCCCCTGTTTTACCATTAAACACAGAGAGAATTATGTAGAAGTCTGACAGCCTAACATTGTGCAGCATCTAAAAGCTGTTGTTAATATCAGAAATATAAGTAAAATGATTATAATCCTGAAGTAATGTTTACTTGCAACATATTTTATCAGCCATGAAAATTGGTGATTTTTTTTAGCTTGGCTGCTGGAAGAATAGGGAGAACTATTGCACTACAGTGTTGGAGTTAGTTGCGGCATCACTGGAATAGGTTAAAACTTTACCCACTTGTTCTCTGTGATAGGCACAGGTCCCATTACTCTGAGTTACCTTGTAACAGAGTTATGAGCCTTTTCTTACTGTCAAACAATGAGAATAGTCGAGCACACTGTCTTACTGACAGCTCTTGTTTCTTGAATGGGTATTGATTATGTAAGATCTGTTTTATTGAATCTTTTTACATGCCTGAACATCATTCAGAAAAATACTCAAATTATGATTTGATAATATTGTAAGTTATATTTTATTATTTTGATATTTTTTATTAATCCCTTGTTAATTGGTCAAGACATGAACATTTCAAAATTCAGTGCAAAAATTAAAGTCCAATTTACCTACAGTGAACATTGTTAAGGTAAAATATTATAAGGGCTGCAACATCTTACTTTATATATAGATATAGATACATGTACCTGTTATCTACCTATGTATACTTTCCACCAGAAAACGAAAAGTGCATTTAATCTCATTTTGTGTTTGAAATACTTTAAAAACTATGAAGCAAAAATATGCAAGGAAGATGACACATGTAATTTGAAACCCTTTTGTAATAAGAAAGGAAATATAAAGAAAATACTTCGGCAAAAAAAAACACCAAAAAGTAGAACAATTTGCAGATTTTAAAATGATTTTTAGTATATAATTTTTTTTTTTAAAGTTCCATTAAGTATTGTTATATAGTTAAAATTGAAAAGAGCATATTTATTTTTCTACTTAAGATGAAAACTTGCGCTGAAAAGTTTCATGTTTTGACATTTTGACAGATTTTGACGTAATTTTCTTCATTTTCGTATCAAAATCGTATGCATCATGTGCAGTAAAATGCGTGAACAAAGATTTATTGTTTGTGATTCAGCTAGCATGTATCAGTTAGCCTTCTTTTGCCAAATGATGAGATATCAAACATGATTAGATTGTTGTTTATTGGGAGAGACTTAAGAAACACAAGAAATATATAGATTAAGGTGTTAGATGTTCATTAACATAAATACTCGCATTCATGTTGCAGAGTTTATCATTTCCAAATCTTCACTTGTTTTTTTAAATCTTTTACATGTTGATAAAATTTTAAATGTATGATATATCCTGTTTTATTATATGTGTCAAGATGATTAAATTCTACACTTGCATGAAATTAAAAAAAATAATATATATTCTATATAGTGTCATGCTGTCTGTACGTGGGAGGAGCACAGAATAGCCAGTATGCTGTTCTTTTCTGTACACAAATGTATTTGTAACAAAGATAAATTGAAAAAATTACACAGAATGATACAGATTTTGCTTTGAATAAAATAACAAGTCTTTCATTAAATCCTGGAATTTACAAAATTAGATATAACAAAGTTACTCCTCCCACAGTCTGCAGACGGTATTAAAGATTATATTTTTTACTGATTTTTAACCACCATTGTTCTGGTGATTATAAAAAAGTAATATCAGAGAATAAGAAATATAAGAGGTGAAACAAGTAGATTCAGCTGTCGAAAAATTTCTTTCACTAATCCTCAAAATGACAGGGTTAATCAGACTCCCTATTCTCTAGGAAGATGGCAACGATAAACAAACTGATCGTAGCAAAAACGTAACATTTTCACTGTACCCAAACTTGTAATTACTATTGACTATTACATGATCTTGTGGCATTCTCAAATCTTGATAAAATTTTCGTGGAAGCATTCTTTTTTGTATTGTTTGGCACATGATTTATTTGATTGTTGATTTGGGGAGATGTATAATTGATGTATTTCCTGATTCTAGAATAATATAATTATGTTGAGGCACTTTCAGGTATGAGGAGAAATTTTGTCCCCATTCCAAGACTAAAAAACAAAGAAAGTTTTTGTTTATTATATATTTAGTATCTAATACTAATACTTTAAGACTGGAGTAATTAAATCGTCAATGAATCTTTTGCAGCCTGAAACTTTACCTCGCAACGCTTGATATTTAATATAGATAGATAGATTTATTTCGGTATGGAATACATAAACATGGACATTTAAAACAACATGTACGGTACAAACATTTTAAACATACAGCCATAACATGCGCACCAACACCAAGGACAGCACAAAATAATCCGATAAAATGTTTTGTAAGGGGCACATAACTTATGCAGGGAATAATTCACTGAATAATATTACATTTTTAGAGCCTTTGATCAATATAATATGTTATGATTGATATATAAACGCAACTTTGTTTTCTGTATTTTCAGGACATAAGAAAAATAGTAGCACCATTATTAAAGAGTTTCCAGGGAGAAATTGATGCACTTTCGAAACGTAGTAAGGCTGCCGAAGCTTCCTTTTTGTCTGTCTACAAGAAACTTATAGACCTTCCAGGTATGTGCCCTTTAAAGTTTACCATACTTTTATATCGATGCTCCACAACTCTGAAAATATGATGTTTTCCCATTAAGTCATGAGTTACAAACAAACTTTTACAGTTACAAATTGGTCAATATATCAATACAAAAGCATATAACAGGTGGATCCCTTTCAGTGTGAAGCTATAACTGTAAAAGTTT
Organism: Ruditapes philippinarum; assembly: GCF_026571515.1. NCBI lineage: Eukaryota > Metazoa > Mollusca > Bivalvia > Venerida > Veneridae > Ruditapes > Ruditapes philippinarum. The sequence goes on from NW_026857221.1 coordinate 314,274, forward strand.
CTTTGCACCTTGGGATAAGATGGTGCAGAATTCTGTTTAACATCTATTAAGCCCTTCCACATATGGGCTTTTATGATGCATAAGTATCCTATGGTTTAGCTCATATGCAGTCTGTTCATGTTCTATACTATTGGCTGGTAGAAATCTTTTAATACTTACCTTGCTAAATATCAATGGACCTGTCCATCTTTATATCTGGACAAAACCATTCATACTTTTTAGGGAAAATTTCCAAATAGCAAATAGTGCAGACCATGATTAGGTGGCACAGATTATACGGCTGATATTGGTCTGCACTGGTTGCATGGGAAGAATAAGTTGCTGTCTACAGGCTTAGATTTAAACAATCCAGACACTGTTGAAGGCCAAACTGTACTTATCTAGAAGCATCAGATTTAAATGATAGATTATCACTTTGCTTTACTTTTCAATAATCCAGTGTTAAGGTAATGGTCAAAACTGTCTAACTTTTGTTATATAACACATCATCATTTAGGTCTCAAGTGTCTGTAGATGTGAAGAAAAAAGAAGGAAAATTTCAATAAAACATTCAGGAATGTCATTATCAAGTCTTTTGTACCCCTGCATTTTTATATGTCACATACACACTCAGAGCTCTATATTAGCTAAAAAAACGCAGGAAGCCAAAAAATCGACATTTTTTGACAGCTTAGTTTTGAATATAGCCATGTAGGAAGAGTGTGATGTCTTGGGGAGTTTTGGTATTGATTGTGCTCTTTAATTATTTGATTTGTGAAATTGCTATTGATCTTCAGATAATCAGAGGTAATTTGGCAACTAGCTGTTCTAGTACAGTAAGTTATAAACTTCCCTACCGTCTGCTTATTTTGTCTGTGAGGTGATGAAAACATGATACTTTTGTCAAGAAAAAAGGCATCTTTTGTTAGTGAAAATTCCTTTACAGTATAAGCTAGCCTTTTGAAAAGAAGGTATTTATTGTCTTAAGATATTAAAGCAAAGCAGAATTAAATAAGTTAGTCAAACATTTTTAAGTTTGTGGGAGAAATCTGATAATGTGTGCTGCAAATTTAATACATTGGGATATAAAGGTATAAGATATACAGTGGGTATCCTTAATTTGATTGTCTTCACAAGTGGTCTTTATAGATGGATGGTCATTTTTTGCAAGGAGGTCTTTAATGACAAGTGCTCTTATATAACAGGCTGGTCAGATTATTATAAATCAAACAGGAAAACAAAATAATAGCATTTTAATTCTTATTATATTTCTTTATTTATCAATATGGCCTTACCGTAGAGAGGATCCTTTTATGCAGGTTTTACTGTACTGCTTTAAAAAAAAACCACTTAGAAGCCTTCAAGGTGTTTTTGTACTAACGCTAGTGCATGATTTGTGTATGAGAAAATGATTGTTGTAAATGAGTGTTTTCTACATGAAAATATTTAGCTAAATCTCAATATTGAACAATCAATAGCTAGCAATTCTTAGACCTACAAATCGTCATGGAAACGGAGTTCCTATAATATAATCAATATTTCATTTGTCAATATATTGAATAAAATGGCATTCAGTGATGTTTGCTTTTATTGAACAATATTGACTAAATTTGGTAGTTCCGGTGTTATAAAACTATCAATTGTACGGAGATAATTATAGTTTATGGTTGACTCAAATGTTTAAGTTTTGTAGAGCAAATTAGAGATATTAGAGTTTTTAAAAGGACAGATTAATCATATTGGATATTGCTTTATTGAAGAGAGGACAATTTTACTGGTTTGTACAAATTTATCTTATTAACCTTTTTTTCTTTACTGATTTTTGCACATGTATAATATTGATGTTTAAGTGTTTACATTTTGTCATAAGAAAAGGGCTACTTCTGAACTGCGATACTTGACTCTGATAAAAAAGATTTTGTTTACTGTTCATTCAGTTTGAGTAAAAACTATAAAAAAAAGTTTGTTTCATTTGATTAGAAAAAAGATATTTCAATCAAGGTTGTGGTAATACTACAGTAGATAAAATAATGTTTTTGAAATTTTGTAAAATTCATTTTAGTTTCAACATGTTATTGTTTTTTGAAGCGTTTAAAAGCATTTTAAGTAAGGGAAATTCTTCAATGTGTGCTTAAATTTAGGCATTTTTTAGTGAAGTCAAGATTTAAGCACAGAAAAAGGGATATTGTAATTCTAATTAATGATATGCATATTTGGCAGAATAGCTAGCTGTGGAAAATAAATATATCAGATCAATATCAGATTCATTATTTGTTTAGATTGTATATTAAGTGTATATGTATGTTTACTGTTTTAGAGGTGCATTTTGTATGATATACATTAACTATTTGAGTTACAGTGCAATTAGTCATATATTGACTGTTTCAGATTCAGTGCCATAGTTTACTAGTGTTGTTACCTGCTCTAGTGTCACTACATACTGTTTCAGATACAGTGTCAGTGTTTACTGTTCATTATATACTGTTTGTGATACAGTATAAGTGTTTACTGTTTCACATACAGTGTCAGTGTTTACTGTTTCAGATACAGGGTCTGTGTTTACTTTTTCAGATACTGTGCAAGTGTTTACTGTTTCAGATACAGTGTTAGTGTTAACTGTTTCAGATACAGTGTCAGTGTTTACTGTTTCAGTTACAGTATAAGTGTTTAGTGTTTCAGATACAGTATAAGTGTTTAGTGTTTCAGATACAGTGTCAGTGTTTACTGTTTCAGATACAGTGTCAGTGTTTAGTGTTTCAGATACAGTGTCAGTGTTTACTTTTTCAGATACAGTGTCAGTGTTTACTGTTTCAGATACAGTATAAGTGTTTACTGTTTTAGATACAGTATAAGTGGTTACTGTTTCAGTTACAGTATAAGTGTTTACTGTTTCTGATTTAGTGTCAGTGTTTACTGTTTCTGATACAGTGTCAGTGTTTACTGTTTCAGATACAGTGTCAGTGTTTACTGTTTCAGATACAGTGTCAGTGTTTACTGTTTCAGATACAGTGTCAGTGTTTACTGTTTCAGATACAGTATCAGTGTTTACTTGTTTACTATTTCAGATCCAGTATCAGTGTTAGAGTATGCACAGCAGATTCAGAAGAAGGCACATCGTGTTGGAGATCTTGAGATAGAAAACAAACAGTTGAGGGAAACATTAGATGAGTACAACCACGAGTTTGCTGAAGTGAAAAACCAAGGTATGACTGTAATACATGTAATTGGAGTAAGTTTACTAACTTTTAAACATGATTATATAAATTGAACCATATTTGAAATTTTCAATTTCAATTTTAAAGCTTTCAAGAAAATATGAGGATAACATGTTTAACAACCTTTACTAAGCAAAATATCTTAAATGGACTCTTTAAATCTGGACAAAACCATTCATCATTTTTAGGGAAATTTTCAAAATAAGAACTGGCTGAATATCGAACAGTGTAGACCATGATCATACTGCACGGATGTGCAGGCTGGTCTTGGTGTAGCACTGGTTGCATGGGGTAGATTCAGTTGTCGCTTGCAGGGTTAATTAAACTTGTAATGTATAATGATTTGCTTTTATCTTATTTATATTTGTGTGTCTCAAATTGTTGTGGAATTGTTTTGTTCTTGATGTTATTGTAAACAGTAAGCTCCCTACGAAGGAGGTCAAATGTTCGTCCTAGGATATTAAGACTCTCAGATGCTCCTGGTACATGTATTTGAACTAGTGAACCTGAAGTAAAAAATGTTATACTTTTCATATTGAGTATAAACTGGAAAAAAATATGAATAGATGACAATTGCCTTTGTAGATAAATTAAATCACCATTATTTCAACAACAAAAAAATTGACTAGTAGATGTATTTGCTCTGTTTTGATCTTAATTTGTATTTACAACAAGATTTAGAGACCAGTTAGAGAACAGGGACTGTATAATATCTTTTTCTTGTTAGTAAAGAAATTTTTTATGGCTGACAATTTTTCCTATGACTAACACATATTTGATATTATAGGATGAAACAATGTCATACAATAGCCTTTTCATGAATCTGATATTTTAAGCATATAATAAGGCAATGAGGCATTTTGCATGCGCTGATAAAATACCGTTTACAATCTACAGAGTGAATTAGTTACGATTGATTTGAATAAGAAAGCTATTCCAGCATTGAAAATGATAATCATTTGTACAATAATGATCCATGTGACATTTTCAGACAGATTTTTCCTCTGTAAAAGCCCATTGATTTTTGTCAATTGTTTGCCATAAATGATCGGTGACAAATTTTGACATTTAAACCAGATTACTGTACACAGGAACTGCCCCATTTGTTTCAGTTTATTATGATCGAAACATTAAATATGACATTTGGCGAATTTTGGAAAGTGTATAATTTGATGATCAAGTGAGAAATATAAAAGTTCATGTGTTATTACAGTTTGGCAATGAATTGATAAATTTTCCAGTTCAGCATTGTGTGAAAATGTTTCATCTCCAACTGGCGTTTATAGTTCATTATTACAGCCTTTGTCTAGTGAACCTATTTTGCAAGATTTACGACTAAATCTGATGGCTTCATTGAATCCCAGACTTTTATGAAATACTGTATTTCATATCAGTACAAGGGAGGTAATCAAATTATGTAAAATGTATTTTATACACAGTCTGCTATATTGCCTGGTACTTAAATGTACATGATTATTCTGAATATATTCAAGTGACCGAGTTATGAACGGTATTGTCTTGCAACTGAAAAAAAATTGATTCACATTTTTATAATAAATATTAAAGGATCATAAACTTGCATTTTGATAAAAAAAATCTACATTTGTATTTTCTTAAGTGAAATGTGTTTTTTGTGTAAACTGTTGCAAGATTTTGAGTTTTTTTAATAGTTCTTTCCTTTTATCATCACAGATGAGAGATGCATTTCTATATCCTACGTAATAATTTAAAAGTTTGTATTGTTAAAATGTCAGTTTGATTAAGATATGCATTTAAACAAAAAAAAATGAAATATAGAATGAAAATGATAATTTATATATAACAGTGACAGTAAAATCTCCTTGAGGAAATATATTAAGTTTCGGGCTATCACTGAATTGATGTGGCGTTAACACACTAGACAGCTGATTTGAGAAAGTTTTGTCGTAGGCTGTTTTAAGATGATTTTTTTAAAAAAAAATTTTTTTTTTTTTTGTTGTCGAGGGATCTTCAGACTGGTTAAAGATGATTTGTTTTGGGAAGTTTATCTTTTGTATTTTAGTGATAATTAAATTGCTTTCATTATCGGTAATTTATAAAAAAAAAAAAAGAAAAAAAGTGTTTTGCCTATTTCAAGTAATAAGAAAAAAAAAAAAAAAAAAAAATGAGTACTCATTTTGAATATCAAACCTTAAATTGTAATAGAGGTTATACTTGAAACTATTGTTATCAGTCTAGATTCTGATTGGTTTATTTATTCTCCTTCATTTTGAAATTATCCAATGATATCACTGCATATGGAGACTGGTACCAAATTAAAAAAATAAAATAAAAAGAAATGGCCTGTGTTCTTAGATGTGAAAAAGCTACAGATGTATTTTTGTAAGTCATATATGATACAATCTCCCGATGGTCTACAGAAAAACTGATTACAGGCACCTCAACGTTGAGAGTTAGTCTTTCAGTTAATGGAGAAAATATGCAATTGCTGGACCCTCGAGAAATCATTTATAGATTTCTGATGTCATCTTTCCCCGATAAAAGATTGCAGGAATAAGGAAAGGGATTTCTTTAATGAAGACATGGGGAAAAGATAGACTTAACTCTTCCAGGAAGCTTATGTCAATTTGTTTTTTTTGTTGGTTTTTTTTTTTCAAACAATAGGAAGTAATGACCAATGAAAAGGAAGTTTGTTTTGTTAGAGGGAAGTACTGGTAGGTTTCTTTTTCTCTATAATCTAAAATTGCATAAGCACACACAAAAAATGGCCCTAAATGGAATTTCATGTTGAATGGGTTTTTCTCCTCTTTGATACTATATTGGTTAATGTTACAAAGTCACACCTTTTATTCTTTTTCTCTGACCCAGTATGAACTTGTAAGACTTCAAAAACAGACCATATAATGATCTCCAATATCATAGAAAACAAAAAGGAAAAAGTAATCGGCATCATAAAGGGGGATATTTCAGAAGGAATCACAAGTGTGAGATGATATTGTAATATGATTTATTGTCAAACAATTGTATAATGACAATAAATGCCAGGGTATTGTGTAATAACTGTTTGTATTGGAATGAGTAATTGGCAGGACAGATTCCTCAGAAACCAGGTTACTTTTTTTTTTTTTAAACAAATAAATGGATTTTTGAGCAAGAGATCATGACTATTACCTGGTCGTTCTAACAGAGCATGAAAAGAGGATTGTCATTATTTTCCTTGACTTTTTTACGCTTCATTTTGTTTACTCTTCATTTTGTTTTTCCCCCCAATTTCATTTTTTAAGACCATGCATTTATTGGTTCTGCCTTAAGTAAATCAGTGTCGTCAGTCACAGACAAAATCTATTGTAACGTAATTGATGTAAACTAGGTTATACTTCTTCAAAATATCTAGATTTTAGTGAAATTACTGATTTTGTGAGCATGATTTCTCCGTTACGTTGTTACAGACTTAGCGATAAACTTAGTCATGTGACATAAACTCTCACTCTCTGTCCCTCACGCTCGCTCTCGAGAATTTCTGCTAAGACTTAAAATTCAACACATCGTAAATATGGTAACGAAATACAACCAACTCGATTGTTACTGTTGTTAAAGTAATTAATATTAAAACCGGAGCTATAGCGATATTTGAATCTGTATTTTCATGCTCCTTCAGAAATCAATAGTATCTAGTTAACAGGTTTTCGTACATATAGACAGGTTTCGTATATATATGTATATTGTACATTGATTTTTATCCACATTTCATATTGATCAAGAAATTAATATAAAGTCACCAGATGCAGGAACTAGATAAACTAGTATATATTGAATAGTTAAATTAGAGGAAAAATATGGGAACCAGTCAACTAAAAGCATTATTTGCTAGTCGAATTTATGTGATATATTTCGTACGGTAGGATAGTTTTGATAAGCTTTTTTCTTTAATTTAATTTTTTTTAAACTTTTTATTAAATTATGCTTATACAGTGAAAAAGAATCTCGACTAAGTGATAGGGGTTTTGGTTTTCTGAGTGTGACAGTTTTACTGTCACATGCAGTAAGGTATCAAAAAGTTTTGGGGTTTTTTTTGTGTGTTACTGGATATTTTTTGTTTGTTTATAAATGTTAAATATCATAAGCTTGAAGTATAGTGTTTTAAAGTGTAAAAAATTAGTTATTAAGATATATAGACCTGTCTATAGATACTGGCAGTATGGGTTGTTAATATTAAATGTATATATGTAATGTATATTTCAGAGGTGACAATAAAACAGCTCCGGGAACGATTGAAAGAAGGAGAAGACAAGGTTGAGGCTGTAGCGGAGGTATATAATATCCAAATTTGGTTAATACTTAATATACATCTACGATTATTTAACACTAAAAATACGAAAAAATTGAGCTACCAACAGTATAACGTTTTGGTCAGGCTTTGAGACATATATACAGGCTGGTTTGGCTCTGTACTGTAGGCAAAGGTTAATCACTTTTAATCAGTGTTCATTCCAACTTTTTTAAGGGTAATACAAATTATGTCATAAGTCAATGACAACATTTTGACAAAAGAAAAAAATACTTTGAATATCAGAATTCAGTATCTGTGTATGATGTGTAAAAGTGAAGGATATTAAAATAGTTTGCAGCTTGCTTTGTGAAAGGTTGGTGGTTCTTCTCACGTGGTTTCTTTAGCCGTACATTATGCATAATGTTTGAATGGTCAATGAAGGTATTCGGCCATCAGTAAAGCTTGAAAATCACCATATTACTGTCTGTTCTATAATGTCTGTCTGACTTAAAACCCAACAATAAAAAAACATATATATGAGCGATGGTCGAAAAACCACATAAGCGTTTGCGACAGCATAGATCTAAGACAGCTGTGCATTCCATTCAGACTTAATTCAGGGGTCCAATTGCTTGTCAGCTTACAAGTCACCAGTTACAGATAAACTGACCAGAATTACATTGCATGGATTCCCTGATACAGTTTAACGCGCGTTTGCCCCCCAGCTGGTCTCTGGTGAATCCATTCTGGCCCAAAGCACTATGTTTGAGAATTTTGTTAAGTGACCAGCGGCCTCATACATATTAGAAATTTTTTGATTGAAGAAAAAAAAACGAATATAATACCAGAGTATAAAACGGTCAAAAGTGAGCATTGTCTCATTTCCACATTAGACTAAATCATTATACGAAATCACGCAATATTTTTTTGAATTTTTTCTGTTTGTCAATTTGCTGGACAAGGCGGTCACCTTGTTTACGAGTGTGTTTTTATAAACTGAACACGGAATTTAATCATTTTCTGCTTCATGAGTATCTAAAGTAAAATAACATTGTTCATGTAACTCTTCACTAAATGTGGCCACAAGAATCACCTGTATAATGACCTTTACAAAACTTTACATGTTATGTCACTCATTTACAAGACAATTTATGCATGATCTTTTTTCCTGACCTTTCTTGGTTTGTTAAAAATGCGACAGTTTCTCATTTTATTCAAGTTTATTATCATGCTAAGGCTTAAAACACACAAAAAACTTCAACTTACTGGGTTTTTTTTACCAGATGATAAATTATATGTAAGATTATACCTTATAAAATAATGTATATTCATAATATAAACTTAGCAAAAACTTAATTCGTTCTATGTCATCAAAATAAGGAAATGGAAAACAAAATTTCAGATTTCTAAAATATATAAAAATCCAAATGGCTTATTTTAACAATGTTCAACTCTTCCTTTTCTGAACACCAATTATATGATGTTTAATTGGAATCTTGTTGTTGTCTTAATGAAATCTTTATTTTCTAAACACAAATACATGGTGTTTTGTTGAAATCTTTATTTGTTAATGAAATCTTTATTTTCTAAACACAAATACATGGTGTTTTGTTGAAATCTTTATTTGTTAATGGAATCGTTATTTTTTAAATATAAATGTACGGTGTTTTGTTGAAAACTATTTTCTAAACACCATTTTCTAAGCACTAAATATATGATTTATCTTTATTTTTTGTAATGAAATCTTTATTTTCTAAACACCTTATATATGATGTTGAGTTGATTTTTTTTTTCTGAAAACCAAATATTTAGTGTTGTTGAGTTATTTTAATTCTAATCATCAACTACACTGTATATGGTTTTCAGTTGAATTCCTTTTTATCGGAACACCAAATATATAGTGTAGAGTTAAATTAGTTTTGCCCTTAGTAAATACAATAACATTTTTGAAGCATTAATTAAGGCGTTATATTGTTAAGATATGGATAAATGACCTATCTAAAATACGTGGGGAGTATACCTCAATAAGCCAGTCTGATGTGTTTGGTTATAAATCTACCTTTGTTGATCATACTGTGTGTTGAACAGTTACAAATTGATTTGAGTTGTACCCTTAGGTTAAAACAATGACACTTGAAATATAGCAATCCTGTTCACTAATTGCTCGAAAAAACATTTAACTTCAACCGTACTGTCATGCTAATTAGTGCAAATTGATTCACACTTGTGCCCTGCTTCAGCTACATTCCTTCACCCTAATCACTTACCATTTTCAAAACAGAACAGAATATAATATGAAGTCATTACATTTCTCAGTTTATTATTTATTTTTTTTTTAATTCATTATCAAGATTGTGTTTATTTTTTATTTACAATTATTAAAAATAAAGTTGTGTGCTTCAATATTTATTTGTCCTGCAAGTTCTTTTCCATTCAGTTACAGAATTACAATAAAAAGAATGGAAACACAGTACTCTGTGAACAAAATGAAATATTTTTACAATTTTTAACATCAATCACATTCTGTTCATAGATAAATAAAAGAGCATTTCTCCTTTCTATTACATCTGTCTAAAGTATGTTTAGAGAATTCTCTAGGGTCATACAATTTACACAAAAACACATGCCGTTGATGGTTTTCCATCATAAATAAATTTTTCAGGTTATGTGACCAAATTCAAGCTAACAAGACATTTAATAGGAATGATTCTCTCTCTAGAGATTTGTACATACATTCACCTGTATATTGACATGTAAACTTTAACACTCCCCTTGTGGCTGAGGGTTTGCATTTAAGTGTTGTGGCATCAGAATTGCAGCCACCATGTATCCATGTATGCGTGATCGTAAGAGGCGACTAAATGGGTCCATCTTACTTGAGTCTATGCATCTATGAGGTGAAGGGTTTTTACCCCTGGTGTTGCTGTAAGTTTGTAATACCTGAGGTTTACTGGTTAGCCAAAAACATCTTTCCTGTTTTGGCGCCATATCATCTAAATTGTGTTGGTGCGCATAAAGTCAACCAAAAAGAACTCCAAAAAACAAATACAGTTAACACAGTCATATTAATACAAAGTTTGAATTTTGAAATATCGGCAAGATAAGCATGAACTTTCAAAAATATTGAAAATGCTTCATAATTTTTAGTCTCAATCTTTCTGTTTAAAAGCATGATATGCAGCAATGGGCAAAAAATCTTTTCTAGAAAACAGTTACAATACGGCCTTGTCAGTTTGTCGGTTTTTGAGTTGAGATACTATTGCCTTACAATTATTTAAGTAATTTGCAGCGCATACATAAAAATTATGTTTCTTTTTTTTTTCATTGATATGGCTTTTGGCTAAAATGAATTATGTGTTAAGCTTTTGTATGTAAGATACGGCAGTTTAACATTTTATATGTGCGAATGAAGTATACTCATTTGTCAAACGCCAAATTTTACCTGTTAGCAGACGACATCTAGAGAGACAATGAATTACATCTATATGGTGTTAATTCTTTGATACTGTTAAACAACGAGAACCAGTCATGCATGACTGATTAATTTTGGACCAGTCAACTAATCAGATGACAGTTTGGAGAAGAAGGGTGGGATTTAAGATCAATGCGTCTCTTTGACATTGATGAGCTGTGTCAATGACAAGCTTGATTGTTTCTTTACGATACTTTATATCACACGTCCTGACCATAGATCTGTAACACCTTGTTTTAGGCAGACATAATTGTATTTATCGACTAATTTCACATATGAATGAAGGAGGACTATTATCAAATGTGTTTTAAATTTAGATTTAAATTATTTTATTAATATATAGGGAATGAATTCAAGGAGATTCATTCGTATTTGAAAAAAAAAGTAATTTCGTATATGATTTCTGTAATTGATCATTGGTAATTGGAGTCCATCAAATTTTTAAGGCTCGAACGAAAGAAAAAGAACGGGAACTGCAGAAACAGTTTGCGGAGAAAGAGCGTCAATTACAGGAAACTCAACTTTCTGTTGCTAGGAAACTCGGAGAAGCTGAACAGAGGGTTACAAGTTTGACCAATAGTACGTATACATTTTTATTTTGATGCAGTCATCATAATATTTTAATGATTAAAGTCGGGGAGAATTGAGATTTTGTTTTTAGAATGTTTATATGGTGAACCAAAGCTTCAGTGACGGAAACAATATTTTTTTTATTTAAAACCTAACAAGTATGGTTATGATCTAGCTTAGGAAAAAAATATTTTGAAAAAAGTTTGATTATAATAAGAGAAAAAGACACAAAATAATAACAAACAACTTAATTGGAATATATCAACGCTTATTTTTTGTTAAAAAAACAAAACAACATGGTCAGTTCTGTAAACATGGTCAGTTCTGAAGGGTTAGAAATTGATAACTTATCAGTTAAACAACGACCAAATATATTCTGATATTTTTGTTTTGTTAAAAGAATGGAATTTTATTTTTGTGTCCCATTTACTTAAAATAATTATGAATATCATTTTGAGTGCTTGGCAGCATTACTTTAACACTTAACCATCTTAAATGGACTTGTCTATCTTTTATTCTGGACAAAACTGTTTGTTATTTTAAGGGAAAATTAAAAAATATTAAGTGATTGAATAGCAAACACTGCCGACCATGATCAGACAGTCCAGAAAGGCCTGCTGATCTTGGTCTGCCCTGGTCACATAGGTACAATCAATCGCCACTACCAGGCTAAGGGTACGCATATACCAATATATCAGGATATTTCAGTTTATCTGGAGTCCATACCCAAAGCTTGATGGATTTATTATGTTGATATAAAAATCACTGAAACTGTTAATGGACCGTTCTAAATCCATAAAAGGACAAGTCTATTACACTAATACAGCAGGATCCAAAATTCTCTGAAAAACAAGTAGTTATTTACAGTAAAACACTTCATATACTGGCAATGAAGACATTCTAGTAAATTGCGTAAAACCTTTTACTACTTATGGAAACATCAAGGCACTTTTTTTCAAATAGTAATTTTTGGAGTTTGCGAGATTCACAAAAAATGAAATTATTTTGTTCCTAAACACCGATTCTCATGAGGTTGAGCTGTTTTTGTATTTAAAATTATGATAAATTTAGAATGATGACAATTATTTGTGATCCGCAGATTTTGATAAATTCAGGTTACCTATCAAATCTTTGATGCAGAAATAACAGATTTACGGTGTGTTTAAAAAAATATATATTTACATATCTCGTATTATTCAACACTTTTGATTAATATTTTCTAACATAATAAATAAACACCATCATTTTTCATACCATGCTTTTAATTATTGTCCATGTTTTGCGGTTCTTCATTACGATTTTCTGTGGTCATGTGGCTATAGTCTTTCTAAAACACAACAAACAATAACACCAATTTTTTTGTTTTTTAAGTACAAATATTAAAATGATAATGTTACAAGACAAGCTTTCAACTATTTGTTTATATTTATTTAGTAGAAATAATTTATGATACAGTTGTATGTTTAGTAAGTCATATTAAAGTATAAGAATGTAAAATGCTTTGTTTTGATCAATCATCATTATAACACAGAAATTACTGATACAGGCAGTGACTGTTTAAACAAAATTGTTAAAAAATAAAATATTAACATAATAATATTCATGTTTAATTTGTTGTTGTTATCTTTATATTTTTTTCGGAACAGCATATTTGATTTTTGTTGGACAATTTTAGGTTTGAAAGGAAGCAGGGAGGGGTGTTAGCGTTCATAAACCTTGTGGAACTATTCCTTAGTTTTGTCTATAACCATAATTTATTCCAATGTAAAATTCAATGTATTTATGTTGTTTCATGTTGTGGTGGGTAGCATATTATAGATTCAAGATTTATTATAAATGGAGGCTGAATTTGGTATCTATGTTTATCTTTTTTAATAATTGTGTGTTAATGAAATGTTTATCACGCTGCATGCATCTGTTAATTATAAATGTAACCATGACTTCCTGTAATTAATTGATCAACAAAATACTGTCTATTTATTATGTTTGTATTAAAATGATTAAACATGTGCTATAGTCACACAGGCTTATTATGAATTAAAACAAATTTGGTTTAAGATAATTAAAATGTGTTCTCATTTAAAGACACAGATTTGGTGTTAAAAAGAATATATATAGAGTGAGGGGAGGAGGTAGTGGGAGAAGAAATGGGGATGGTGGGGGTGTTCAGCTTACGGGACTGTAGAAATTGAATTGTTAGACAGTATTTTGATTTGAAGAAGTTTGTTTTTTTTAGTGATTGAAAAAAATCACTTCTTTTTATAAAAGTCATTGCCATATTCATAGAAATATCAATGATTCAAAATAACAAGATTATAATTTATTATTAATGAAATTTATTTAAGAAAATGAGAGATTCTAACAAAGGTGCATGTTTCCCTGTTTAATACCAATAAATGTTCAATTAAACTTGATACAGCTTGATTGACACAAATACTGTCAAATATCAATATTGTTTTGTCCCCTTTCATCACATTTTTGTCAAATTTAAATAATTTTGTATTCTTTTTTTCCTTCTAAAATTGTGGTTAATTGTTAAAAGTCTTGAAGTATTTTTTAGTCTTCTAACAAGTTTTGTAATATTATGTTGTGTTTTAATATACACTTGTATTTTTATTTTTTCAATCATTCGAAGAATTTATTTTGTTTTTTGTCATTTTTTTGGTCCAAAAGAAAATTAAGCCATGGTGATATATTAAACTGAAAGGATCTTGCAATATAAATTGACTGATACCCATGTAATAGAAATGATTTTATTTGATTTTTTAATTTGTTTGTAATGTTAATTTTAAATGTTGTCCATCAGAAACTGAAATAGAATCATGAACTACTTTTTTATGTTAAAGAACACTGGATCTATTTTTCTGTGTATTCATACACTGACAAGTGATTTAGTCAGATACAGTGAATAGGTTATTGTTTTGTCTTAAACATATTGTTTATATTGACTAATTGATTTTTGTACAAGAGACAAATTTGACAGGGCCAATTGAAATAATATGATTTAATAATCAGCATGGAGTGTGACCCTTCATCGTACAAGTTTTCTAATACTACTGGCCAATTGACAATGGATTGCCCGAGGCTGAGGTACTGCTGTGGTCTGTACGCAGGACAAATGACCATTGACAGGGACTGTCTATTTAGTGAAGGAAACTGACCGGTAAATGTACCTTACATAGACAGTTTGTAATATTGATAGATTAATCATCAGCTCATAGTAAAGGATGATGCACTAGGAGGCGAGCTGCAATTAATTCTCTTTGTTGATGCGGGACCAATGCAGTTTTAAATTACAATCAAACTTGTGTTGTTCTTTTTTCATTATTATTATCTGACTGTTAATATACAAAAAATATGTCTTTAATTTATTATGAGTTAAGTTTTATTCATGAACTTCTCACAGAAAGAATTTTTGTTCATTAATTTTACAGATAGAATTGGGTTTTTTTTTTAATCATTGGGATTTTGCCATATGTACACCATGCAATCTCCCTCAAAGGGAAAAGAAAAATTGTCATGATGTTTTTTCCTGCAAGAGATTTATGTATTTAATTTATAGAAGTTTCTTATTTAGTGAACATAAGACTTTTCAGGATCAGCTGTTGTAAGTCATTTTTAGATTGAAAGCTTTGTACGTATTAAGATGTTTTAAAGTGGTTGATAGCCTTGTTAAATTGTGTACTAAACTAATTGTTTCGGCCCTCAGGGGGAATTATTTTTTAACAACGTCGGTCACACTTCTTTCATTATTAAATGGCCAATAACTGTCAAATTGGATCAAATACGGGCATCGCCATGTAGAGATGGTCATTTATCTATTTAAGTATGATTTGTCATAGATTGAAACTCCTTGCCTCGAAGTCATTGAAAGGGTGTGCTATATCATCGTACTGTCGTCTAGAAACGTCCTTTGACCAGTTTAAAGTTTCGTATTTTGGCACTTGATAACTAATGAATTCTGTCGTACAGTAACGTTAATTGTTATTTATTGTTTATATGTGAACTTGATGTATCTATTATTTTGTTGATCTATGCGATGGAGTAAGAATTATTTTTGTTTTTGCGAAAAGTTTTTATATACTAACACTAGTATCCATAAATCACGTTTAGTCATGTTATTTTTAGATGTTGAAGTTACAGAACACATGTTTCAAAAAAAAAAAAATCTTATTCAGGAAGAAAAATATACGTCTTATATTTTTTCTTTTCTTTGTTTTTTTTTTTTGTTTTTTTTGCTTGCTTTCATGGTATTGTAAAATTAATGATATTCTTGTTTCAGCTTCTTTCTTTTAAAAAGAATTTACCCCACCGAGGACAAGTGTACGTTGTTCATACAGAATATTTATAAAAGATGTCATTGTGTGTAAATTGCATAAGTAGGTCAAACAAATTTTAAAAAATCTTCAAGAAACTTAAAATTGTAAATAATTGTATGAATTAAACTTTAATATTAACGTGTATGAACTTTAACGTTACTCATTTAATAATCACCTCAAATTTTTTTTAACTTTGGATCATTATATATTTTTTTTACGCACAAAAATAAAAATCCCCAGAAGATTAAAATTAAAACTTTTCCTTTTAATCAATATTTTTGCGTTTCAACACATCCTTCTGTTTTAAAAGGCAATGCACGGTTTATTTTGAGATATAAACTACGGGGAAAAGACAAATCTAAGCATTCCTGCACATGCTGCTAAAATGGATGGTTATATTATTGATGATTTATATTACATGATGAATCTGCGAGGGAAATCAAAGACAAAACGATAAAACGTTATGATGAAATTAGTATTCAGATCAGGACAGTGGATCAATAATTATTGTTATTAAGTTTGAAACAGTTCACCTGGTGAAACCAGCCCTATAGATTGATGAGACAAAATCTTCTTAATAAACTTCATTAAATAATTTCTCTTCTTCCCCCTTTTTTTTTTTTTTCGAAAAATTGTTAATGGAGATTATTATTATTGGTTTCTATGGAAACTAGAGTAGTGTAAATTAACACCAGTTGTAATATCAGGTCATTGATTTTGCTCAAGTTTTCACTCATCAAAGCCTGAATATTGAGCTTTTAATCTGTGATAAACTTCAGATCTGTATGATTTTAAAACAAGCATAGGCACGGGGAAAGTCTTTTTCTTGTTACGGGAACAAAAAGGGGTAGAAAAATTTGGATTTCAAAAATGAAAATTTAAGAGCAAGGCATTGATTTAAAATTGTTTGAATGACATTTAATTTCTGATTTTAATCCTCTTTGAATGATGAAATTGACCATTTATCAGCATCTTTTTTTTGGTAAAAGCTCTTAAGTAATATATACATACTAAGTAATTTGAGACTTGTTTACTACTTTATCAATACCATAAAAAATGACCATCCTAGTAATGATTATCTTTGATATCAATAACCCCTGGTATTCTTCACTGAATAACTTTATTTTTAGTGACTTCAGAATTAGAATTATATTCTCGGTTGAAAGTAATCCAAATATCAAGCATTTTATTGCAACAATGATACGATTTTAACCACTTTATTTCATATAGACCACTTGTGATTATGTGTATACATCTTCTGAATACTATGCCCATTACTTTGAATACTGTTGCCTTTTGAAAAACTTTGCTTATTACTTAGAACGTACACTTTTTTACTAACCGACTGATTAATTCATACAGATCCCTTTTTACTATATCCAAATTAATGAATGCAGTTGCCTTTTGAGCACTGCCTATTTTGCTTTATGCAGATGTCTTTCTGCACTGCCTCTTGATTTTGCAGTTGCCTTTTTAGCACTGCCTATTTTGTTCTCTGCAGATGCCTTTTGGGCAATGCCTCTTTTGATTTATGCAGATGCCTTTTTAGCACTGTCTCTTTTGATTCATGCAGTTGCCTTTTGACAACTGCTGATTTTACTTGAAAATAGACAAGTTATGACTATAATATGCAGATGTATTACTTCATTCAGGCACTCTACTTTGACTTTGATGTTATAAAGACTGTTTCATACATATGTGAATAAAATTATGAATATCCACATTTTTCCTCATTAAAAAGTTTTTCCAGATTGTGTGCCATTATAATAAACTTTAACCTTTTAATAATGCATAATGAACATCCTAATGCTGCCGTTAAAGAAAATAGTTACAACTTAATTGTACTTGAATCTCTCTTGAATTTGTTAAATAGAATCATCGTTAAACAAAAGATTAACATTATTTGGCCTTGATATTAGTTTTGAAAATTTCTATGATTGATATAAGAAGAAATGAGGCATTACCTAATGTAGACAAATGATCCATTTTTTGAGGAATTGCAAAGTTATGAATAAATTTTATTGATGAATTTGAACAAAAAAAAAATGAAACATTGTTTTTGTTGGGAGTTGTGATTGATCAGTTATTGCATGGCTTTGTGCAGGTTACGTTTTTATATTTTTAATGAGTTAATAATGTGTTTATTAATGATACAAATGTATTTAATGCAAGAACTAGTGTTATATATTTTATGAAGACACATTTTGTGATGATTTTTTACTTGTTTCCGTTAATTTTATGTGATTTTGAGTTATTCGGCTTTTGAAATATATTGTTATTGAGGCTGTCTCTTTTATCTAAATCAATATGCTAGTTTTATGTAACTTGTTTATAGATAGATAATTTGTTTATGTAAATGAGAATTGTAGCAAAATTGCAAACAAAATTCTTGTATTAGATAACAGATGGCCAATACAGTTTGTATATTAAAGCAGCACACCTCCAGATGTGTAAAATATATTATTATTTTTAAAAATGTGAACTTCAGAAAATTATAATTATGGTTTTAATAAATGTTTAAATATCTAGAATCCAGGTGAAACTTTGAGTGTATTATATGTGTAGTTAGCAAAATATGATATAAACTTTTATCTTTATCTATTACCAAAACATAAAATGAGAAATTTCTCAGTATTTTGACTAAGTTTTAGCTAATTTCTGTTCGTAACAATAGCTACGGTCAAATGACTTAATTTGTACACTTGGTAATATTTTTACACCTTAGAACACTCGTTAAAATTTTTGAAAAAAAATAACGTAAAACATGAGGTGTGCGGCTTTAATAAGGGAAATAAATAACTGTTAATATATAAATTTGTTACATCTACATATTTACATATTATCCATTACATATTTTATATAAATGAACACGTATACATGAAATTCAGAGTCTTATTTCATTTCATGGAACTGTGTTACTGGTATGTTAAGACATATAATTCTTACATCATAGTTGAATTTTAATTGCATTTTACCATCGATTAATGTTTAAAAAAAAATGTATTGTTTAAATATTTCCGGGATAGAAAACCAATACATAGTTAACAGTTGATCAATTGTTCCGATCAATTTAGAATTGATCGTTATTGCTCAATGATTGATGTTTTCAAAACCAACTTTATGTTCGATTACTTTTTGAAGCAATACTTAACTTTGTATAAATAATCTTAGTTTGTTAAAGTGTCACATATTTTTTTTGACTGTTTTGATAATGTAAATGATGGCGATAACCGCGATCTATCTATTTTTGATTTATTTGAAAAATTATAAATAAATAAAGATAGAGGTGAACAGGTAAAAGTCAATCAAGGCTGTGACATCTTGATTTTTGCAATTGATTAATTAGTGTGGTCTGTAATAAAAAAATATTAAGTTACAAAACCTAAAAATTGTTCAAGAAAAATTTAAAACTAAAAGTTATCATGCATTGTAATATGTTAGGTTGTTGCAGTTCATAAAAGAATTTTTTTATCAATTGGACTTGTCCAGATTATATTTTTGGAACTATCCATTATCAATTTCGGGGATATCAAGATGAAAAATTTGAAGTTTTTTCAGCCAACAATATAGAGCCTGCATGGTCAGACTTCAGGTAATTATGGGCTGGCCCAGATATATACTTGTGGCGTTAGGTTCAGTAAGGAAATGGTTAAATTCGGCGTTACTGTGGGCTGACTATATTGATATGTCTTGATATCGCCGAAATTGCTAACGGACAGTTTCAGAAATAAAAGCTGATAAATTCCATTTAAAAAATTCATTAGATTAAGGTTTGTAAATATTTCTCATTGTTGGCAAGTTTTATTTTAAAATTCAGGTATTTCTCAATGTCTTTAAGGAAATGCATGTAAGAAATCGGGTTATAATCGCCAATTAATTTATGTTACAGATAACTTAGACAGTTCCCCTACATTATTGAGTCAAAGGTCATGCAAATAATTCACTGTTTTACATAATATTTGATGTTGTCCAACCAGATGCCGGCTTATACTATTTGCACACACACACAAAAATGCAACAGGCTATAATTTTGCATAAAATAATTAATTGCATAACAGAATTCTTTCTGCTGTCACTTGCGATGACAAGTGGAGTGTTCATTTGAAACTTAAATGCTTTTAGATAAATTTTCTGCGAGTATTATTAATAGATTGTCAACAAAATAGTATTCGTAGGGAACAATCGGGGAATTAAGTATTATATAATTAATGTCAAACAGTGTTGTTTTTTATCCTTTCTACGACTCAAATCCTTGCCTAATTTATGACATCAGGAGCACGTAGGTTTACAATTAGATTTTAGTTCTATGACATTTTCATTAATTTTGTAAGTTTTCACGAATATTTTCATATTTCAACATCGAAATTGTCAAGGAAAACCCATATTTTGTATAATCTGTCATTTTTTAAACATATTCATGTGATTTTAATGTTAAGATGAATGTGATAGAAACAACGTTACATTTTATTGGTAATGCGGAAAAAAAATACGTTGTCCCCGTCTTAGTTGTATAATATAGCTTCACTTATGGCTGTTGACAGTATACATTTGTTATTTAATTGTTTTATTTTATTTATAACTTAATCATATGGATTTATCTGTCTCTATTTCTGTTATTGTTGGTTTTTCCCTTTATTATATTAAATCGCATCATGTAAATTCACTTTGAGGAATTTATATAAAAAATGTCTTTCTTTTATTTATTAATTCTTAGAAATAATTAGAGGGAAATATTGAAATACTTTCATTTCTTTTAAAATCCAATTAAATATTTCATTGTTTTAAAGCAGAGATATATATCTTCATGTAATAATTACATGTACTAGCAGTTTATAATAGGAAAAACCCAACTCATACATGTCTACTTTGTACCTGTTTTTTGTTGTCTTCTCACGCCTCGCAGAAGTTATAAACTATATGCAGGATGTGGTATTGAAAGTAGCAAGATTGTTAATATATTGTTTACAGATATAAACATCAGTGGACATCTTCCCTTTCTATACTTGTGTAGTAAATAACACCAGAAGAAAAAATTAAAATCTTGTATTTCATGTATTTAATAACATTATTAAATGTACGCATTTTTTCTTCTATTTTTAGCATTAGAGCATGTCCAATCAGAGCTGTTTGAAGTCAAGGCAAAATATGACGAGGCCACCTCAGCCAAGTAAGTTATCTCCCTTTCTGCATGAAATCCAGTTTAGATTAGTTATAGATATTTCCATTTCTGAAATATTTTAGAAACAAAAACATGTCTCTTTTGTATGTAAAATTACACCTACACATTATTATGATATTAGATTTTGATAATTTTAATTGAAACAACAGTGAGTTTTTTTTAGACATTGTTGGCTTGTATTTAATTATAAGGGGTAAATAAAACACCATTTCTGAGAAAACGTATGTCTTTAAGACCCTTTTTTGACAGATTTATTTATTATATATAAAATTGCCAGTGTATTATATAATAGTATGTATAATAAAGAAATAGATGTTCATGTACAAGTTTAGCTGTAAAAATTGCAATACTAGTATGTATATTTATTGAAAAAAATCAACGTATACCAGTATGTAGAATAACGATTGTATAGCAGATATATCTTTGATATGTTTCGTAGATAAGTGAAGATTTTCTATCGGCAAAAATCGATATCAATATGTCGCAAATTTGTCACCATATTCTCTAGAAGATTAGGTTGTAAGTCAGGAAGACAATGCTTGGCACAGCTGCTGATCTCGATCAATAGAGGATTTTTAGTGCTTTACCGCAATACAATACATCGCTTATGGATCTTTATTGAACCAAAAATTGACATTTTGTCGTTATACAATGGAGAAATTGTATGGATTTTTATCCGTAAAATGTAGCATCTACTCAAGGAGCTCATCGGAAACCAGCTATTGATCTGTAGTGTTTCGGTAACGTTCGGTAACAGCGAATGTTCAAAATTGATTCCTACAATTCCATTATTGAACAGGAACGTGATCAATAAATTTGGGACAGAGAGAACGACTCCTGGGAGAAATTAGTGTTGGTAATACAATTGATTAGCAGGCAGTATTGATCATCAAACGATCAATGCAATATTTTTTGGACAGAGTCTGTTCAATCTATAAAAGCTGGTTGACAAATTGATAAAAGA
Source organism: Ruditapes philippinarum (assembly GCF_026571515.1). Classification (NCBI taxonomy): domain Eukaryota; kingdom Metazoa; phylum Mollusca; class Bivalvia; order Venerida; family Veneridae; genus Ruditapes; species Ruditapes philippinarum. Next base: position 336,221 of record NW_026857221.1, read on the forward strand.
ACCATTGATTAACTGCAGTATAAATTAGGAATGATTGAGCATTTTGAGAGGGCCAAAGTATTGCTAATCTAAAAAAAAATGATAAAAAAATTCTTGAAAATACTTTTCTTTGAGTATTCTTATTTCCATTGAAACAAAAATGCATTCTGATTAAGGGTCCTTTTAAACTCTCATTTCTCTCAAATTTGTTGGAATATGGCATTTAATTCTAGGCTTAATGAGGATCCCTTTCAAGCACTGAGAGTATGGATTCCAATGGAATATGGCAAAGATTTTGAATGCTAAATACAAATTCATTAACTCAAGCTATACATTTCTATGAGAGTATTTCATTTTCAGCATATAGATCTATATAAAAAACATCAAAAAATTATTTTCTCTTCTCGTCAATAAGAAAATACAAATAAAGATGAGAAAGAGAGTATATAATAATTGAAGATACCTGACGAGCTCTTTAGTATTCTATTGACAATTATGTGTGACATTTATGATTGGTCACCGCTAATTGGGCAAAAGAAATGTCTGAACGTTATCAATAACGTGAGTGATTTTATGATCCATCAATCAAACATATACTTTATAGACAGAAATTGGGTATTACCACGTTCTTTATGGCGTGTTTGACCACACATAAGTGCTCTTTTTGCCATTTTAATATTTTATTTACACCAAGAAATGGCTTGCTTTTATCTGAAAATTTTTTGCATGTTTTTTTTCTTCTTTTTTTTCACTGTGTATCATGATCAATATTAAGTAATGACTGATAAGGTAAAACTTACAAATGATACTTGTCTGCAAGATTATTCTAGTTCAAAATTCTTCATGAACCAATTTCTTCAGAATAAGAATATTTTAAGCCAAAAATATCAGAGCTTATGAAATTAGTTAATATTTCACAGTTGATGAAAATTTTTTGAAAGGTGTGTTGAATATCAATTACCAAAATTTATGCCACTGCACTATTTTGAATCGTAAAACTAAGATACGAAAGATATATATTATAATTCAAACATGGGAATCTAAATGGTGATAATTACTTTGCCCATGTCGCCAGTATATCAGAATACCAGCAGACCATATCCATGCAGCCAGACCAGGCTCTATACTGGTGTATCATTAGACAACATGTACATCGATGCCGTTGGGCCAGGCACTATATTTTTGGTGTTGTATGCCACTAGTGTATCGTTAGATAACCTGTACATCGATTTAGTCGGACCATGCTCATGGGGGCCGATATCAAAGTGACCCTCATGTTTATAAAACCCCCTTATATTAATAATGGACAATTCTATATCAAAGCAGGACAAGTCCATTATACACCAATTAAGCATGGTGGAGGTTAATTAAAACAGATCTGTAGCCAGCGTGTAAAGACAATGAACGTTTTGTGCAAATCTCCAAGGCTAAACTGACATTAATGATTTCTATATTGAGAAGTTATCAATAAAAATATTCATTCATATCTAATAAATATGTTGACAAGCTGGGGTTATACGTAGATGTGATGTACGGTTTGACAGGAGCAGAGTTTGACAAATATTGCTGTATACATGATATTTATATTAGAAGTTGATCTGATCTAGTTTATGTGTATTTTTTTAAAGGTTGCTTCAGTATTATATGTATATAGTTGAACAAAATTGGTTTAATATTGTCAGCAAAATGAAAACTTTTGATACAAAGTTTTAACGCTACAAGTATATTTACAATAAATTACTTACAGCATTATATTTCTACATTTTACCTATAAAAATAGTCAAAAAGGCAAAAATTAAAAGTTAAAAAAAAATTGAACAATGCATACAGTACCCATGTATTATGAAACTTAATTTGCAACTTTAAAGAATACCATCAAAGAAGTAACCAACAAAAGTTACCAACTGCAAATGTATTTTAATTACAGGAGCAATACATTTTATCTTGTCATTTTAAAAAAAGAATGTTTTTTATGTCATACTACAGACAAAGATTAAGCTGAAATGTTCTTGATGGACAAAAACGGTACATCAAAGTTTGATTATTTCAATATTTATTGCGGAAAATCAGTGTGCCGAATGTTTCACGCCTTTACAAACATTTTGAACATGTTGTACGTGAAATCTACCACTTCCGAGGGCCAATAAACATATCTTGTTATCTTTTCACGAACATGGTGTAAAAATTACATACATTAATCATTATTACCGTTAAAACTTTATTACGATGCTTTGAACAGAATCAGCGAATGTTCAAATAATTGCCGCTACATAACTAAAGCATTGAACTGAAGTATTGGAGCAGTTTATCTGCGCTGTTAACATTTCCTGTCAGAAACATAATCAAGTGTAACGACACTTGGCTATTGGTGTTGTTTAAACACGACATCATTTCTAGATGTTTGTCATGGCAAGGTTGCGATTTGAGACAAATTGTCGTCAAAAGAAAATCATTTTGGTTGTAAAGCAAACAGATGCCCGATCATATTATGAACATATCAGTGATTAAAGACCGGGAATGCATCAAATACACTGTTCTTGTCAGCTTTAACATCATATACGATGGACGTTAGACATCATGTGTTCAGTTTTTTACAAATATGTGGTTAGAAAAATTTCATTGATCTAAAAATTGTTGTTGTTTTTTTTCCTCTCATATCGTTTCAAGCATTGTATTTTTGAATGAGTAATGAATTTATGACAGTTTATGAACATTGTTATTATTATCAAAGCTTAAAGCATATTTCAAAGAGTTTATTTCTTTCTTTGAAGAAACATTTTTTGAGTTGAATTTAATGTTTGATTACATATTGTAGAACTTGTAGGAATTTGAATGGAAAAAAAAAATCAAAATTTCTTTTTAAAGTTTATTCATCAGTTTGTCATTATCATTATCATCAACATTATTATCATCATCATTATTATCATCATCATTATTATTATCATCATCATTATCATGGTTATTATCATCATCATTATTATCATCATCATTATCATCGTTATTATCATCATCATTATTATCATCGTTATTATCATCATCATTATTATTATCATCATTATTATCATTATTATTATTATCATCATCATTATCATCATCATCAATATCATTGTCTTCATCATCATTAATATTAACATTATCTTTACAAAAAATTAATGTGGTGATTTTAAAAAGGATATCTAAGTATATTTTACTACATTGTGTGTAGCATTTATGATAAAAGTTTATTTGGATATTAGATATTATTGGTGTTCAATAACTTTTCATGATTATGTATTGATTATTTGGGGTGAAACTAGACTATCTTTATTATTGATCTCTCTCTTGAGCCTTTGTCCTCCACTTTGTATTGACTTAGTAGACATTTTCTGCTAATTGGTTATGGATTATTGACAATCAGATGGCATCAAGTAATGGTATTCTCATCTAAATACTGATAGATTAAACGCTTTGTCTATGATCAATTGCTTGATACATTGATTAAAATTTTACAGAACTGATATTTATTGCATTGATTCAAGTAATTAATATTGAATTCTGAAGTAAATGATCAACAGTTTTTCACGCTGGATGGAGTAATTTAAATATTTGATATGTTTTTGAATATTGTGATTTTTTAAAAAGATTTGAAAATTTACGTATTAAAAAAATTTTTATTTGTTTAAGCATAAACAATAAATATATACAATACATTGGTTTTTGGGGGGTATTTTTCTTGGAAAAGAAAAACAGTGATTTATTAGAGAACTCAGTACTTCTGAGAAATTTATTTGAATTGGAACTTATTTCATAATAATTCCGTAATACGAGAGAAAATATGTCAGTGATTTTGTGTGTTCGTAATTTTGCCACTTGAATCGTCAAGCTGTCGCCTGACGTATTGGTGAATCCAGAGGCGATCATTATACAAAACTATCAATATTGGTTTCGTACAAAATATTGATTTTTAGTCATTTAGATGAGGGAGAGGGCGAACAACACTGTTCCATAAACGAACAGAAAAGATCTTGATGTGCTGATATAGACAGGAAATCAATTTGAAACGGATAAATTACAGACATAAACGCACATGACTTTGATTTTTTAATGCTAATACTTAATGGATTTTTGGATTAAGTCTATAAAACAGTGGATTTTGTTGAAGGATGCATAAAATAATCTTGCTGGAATTCTCGTCATTAGGGGGATATGGATGAAACGCGATCACTTTTACAAAACAGAACTTTGCTAATTGGAATAATATTGACCTGGTGACATAATGCTTTTGTTTGCCTTTAAGGACCTCTTAACTGACAGAGTGCACTTTGGTAAATAAGATTAATATTTTTATGTATGATTTAAGCGGAATGAAAATTGTACAATCAAACTTAAAAAAAAAACCTGACACAATTTTTCTTTTCGATGACACTTATAATTTCATAATTATGGACTTTCTTTTTTTTTTTGATTGCAGATGAAATTATTTATGATTTGATTGTTGCGTAATAAGGAAATACATAGGGGGGTATAAAAACTGGTACAAATATAAGATGTTGACTTGCAGTTTAATATTAATGTCAGCCTGGCTAAACTTGTACATTTAACATTGAGTAAAAATATGGAGTAGTTAAGGTCATTTATATTCTTTTACCTTTTGATACAACAGCTGTATTATAAACTAGATATAGATACAAAAAATCTTGTCACCATACATAAATAACTATCTAAGTGAAACCATAATGCATCTATTAGTAAGCTTTTAAAATGTTGACTTGTTATAAGAATATTGAATACCTGCTATGGTGTTCATGAGTTGTTCTCTGATACAACATTGGTTAAAGGGACTCTACTGAGTTTTTTTTTGTTGACATGACGAGGCTGAAAATAATTGTTCTATTTGTTATAGGTCCTGACATATGACTTTTATGCAAAATTTCAGATCATTCGCTCACACCGTTTTTCCAGAATAATTATTCCGATTTTGAAAAATGACCTAAATCGAAAAGTGGTGTCATGCTTTTCACTCAAATCTAGCTTAGAATAGCTAAATAATTATTTTTTCAGTTTATTTCTGAGTATATTTGTTAATTATCAATTCATCTTTCAGTTTGAAGTACCTCGACTGATGAATATAAGAAACTAAAATTTAAGTTTTTTTAGGCTTTTGAAGTTTAGTGGAGTCCCTTTAAACCATTCTCTATAAATAACAGATCTTTGCTAACATTATAGAGGCAGGCCAGTCTGTACTTCAAAACAATCCTATCACCTTCTGTAATGTTCGAAGACGAGCTTCTAAATCTTCATCAAGGTATCCTCAAAATAGCTAGTGGTTAGATCGGAAAAATGGAAACTGTATGAGTCCATTGAAATAAAAAAAAAATTTTTGAAGGGTTATGGTTGCATTGTAAGTTTACATGAATATTTATCGATATATGATAATTAAGAAATGTTAATGTTTGTATATTTATAGGGCAGATGAAATGGAGATGGTGATGGCCGACTTGGAAAGAGCGAACGAACGAGCAACAGCTGCGGAACGAGAAGCAGAAAAACTGAAACACCAGTTGAGTAACTTGACGGCAAGTTTGGCGGATAATCAAGGAGGGGAACAACAAAAAGGTCCAGACATGGAACAAGCTATTGAGATTCTTCAGCGGTCAAATCTTGAGGCAGAACTAGCTGCTAAGGAAAAAGAGGTATACCAAATGGTTTGGTCAGTCTTTGGTAACATGACCAACTATTTCGGTCTTTTTTGGTCTTAGTAATACGAATATAACTATTATTTCTTTGCCATACAATTTTTATTCTTTAATGTGTCATATTTCTGTAATTGATTCTTTATTTCAACAACAACCTGTTTTCATTTATTTTCTAGATTGTATTTTAAGTTGTTGCGTATGATTGTGAAACAAACATCAAAGTATACAATAGGAATGGCAAAATCATTTCAAATTTTTTTTATATTCATAGATAAGTCAGTTAGTTGAAGATGTACAAAGACTACAAGGCTCTCTACAGAAACTGCGTGAAAACACTACACAACAGGTAAGATAAGACATGCAAATATTGCGTGGATAATGATTCTATAATTTCTTGAACAAAAAAAAAATTCTGTCTCATTCAAGGCTAGCTGCAATAAGAACAAAACAATTATTGCTTTTAATGCTCGTTAATTGATAACAAAATGCTGAGATATGCAGCATATAATGTTGCGATGTTAGATAAACGTATACCTGTCCATGTTTCCCTGTCTCGCTAATTAAATAATTTTATCAATTAACAGTCAATAACAGATTATTTGACAGGTGGTGTCAAATAAATGATCAAACTCCTGACAGACCATGAATAATGCAACAGTAAAATATAAACTGCTAAATTCAGTATGCATGTGATTTCCATGCGAAATTAGTGCAAACATTGTTAAATGGAATAAAGATATTTGCGATAAATGAAGAAAAAAATTAAAAAAAAAAATTGATTAAGTGAAAAGGACTAATACTAACCAAAAAGTAAGCTTTAAATGATTTTTCACACCTTAAGTTTTTCTGGAATAATTATGAAGTATTAGTAAAATCTGTTTAAATGGAGTTGGGGATTACTACAAGATACAAAATGTTAGTATCTTTGTTACATTTTTAACAATGAAAACTTTACTATTAAAACAATTAAACTATAGCATGAGAATGTTAAGTAAATTTTTTGTTGAATTCACGTTTAGGTTGGACGTTTGGAGGAGGAACTTGCCTCTAAGAATAAGGCTTTCCGGATTTTGGAGGAGAAGTTGAAAACACAAGAGGACTATGAGGAAATCAAGCGTGAACTTGGGTATAGATTTTTATCCTATTAATAAATAATTTTCTTTAACCTTTCCACACTAAATATCATAAACAGACTTGTCCATCTTTGAATCTTGACAAACCAATCACCATTTTCAGGGAAAATGTCAAAATATGTCTTGACAGGATATCGAACAGTGCAGACCATGATCTTGATGGCAAGGATGCTCCAGCTAATCTTGGTCTGCACTGGTCACATGGATAGCTCTGCTAGTATTTGGATATTGATGTCCCACTAACTAACAATGGACAGGTTACAATATGAATCATGACTGATCTGTTGCTTAGATACAGCAGTGTTAGTATAAAACTGTATTGACATTGGGAATTTTGTCAAGAAATGTGACCATTACAGTTTTTGATAAATCAAGTATTGAAGTTAAAAAACAACTAAATCACATCATGGAGTTGGGGGAAAAACTGTAATAATGTATGTAAATGAAAAGATTAAGTGAAAAAAAGTGAAAAGATCACTTGATTTACTGTTATAAATTTCCATGATTTGTGTGACGAGCTGAATATTGATGTGTAACATTCAAATTTTGGTGAGTGAGCGTAATAAAAAATAATGTTTAAGTAACTATGATTTTTGTACGGGAACTGCTCGCATGCCAGTACAAGTTAATTTTGTAAACATTCTGTAGGCAAAACTGATAGGATGTCAAAAGTTGCCATATGACCTTTACAGTGAATGTTGACACATAGAATCCAACAACCAACCATTACAGTGACTGATCTTTTTATCATGATATATTTCTTTCACAGTGTCCTAAAGTCTATAGAATTCTCGTCGTCGGGAACGGATGAAGTAGATGGTGACGTTGGGAAGACAAAATCCTTGGAAATCCTCCTGCTGGAGAAGAATAAAACCCTTCAAACAGAAAACACACAGCTCAAAGTGAACTCAAATGACCTCTCAGGTAAGTCACATGTCACCATAGTTACAGTGTCTAGGTTCACTTATAGAATATTTGAACTTCAGAATAGAAAGAAAAAGGCTTGGAAAGTTTAAAAGTGGATCATATTATCAAAACTGATCTATAATTTTCCAGGCCTTTTTTTTTTTCGATGGGATATTAAAAATAAGTTTTAAGGTAGAAGCATATCAATTAAAGAATACAATATTTAAAGCTATAAACAAATGCTCTCTTTTTTTCCATGAAAAGTAGCATATTTTTTGCTTATACATAGTCATGTGCAATATAAATAAGAAATTCATTGTTTTGCATGGCTTAAACTGGGCATGGATTTCCAAATTGTTTTTATGGCATAGAATAATTTAAAGTTAGTTGAAATAAGATAAAATGAGAAAAATATGAATAAATAAAAATGAAACCTTATATAAATTTAGAATAGAAAAACATTTACACTTCTGAAAAAGCAATTAAAGTATACATCTGTGTAGGGAATTGGCCATTTAGTCAACATTTGTATTGGTAAATAGTCAGTAATGATTAAGTACAACTTATAGGGGTAAACAGCAAATTTGTAAACATTTTTAGTGGTAAACAGTCAATTTGTAAACATCTTTATGGTTAACAGTCAATTTGTAAACATTTTTATGGGTAAACAGTCAATTTTTAAACATCTTTATTGGTAAACAGGCAATTTGTAAGCAACTTTATTGGTAAACAGCCATTTTGTAAACATCTTTATTGGTAAACAGCCAATTTGTAAACATCTTTATTGGTAAACAGCCAATTTGTAAACATCTTTATTGGTAAACAGCCAATTTGTAAACATCTTTATGGGTAAACAGCCAATTTGTAAACATCTTTATTGGTAAACAGCCAATTTGTAAGCAACTTTATTGGTAAACAGCCATTTTGTAAACATCTTTAGGGGTAAACAGCCATTTGAGTGAACATCCAAGTAGGTAAACATCTGTTTGAGTAACTAGTCATTGACAATAACTGTTCTATATTTGAAATTTCACAAACGCATATATGCTCAAAGACATACCTATTGATAATTTTAAATGAAATTTGCACTGATTTTTCACCAAATTATGTAGTGTGGTTTAAAACTAGATAATCTAGCAACCTGGTGTTTTCTCTCTCACTCAGTACTAACCTCTATCTGTGATTATAAGTTTTGATTTTCTTTCTTTTATTTTTGTAACCATTTTTTCATGACAAAACAAACCAACAAGAACAACATTTTGTGTCATTGAATTTTCTTCAAGAAAGGTGTAATTGCTCATGATCTCTCTAAATTGCAATTTTGAAATATTTCATAAAGTTGTTTAAAATGAAACAAGATGTGTGAAATTGTTTTAGAAACAACCCTGAAATGTTCATGGCCAAATATCTTTTCAAAAGTCTTTGTTTTTGTTGTTGTTATCTTCTTGAAGTGTGATTTTTTTATATTTTTTTTTTGAAATCTGAAATCATACCCAGTTTTGTTTCTGTTCTTTGCAAATGATCTGTTCTAATTTTGGCATATATTGTAGATATTCATAAACTTTATTTTGTTGCTAATTGACAGACTCATAAATATGCCGGAAATTAATTGGCTTCATTTTTTTTTCCAGTATTACAACCATTAATTCTGTGACCCATCTTATTCTTTGTGTACTTTGTTTGTTTCATAAAACTCAGAAGCCTGTTGCAAACACTCTCCAAATGGTGTCCAAAAATAATCTTCAAAGCAAAGTGTAACTATCATCACCCTCCTAGCTTTAAACCCAAAGTTTATTGCTGTATCTTGTATGGATTTTGCGATACTTTTTTTTATTTCAAATGGTTCAGATTTCTGTTGATTTTTCTGAACCTTTTTTTTGACCTGCATGGCTTTATTTGATTTGTATTTGTTTGACAAAAAAATTTGTTTTTTAATGAAAAATTAAGATTAAAGAGTTTTGAGGTAAAAATGAAGTTTGAAGCTTTAATGTCATGTGCATATACACCTTTCTTGCAGGAAATTCATCACCCGCTCTCTCATCTAATGCCAAAGAATTTGCGAGTATGCTCGGTGAGGAAATAGCAGAAACTTATCAGCAGAAAATCGCTGAGTCATCATCATCTAAAACAGGACTTTCCTCTTCACCATCATTTTCTGCAGTTTCGCCTAAAAAGGATCATGAAGAAAAATCAATGAGCCCTGAATCTGGAGACATCCCCCCACAAGTGCCGAGCTCTCCTCTTAGTGATTCAAGTCGTTCTGGTAGACCGCCAAGTAACGAAACTGTCAGAATTCCCCCTCAATCCCCTCATTTCTTTCACCCTGCTTTTTCAAACAGCCATTTAATGGCAAACTTTATGGGATTAGGGATGAATTTTAACAATAACAATCCGCCAAAAGTTGATGTGAACGGTTGCCAAGGACTAGATACAGCAATGGTAGCCAAAACTGTGAGAGAATTGCTCAGTATTCATAATATTGGACAACGTTTGTTTGCCAAACATGTGCTCGGATTATCTCAAGGAACTGTGTCGGAACTACTTTCAAAGCCAAAGTCATGGGATAAGTTGACGGAAAAAGGTCGGGAGTCGTACCGCAAGATGCATTCATGGGCTGTCGATGATAGAAATATCATGGCCCTAAAAGCTATCTCCCCAAAGAAAGGTTAGTTCACTATGTTTGTTTGTTATTTTTTGTTTACTTCAGAAATGATTAAATTTTTCTGTTAATTCTTCAGAAATTATTAAATTTTCTTTATTTATTCTGTTGAAAATAGTGTTTGTATATAAATTATCAATGCAATTTTTTTTCTTTATAACAAAATTCAGTGAAATAAGTCTAATGTTTGTGAATAGCATGTTTTTGATGAAGGACATTCTTTACTTTTCTCTTAATTGTTTCTTGGTATACACTCCCCCACAGAGATATCTGTCATTCCTTAAATGCTCAGAAATGATGCAATATAAATATTTTGAATAATTGTGGAAAACCTTATGGCCTCAGATCAAATTAAAATAGGGAAGACCGAAAACAAGGAGGAATAACATTTCATCATCATGTTTCAATTATAATAGTAAATAAGGAGGCGGAGTCAATTTATAAAGATAGCCAATCAGATTCTAAGAACCAAAAATTTAAATATTTTATTATTTTTATATATTTGGCTAGATGCTTATTTAAAGAACAAAGTAGCCAGTTACATAGAGCCAGATTTCTATGAAAGAAGTAAGTTTATGTTGTCCGTGACTAGATATAATTTCCTATCTGTATAATATGTGTGAGTGCTTTGTTTTCTGTAAATTTTATTCTAAGAAATCTTTGCTTTACTATTCACTTATATAAAAAAAAAAATGACACAAGTTAATGCAACACCTCATTTTGACCATTGTATATATTTTAAGTCTGCTCCTGTGAAAATTTGTTCTTGAATTTCAAAGCTTATCTATCTTTTAGCACTGATTGGCCATCTTTTATTCCTTGAGCATAGTCATGGAGTCATATTAAATTTGTAGTATGACAAAATTCATGATATATTTTTCTGGGACTTAAACTTTAGAGTGCTATCATAACCAATGATTGGTCTTTCATGCTAGAACCTAGCCAACCTGCTCATCTGTATAGTCTGACCACATTCTATTTTGTTGGTAACTGGATAATTATTCTTGACATTGAAATTCTTAGGTGGTAAAATGGCTCAGTGGTTAATCCATTAGACGAGTAATCTAAGAATCGCTGTATAGGTTCGAACCACATCAAAGGCAATCTGCTGTTTCCTAACTTTACTCTGATTGGTTGGTACTGGTTAGCTCCAGGAATAGATTACTCTGATTGGTTGGTACTGGTTAGCACCAGGAACGGATTCTAGAATATCTTAATAAGCTTATAGCTTCCTTCACAATTGAACTAAAATAAATTCTGTATAAACAAGATCCCTATTTCAAATCAGGATAACCAAATTACACAGAGTCAGCAGGATAATGGTTTTATCATACTAGTTCTGTAAATAAATGTTTACAATAAATTGCTATTTATATTTCCTGAGACTATGTCTATATTTATTGTAGGTTCTCAGCCATTATTACCAAGTATACAGCGCGAGGACGCTGCAACAGAAGAAAGAATTGCTCACATTCTGAACGAGGCTCAGCTTGCCATGCAACAGAAGAAGAATCTAGAACAAGTCTGGAGTAAAGAGGTTAGCATAGTGTCTATTTGTCGGCTTTTAAGTCACAACACATTGAGACTTTCCCAGTTTTTGGAGGAATACCTAAGGTGTCCCTTTGTGCATTATCTCAGCCATGGGCATGCACCTAGGTCGAGCCACCAAGGCTCTATTACTAGCTGAAGAACTTTCCTAACAAAAAAATTTCATAGCCCCAGATGGGATCCGAACCTAAAGTGGTTAGTTGAAAGTGATTTGAAGCCACTCAGACACAATGGTCTGTTTAAGTCTTCAGATAGTCAACACAAGGGTAATGTAGCATTTGTAGTAAAGTAACAATTATGAAGTACACTTCCTTTGCAATGAAGAAATACTTAAAAAAGCAACAACAATAGAAAATTTAATTGAAAATGAATAAGGAAAAGAAACCTATGTTATTACTTAAGTTAAGTCAGATCTTTTAGGTCAATATTTTTGGTGATGCCATACATCTAGTCTTAACAGTGAATGACAAAAATCAGAGGACAAGCGAAATTATACTAATATGTGAAATTTGGAAAAATATTTTTAGGCAAGTAAATATAGGACACAGCATTACAGTATTTTTCTTAAAAATAAACTTAAAATTTGTATGATTGCAGCACCAGAACGCCATGGTGAGCAGCATCTATCAGGAAATGGCAAGATCATATGGCCAGTTACAGGGGAGTCAATCAATGCCACTGATGAGCCCTACATCGCCCATGCCTTCTATTCTTTCATCTGTAAATGATCGAGAACGTTACCGTAAACTCAGTGACTCGGACAGACACAGAGATAAACATAATCCAGAAATGTCTTCAAAGGATATGGTGGAGAGAATATACCGGCAAGAGCTCATAAAGCTTGCTCAGGCTGCGGAGAATGCTGGTAATATTGCAGCTAGCGCCCTCTACCAACAAGAGCTTGCGAGACTTGCACAGAATGCTAGGATGCGTGATGAGCCTGAGCCAGGGGAGGTAAGACATATACGTGGATCGCCAGAAAGAATGAAAGTTAAATCAGAGCCGCCAGACAGTACGTCGGAAGATATACTGGCCAATCAGGGGAACGGTCCAATTGATCTCAGTAAACGTAACACTTCAACACCCAGTACCCCGACCTCAGGAGGCTCTGATAAATCGCTCAACAGTTCTGCTCATGCTGGAAGTGCCTTCTTTCAAATGCATGCTAAGATCAATGGCCATGAGGTCACTGAGAAGTCATTGAAATCAGAAAGTCATCCGCCTACGTCGCCTGCACCTCATACAGCATTCCCTCACCATTTCTCACCTTCTGACACATCATCTTCACCACTTCAACGAATGCAGAACATTGCTAACTCATTAATGAACAGGTCACAGATTGGAGCACCTTGTAGCAAGCCATTAAAAGCTGTTCTACCACCAATAACTCAAGAGGAGTTTGATAGTTATGCCAACATCAATACGGAAGATCTCGTGAAACAAGTGAAAGAAACTTTAAGCCAGTATTCTATAAGTCAACGATTGTTTGGCGAAAGTGTGCTAGGTTTGTCACAGGGCAGTGTAAGTGATTTACTTGCAAGGCCAAAGCCATGGCATATGTTGACACAGAAGGGGAGAGAGCCATTCATCAGAATGCAGTTGTTTCTGGAAGACGCTGAAGCTATTCCTAAACTAGTGGCCTCCCAGTACCACATAGCACCAGATAAACTGATGAGAAGCAACTCTATGTCTAAGGAGACAGGTTAGTAAATCTTATCCTTCCTTTATAATCTTCAATGTAAAAGAATAAAAAGAAAATTATACTTGATCAAACTTCACATCAATATTTACTTAAGCTTTTGTTTATGAAATTATAGATATTTTAAAATTTGTTTTAGTTTTACAGAGAAAAAGAAGTTAATTCATCAATTTTACGAACATTTACTTAAATGATCTAATTTCCAGGGTACTTTCCAAGCTAAACTCGGATTTAAAAAAAAAAATAAAAAAAAAAAATGATGCAATTTATATGATGTTCCCCAAGTATTATAAACTGTTATACCTGAAATTTATTTAGATTGTGAAGTACAAAGTTTATGGCAGGGTTTCCGGGGTAACATCCCTGGAGGTTCACTGCCATTGGTCGCTCCAGGAGCATTGTCACTGGGACTTTCAGGTACTTGAACAGTTATTCCAGAAAATCAGTTTTTCGCTTTTGCTTTGTGAAACTCTATGTATGCATTCTTTTACTATATGTGTTTGTTATTTGTTCTCATATTATTATTTATTTTTTGTACCTTTTATACAAAATTTTTCATATAACTAATTTTGGCTAAAAAAAAACAACAAAAAAACTTGCTTGAAATTTATTTACAAAGTTAGATTTCACCTTTGAATTATTGAATGAGGAAGACACATTTGATTTCTGTTATAGTGTTAGTCGATGGTTTTATGTGTTATCACATTTTTGTTTATTTTCAATGTTCAAGTTCACTTTAGTCACACAAGAATAAAAATTAGCTTGTGAAAGTACCCTGCAAATTAGATTTCTTAGTTTTCTTATTTTAAACTTTGTCTTTACAGCATATTGGTTAAGAAAACTGTGCTTTAAAACATAATTTATTAATTCAAGATTTTCTGAAGAAAGTACTTAAGATCCACACTTTTGATTTTGGAGTTGATTTTAAATTTTCTTTAAAAAAAAAAAAAGTAATAAAAAAATTGACAGTTCAATTAACAAAGCACATGTCTGTTATAAAATAAAAAAAGGTCTGATAAACATAATAAAGCACAGTTTTCTAAACCAATACTGAATAGAGTATTGACTTTCTTTTTCAAAAAAAAAAAAGCTGTTTTATACAGTTATATTATTATTGTTATTATAATGATTATTATTATTGATGAACTATTGTTGATATTTGATGATAATTTTGTATTGACTATTACAATTAATGTACCTACATACTGGAAATACTAAAAGAGAATTAACTTGCTTTATACTAAATGGCATGTCAGGATTGATACATATATACATATAACACTGTCTGTTCTTGTCCATTTTGTTTCTTTTATTACTATACTGTAATATGTTTATATGTCAAGTTTTAATCAATGTAGCTCTGGGTGGTCAGAATATTCTGTATATGTTTAAAACTAATGAATGATCTGTCTTAGACTGGGTATATTTAATTTATTCATTTAACACCCCCTTTCAATGCAGATTTTCTATGATGGACTGGCCCCCTGGTTTGAATTTGGAACAGTCCACTAGAAGCTGGGAGTGATTTCAGTATTAAAATTCAGCATTTTAATGGCTGGTCAGACTGGCGGGCAATAAGGAAGGCTGTCCTTAGTCTATACATGTGACAGCACAGGCCTGTTACCTTTGCCTTTATCACACAAACGATTAAAATGGTTCTTCACTTACTGCAATATTCAAGGCCAAATTCCTTTAGAAGTTAAAGAGAAAAAAAATCAGTTTGAAGAATTTATTGGATAATCTTGTTTATTATGGTAGTTTAAGTCCTTGCTGAACCGATGTTTGTTGACATATATTTTAAAATAAATTAATTGAAAATTACCTCCAAAGTAAAGAGCTACAAATACTTATTTTGCCTCCAAAATGAAGAGCTGAAAAGGGAAGGAATTATTGATAAAAATGATACTGTATAAAGCTTCTGTGTGTATGTTTTAATAATGGTGTGTGTTAATTTTTTGTGTACATTTTCTGACAGTCTTCATGAGCAGCTGCTGTAAAAATCTAACATGACGGATGGATGCATGGCACCATGGCCTTAAAATATAACAATGTAAACTACAATATACCTCTATATCCAGGTATTAACAATCATAACCTTTGTCTAATGCTATGTTTCTATGAAAAAAATGCAGTATTTATATTGACCTCATGTTCATTTCTTTTTATATATGAGCCAAAGAAGAAAACTTCACAATTTTAGATTATGTTTTAAAAAAAATGTTACAAAAACCATACACTTTATTTTTATTTTTTATCTTTTTATTTAAAAATTGAGCTAAAGAAGAAAACTTCACTATTTTAGATTATGTTTGGAAAACAAATGTTACAAAAATCATACATATAGCATCAGACAATAAAAATTTTCATGTCTATTCATCATTTCCATATATTGTCATCAATCTAAACATTTTAATAAATTAATTTTTACCCCTCCCCCCATCCACCTTTTGGAGAACGCCTAAACTATTCAATACCAAATCAGATAAAGTGTTTATCTCTTTCAACTGCAGCCCAATGTACCAGCCATCAAAAGTTAGTTAAGTTTGAGCTGTGTCATGACAAAACTAACATAATGGGTTTGCGACCAGCATGGATCCAGACCAGCCTGTGCGTCCTCGCAGTCTGATCAGGATCCATGCTCTTTGCTTACAAACTCTTTTACAAATAGAGAAACTGATAGCGAACAGCATGGATCCTGATCAGACTGCACGGACGCGCAGGCTGGTCTGGATCCATGCTGGTTGCAAACGCATTACGTTGGTTTTGTCATGATGCGGCTCATTTGTTGACTTGGATCTCGCTCTTTGCCATCACTGTTGGTATGCCTCAGTCTATATTAGCAATCATATTCTATTCAAGAAAAAAAATTGAGATGATTTTTTTTACTTAGACCTGGCTTGTGTCTGATGAAATCTCTTTTCTTGTCCTTCCATATGACCAGCAGAAATTGGCCAAGCAATTTTTTAAGTGACTTATTACCAAACAAAAATCTTTAAAATAGGCATTAATATTTCCACAGGTCCTGGAACAAGCCCGATTTTATTTCAGTTTCAGCTTTGTAGAAAGCCATCTGGCATGACATAAGATGATACACTGTTAAATTCTAAATATTTTTATAAAGGCCTGCATGAAAATGGCTACCTTCCACCTCAGCACTAACTTCACAACTTTGTAAGGAAGCATGTAGCTATGTGATTTGTCAAAGCCAGCCCCCTGATTGGAAAATTTCTATTTTGTTCCTCAGACCCTGACACCTCTTTTCTGCACAGTTCTTGTCCCCCTTTAAATTACCTCGGCTCTGCTCCTTAGACGTTGCCCTTTCTTGTTTGGTAAATGATTGAAACACCTCGGCTCTGTTCCTTGTGTCTTGCATCATTCATCCAATTGTCAATTTGTACTAATATTTCAACACCTATATCCTTTAACCAGCATTCTATAGCCAGTATTACATGGAATGGAACTATAAATAACTAAACCATATATACATGTACATATACATTGGCTTATACATATATATATCTATATTACAAAATGCTGTTCAAACTAATTCATGGAGTGTATTCAGCTATTTTTTCATCTTTTTCAATGTTTTTTGTTTTTGTTTTCTAAACCATTGCTTAATATTAAGTAAAGTTAGAAGGAAAACAAATTAGTTTTGAATTTACTCTTTGATGTTATTTTCCATAAAGATTTAATCTACATTTTTATTATCGCTTTTAAAATTTTTACTAAAAAAAGTGATATTTATGCATTTAGATCAAATTTTAAAAATTTCAGTATTGCATGTTGCTAGAGCCATTTATAAAAATAAAGTCAAATAGACCATTACAATTTTGTCATATTAATTCTTGAATATTTTTACCTCAAATTTAGATTAAAGAGTTCTGTTAGCTTTATGGGTTAATATATCCTATGTCTTTACAACCTCAAGTAACAAATATTTTTACACAAATGTTCAAATTTTTATTTTGTTAGAAACTCTTTTCGCAAAGTAAAATGTTTAAGGAAATTTCTCACAAGTTGTTAACAATTTGAAACTTTTAGTAAATACACTAGCTATAGAACTTTGCTTGAATACATTCCATTTTTTTTTTTTTGCATGACACACATAATAGTCCTGAATGATAGTGACCTCTGCTTTAACTTCATACACTGCATTAAACTTGCCCTTCTAACTCGTCTAACCACACTATATTGGCATCTTTTAGTAATTTTTTTTTTCCTTTAAAAAAAATCTTTTTTATTTTTCCCCTTTGTAGTTTCCCAGACTGAAATGAAACCCACACCACCACCACCACCTCCGCCACCACCACTTCCGCCACCTTCAACACGCCCCCAAAATGTGCCTCCTTTAATGTTACCCAGTGTAGCACCACCTGTTTCCCATGGGGAGCCTCAGCACCCGCTATTTATGCACCACCATCATCATCACCAAGCACCTCCGCACCACCAACTTCACCATCCTAACTGGGCCTCATTCTCGTATCCATCCTCCATGTTGGAAGTCGTTGCCATGACGTCAGAAATTGATACACTGGAACTCACTGGACGTGTTAAAGATGTGCTACAGTTTAATAACTTGGGACAGAAACTGTTTGGAGAGGCAGTTTTGGGATTGTCACAAGGTTCTGTGAGTGAGCTGTTGTCAAAGCCAAAACCGTGGCACATGTTGAGTATTAAGGGGAGAGAACCCTTTATTAAAATGCATCTATGGTTGTCTGATCCACACAATGTGGAGAGACTCAAGCATTACCAGAATGAAATGAAAGGTAGGTTAAGCAATTTAGATTTAAAAAAAACAAAACAGAATAAACAAGAAGATTTGAAATGGACAGAACAGACATTATGTAGATAAATATTTAAAGTAAATATATGTGTATATGTATATATAAGCAAATGTTTTGACTTTTGGAAAAATCACTTTCTTTCAGCTGTTACGATATTATATGAGACACCCAGCTTGACATATTTAACTTTATTTCAATTTCAGCCAATCGTAGAAGGCGACACAGTCTGGAGGACAGATATGATGCTTCTATAGCATTACCAAAGCGACCAAGAGTGTTCTTTTCTGAGGAACAGAAAGAGAGATTGCGGCAGGCATACAACAGAGATCCATATCCCAATCAGAACACTATTGAGGCCTTGGCAAACACGCTTGGTGTTGGTGTTAAAACCGTCATCAACTGGTTCCACAATCATCGAATGCGTGCAAAACAACAACAGCATGCAACCAGCCCAACAACCCCTTACAGTGAATACAGTCAACAAAGTATTAATAAAGAGGAGTCTAACGATGATAACTCAAACAACAGTGACATATCTAGCATGTCAGATAACAGAGAAGCTCTCAATGCTCTCAGTTTTCATTCCAGGTTCATTAACTCAGATTCCAATCAGTGGATGTTCCCAAGGTTTGAACCGGCTGGTCTGAATAAGAGAAGCAGCAATGGTTCGGAACATAATATGGATGATGGAAGTGACCTTGATGATGATAATGATGATGAGAAAATGGATGAAGCATCCAGTCCTAATTCTGCCAAAGGAAACACACAAAATGCCAAAGATTATGACAATGGTAGAGATGATGATCTTGATAATGATAGTGGAGATGATGTTGATGATGGAGATGATGAAATTGAAGGTGATGAAAATTCAAACACAGATCAATCTTTTGATAAGAATGATAAAGATTCTGAGTATACGAAAGGGCAGGTGCAAAACATGTCACAAGCAGGAGGAGCTAACAAGCGAAAGCGATCGCATCCGCAGTATGTGTCTGCTGGTCGGCATTTAGACAGGACTATAAATAGAATAGAAAATTTACAGAAAGGTATTGCTCTCACTAATGATGTGAGTGAGACTGAAAAGGAAAATACAAGTGAGAATATTGTAGACAATAGAAATGATAACTCTTTGAATGATTTAGAAATGAACGACAGCGAGTCTGCGAAAGTAGTTGTACGAGAAAATGGGGAAGATTTATGGGAAAAGGGTGACAAAAGCTCAAATATTAACAAAATACAGAAAAGTATTTCTCAACATTCTGGTGAAGATTGGGAGTTCTAGGCAGCATTACTGGTTACCGTGGTATCATACTGATTCCTGGATAGCTTCACAAACATGTTATCTACAAAATGTAGAAGTAGTGCTTTTGGGTTGTAGTGGTCAGGTTATACAAGAAAACTTTATAATGGTGTTCAGTTTAAAACTTTTATTTTGTGCTGATGTTTATTTTTGAGACGTGTTAGTGAAGACAGAGTTTTAAAGTGCTTATATACGCTACAAAGTATTATTACTTACAATTACCTTTGTTGTTCATGCCTTTTAAAGTTTATGTTTTGTTGTGACTTACCCAGGTTTATCAAATGTTCTGATAGCCTATGGTTTTATATATTTTTATGAGAAAAATACACTTTGTGACTCAAGTTGAAATATGAACTCTAAGAGAGTTCTGTTGTGTTCATATGGGAGCTCAAGAAACTGTTTTGTTTTTGTTATATTTGTTATTAAAGTAGGGCTTTAGTAATATACTTGCGGGGGAAATATTTTATTCCTCAAATACAATCTATATAGATAATGAAACATCTACAAAACAGAAATTTTCATAAACAGTTGATAATGAAAATGATAAAAAGTGTGAAAGGAGATCCATGTGTTGTTAGAAAATGGAAGAAATGAAGACTTTAAAGAAGAAGTATTGACAGCTGCTGAAGTCTTCAAAAAGAAAGATGATGATTAAAATACCATTTTAAATGGGAATGAGATAGAACAGTTTATTTTCTGTTCCTAGTATTATTGGATGTTTTTTTTGTTTTTCGTTCAGGACTGCAGCAAAGCAGTGTGTTATGAGATGACTATTCATGGTTTTTGAATATAAAAACAAAGATTTTAAGCAGAGAAAATATATTCATTATTCAGTAAATAACAGTGCTTATTCTGTAAACCGTAAACATTTTTTTCTGATAAGAAAAAAAATTATTTGATTGATATTTTTTGCATGTGTTTTTTTTTTTGTATTTTTTTTGTTTGTTTTTATGTATATATGCTAATTGAGAAGTGTACATTGAAGGGTAATGTGTAACCTATTTTTATACAGACCTATTTTTACATTTTATATATCGACCTAAACTACTGAATGTTTCATGAAATTTTCCGTAGGATTTTAGAGAAAAAAAAGTTCTGTTATTTTAGATAGGTCGCATAAACTAGATCAGTTTGCTTTCTACATGGTCATATCTCATTACAAAATATACATTATATATAATCATACATCCATATATGACACAAAGTCAGTTAACAACATCAGCTGAGATACTGTTCATTCTCTCAGTTTTTGTGCATGTCCATAAAAAAAGAAGTAAAAAAGTATTATGAATGGCTTATGCAACTCCTCAGAATCAAAATAAATGTTGTGTAATGCTAGACTGTAACATGGTATTTTTGTGTTTGGTTTTTTTGTTAACCTCCAGCACTACTGAATTTGCAAGCTGAATTTTTGTTCTTTTACATCATCCTATTTGGTATTAGAGATAAAAAATTTGATTTGCTTTAGATTTTTGAATAGTCAGATTAGAAATAATGGCAAAAATTTTAGAAGTTAAAAGAGGGCAGTGACTGTTACATATTCTGATTATTTATATTACAAAATGTTTTTAAAAAGTAGATTAGTTTCAGTTGTTCAGCCTTTATTAGAAATAAGAATTTTGAATTTTTTGTATGCTCTACAATATATATACTCGAGAAATCGAGCTGTATAATCCTTGTGGTGTAAATGCTGAACTGTGCTCTGCTGAATTTTAAGTGGCTTATGCCCTGATCCATAGGGTAAACTACCAACACTTCCAACACCACCACAGTTTATTCTAACAGATATGCATCACCTATTCATTTTCAGTATTAAAAGTATAAACAGAAGGAGTGTCAACTAAAGTTATATTTGCATATATTTACATAATTGCAAAATTTTCTGTCGTAACTGCCCCTTTTATTAATGTGTTTTAAGAAATTAAATCATGGTTGACATATGGCTTGGCTGGTGAGCGATATGTAACTTTCACTGCCCTATATTAGAAAAATCACTTGAAAGATGCATTCCAATAAAGTGGTCCAATTATTGAGTATGGTTGCTGTTATCTGATAAATGTAAATAATTTACTGTAGTGACTATAAACTTGTCGCTATGGTAACACATCCCTATTTTTATAAAATAAGGTTGAAATATAAAAAAATGGTGATATTTTCATTAATAGAGTTGTTAAATGGGTTGTTGTACAGTTTATTAAAGACACAAATTTATTTTATTCTTTTGCCAAAATAAAAAGTTAAGATTTTGTCCTTATAAAAACATACTGTTATAGAAAAACAATTTTTAAACAAATTTAATTGATTTATTTTTTGTTGAAATAATTGAAAATTATAGGTAAGTGGAAAGTTGTAATTATATTTCTTCTGTGTGTGTATATAAAAGAAACACAAAAATTGACATAATTATTGTTAACTGGTTCATGTTTAGTTTCAACAGTCAAAGGCTTAATTCCATATGAAATTTGAAAAGTCAAACTTTTTCAGGAGTTCTTGTTTGAAGCTCCGTAGATGACAATTTTGGAAATGGAAATCTACTTTGTGCTAATCTTGGAAATGTATTTTCTGAATCACTAACAAGAATATTAGGATTTATCCATGATGAAAATTTGAATGCCATTTTAATTTTTTTCATAAAGATTTTCTTGTCTTGGTGTGGAAGGTTATCATTGTTGTAGGTGATGAGGAAATCTTAAACAATTGTTTATAATGTTGCTAATTGGGTCATATAAATGCTTTAATGTTTGCTATGTTAAAAGTTGTAATTTTTTTTTTTTTTGCCTGTGCAATATACGGGGATTAGGTTGTAGATATTTTATGTTCAGGTAGTTATGTATCCATAGTTACCAAGCTTTAGTTGTCCAAATATCTCAACTTATAATACCAAAGATTGTTAGTTCATATGAAAAGTGTTCAATTTTATTTCGTATATTTTATGTTAATCACAATGTGTTCTAAGTTTTGTTGATTATTTTTTAGCTTTAAGGGTTTTTAACAGTTTAGATACGGTAGATGTTTCATCAGAAAGTGGGGATTGTACAACTTGACCTTTCACCTGTTGAATTTCTTAAACAAACTTGTTCAGTTTCCATTTTCCGAAACTGGTGATTACCAATTTTGAGGATATGACGATGATTATTTTTTAGTTTGTCACAAACATTGGTATAGGGCCTTGTCAGACTCTACGGATGTGCAGGCTGGCCTGACTTGATACACTGGTAACAAAGGCTTAGGGTCCAGCAGGGTAAAGGGTTCAAATTGTTGTCACCATTGACCTAATTTCTCATGTTTTACAGAGAAATTATTTATTTTACTGTAGATTTCTACAAACCAAATAGATACAAATTTTACTTTAGTATTTTCCACCATTTGTTTATGCCTTGACACAAAGTACTGATTGGGTTCACATCTACAAATAGATTTTTTATTTTATTTTTATGCTCCCCAAAATGGGGAAGCATATAGTTTTAGTTGAATTTATGTTGACATGTGCTAACTATTCTTGCTGGCAAAGATAAAATAAATCATTTTCGTGTTTTCTTTAAATTGTAATTATGAAACATATTTTGTGTATTTTATTAAAGCCAGTTAGAATTTACAAGGAGAATAAACATATTTGCTGATTTTACAATTTTCAATCAATTATAACACATTTTGTTTGCAAATATATTCTTAGTTTCCAATTTTCTAAAATGTGCATGAAATTTTCTTTGCAACATAATAGGGAAAAAACATCAAAATAGCATTAAACAGTAGAAAATGATATTACTCGATGAATTCTCAGATGTTAATTAACTGTGCAATACAGAGTAGTCAAACTAAAATTGTGTTCATCTTTACTATTATATTCAGCTCAAATCTAGCATAGAAATGTGTTTACTTAACAAAAGTGGTATATGTTAGTAGGGTATTATAATTCTAGGATTTAGTGTTTGAAAAATTAAAATTTCAATCGTTGTTAGTAAGCAGTTTTCATTTTAATTTGTTATACAAGCTATTACAAAAAATATTTTGATAACTATGTTATTGACACGATCAGTATAACCTTGAGTAAACCTTGATTTAATCTTGAAACAATTTGACAATGTATATAGCTACAGAAATTATGTCAGTATTATCAAATTTAAATTGTTACCATGGTAACAATTCTATAAATAGTTACTAAGAATGTTCTTGTTACTAGCATATAGCAAGTTTAAGGTCCTTCATGTTGCTATGGACAAAATCTGGTTTTGTTTCCTGATTGATTTATTTTATATTTTTTGAGAATTAAATCATGTTCTACAAATTGAAACAAATTTATCTACAGTATAATTTATTAATGTTTTTATCATGTTACTGCTTTTAATTTTAAAAGAATGTATTCCTGAATAAGATCCAAGTACCTATGAATTAGAAATTATATATTATGTACAGAATTGCCTGATAACTTTGTTATCAATTTTTTATAAATACCATAACTTATTATTGCCTGTTTGATTTTAAACACAGAAGGAAACTGTTAAATATTACAAATAAACTTCTAGATAAAAATGTTTAAAGGTAGTTGTAGAAACACAAATCATGTATTGTGATGCATATG
The DNA here is from genome assembly GCF_026571515.1 of Ruditapes philippinarum. Classification (NCBI taxonomy): domain Eukaryota; kingdom Metazoa; phylum Mollusca; class Bivalvia; order Venerida; family Veneridae; genus Ruditapes; species Ruditapes philippinarum. The sequence goes on from NW_026857221.1 coordinate 360,486, forward strand.
AGTCCAAGCACCTTTTTGAGAGACACGGTTTTGTTCTTAAATAAAAAAAAAAATGGGTCACCTTTAATGCTGTTTTTAGAACAATTAGACACTTGTTATTTTATAAGACAGTATTTGAGTGAATTTTGTAGAAGTGTGTCTTCCATTATATAAGATAATCAAAATATATACACTGTTTTACTGTATTTTAATGTTTCTCTATGATACCTGCTTTGTAGTATATACATCATTGCCATGTGAAATAAATTAGTATGAATTATATGCTTTAACTTTAAAGGCCCATTATGCCTCAGAAATGCTTTTTTTTTTTATTTCTTAAAAACATTTTAATTTTTGGTGGACCTTTACAGTCTCAAAATAGTTACTCATTGGCCAGTTACCTGAACCATCTTTGTCTTCTGTTGCTTTTTGGCATTAAGTACAGTAATGTTGAATTAGTATTTTAGCATTAGTATACTACTTTGTTTACATTTTGCTAATTTTATCGCAAATAATTGCACATTTTGTAATACCTTGTTCAGATAGTCTGAGCATCTAAACTTGCTCTAAAACCATTATTTTACTGTTATTAAACACATGTATGCCATTTCTAAAGAAATAAAAAATGTATTGGTTTTTGAGGCATAATGTGCCTTTAAAAGAAGTTGACTCCAACTGTAAAAAAATTGGTAATTTTATGTACCATATATTTTTCACAGTTTTATTTTACCGTGCATAAAAAATAAACAATGATAAGTGGCTATGTCAATTTTAAAATGTCTTTTGAAAAGGTGCAAGGACTCTTAGTGCCAAAAAAATGGTATGTTTCAAGCATTCAATTATTAATTATCCTGACAATCATTGGTTTATGCAAATGAGATGAATATGAATATTCATTTATTATAATTAAGTGGGTTTAATGTTTAAATTAGGTTGCATGTATATATTATATAGTCAGAAATAGTTTTATTAATTATGTAAACTTTGGTAAGATAGCTTTATCTATGTACATACTATTACATACTTACACTTTATTAATACAATTCACAGCCATTTACTATAAAAGTTGTTTTGTTTTAATTATATATAAATATATTTTATTGAAAAAATATTTTTTTTCTCTCTCTTTATGTGTTGTACAAAGAATTTGTGCTTTAAAAATAGCTTTATTATAGAAACTTTATACATCAAAGAGACATGTACATGTAATTTACATCAATGTTTTGTAATTAAATGACTGAAACATTAACTAGTTCATATTTGTATTAACTTCATAGTTCTTAATGGGAATATGAAATCACCTTTATTAAAGTGCACAGATATTTCTTTTCTGTATTTTTACCTGCTTTTAGGTAGTTTGTGCACGTTTTGGTTTTTTTCTTTGACATAGAATTTAGAGAAGTAGACATGTGCATGTTTTATGCTATTTTTTTAAAACAGTTTGTGACTGACGATTGTCACACGGTTGTTCATGTAGATGTATATCTTTTTTTTTTGTCTTCATAATTTACTGTACTATAATTTTGTTAATATCCGTGTAAAGAACTATATATAATGCATTTATTGTGGACCTATTCCTGGTCATTTTCTTGCATTGTTTTTTTTTTTGCATTGAAATGTTATTGTGTTATAACAAGCAGAAATATTATATAAAGAAAAATATGATAGCCAAAGATTATATATTAAGCTTAAAGCAGGCTCTTTTATCTAATTTGTGCATCTTGTTTGATCATAACTTTATTTTGTTTTGTTTACTTATTTGTGAAGCTGTAAATATAAGCTCTTAAACCCTCCCTTTCTTTGTTAAACTACAAAATAATAACATTACTATCGTAACATTTTACTAAAATTTGCCATTTAATCATTGAACATTCTACAAAATATTGTTAATATTTGCAATTGTTATGTCCATATACCCCCCTGTCACTTATCATTGAAATAACACCGGGTCAAGGTCATTATTATATTACAACATTCAGAGGTCATTGTGTTATAAGGTCATTGAAATAACATTGAAAGGTCTCTAATCATTTTGTTTAAGGTCATTGAAATAATATAGCAAGGTTAGAGGTCACGCATTTGAAGGTCATTGAAATAATATAGCAAGATTAGAGGTCACACATTTGAAGGTCATTGAAATAATATAGCAATTAGAGGTCATGCATTTCAAGGTCATTGAAATAGCATAGAAAGGTCAGATAACATGCATTTCAAGGTCAAATCATTATAGAATTCATTTGTACAAACAATCACTTAGTTCAGTGAATTTTTCCTTTAAAAAAAGTCATTCCAAAATTAGAAATGAGAGTTCAGATGATATTTTTATTGAGAATAGATATAGAAAGTAAATCTATTTCTTTAAAAAAAATGTTTTAATTCTTTGCTTTTTAATTTGTTCACTCTTACACCTTACAGTGCAAACGAAATATCTTTGATTTTATCGTTGTTGATAAAAAGCCTTGGTAGTGCTATAAATTTGACTCAAAACTTTTATGTATTAGAACAATACAGACACAGTTCAGATGATTTATATTTGACATACTATAGTTCTGTTTGATTAATTTTAAGCTCAATATATTAGTAATCAGTATTTTAATCAGAAATTTTAATGTTGGAATATGTTCCACAATGTTTACCATTTTTCTTACTTATATTTTTGTTTTGTTTCAGTTTTTTTTTTATTTTATAAAAAAAATATGGAATTTTGTTTTTGTTATGAAAACAAATTTTATATAAACTAACAGTATATTAACAGAATTTATTACTTGGATATTTTTTCTTCTCTTTCTAATAGGTTGTTAATGAAAGAAAATTTTGTATGTTTTATTAATGATACCTAACATTTTAATTTACCATAACTTTTGGATGAAATAGGTAGTTATTGTTTTGTTTTTTGTTTATTTTACAGAATTTAATGAGTATTTTAAATGGTATTTGGAATTTTCAAAGGGTTTGTGTCAATCTGTATGTCTAGTCGATAAATATTCGTGTTCATAATTAGGTCATGTTCCTGCAGCCATGTTTTCTAAAATTCTCAAATATTAACGGATACTTTTCAATATCTCATTTTCACTTATCATATGAAAAATGAGTAAATCAATACACAGTTACATTAATGTTTAGATTGTTCATTAGAAAAAATCAGTTTGTACAATTTGTAAATTACTTTTTTTTCATTTCCTTTAAAATGAAACAAGAATAGATGAATATAATTTTTAGATAAAAGTACATGTATTTTTTATGGTTTTCTGAAATACTTGTAGTTGTATATCGAGTAAATTGATGATTTAATAAATTTGAATGTTATAAGAAATGAAAGTGGCGCTGTATTGATGTCAGTAGATAGACTGTGTACTTTTGCTCAAAGATTATTTGAGCCGCGCCATTACAAAACCAACATAGTGCATTTGCAACCAGCATGGACCCAGACCAGCCTGCGCATCCTGGATGCGCAGGCTGGTCTGGATCCATGCTGTTCGCCAACAAGCACTATTACAAGTAGAGAAACTGATAGGGAACAGCATGGATCCTGACCAGACTGCGATGACATGATGGTCTGGATCCATGCTGGTAGCAAACGCACTATGTTGGTTTTGTCATGGCGCGGCTCATTTCTGTCAGGTCGTAGAATTAGTTAACAGCTACCACTATAATATTTATAATAGTGCATATACATATAGTAATATTGAGAAGATTTTGGTAAAACATGGCTGACATAGAGTGGGTGGAGGGAACATGACCAGTGTTGAGTATGTACAAGTGTAATAATGTATATCTACAAATTAATGTACCTCTCTTTCTCTCTGTGTAACCTTTCCAGGTGCTTATTTCAAATAAAATAAATTTATTATGTTATCTTTGTTTATCTCTTCTTTTATCATTTTATCATTAGAAAAAAAAAATCTAACTGGTAACCAACCAATAATTCTAAGCCCGGTGACCAACTAGTTATTCTTAGACAGGTAACCATTGAGTAATCTTCAGGCTGGTGAGTAATAAATAAATCCAGAAGTGGCAACCAATCAGTAATCTTAAGACTGGTGACCAAAGAATAATTGTAAGCCTGGTGACCACCTGATAATTCTTAGATTGGTAGCTAATAAATTATCTTCTGACTGGATGAATTCAGAACTGATGAAAACTGGTGACCATGCAATAATTCTAAGCCTGGTGACCAATTTATAATGTTGATATTTGTAATCAATCAGTAATCAGCAGGCTGGTGATGAATAAATGAATCCAGAGCTGATGACCAATCATTAATCTGGAGGCTGGTGACCAATTGAAAATTCTGAGACTGGTAACCAATAAAAAATCTTCAGTCTAGTTAGTGATAAATCAAGAACACTGTTAAACAAACATTAATCTTAGGGCTGGTGACCAAGCAGTAAATCTAAGTCTAATGACCCAATGACCTGTCAATAATAATGATAACACTGATTATATTTTTTTTGTACAAAAACTATTTGCTGTTTTGATGTTGAGACATAACTTTAAAGTTAAGTCTTACTACAGGTAATTTCAAGACATAAATAATGATTGTAACCATTATGACAAATTATGCCATCGGTGTAAAGCTAGAGTTTGTCAGTCAACAGTTAGAGTCTGGTTAAGGATTGTATGGATGTACAGACTAGCCTAGCTCTATACTGGTGGCAAAGGGTTAACATTTTTCAGTTCAAGCGGAAAAGAATGGTTAATACTGGGTCCATCGTGAAATGGTCGAGACAAATTCAAAAGAAATGGAGCCTTTCAGTGAACACAGTAATTTGATAGGTTTAAAGGCAGCACCAATATTATATCTGTTGAACTTTTTACTGATAAGCTATTATAGGCTTTTATTTTGCTGCATTTTTAAAGTGGCTTATCAGTAACACCTAAGGTGTTGGTACACCAAGTGCCTTAAAAGGCAGGTGAACCTCTTTACACCCCCCCCCCCACCCCCCTCCATGTGACGAAGCTGTCTGGATACATTACAGAAACCAGATGTTTAAACAGGTGTCCAAATTATGCAGAGGGCATCTGAGATTCTTACTTTACCAATAAAGGTTGAAACTTCACCATATGACCTTAACAGTTAAAGGTGTGACTTAATTAAAGCCCAACCAAAATTTAAAAAAAGACGTTTTGCACTTGGTGCCCTTGAGCTTGTTATTGCGCTAAACTAGGTAATGAAAATATATTTTTTGAGATCAGAAATTCAGAATATACTTGATTTCTGACATGATTATGACCTTAAGTGTTTTATTAACTTGTGAAATACAAATGAAATCACGAGTTGTAAATACAAAAAAAAAATGTAGAACAAAATTAATTTCAAGTCATTTATGTTTTGTATATTTCCATGCAATTAGTGTTTGTTCAAATCTTTGCCTGTTGTTATATTCCGTCAAATAAAACAAGAAATTTGTGAGTTTTTGCTATAAATCTGTAAAAATTTGGCGGAAAACTGTTCTGTCAGATTGACTGGTCCGCACGCTTCAAGTGCCATCTTATATCATAACATGCATATTAAATAAATAATTTTTCAGCAGTATTTGTCAAAAATGTTCCCATTATCCGCACAATATACCTCTGTTTTGTAAGTAATTTATACATTTACTTTGTCACCTATTCAGTGTCAGCCATTAAATTTAGCCCATGTCATACGCTCTTTAATATCATTCAAAATATTCAATTAGTACACGCAAATAAGTGTGTGTTTTTTCTGTGGAGATTTTTTAATTTTTAGGTGGTATTATAGTGTTTGACATTTGTGGTGAAAACAGTTAAAGATAGGAATATATGTCAGATAATCAACTCTATATAAAAAATAATTTATGCTAATTATTTTGTTTTATAATAGAAAATCTCCCAATTTAGTGCAATGTAACATTTTGCTATAAATTCACAATTTCCGCTGTAACTGTTTTGTGTAATTTATACAAGTTGAATTGGTAAACTCTTATGACAGTCATAGATTTCTTAAGAATTTTCTGTTTTTGCCAATTTCTAGAAACATTGGAGTACTTGAAAAAAAAAGATTTAATTTTCCATCATTTGCACTTCAGCTGTAATTAATTATGTTTTAAACTCAGATTGGTACACTAGCCTTCTCTCTTAGAGATATAAACCAATATATGGTACAAATACAATAGCCTTCTCTCTTAGAGATATAAACCAATATATTGTACAAATACAATTATAGCCTTATCTTTTTTTGTACAAATACAATAGCCTTCTCTCTTAGAGATATAAACCAATATATTGTACAAATACAATTATAGCCTTATCTTTTTTTGTACAAATACAATAGCCTTCTCTCTTAGAGATATAAACCAATATATTGTACAAATACAATAGCCTTCCCTATTCGAGATATAAACCAATATATTGTACAAATACAAAAGCCTTCCCTCTTAGAGATATAAACCAATATATTGTACAAATACAATAGCCTTCCCTATTCGAGATATAAACCAATATATTGTACAAATACAATAGCCTTCTCTCTTAGAGATATAAACCAATATATTGTACAAATACAAAAGCCTTCTCTCTTAGAGATATAAACCAATATATTGTACAAATACAATAGCCTTCCCTATTAGAGATATAAACCAATTTATGGTACAAATACAATAGCCATCTCTCTTGGAGATATAAACCAATATTTGGTACAAATCAATTTCTTGTACAATAGCCTTCTCTCTTAGGGGCATCTGTGGCCGAGCGGTTAAGGTTGTTGACTTCAAACCACTTGCCCCTCACTGCTGTGGGTTTGAATCCGAACAGGGACTTTGGATTCTTTCATGTGAGGAAGCTATCCAGCTTGGTGGTTCTACTCGGGTTCCCGTTCATGCCTGAAATAATGCAAGGGAGTGCACCTGACGTCTTCCTCCATCAGTAAAGCTGGAATGTCACCATATGACCTATACTGTGTCAGTGTGACGTGAAACCCAATCAGCAAACAAAAAAACAAAGCCTTCACTCTTAATTATATACAAATTTCTGGTACAATAGCCTTCATTCCAATATCTGGTACAATGGCCTTCATTCCAATTTCTGGTACAATAGCCTTCACTGAAAGAGATATAAACCAATACCTGGTACAAGAGCCTTCATTCTTAGAGAGAAATTCACCATTATCTGGTAAAATAGCCTTTATTCTTAGAGAGGTATATAAACCCATATCCGGCACATTTTAGACATCACCACAGGAGCAGATTGTTGTTACTATATTTAGATAAGTAGCATATTGTTGTTACTATATTTAGATACAGGAGCAGATTGTTGTTACTTAAATTTAGATAAGACAATGTTTTTCTCTATTTAATACAGGAGCAATTGTTTTACTATATTTTAAACAAGGATATTTTGTTTCTATATTTAATACAGGGGATACTTTTTGGGCTATATTTTAAATTTAAACAGGAAAGACTATTTTCTAAATTTAATAAAAGAAGCCCAAATTTGAATTAAATTTTTTAAATACAAAGAATAGTTTTTATATTAGATGATTAAAACCAACTTTTTTTACTATATTTAATACAGGGGCGGAATAATAATCATATGGTTTCTGAAGTTAATGATATATTCTTGTTTAAAACATTTGTATTTTTAATCTTCATACAATATTTTTATTATTTTTGGGTGACAATTTAAACCCCCCTTCCTTTTGGAAATTAAATTTTTGGGAAAGATATATTTTATTTGACAACAATATAACTAGATGTGTTCTAGTTTTCTATAGTTGGAACATTGGGTAGTAAGGTTTCTCAAACTGAGGCTCACAGATGTTGTTGTACTATTTTACACTGCATGCCCTGTTATTAAATGTCCCAGCGTTCACCACCCAAACATTGTCTTATATTTGTCAAAACAAACAATTAAGAAATTCTGAAGCCTTCTTGGCATATGCATTCTATTTTCCATTTACCAAAAAACACATTGTGATTTTTATGGCCCTGCATGTTTTTTTTCCTGTCTGCCATTAGAAACGGTACATCGTCATTGCATATGCAGACATAAGTTACAAAATTAAAACATACCACCAAATGTTTAAAGTCGTTAAATTGCCACATTCACTTAATTGATAAAATTATGTCACTTGTCGCAATTAAAACGTCAAATATACTTCTTACACTGTCAAGCTAGGATAGCTTTAATTAATTTTCATTGTACGTTAACGAACATTTATACTTTAATGAACAAATGGCTGTTTACCAAATGGTTGATAGAAAGTGACAATTTTGGGTCAAAGTCGTTCGTGAAATATTGTCCGACCCATAGATTTTGAGCTTTGCTTGTCAATCCAGGGATTTCCATATTTAGCAATGCAGGAATTTAATGGATAGGGTAAGACAGTTTGATTTATTCGTTCATTTTTTATAATTTCTGAAAGGCGTTTGGCAAAGTGTCAAATATTTATAGGTAAGTGAAACTGAGCGTCTGCTGAACAAGCATTTTAAAAAAGTTCGGCAATAAACATTGAACTTTTTGTAGCAAATAAAAAAAGTTATTAAAAGTTATATGAAATTAATGTGGTACTAAGTTAAAGATAAATCCATCAATTTTTTTATATTTAAGAACAAAACAAAACTGAAAATACCCACCAAAAGATATGTTTTGAAAATAAATGTAATTATTTAAGAAAAAGGATTGTTATAATGCTAAATTGACATATTATTTCATGATAAATGGAGCAAATTTCTATTCTTTTTCAAAGACCATGATTGAGCACATATAAATTTATATTATTGCCACAGTGTCTACCCATTTACAATTCATATAAAAAAAAGGATTTAATACTACACAGATATCTGTTTTATAGAGTTTCCAAAATACAAGAATCTAAATTTAACATTATTTATATGAATGAGAAACATATAATATAATACAAATAGATGTATATAGAATCTGGCCAGACATCAGGCCTAGAGGTCATAACCTCTAGTCAGTCTTATTCAAATGAGCCTCGCCATGACAAAACCAACGTAATGCGTTTGCGACCAGCATGGATCCAGACCAGCCTGCGCAGTCTGATCAGAATCCATGCTGTTCACTGTCAGTTTCTTCACTTGTAATAGAGATGGTAAGCGAAAAGCATGGATCCTGATCAGACTGCACGGATGCGCAGGCTGGTCTGGATCCATGCTGGTCGCAAACCCACTATGTTGGTTTTGTCGTGACGCGGCTCAAATCATCTCTATGTTGGTCATGAAGCTTGCATTATAAATGATAGGAAATTTCAGTTATAATTTAAATTTGTCTCAACATTATTATTTGCATGAATATTATTTTCTGCATACAAAAACAACTCAGTTTCAGTTTTGTGAATAAAAATTGATATTCATTTACAGCCTATATACCTCCTTTTACTTTTGTTTTAAATAGTGATTTATATCATTTAATCAAAAGAACAACTTTTTTTTTAAAAATGGTTTGTATTGTTGTCATAGAAACAAGATACGACAAAGTTCTATTTTACATGCCATTTAATTATATCAATTGATATTTGTCTTAAAATTTAGTCAAATTGGCCGAAACATTTTACCATTGCCTGTAAACAGTCTTTAACTTCTTGTCTTTTTCCAAGCGTCAAATATATTTTGATATAAAAAATGATATTGCTTATTTTGTGTAAAGGAAAAAAAAACAGCCTAACTAAACAAACAACATTATATTTACTGGTGTTTTGAAGCCATAAACATAATATATATATATTTTTTTATTTTCCGTATATTTGAATTGTTCTTGGAGTGAAAATTATTATAAATTGAACATCATAACTAAAACTAGCATCATTTTGATACATTATATAAATTTGAAAATAAAAGAAACAATTAACCAGGATTATGCTATGGTACTATTTTTCAACATATATCATATTTATTTTGCATGGGAAAAAAAAAATCTCATATTTCATTGTGTGTTTTGTTGTTGTTGTTTTTTTTTGTCAGACATAAAAATTCATTGTTTATGTAAGCTAGTATTACATATACTGTAAGGATAAATCAATGATAAATAACATATAATAAGTTATATGTCAACATACTATATTATATTAACATAATTATAATCCTGGGAGGGCCACCTGCCGTCACAACACACCTATATACATGCCACCAGAATGGTATATAATTTACAATATAATTATTATAATTGTCTAAATGCCATTTTCACTGGTAAGTGTCTTAGACTTTCTCTTTAAAATCATGCAATAAATTTTCAAAATTGTTTGTAATTTAATTAATATTAATTTTCTTTTCCGCTTTCATCTTACTTTTATTATCTTTACACATTGAGAAAATGAAGATAATAATATTGAGAAAAAAAATGATAACAGAAAATAACCTTGAATGTTTTCTTATGTGATATCAATAGGAAATTACAAATAAAGTGATTTTTTTTTTCAGACATATAATTGTGTGTAGACAGACTAACCATATCTATATATACAGTCATGTACATACAACAATCACTTTGGTGTTGATATACCAAAAGATTTATTTTATATAGAATATGTTTTACCCTTAAAACATGGTTAAATATTTATTATTAAAAAATATTCTTATCTGATAAACAATAGTGTTTCATTTGGATGCTCTCCCTATCTTTTTCAAACCTTTAGAAAATAACAATAGTTCATAAAATGATAAAGGAATTCCAATGAGGTCCTGAAGCCAAAATATATAATTTAAAACTAATACATTTGTACATAGATCAACTAATGGGCACTTAAAACAGGAAGATATACAAAAAATAATTAACAAATTAACTAATAATTAAATTGAAAATTTGTGCAATTCTTATCCTGATTTAAGCTTAAGGCATTTAAATGCTCATTTTTTAACATTTAAAATAAGGTTAGTGATTGAACAACTGAATACAATTTATTGGTCAAGACCTACATCAAATGGTACATAAATCTCAGTCCCGTTATGTCAAAAAAACCTAAGTGGAGTTCCCTTGAATTCATTATAAAATGTTTCTACAAAATATAATATTAAAATTTGAAGAATATTTCGTGAAACTTGAATGTAGACATAGATGATTTATTTTAAATGATTTAACTGGTCTGGTAGTACAAATGTGGGGGTGTAATTTGTTAATTCTGGTCACATCTGATAATTGATGGATACAAATTGATTATATGCCTTTTATTTCAGTTTGGTTTATTTCATTGTCTTGTACCTGATACATCACAAATATTTTGTAGTTTTCCGAGTAAAAAACACAAAAATCACGATGACTTCCCCATTTTTATTGTTCAATGGCTGATTTACATTCCACAGTGATTGTATAAACTATTTCAGAATTTTTGTAACAAAAAAATTTTTTATCAATTGCTATGGTGATTGTGAGAAATGAAAATTATTCAAATCATGAAGTTTTAAACATTGTAAGTTAATCTTGACTTTATTTTATGGGGCATTTTCTTTATGAAAGATTTAATCATGCATTTGAGCTTTACCACACGGTAAAATTTAAAAATTTAAAACTTTCAAAAAGCGAACATCATGTTTGTTACAAAAAAATTTTTCTGTAAAAAATTTGTCAACAATTTTTTTTTAACTGCGATCATTGCTTAAACATTGTTAACAATCATTACATGGAATGTGCATAAAAAAGAGATAAAAATATAATTTAAAAAACATAATAATTATTTAAGTATATTTAATAGGAGCAGATTAATATAATTTCCTGTTCTATACCAAATCAAGAACTCTTCCTTTGACTGTTCAGAAAAAACTTGGCTCAATTTTCCGAAGCAGAGTTATTGATCTTTAGAGCAAATTATTAATAATAGAAAATTTGTTTCATTTAAAAATTCATCATAAAATATAATTAAACTAAAGGTACGCTAATTAATTAATCTAAAGGTATGCTTATTGAATACATAAATGAAATTTGTTTTCTGGTATTAATTTGGATTATAGTTTTTAATTTCTGTACCAACTTGTAAATTCTAAACAGAACCGATCGTTTCTTGGTATTGTTTTGTTTTATATGAGATTTAACAATACTTGAACGTAAACAATTCTTTTGGATTGGAATTTTAAAAAAAAGAAAATATTGACATAAAAGTAATTAACTCACACTTCTGTCCTTTGCCAAAACAACACTTATATTATTGTATTATTATTTTAATAAATACATGTTAATTTAGATATATTAGCTATAATTTAATTCGCAACAGAGAAACAATTGTGGAATATTTTATTTAAATAATCTCTATACTCATTTGTTTTGCTAGAACTGAAGATGATCGTCACCTTGATGCAGTAATGGGTTATCTCTTTATATTATTTTATAGGAGTTAACCTGTTACTGCATAGAGGCTCACAGGGAAGACAGGGCATGCCCCCAACTGTGTTGCCACTTTAAATAAACTCTTTATTATTAGTATTATTTTATTATTTCTGCATTAAGGTGACATGTTTAGCCTCTGTTGTACAAGTATAGAGCCAGGCCAGCCTGTATGTCCGTGCAGACTCAGATCAGGCTCAATACTGTTGACTGATTAAATTAAATTTACATCTTAAATATCCCAAAATCTGAAAATGGATCGTTCCAAAAATAGAAGATGGAAAATTTCATTTTAAGAAATTCAGCAGGTTATGGTTTAAGTGTAATGAAATATATACATACTTCTTGAACTATTGTTATAAAAACTGAATCAACTAATCTGATAATGATCTTAGTAAGATTCAATAAAACAACCAAACTTTTCACACTGATTAGCTTTAAATCTAAAAAATCAATATAATATTATTTTTAAAAATTAAGATTCTTCTGAAAAATTAAATAAAATAGATTTTATGTAAAATTCCAAAAATGTAAAGCAACAATTATTAAATTGTCCCCCAAAATGAGAAAAGACAGCAACAAAAAACGTCATACAAACAAATCAAATGTACAATCAGTTTAATTCACTGTAACATGTAAATTTATTTTAACTGTGGTGACCATAATTTTAATTATTTCAAAATATTTGACCACAAAAATGGAAGCCAGTGTTCACCAGAATATGCAGTTTTGATAAGTTGTATAATTAATTATAATTTAAAAGTTATGTTTTTAATTACCAAAAACAATACAGTTATTGTATATGTGTCAATAACTACTTTCAAAACTAGATGAAATGAAGTTTTATGTCAACTTATCTTCATTTGCGTCATTTTGTTGAAACAAATAAATTAACTCTCTCAAGACGGAACATTTTCATGAAAATTAGTATCACAAAAAAATTGCATAAATCAAAAGTTACTGAAACCAATTATGTTTTTAAACCTGATCTAATATGATACAATATATAAAATATTTTATTACATTTGTGACTTGTAAACAATTTTTTTTAAGCGAATACATATTTAATACATCGATTCCAAACAATAAAAATGTAAAATTTTACATGAATTTTGAGTGATAAATTCCGTGCATTTAAAGAAGTATTAATAATTTTCATTATGAATATTAACTGTAAAATAAAATCTTTATTTTCAACTCGGGTAGTATTTTTTTATATTAGCTGATATCGTTTTCCTAATAATTTCAAATCTATTGTTTTGTAAATTAATATAGATATTTAAAAAAAAACAAAAAAAAACTTTAAGTTATTCTTGTTCTTATTTTGTGTATAAAGCTTTCATTTTATAGAAAATTTCAAATTCAATTTTCATGTAAATTTATAAGTATGGTTGTCATGGGGACAGTTTGTGAGGTAATAAATTCAGGAAATTAATTACAGGTTAAATAACAACTTATTTTTAATTCATGCATATAAATAATGTTGTGTCTCATAATTATGTAAGAAAATTATGATAATAATGGTCAAAAAGAAAATAAAAAACGTTTGTAAAAATTTGAATCAGAATGAATGCGTGTTCAAAATGTGTTCTTTTCTTAATTCTAAGAGAGTTGTTAAACTGTATATCTTTAAGCCCTGGTGAATTTTTATTGTGAAGTTATAGGCAGTTCTTTTAATTTAGAACAGTCCATTCTTTGATTTCTGAGTATCAAAATACTAAAATTAAGTTCTTAGCCAATAATATAAAGTCTGATCATTTATAGAGTTCGCACATTTATGTTACATACTGACCAGGCTGTATCCCTTTCACACACCTGTTGTTATTGCTGTTACTTTAAAAAAAATGAAATTAAGAAAATATATTGACAGAAATTTATTTTTATCAAATTACATTTTTTTCCCATAAAATATTACATTCAGCAGTTTTGAATTTACAAAGTCAAGATTTCATTTCAGAAGAAAATTCATTACAATTTATTATAAGATCTAAAAATAGCTGCAATCTCATTGGTCCAAACAGTAATCAAAAGAACAAATTATAAAAAATCATACTCACTGGGTGCAGTGTCATATTTACTGACTGATTTGGATTTTCTCAATCTAAAAATAGAATCAGGCTCATATTCAATGACCATACAGCAAATAAAGTTGTCCACGCAACTACATGAATCATATTCACAATCTGTAAGTACCGGTATTTCACAGTCTGAAGTGTCATATTTTATGGCTGAATTTTTCCAATTTAAAAATAGAATAAGACTGGTATTCAATGACCATACAGCGTAGACCATTAACTGCCCAAGTGCATACAAATTAATTTTTTCATTTTGTTCTTTACGGCATATTTCTTGATTCAAATCTAACTATTTTAAAATAATACTACTAGTATAAAAATTATTAAGTTAAAAGTTACACCTCAATGATAAGTACATTTATTACTTTTGTTTGTAGCCATTTAACATCTGACATCATCCTGTAACATGCATCTTTTTCTTGTGTTTGAATGAAAAGACCTTTACTTTTTTATCTTTAGCAGATGATATAATAAAACAGTTATTGACTAATGATCCATTTAATATGATGTGATAATCACCTGTGATATGTCATATTGACCTTGGCTACCATCTTGGTCAATATGACATATCACCTTGGTCAATATGACATAAATTGGTGAATATCACATCATATTGAATGGCTCACTAATTAATAATTGTGTAATATTGTATGAAGTTATTCAAAAATACATGTATTTTCTGTTTAAAACTAATGCCTAGACTTTAATTATAAATGATTGTAACCCTGTTTTGAGAACTATCAGCTGTAAAATGTCAATGCTAAAAGGTCATTGCAATCAGATCAATGCTAAAGGTTGATGCTGAAAGGTCAATGTCATCAGGTCAATGCTAGCAATGTCCACTTTCTTGGCTTTTTTTTGTAAAACTTTCAGTATAACACTGTCAATGTTTAAAATTAATAATCCATATAAATGAATGAGATTTCACTTACTACCTAAAGTTAAATGTGTGCTTGTTCAAACACATACAAAAAAATGCAACTTACATAGTGATTAAACTCATAGTATGAATAAAGAAATTTTTTCTTTAGTTTCAAAAGTATGGAATATAATTGCATTAAAAGCATGAATATATTACTGTCACCTTTGGTCTATTTAATTTATGAAACTAGTGTTTAAGATTTAAATTTCAAATTCCTTACATTTCACCTTGAAATATAATCCATGCTCATGTAAAATAGAATATTAATTAATAAGTTTCAGATAAAAAAGATATGTGACACATAAGAGAAGTGAAATATGCAAACTATTTAAAAAAGCAAATCAGATTTGAGGGCCATATTTTTTGAAAAATTATTTGTTTATGTTTACAGCCAAGTACCAGCAGCTACAGACAGAATATGTTGAGCTGGGAACCACTGTTCAAGAGCAAAAACTTTTGATTAGTCAGCTAGAAGAGGACCTCCGTAACGTCAATGCACTGTCGTCAATGTTCCGTGGTGAGGGGGAGGGAGTCGAGTCTATAACCCCTGGGGCCGAGATGGTTGCTTCCGCTGTGAAAGAAGTCACTACATCAGGTATGTGGCCTTGACTTTGAAATACTACAGTACTTAAAGACAATTACAACTGTAAACATACTTGGGATTCAGTTTAAAATATTGAAAGTTTATTTATTATATCATAATTATTATGAATACTTATTATGTTGTTTTCACAGTTTTATCTTTTTTATGTCTGATATGTTTGAATAATCTGCAGCTGTCAATATATTTTCTTAATTACAATCCTAAAAAGTTTCAATGTTTAGATACTGATGTGACAGACTATTAGCACCAGTTCTGTTCTCATTATTATTTCATTTAGATAAATTGCATTTAGTTCTAAGCATAAGTCAAAGTGGCAGCTCTTATTTCGTGAAAATCGTAGAAGTAATACATTTCATAAAAGAGATCATGTATACACCACATAATGGATGTTTGATATATTACAGCAGCACCACCACAGTCACCTGACGGCTCCAAATCCGCCGCCGACTCCTTGCTGCCCATAGTACAGAGTCAGAGAGAGAGGTACAGGGTGCGAGCCCAGGAACTTGAAGCAGTAAATATACTTACATTCTTGATACAACTTTATCTTGATAGGCTTGTTAGAGAGTTGTGAGTTAGAGTGTGCCAGTTTGTTTTATTCTTGATACACAAGAAAGCTTTCTGCGTTTTTAGCTCGACTTTTCTATGAAAAGGGGAGCTATCCTACTCGCCCCGGCGTCGGCGTCGGCGTCGGCGTCGGCGTTGGCGTCACACCTTGGTTAAGTTTTTCGTACCACCCCACTTTATTTCAGAAGTATTACAAGTATGGCTTTGAAACTTACCATACTTGTTCACCATCATAACCTCCATCTACAGACAAGAGTACATAACTCTGTCAAGGTTTTTGACAGAATTATGGCCCTTTTTTGACTTAGAAAGTGTATTGAGCTTGGTTAAGTTTTTTGTACCACCTCACTTTATTTCAAAACCATTGGAGGTATTGCTTTTAAACTGACCATACTTGTTTACCATCACGACCTTCATCAACAGACAAGAGGACATAACTCTGTCAAGGTTTTTGACAGAATTATGCCCCTTTTTGACTTAGAAAATACATTGAATATGGGTAAAATCCACTTATTGCCTTAACCCTTTGAGATATTGCTTTGAAACTTTTAATGCTATTTCACATCATTACCCCCATCTGTACGCAAGAGAAGGTAAACTCTGTCAAGGATTTGTTTTAAAAATTAAGGCCTTTTATCGACTTAGAATCTTGGTTAAGTTTTTAGTACCAGTCCACTTTTTGACTGAACTGTTTGAGATATTAATTTGAAAGTTGGAATACTTGTTTACAATCATGATTCCCAAACATGTCCAGGAGAAGGTAATTCTGTCAAAGATTTTATTTGAATTATGGCCCTTAACTGTCAATGTTTTGTATTATAGGCAAGCACTAAAAAACTTAAAAAATCTAAAAAAATTCATTCCTATCCACTTGTTCACTTTACCATAAATTATGTCATATAAACATTGTTGTAATATTCAAGGGTATCAAACAACTAGTTCACTTTAAAAATACAGAGATTCTTGTATTGCCTTTTACTGCAAAAACTTTTTTTATTGGCAAGCAATAAAAAAGTCGAGCGCGCTGTCTTACGGACAGCTCTTGTTGTACTTCTCCTGAGGATGCTCTATAGAACTATCCAGTACTTGTGAAATCAAAATATGCAAATATAGCCCACTGCAAAACCAGTAATTAATCCCAAATAACATGTAACTTTTTAATTGTTTTTTAAAAATCTTTGTACTTTGATTTTCTTGAAATATTTTGGCTCATCTGGAAACGTGCAGCTTGAATGTCATTTGTACAATTTATCTTATAATTAATCTTTATTTAC
Source organism: Ruditapes philippinarum (assembly GCF_026571515.1). Classification (NCBI taxonomy): domain Eukaryota; kingdom Metazoa; phylum Mollusca; class Bivalvia; order Venerida; family Veneridae; genus Ruditapes; species Ruditapes philippinarum. The sequence continues at coordinate 378,198 of NW_026857221.1, forward strand.
AATTTATCGCCTGTTGTCTTATGGGAACTTGCTTAAGTCTCCTAAATCCCCATCTTTTACCACATGAAGGACCATCTTTAATTTTTGTCTGTATTAAATATCCTATTTTGCCAACTTGTTTATAAAAAAAAATTACAACACACATTATAACAAAAATAAGATTTATAAATCACAATCTTTCAGTTAAAAATATTAAACAATATTTCTTAAAACAAGTGAAATTTGATTTTCATGCAAAAAGAATGGTAAAACATTTTTGAAAGGTGTAGAAGTCCCAGGTTGTACAGAAAAGTTTGGTTAGATTTTGAGTCATATCAACACTGTATATGTCAGTTGACAGGAAGTAAGTTTATTTTAATAAATAATTATTTCAGCAAACGATCGGACAACAACAACAGATTACGATGTTACAGAATGAGATTGACAAGCTTCGCTCGGACAACGTTAAACTGTACGAGAAAGTTCGTTACTTACAGTCCGCAGGTTACTCTACCAAGGTAAATAAAAATATATCCATGTCTAGAAAGATAAAACACTTTATAGTAGGATAATAACCTGAATAATATTTTGCTTCTGTTGCTTTCTTTGAATTAGTATAGTAATAGTGATTTAGAATTTAAAATTTCATGGAAGTCAAAATACTACTTTGTTTACACTTAGTTACTTATATGACAAATAATCTGGCATTCAGTGTTACAATTTTTAAACTCTAAGAATCTAACATACTTAAAAATAATTATATCATCTTTGCCCTTTTTAAAAGATGAAAAAGGATTCTTTTCTGAGGCATAATGTGCCTTTCTGTTTTTTAGAAATAAAATATTGCTTTTCACTGAACTTTTTTTCACTGAACTATGTTTACTTGAGATTCTGTTAGTTTGGTTTAGTTGAGATGTAATTAAGTTTGCTAAAGATTATGTTAGATTTAAAATATTTGAATTTACGAAAGTATGGCCAGTACTTGTATGTACATGTATGTAAATTACTAGATATCTATGGTGTTCATGTTTAGTTTGATCTGTATGGAGATATCGATTCATTCACTATATTTTAGATTTACTTACCTATCATATTAATTTATATTTCATATAACAAGACCTTTGTTTATGCTCAGTCTGTCTGTCATATTGAAAGGAAACATTTATAATACAATATTATGTCAAATTATGTCAAATTTTCAGCACAGAAAACCACATTAATTTTCATCAGTTTTGAAGTCATGCAAAGTTGTAACAGCTGTGTTTCTAGTGTATTTTGACAGAAATTATGTCCTTTTATAAAGTTTAATATCTATATTGTTAAAGTTTTGCTGGCAACATTATGTTGTTTTTAGGCTAGTTTGTTTATTTTAGTTAATTTATGTCACCATTATGTGATTTTAATTGTAAACAGTTATGCTATAAACAGGAGAAATCTAATTAAATTTAAGTATAAAGTTCTTCTTGAAGAAAGTTTTGTTTAATGGCTGTTTCTTAAATTATCTATGTCTATTTATAACGCGGCAAATTAAGTTTCCTTAAATAAATATGATGTTGATATAAAATAAGGCATCAAAAAATAAACCTTGTTTTTTAACCTTTCTTTTCGTAAAGTATTATTTAGGCATGCTATGCTAGTATTATTTAGGCATGCTATGCTGTCAATTTGTGTGACTTCTGACCTTCAAAATGACCTTGACCTTGAACCTTGTGTGCTTATCAAGTTTGAGATTTGTGTCTATTTCAAATGTAAGACTTTTTAATTTAAAGTAACAAACCTTCATAAATCTTTTACAATAAGCCCTTTAAAACTGAACAGTCAAAGTTTGTTGGACATGTATATAAATTACATTATGAATAAGGTAAAGATTTTATGTGGAAATTCTGTTAGTGTTGTACTCAAAGTAAATAAAAAAAACATAAACTTAAATTTGAAATTTTTCCAAATACAAATGTACTAGTATTTACATTAAAATACATCAAATGTCCACCATTTTAGTGGCTTTTGTTAGATTTATAACCAACAGCTAGACAGTAAAAATTGGAATAACATTTTAATATGTATAATTATATTTCACTTAATTGCATTAAAGCAAGTTATTGACAGAATGAAATAGTATTACATTAATTTTCTTTACATCAATCATTTTAAGAAATATTTTAAGTTTTAGGGATTAAAGTCAAAATTTTGCGAAAATGTTAATAATGATATAAAAAATCATCTTCAAAAAAAAAATCTGATGCAAAGTAAAGTTACATAAACGTGATTTTTATTTCTAATTTCATGTTTTGAGAATAATTACATTAAAATGTAAATCACGCGTATATAAATCACGAAAGATATAATTTTATTATAAATCAATCAAAATTTTGCAAAACAGTCATAAAATCACTGTAGCATTTTGAAGGGTTTATGCATTAAAATGTGCATAATTAACTAGCATAAAAATGCAGAAAATAATTTCTTGTGAAGACAGTTCAGGATGTAAGACTGACAGCCTATCTCTCAAATATTTTCATTTTTCCATTTTGTCATTAAGTTAAAGGTTATGACAAAAAAGTTCCGCCAGTGACATCGACGTTCCAGCTTACACTGATCATTTTATCTTTTAAGTCATATTATATAAATTTTAGTAAACTTAAAATGTAATTACATAAGTATATTATTCTATTAGAAAAAAAAAATGTTTTGAAGACATGTGTCACTGTTAGCTACACACTGTTACATGTACCATAAATAGAGGATATTCAAGTTTTTTCTATAAATACATGATTTATTTTCATCGAGTGGTATGAAAATAAATATTTCATGAGTGGCAGTAGCCACGAGTGAAATATGGTAATTTTCATGCCACAAGATGAAAATAAATCATGTATTTATAGAAAAAACTTGAATTTTCTGTTTATTATATACTTTTTTCTCTTTTTTGCAATAAAATTGGAAAGACTTTCCCTTAAATTTTGTGTACTGGCAGAATTTAAAAGAAAGTAGTCCGGCAAGAGACCAGTGAAAATACGGAAAATATGTTTCACTGCAGTGAAAAATAAATTTTTACAGTGAAAATACAGAAAATGAAAATACGCATTTTATTTTATCAATATTTCATTTATAAGTATATAATAAACATTTGTAATAGTTTTAAAAGAATGAAATGAAAGACAAAAAGATGGAAAAAGGGAAATAAAAATTCACTCAAGTTAGCATTAATCAGAAGTGTATGTATTTTCAGGAAACATCTGTATCATTTTGAATTCACTAATTGTCTTTAAAAAACTGTACTGTAATCTAATACATTACCAGCACATGTAAGTTTACATCTTTCTTGCATATCAATGCTATCTACAATTTAAGCTTTTGAATACACCAAAACTTTAAAATCATCTGTAAGCTTTTGAATAAACTAAAACTTTAAAATCATCTGTAAGCTTTTGAATACATCAACACTTTAAAATCATCTGTAAGCTTTTGGATACACCAAAACTTTAAAATCATCTGTAAGCTTTTGGGTACACCAAAACTTTAAAATCATCTGTAAGCTTCTGAGTACACAAAAACTTTAAAATCATCTGTAAGCCTTTGAATATACCAAAATTTTAAAAATCATCTGTAAGCCTTTTAAATACACAAAACTTCAAAAGTGTCTGCTGGCTTTGGAAATGCACCAAGACTTTAAAATCATTTGTAAGCTCTTGAATGCACCAAAACTTTAAAGTTATCTGTAAGCTTTTGAGTACACCAAAACTTTAAAATCATCTGTAAGCTGCACCAAAAGTCCCCCTTAGCATAAAAGGGAGAGCATCAGTACTGTAATTCATCGGTCACTTGTGTGATTCTCAGACAAGAAAAGACAAAAATTCTTTGTGACAGTTGATCTCTGTCATTGAATCCTATTGGTCATTTGTCTCTCACTGCTGATCCAGAAATTACTTCAGTAGCAGGTCACATACAAAATCAAAGCACAGAAGGCGCTGAATTTGTTTGGGTCTCAGAATGTAAGAAAGGTGCAGGTTGTGAGATTATATGTTTAGTGCCACCAATGCTTTCCAGCGTTTTAATTGTAGTAAATTGGCTATAAGACTAATTGCAACACTGATATTCAATCCAATGTTTATTTGACTTTAACAATTTAAAAAAATGATTTACCTTTACTGGGATTTGAACTCCAGACCTCTCGCTTCCTAAGCGAGCCTGAAAACCCTTCAGCCACGGTTAAATTTATATGTGAACGGCCTGAAGAAAACCATATTATTCTAAATTAGGGCTTGTAACGACTTTTAACTGTTGTTTAACACAGATGTAAATAATCATGAAGCTTACTATAAGCATGTATATTTATAAAGAATCAAAGGGCTTCAAGTTCTTTGGTATTTTCTGATCTTTGCAATCTAAATCGTACTGTATATATGTATGCATTTTCCTGTATAAGTTTATTTTTATGTATTATAATTCATTTTGTAAGGCACATACGGAATTCTGCATAACTAGAGTTGCATCAAAAAATCATTTATGTACTTTTTTTACGACAGCCACACTTTATCCTTGTAAATCATGGCTACTAACTTCCTTAACAAAAATAATTAAAAAAAGAATTTAACAAAAAAAAAATTTCCTCGACTGGGATTCGAACTCGAGACCTCTCACTCACAAAGCGAGCGCGTTACCACTGTACCACGGAGAAGTTATACACAGAATGTCTGAATAATATCAAGTCATTCTAAATTTAGAACTTCCATTGCATTCAGGTTTGTAATCCTTATTAATTTCGAGGTATTTTGTTCAGGGTAAACCTGTTGTTTAAAATTGCAGTAAATATTTTAGCGAAAATCCTCTCGCCCAAACAGTCCGACATGTAGAATCTATATATTCCACTACTCGGTTTGTGTAGTATTCGGTAATCTACATGGCTAAAAATAGTATTTTCATTGATAAAATCATATTCATCCGCGTAATTTGTGATTGTGCATTTATTGACAATTCTATAAGCCAACGCTATTGTTTAACTTTAAATGCGTTGTAATTTGTTGGATACTTGTAACAAAATAAAATATTTCTTTCTTTTAAATCGCTAGTTTTAAGCTGTTTTGAGAACTACTTGTTGTTAGGTTTGTCATAAACTTCTGTGTCAGAGATTGAATGTCCGCTTTGTATTTAGTTATTTTCGATCAGAAAATACCAGAAAACAATATTAGAAATCTTCGACCATTCGGGAATTACTTTGCTTGAAAATTGATGCGCCTGTCTTTGACCATCTTTACGCAGTGATCTCCCCTGAATTTTTCGGCTTTAGTGTACATACAAAAGGGAAGTAACCGCTTCAAAAAAGTGGACTACTTTCGGCATTTGCAATTAAGAACATTAGACTCTGAAATTTCGCTACCATTATTTGTTTGGTCTGACGACCCAAACAAATAAAAACTAGGTAATTACTGTATAGTTATCCAGAAAAGCCAGTTACGTGGACCAATGTTATATTTATAAGCCGTAATGTTTCCTTGGGCAAGAAACTGCATACATTGCTTACTAGTACTGGTTGGTTCCAGGAACGGATTTGAGAGTGTTTTGATAAGCTTTATCATAGCTTCCAACACAATTGAACTAAAATGAATTTGTATACACAAAACTAAACTAATGTTATAGTAATTGAACCATCATATATTAACTTATGCACACCAATATTAGGGGTATTAGTTAATGTTGTACCATCATATCAATTACAAATTGTATACATGTAGACTAAGATTGATACCTTTATATTTCAGTCTGGCAGTCACCATGACGATGGAACACTGACCAAGTATTCTACCCAGTACGAGGAACGTCTCGACCCATTCTCATCATTTAACAGGAAGGTTTGTTATTACCTCCCTTTATATTTAAATTGTGTCATGAATTTAAAATGATTGAAATGGATGATTTTGTCGTAATTCATGTGCAGTCAATCTTCGGTGAAATTGAAACAATTTTTTTTTAGTCTTGACTTTTAAATCTTAAAATGTTATTATATAATTATGATGTAATTTTAATACACTTCTTATAAATTGTAAATTCTGTTGAAAAGTTAAGAGCTAAACATATAATGGCAATTTAATGTATTCATAGATTAAATGGTTTAATAAATGGTTTAATCATTTGATCCAAACTAAGATCTTAGATACATTTCTGTTTTGATTTTGATGTTTCAGGAGAAGATTAAGCGCTATATGAATCTCAAACCGTATGATAAAATAACTCTCAGTATGGTATGTTAAATTTATTATTTAACTGTACACTTAAAATTCACTCTTACAATAGTATCAAAACAAACTTTGAATATGTTGTTCATGAAATAGATATAAATTTTGAGTGCATTTATGGTTTGAGTTCAAATGCACAGGAATATATTCACAAAGGCCAATGTCTTCATGATAAATTACGAAGCATTTGAATGATAAACCATGCATTTATACTACAATGCAAGAAAAATTTATATCTATTTCCATTCCAATATGCTATTAATTAAAAAGGAGAATTGATAAAAATATTTTGAACTACATTAATGGCGTAAAAAGTAATTTTCCTGATGTCATTTGGTTAGTTGATGTCATATCTGATGTCATATAATGTACAATCATTCCATATTTATGTCCTGCATATAATGTAAAATATGCACTTGACTACCCTATCTGTTTGATAAGGGGGTAGTGTGGATGGTGTTAGATTGTAGAATAATGCATCATTCAGATCTACAAATACACTTACACGTATATATAATCAGAAAAGCCAAATGACATCCTGAGTGATTAATTAAAAAATCTATTAAATGATAAACCATGTATCATAATATGTAGAAAAATTCATATCATATCTAATTTCATTCTTGATAAAAAAGAAAGAAAATCAATAAGAATATGCTGAATAATATTGAATTGGATAAGTTATTTTTATGATAAAATAATCAAAGTGAGTAGACATATGGCTGTTTACATTCCTGTTCATAATAAATTCTGTGACAAATGGTTAGTAAAAATTGGAATCAATGCGCAGTCCAGTTAGTATTGAAATAAACTGATGCAATGTTAAAATATTTAATTAATTTCAAACTGTGCAATTAATTATCACTCAAAGAGGTGGAATACTATGCTGGCATATTTATGTTGACAGATGAACAATTAAAGGCCCATTATGCCTAAGAAATGCTTTTATTTATTTCTCAGAAGTTTTTATTGTTATTTTTTGTGTAGTTTCTAAAAAATTACTTGACCTAGAACCAGAAACATCTATTTGTTTTGTTGCCTTTTGGCAATTAGTTCAGTTAAAGTGATTTAGTATTTTGTATGGAAGTCAAAATACTACTTTGTTTACTTTTTTCTACTTCTATGACAAATTACTGCATTCTTCAAGTATCAAGAATCTATAACTTATTCTAAAGCCATTATTTAAACTTGAACTTCATGTTTGGCCTTCCAAAAGAAGTAAAAATTAATATTTCTGCGGCATTACCTCATTTATTATCTTACTATTAACTAGTTAGTTTGCCTTTAATATTAGATGAATAACAAATATTTCACAGATAAATAAATATATATTTTATATTTCAGGGCAAGTTTATCATGGGAAACAAGACAGCTCGTACATTTGCGTTCTTCTACACAGTGCTACTACATTCTCTAGTCTTTGTGGTAAGTATGTTGAAGATATTTGAGCCGTGTCACGACAAAACCAACATCGCTTACCAACCCTATAACAAGTAGAGAAACTGATAGCGAACAGCATGGATCCTGATCAGACTGCGCGGATGCGCAGGCTGGTCTGGATCCATGCTGGTCGCAAACCCATTTTGTTGGTATTGTCATGACGCGGCTCATTTTAGTTTGATTTGCTGGTAGTGTGTTTTGAGCTGTCAACTTTTGTGCACCCTATACTATATAGTTAAGTCTTTTAATTCAATATATTATTAGATATAAAGATTGTTGACTGGTTATAAAATGAAGCAAGTAAATTTCTGGAATTCTGACTGGATGAAAAGTCATATATACTTTTAAGAACTGAACTGTGCACATGTAACAATGCATCTCTACATGTGTACATAAAGTTTATTATTGTGTTTTGTACTAAATGATATATTTTGCAATTCGGATGTCAGTTTGAAAAATAGTTAAAAGATACACAGCAATGATGATTTTAGATTTGAATTACTTTTTATTGTGCAGCATTTGCGTAGCAGTTGAGCGTTTGGCATCAAAACCCTAGCCCCTTTTGCAATTTGTGACAAATATGTTAATACCATTACTTGTGCTTTGAGAAATTTCTATCTTGGACAGTCAGTTCAGTGCTTTGATAGAAAATTTATTATATTACAGGTGCTATACAAGTTAGCTCATATGGAGTCAGTGAAGCGTGACACATCTCTGGAATGTCACCAAGAGTAAGATATTTATGTTATTATAACTTTTCAACTTATGATGCTCTAAACCCTAAAGTAAAAGTGACAATCTTTCTGATCAGTTACTATTAATCACTGTTAATTACACTCTAAACTTTCTCTTTAATTAAATAGCCAATGAGAGAATATGAATGAGAATAGGGATTTTATTAAAAACAGTCCCCTCTTATAGTATTAGGCATAATATGACACAAGGTGTTATATTTAATTAAAAAAAAACAACAAAAAACAAACAACACACACAATAGGAACCACCAGTAAACAGGCCCTGTAAATTCTATCCCTTACCCATTGATATAAATTACCGGTATACAAATCTCTTTACTTATATTTTGTCACTAACGAGTAAGTGTAATAAATATCTGTTTTGTGCAGTTTCCAGAAAAGCAAGTAAGGTACCAAAATTTTATTTATAAGTAGACTTCACATCATATCACTGGTCTTACTACCCAGATTTAATTTATCCTTTAGACAAACTGCCATGAGGTAGTCCATTTTGCATGGAGCCAATATTTTGGTTGTCTTCAGTAGGAACTTGTAGATTTGATGAGGAGGGATAAATCAAAGATTAAAGTTTTAATTTTTACACATTAACATTATGCTTAGCCTTTACCCTGCTAAATGTATTTGTCATACTTTAATTTTGATCATTAAATTGTTATGTAAAAGATATCAATGAAAAGGATTTTAGGTTGATTTTTAAAGTAACGTCATATCAACACTTTAAAGGTCAAATGGAGACTTTTCAGGTAGACCTCGGATTTCCCTCCTGAGTAGAACCACTGACATTCCATAAGCTAGCTGGATAGCTAGCTCAAATGAATGAATCCAAGGTCCTTGTTGGGGTTCGAGAGGGGAAAATGGTTTGAAGTCAATTTGAAATTGTATCAAAACATTAAAAAGTAAAGTGTGTGCAGCTTGGCCTCATACTGGTGTAATTGGAATGTCAATTTTGATGTTTCTGTTTACAAGTTTTACAACATATATTAATCTATGTGTCATTGACTGACATTCAATTACAAGCATCCTGACAAATTCTTTAAAGCTGTAATACAGAGCTGACATTGTGATACATTTCTATCCTTTATTCAATCAATCAATAATTATTTATGTGTCTGTTATTATAGCTTACATATTTATCTATTTACCTTAAATATGAGTATGCTTCTGAAATATGGTAAATATTGATTTCTGAATTGCTGTTTTCTGTAAATTGATATTGCTTTATGTTTACAGTACATGTTATTATTGTATCTAGCTGTTAAACTGTTTTGTTAATTTTTGTAGTTATATGTTTGTATATATGTTCAGCTCTTCATGTACAATTTGAAGGAAATAAAGTATCTATCTTCAACATCTCTATATGTATTTATACTTGACTCAACATTTTTATGCACTTTTAAATTTATATGTTTATGATTTCAGATTTGCTGAGCACATGTTGAAGGCACATGGAGAAAAAGACTGGCTACATGGACATGAACATCCATAAAATGGACCAAGGGAGACAATTAATACTTCATTTCTCATCAAGAAAGACAACTCAAATTTGACCAATTATCATTAAATGAACATTATTATACCTAAAATGCTGTAAATATTTGAGGATTTCATTTGGACATTTAGAATGATTTTTAGTTGTATTAACTGAATGAGAGCTAATTTTCTTTTTTTTTTACTTTTGCATTTTGAGCAGGCCTAAACATTACTCTAAAATCATGTTTGAAATAGTTTGTGTTGTTTTAATAAATGTGGTATTCGAGCTGGAATATGTCTGGTGTTTGTTTATATGGGTATAGTATCATTACAGATAAAGTAAAATTTTAACGATTGTTATGTAGCTTCTATATACCTGCTTTATATATTTCAATGGACCTTTCCAGTGTTTACAATTTTATGAATTGGTTAATTACAATCATGTAGAGTTGCTTCCCTTGGCATATTACACAGTCACTGGTTGACATGCTTTATACAAAAGAACATATGGTTTAGTGAGCAGTTGATCCAATAATGTATAGAGAAAAAAAATGGGAGCTAAATTTTTCACTGTTATAAACTGGAAAGGTCCATTGGTTAAAAAATCACTTGTTAGATCATTATTCCATATAGTCTGACGATATTATAAAATATAAATCCTATTTATAAAATTTATGTGTGTACGACTATTAACATGCCAATTTTAATGCAGAAGTAACACAGTGGAGTATCGAAGATTAACAGATTAATTGAAACTTTCAGTCTTATATTTCATTCTTTACTTTGGTTTTAACAAAATTTTTAAGTTATCACAAGGCATGTCAGTGTAAAAGTGAAATCATACTGTGGGAAATAATAAAGGTTTTAAATACATAATTATTTTGTTTTATTATTTCTATATTTGAAGTTAATTTTTTGCATACTTCACATGTTTGCAAAAATCATAGTGAATTAACAAGTCTTCTAAAAGTGGCGGCATGGCTGAGTGGTTAACGCGTCAGACTAGTAATCTAATGATCACTAGCTGTTTGGGTTCAAACCCCATTAGGGGCAAGTCATTGTTTCCTTGAGCAAGAAACTTTACACTCATTGCTCAGTACTGGTTGGTTCCAGGAACGGATTCGAAAGTGTGTCTATAAGCTTATAGCTTCCTACACAATCGAACTAAAATAAATTCTGTATAAACCAAAAAATTCTACTTACTACATGTACCTGTTATTGCAAGAAAGATACAAGTCAGAAAAGAAACTTTGGTACAGTGATGGGAAATAAGAAGTGCAAGACATGGTAAACAATAAATTGTATAGGTTTGCAAGACGGGGTACAGTGCTTTCGTTTTATACCGTGAAAATAGTTTCCTAGTAATATTCACATTAGTTTATTAAGTCAATTTTTCAAAAGTATTGGCATTATCCTCTTTTCTTGCATATAAGACAGGATTATGAATTTTCTGTTTACACCGGTGCTAGAAAAACCTGTCTTACAACTCCCATGTAAGGGGTAACTGGCAGAGCCTCGTTACCACCGTAAACAGTTACCTCAAGCTAGATATTCCAGTCTGTACCAGCAGCCAGTGTAAGATTCTTATAGTCTGTATTAGCTTTGGCATTGGTTAACCTTTTCTTTAAGGTCTCTTGCTCAATAATTTATAGCACATTTGTAGAATTATGCCCCATTTTCTATATTGCTTTTATTATGCTCCCCGAATGGAGAGCATATAGTTGTCGCCTTGTCTGTCCTTCTGTCCGTTCATTGACTTGTCCGGAGCGTAACTTGAAAACCCTTAGGGATATTTTGTTTAAACTTCACACAGTGGTAGAGGGCATTGTGCCAGAGTGCAGTGTCAAAGAACCATAACTATATTATGCCCTGTTTTTGAATTATCTCCCCTTTTAGAAAAATCTTGTCTAGGGTATTACTCTAAAACTATAAGAGATATCAACATGAAACTTTGTAGGTAGATAGATCTCAATGGGTAGATGTGCAGTGCACAAATATTATAACTCTGCCTTGTCTAATTTATTGTCCTTTGTTCATGTTTGCACCTTTAACTTTGTCCAAACATAACTCTAAAATTTTAAGAGATATCAACATGAAACAGATCTCATTGGGTAGAAGTGCAGTGCAAAAGAACCATAACTCTGTTATGGCCCCATTTTTTAAATTATCTCCCTTTTTAGAAAATTCTTGTCCGGGATGTAACTCTAAAACTGTAAGAGATATCAACATGAAACTTTGTAGGTAGATAGATCTCAATCAGTAGATGTACAGTGCACAAGAACCATAATTCTGCCTTGCCTAATTTTGGAGTTATTGCTCTTTTCTTTTTTTTACACTTTGAATTTTGTCCGGAATATAACTCTAAGATTATAAGTGATATCAGGATGAAACTTTGTAGGTAGGTAGATCTCATTGGGTAGAAGTGCAGTGCAAAAGAACCGTAACTCTGTCTAGCCCCATTTCTTAATTATCTCCCCTTTTAGAAAAATCTTGTTCGGGACATAACTCTAAAACTATAAGAGATATCAACATAAAACTTTGTAGGTAGATAGATCTCAATCAATAAATGTGCAGTACACAAGAAGTGATACTCTTCCTTGCCTAATTTTGGAATTATTGCACTTTGAACTTTATCCAGGGACATAACTCTGAAACTACAAGAGGTGTACTTTCCTGTGTCCAAAACCTATTCGGGGAGCATCACCTCGTTCAAACCGGGCTCTTATTTAACTATCCAGCACTGAGATAAGTGGAGTGTGCTGTACACGGACAGGTCTAATGTTACATTTTCACTATTGTTTGATCAACTTTTACCTTTACTGGTGGAAGGACATGTGACCCTCTCTGAGACTGGTTCCTCTGTAAGTTACCTGAATGACTTTCTCATATTCCATGTTATCAATGACACACCTAGCCAATACTGGGAGAGTTTGTTTGTTTGTTTTGGGTTTTACGTCACAGCGACACAGTATAGGTCATATCGCGACGTTCCAGCTTTACTGGTGGAGGAAGACCTCGGGTGCCCTTCCGTGCATTATTTCAGGCACAAACAGGCACCTGAGTAGAACCACGGACGTTCTGTAAGCTAGCTGGATAGCTTCCTCACATGAAAAATCCAAAGTCACTGTCGGGATTCGAACCCACAGCGGTGAGCGGCAAGTGATTTGAAGTCATATTTCATTGACGTGCCTATAGTATAATGGTAATATTTAGCGCATCTTTACACTATGTTTGTATAATGCAAATGTTATGTCAAAATATATGCACTCCATTTTTATTGAGTCGCCAAAGGGCCAAGGGTATGTGATAAAGTGGCCTTTTTCATGTTGAAATCTAACCACTTTCAGTTTTTTTTTTAAACCATCTTTATTGATAAACCAATGTCTCTGGTATTTGGTTTATTAAATGAAATTCATCTTCAAATTTTTAACTTTCTATTCTAGTTTATTTAATTACAAAAGCCGAGTAGGAAAGCCTGCTCCACTATTCTCAGTGCTTGGTAGTAAAACAAGAGCAAGTATAATGTAGAATTTTCTAAGTTTAAAAAGGACCTTAATTCAGTCAAATTTCATGAAAGAGATATGAGCCTCAAAAAATGATCACCTACCATGCTCTAAAATAAGAATTTTAATTTTTAAAACCCAAATTTCCCCTTTCCCGTTTTTAAAATTTACAAACTTCCCAACGAAAATTTAAATTTGAATTTATGAAAACCCGAGGTAAAGTTAAAGACCCTTTACTATTTTTTTAAACATTAAAGAAATTTTAGGGGTTTTTTGAAAGTAAAAACCTTTATAAAAAGGGAAAATTTGAAACCGGGGTTTTTTGGTAAAAAATTATAAAACACATTTAAACTATTTCACTTTTAACCTTTCCCTTAAAAAAATACTTCAAAAATATCAAGGGGGGATTAAACTTCCCAAAACAGGAAAAATAAACAAATACATTTATTAGGGTTTGGCATAAAATTTAACAAAGTTTTAAAATTTTCTTCTTTTTTTTATTTTTTTTCTTTCTGACAAAATTTCATAAAATTTAAAATTATTACATTAAATTTAATATAAATTTCTGTAAACGGGTTAACAAAAATTTATTTACATTTAAGTATTAAAAATAATTGTTGTTCATTACCCCTGAAAAATTTTGTACAATGGACATTGTATCTATCTACATTATAAGATAGCCCTTATCCAGAACTCGGCAATTTCCCGCTACAAATAAACTTTTACTGTTACAGCTCCATGATGCACTATGTACACAACGGGATTAACCCAACCGGGTTGCATTTTATTTTATAAGCCGAAAATGTAAAAGTTTTGTTTTTTTCCTAAGTTTTGGGCAAAAAAAAATTTTAAAATATTTTTAATTCGGGGGTAAGTCTTTTGACTTTCCCCCTTTTACTTTGTTTTTTCTAAAAAGGTTTATAAATAGGGAAAATAGTAAACCCAAAATTTAGAATCTGGTGGAAAAAGGCAAATCATTATTGCGGGTTATTTTAAAATTTTAACAAAAAGAAAAAATCAAACAATACTGTATAGCATGATATACATAATTATAAATCTAAAAGTTTTCAAAAAATAATTACTTTAAATTAATAAAACAGAAGTAAAGACAAAATGTTTTGGTTATGAGTAATGAAATGCTACTTAAACACTTGAAATATTGAATAGTGAAGAAATTGATGAAAATTCTCAACTTTTAACTAAAGAGTTTACTTATTACATGTACATGTACCTTATTTTCAAGGGAAGTAACTCACTATTTTTCAAGACAAGCTACAAAATATATAACATTTAATAATCTTTGTAGAATATTTGTATATGTATATAAAATTTTATCTACTGTATCTTTCTAAAGATTGATTGACACCACATGTTTAATCATAAAAGATTGGTACGTAACTAATTGAATATTAATTGATTTTTTTAAGTTCTAATGCAAATAAGAAATGATTGTAAAATTAAAATGTACTGCACATTAAAGACAGAGATCTGACAGATATAAACTAATGATTGCTTAGATTGAACATAATGCCTTAAATAAATTTCATCCAGAAAGTTTTTTTTCTATTAATGTAAACAGAGAGGCCCAAAGAACATTTCCCATTGCTTTGAATTACTGTTATCAACAATTGACAACAAAATAAAATGTTTCCATAACAAAGTAAACAACAAAATATTTGCATACATAAAAATCTAATGCCATGAGAATGCAATAATGCTATTTTTATTTCTATTTTTGTTTCTCCTCTTTTTAAAAAAAATACAAAAAAAGAAATCCCTAAAATATTAGTTATGTCCTGCGAGTCTAACTTGTCCGATTTATTTAATCAAAAGTACTTTTCTTACATAAAAATCTGACAATATTTCATTCTCAACACACTTGGTGGTGGTAAAATGAGATCATAATATAGAAAACTAAATATGAATGGATTTCAAATACATCAAATATATTTAACAAAAAATAATTGTTAAGTCCGCGTCATGAACAAAACCAAACATAAGTGCGTTTGCGCCAGCATGGGATCCAACCAGCCTACGATCTGAAAAGCAGCTAATTAGGATCCGCTTTGGATTTATCAGTTTCTCTACTTGGGTAAGAGAGTTTGGTATAAGGCGAACAGTATTGTGGATCCTATTCAGACTGCACGTGGGATGTGCGGAGGCTGGTCTGGATCTATGCTGGTCGCAAACCCATTATGTTGGTTTTGTCGTGACGCTGCTCAATTATAGTTTTCATCATGATAAGCAAGTATTCCAAGTTTCATGTTGATAACTTTTAAAATGACAGAATAACGTGCTACATTGAAGTCTTTGCAACACAAGGCAGCATTCATAATAGTTCAATTTTTTCATTGAAACAGATGAGCTTAAAATGACAAATTGGTTATCTATATAACTACATTATGTATCTATATAACTGGAATCACCAGAAATGAGCAGATTCAATCACATGACCAAAACCCCTCAGAGAATGATGCTGTTACAGAGACTAGAAACGCATCTTTAATTATTTTGGATTTACATCTTCACAAGATTTAACCAAACATTTAAAAAATTGTATAAGTACAGGTATTCAGAATCAAATTTAAAATGCAAAATATGTCACTGTTTACTATTTTATCACTACATTTCTACATTATTACTTACAAGCAACAGAGAGAATTTTCTGCACATTTTGACAAGTTATAGATCAAGGTCATTTCTATGCCGTGTTAGTGTTTAAGTCCATTTTGAATTTGTTTTTACTCAAAGATAATTTAAGAATCCAATGAAATGAAACCAGAACAAATATACCGTAGATATAAAGAAATAAAAGGTGAACTAATCTGATGTAAGGTGTCACATTTAAGCCACAGAAGAAAGATAAGATTGGCAAAGTAAATCAAAACCTGTCATTTGGAAGATTGATAAAGTCATTTTCAGGTATGTTCAAGCCAGGATGTTTATACTGCTAGGGCTATTATATAATCAGTAGTGGTCCTAAAAGATACATCAGTGTTTGCAGGTGTGTGGTTTGAGTAACAATGAATACTGTCACAATAAAAGGATCATTAAATTAGCTTGAAATAGCTACATGCCAATTTTGCTTACACTGGCAAGACTAAGTGGCCCTTTAACCAAAGGATCAGAAAACAAGAGGGCCCAGAGGGCCCTGGATCGCTCACCCGAGAAGTAAGACAAAAGGTCAAAGTGTAGCCCCTTTTCACCCCAGAAGCACAATTTGAAAACAAGGGACAGCTAAATCTGAAAAAAATTTTGTACACTTCACCAAGGAAATTTTTGTGTAAAATTA
This sequence comes from Ruditapes philippinarum, assembly GCF_026571515.1. Taxonomy (NCBI): domain Eukaryota; kingdom Metazoa; phylum Mollusca; class Bivalvia; order Venerida; family Veneridae; genus Ruditapes; species Ruditapes philippinarum. The sequence goes on from NW_026857221.1 coordinate 394,870, forward strand.
TTTCAAAACTGAACCAGTGTTTAGATGTTGTTAAGATGTTGTTGTTTTCTAATTTTAACTCTGGCAGCCATTTTATTTAACAGTTCAGCCTGTCACTAAGTGAGCGGTCAGAGCAAATAAAATGATGATTATAAAAGAGAGGGAAAATAAACATTTAAACTGTCTACCTTGATCCCCTGGGCCAGGGCCAATTTTGACCCTAGGGGTTTTATTTCAACAAACATGGTAGACATACACGAGAACATGTTTCATGCCAAAAACATTTCTAAGCTTTAGGTCTTTAGGATTTTCACACGAAGATTTTTTTAAGTTTTTTACTATATATACATGATGAATTATGGGGGACAGGCAGACATTGAGACGATTGTGACCCTGTCCAAATATACGTGTGTTTAGGTATAAGTTTGAAGACTACCAGAAAAGCCGTCACGATGGTAGTGACTTTACATGTATTGAATGCTCCCCTGATGTTGATGACATATCAGAACTTCAGATAATCCCACAACTAATTGCTGAAAAGAAATCGACAATTTTAAAGTGTACCATTTGAAATCCCAGTAAGGGGAACACCAACCATTTTTCAAGAGATTTAGGACATTGAATATCTGACAATGGACTATCGTTCCCAAAAACTCCTGATTAAGACGTAAACGAGAACATAGACACTATCAAAATATGAAATTGTCAAACCAATGGTTCCGGGGTTGGGGGTGGGAAATTTGAAGCTAGTGTCATCCAAAAGGGGTATTCCATTTTGGGGGGGAATAAACCCGACAGTTTTAAATTGGGGGGGGGCAATCGACTGGAAATGTAGTTTTTTTGCCAATGGGGGGAAACGTTTGGGCAGCCAAAATAAGAAACTATTTGAAAAATTTATTTAACCCCCCATAAAAAGCCCTCAGGGCAGGGAAAACAACCTCCGTTTTTTAAAAACCAAGGGGGGAGACGGGTCTTTTTGAACTATGTTTAAAAAGGGGGCCCGACAAAAAAATGAGACCTGAAGAACCCCGTGGGCAAAAAGATTTTTGAAGTTTAAAAAAATAATTTTACTTTTAAATATTGGAAAAATAAAAGGGTTTGCAAAATACTTTGTACAATTTATTTCTGAGTGAAGTTTAACTTTAGTTCCCTTATTTAAAATTTTTTTCATTTGGTTCTATGTAACAAATTAATTATTACATATTTGCAGGTAGACAAGCAGTTCTTGGAGAATTTAAGGTGAACGATTTTTTTGGAGAGTTTGGGTGAACGATTTCATTGTGTGAGAATACCAGCAAGAGAACGAAGATATTGTCATTTACGCTATTAGACTGTCAATTGGACCTTCTTCAACAAGCCAAGGGGGACATGGTATATAGATGGAACATTCAAGGGTCGTCCGCAAGCCGTTTTTAAGCAACTGTTATCAATTCAAGCATTCTTAAAGTCTGGGGAAAATGTCAAAAAAGTCGGCAAGAAGAGACGAGATTATAAGAAGGTAAATTATTACGTTTTCTTTTTGCATTTCTTTTTAATGAACCAGTAAATTATATTTCTTTTACTGGAACATACATTGCCTTTTTAATTAGTATTTTTATAGTAATTATTTCTAGTATTTATACGCTTTATTCATTTGATAAGATCCTTATGATAAGTAACATTGCATGAAAGTTTTTTTAAAATTTTAGAATTTTTTTAAACTGTGCTAAGGGTTAAAAATCGCCCTTTAACAAATGTTGGGGAAAATTTTTGGGTTTGATTTTGAGGATTGGGGGGGTGTTGGGGGAGGGGGGGGTTAAGAAAATGCTTTCCCCAAACCCCGCAAAAACAGGGGTGTGCCTTTCTTTTTGGGCAACTTTTTTGGGATAAAACTCAAAAAGTTTTGGGGGTTTTAAATTTTTTTGAAAAAAGAAAAACTTCTGGAAGAAAATCCCTGCAAAGTTTTTTAAAAAAAATTTGGGCCCTGTGTTTTTGGGGAATCATGTTGTTTTGTGTAAAAAATTGGGGGGTTTTACGGGTGCACGGGACAGGGTTTGGGGGGGGAAAAAGGACGGGGCGGGGCCCAAAGGGCCCCTCAACCAAAAAATCACCTTTAGAACATTGGGCCCCAAGAGGGTTTAAAAAGCAGCTACTAGCTTTCATTACAAATATTAGAAAAAGACAGCTTTCATTTAATTGTTAGACAGTCTAAGAATCAACATCTCATATTCTCCGCATCCACACCAAACAAACAAACATAAAACATGGTGTCAGAATAAAATGATTAAATTCTTTATAATAATTATCAAATTTTAAGAAATTAAATACTTTTTCTAATCTAGAACCATTGTTAAAAGAAAAATTCACAAACAAATACGTGATTGAACTCGGAAGCTAGAGACATTCCAAACATCTTCAAAAAATTGAAAAAACATTGAGATTTTATGTTTGGAGGGCCACTAGAAAAGAAAACGGAGGAAGCTCAGTGCAACTACTTTATTCTATGGGTTGGTGAGAAGGGTCGCCAAATTTTTTTCAACCTGGCCTGTTACTGCTGATCAAAGAAAACTGCTTCAGACGTACTATGAAGGTTTGGAAACATATTGTGCGCCCAAAGTCAATCACATATTATTTCTCAAGCTAAATAAATGAAATTATTTTTATACAAAATAATTTCATTTATTTAGCTTGAGAAATAACCATGCGATCTTTCCGTTTTTTATATACACATTCCGCTTCATTCATACGTTTGGTTCCCGTTAAAATGATTGCATGTTATGTAGGTGTGTTAAGGAAACGGTTTCAAGTAGTAAAATTGATATAGCAAACGCTCTCAGTTAGCTAGTTTTAATCGACAGCTCAACACGCTTGGACAGAGGAAAAATTTGCATTAACAATTCTTCGTAATTATTAAATACGCCACGAGGTAGAGGCATGCGATGAGGTGCCGGACGAGGAAGAGTAGCGACTCAGGGTAGAGCGGTCAGTGACGAATGCCAACGAAATGATCTGCCAACTACAAGGGGGCGAAAGCGCAGCGCCAGAGGAAGCTTGTGTTGGAGACACGGAGCACGTGGTGGCACGTGGCTCGAGACCAGAGACAGAGGATATTGGTGGGGAAGATAGCAGGTTCCTGCAGGATAACGCCGACATCTGGGTGGTCGGTGATTCCATCTCGTTTTGGGCTGGATAACGGGCTGAGTCGACTGGAAAGGTCAACTTAAGTATACAAGGCAAGACCATAGCCTGGTGGGGTGTTAGAGGGCTGAGATGGGCATCATTCAGACATTCAGTGCAGACACAAGTCTTATTATCATCTCCACCATCTGTCATCATCATCCATCTTGGTGGTAATGATTTAACGAGTCTTTCTTTAATAAAGCTTAAAAGAATAATGGAGTCAGAAGTTAGCTACCTTCGTGAGGCCTTCCCGCAAGCGACCTTAATATGGGTGGATATTTTGCCAAGGAGGGTCTGGAGAGGGGCTCATAGTAACAAACCGATTGAAGCCAAACGCAAACGAATCAATCAATATTGGTGTTAGAGTTATGAACCTTGTCACATAACATGTGGTTAATGATAAGGTACATATATTTGAAGTATGCAGTTGATCCCTTAAGAAATAAACAAGAAACAGTAAAAAATAATATTTTTTAGTTCAAGGGGAGATAAATATGAAAATATTGATGCTAGAGTTATGAACCTTGTCACATAAGATATGGATGATAATAAGGTACATATATTTGAGTATGAAGTTTTTCCCTTAAGAAATAAGAAGTAACAGTAAAAAAAAATTCTAAGTTCCGGGGGAGATAAATCTGAAAATATTGGTGTTAGAGTTATGAACCTTGTCTCAAAAAATGTGGTTGATGATAAGGAATTGAAGTTGATACCTTAAGAAATGACAAAGTTAAAGTGCAAAATATTTTACTGCACCAAAACTTTAATCTGAAATCTGGACACGGACGCCAGGGCAAGAAGGAAAGCTCTCCATATACTTCATATAGTCGAGCTAAGAAAGATAATTACTGATGAATGTTATTCTGATATATTATAATATATATAATGGAAAAATAACTTGCGGTTACTGATTTTTTTTCTGGTTAAATACTCTGCTTTTACATGTAATTAATACTTCAGGGACTCGTGGAAAGTTTGGGAGGAGATAAAGTAAAGGAAATTCTTTGTATGGCAGTAGACCGCCAGCCAGGTCTTATTTTAGACATTCTGGACAGGATAGAGCCAGCCCAACCCGCAGGATCTCATCCCCAACCAGGAAGTCCAAGTCCTTCATGGTGCTGTTGCAGTAAGTGCAGGGACATGCCAACAGTGGAAGAACGTGTGTGTTGTGGATACACTCCGGAGTATTGATTAAGTCAATTGCCAGTAAGTAACTTACTTCAAAAGTAACTCATAGACATTATGAAATAAAAAAAAATTCTAGATAAACAAATAAAGTTACATGTTTATTAAATGGTTTCTTTATGCACACACTGGATGTAAATAAACATTAGAGCTGTTACATAAACATCTTTGGTAGTTCCAAGACGCTGCAAAGACAGGGTTTACTACATTTATTTTCGATTCTATGTCTCTTTTTGTAAACCATGTCATAAAATTTATTTAATTTCCAAACTGACATTTTGATATTGTGAAATGAATAAGCAATACTTGTTTCAGGACATAGAACAGTACATCCTAGATGAAGGAGTTCTTTCTTTAGCACGACTTTATCGTAGGGAGATATTGGTTTATCCAGATGAAAGTGACGTTTCAGGACATAGAACAGTACATCCTAGATGAAGGAGTTCTTTCTTTAGCAAAACTTTATCGTAGGGAGATATTGGTTTATCCAGATGAATGTGACGTTTTAGGACATAGAACAGTACATCCTAGATGAAGGAGTTCTTTCTTTAGCAAGACTTTATCGTAGGGAGAAATTGGTTTATCCAGATGAAAGTGACGTTTCAGGACATAGAACAGTACATGCTAGAGGAAGGAGTTCTTTCTTTAGCAAGACTTTATCGTAGGGAGAAATTGCTTAATCCAGATGAAAGTGACGTTTCAGAACATAGAACAGTACATCCTAGATGAAGGAGTTCTTTCTTTAGCATGACTCTATCTTAGGGAGATATTGGTATATCCAGATGAACGTGACGTTTCAGGACATAGAACAGTACATCCTAGATGAAGGAGTTCTTTCTTTAGCAAGACTTTATTGTAGGGAGATATTGGTATATCCAGATGAACGTGACGTTTCAGGACATAGAACAGTACATCCTAGATGAAGGAGTTCTTTCTTTAGCAAGACTTTATCGTAGGGAGATATTGGTTTATCCAGATGAACTTGACGTTTCAGGACATAGAACAGTACATCCTAGATGAAGGAGTTCTTTCTTAAGCATGACTCTATCGTAGGGAGATATTGGTATATCCAGATGAACGTGACGTTTCAGGACATAGAACAGTACATCCTAGATGAAGGAGTTCTTTCTTTAGCAAGACTTTATCGTAGGGAGATATTGGTTTATCCAGATGAATGTGACGTTTCAGGACATAGAACAGTACATCCTAGATGAAGGAGTTCTTTCTTTAGCACGACTCTATCATAGGGAGATACTGGTATATCCAGATGAATGTGACGTTTCAGGACATAGAACAGTACATCCTAGATGAAGGAGTTCTTTCTTTAGCAAGACTTTATCGTAGGGAGATATTGGTTTATCCAGATGAATGTGACGTTTCAGGACATAGAACAGTACATCCTAGATGAAGGAGTTCTTTCTTTAGCACGACTCTATCGTAGGGAGATACTGGTATATCCAGATTAATGTGACGTTTCAGGACATAGAACAGTACATCCTAGATGAAGGAGTTCTTTCTTTAGCAAGACTTTATCGTAGGGAGAAATTGGTTTATCCAGATGAATGTGACGTTTCAGGACATAGAACAGTACATCCTAGATGAAGGAGTTCTTTCTTTAGCAAGACTTTATCGTAGGGAGATATTGGTGTATCCAGATGAATGTGACGTTTCAGGACATAGAACAGTACATCCTAGATGAAGGAGTTCTTTCTTTAGCAAGACTCTATCGTAGGGAGATATTGGTATATCCAGATGAATGTGACGTTTCAGGACATAGAACAGTACATCCTAGATGAAGGAGTTCTTTCTTTAGCAAGACTTTATCGTAGGGAGATATTGGTATATCCAGATGAACGTGACGTTTCAGGACATAGAACAGTACATGCTAGAGGAAGGAGTTCTTTCTTTAGCAAAACTCTATCGTAGGGAGATATTGGTTTATCCGGATGAATGTGACGTTTTAGGACATAGAACAGTACATCCTAGATGAAGGAGTCCTTTCTTTAACACGACTCTATCGTAGGGAGATATTGGTTTATCCAGATGAACCTGACGTTTCAGGACATAGATCAGTACATCCTAGATGAAGGAGTTCTTTGTTTAGCACGACTCTATCGTAGGGAGATATTGGTATATCCAGATGAACGTGACGTTTCAGGACATAGAACAGTACATGCTAGATGAAGGAGTTCTTTCTTTAGCAAGACTCTATCGTAGGGAGATATTGGTTTATCCAGATGAACTGTCACCTGTGTAAAGCCAATAGACATGCAGCATACCGGCAGTTCACATTGTGGAGGAATGGGCGACTCGGGGAAGGTGTCTGGATGGTAATCCCATCATGTTGTGTGTGGACAATTAGGGACCGCTACCCTGACCCATATGTACAATACACGGGATTCAAAGCATCACGTTTAAGTTAGTTAGTTGCAAATATATGAAAACTGTTGCACTGGTTTAGGATATATTGTCTGCTTTTTTTTGTCAGCTCTACAGAGCAGTGGTGACATTTAGAGATCACTACTCAGTTGTCTGTCTGTCTGTCTGTCACAAAACTTGCCTAGACTACTCAGGTTTCATGCTAAATAGCTCTAGCTCTTTGGAGTTTTAGATGCCATTGCTAGGGCTACCAACAAACCTAAGAAAGCTCTACAGAAGATGGTCAAGGCCAAAATTAGACAAAGATGATGAACTTAAGGTAATGTGAATTACCAAAGAGAGGAGTATAGGTAACATTAAGAATTACATTTAGATAGAGAAAGCCACACTAGCATACTACAGCAACGACTGTGTTAGGAATATTTGAAAACTGAATAATAAATTCTAGAATGTTCAACATTGATTATTAATTTTCCACAGAGCTCTTTGTTTACACGCACATTAATTTAGAAAAATATTTTACAAATAACGGAATTAATCGATATAGTTTACTGTAAAAAACATTGAATATACAAACATTGACTACCTAAATTCCATATAGTCCTTTTCTTATACAGGATTTATTGCTATTTTACTGAGGTTTATAAAAATTTTTAAAAGGGAGTCTGATTTAAATATCGGACAAAAATGGCATTGAATACCAGAACATGGAGAAGAAAATCTTGTGATATGTCATCGCCACACAACTGGGGCGTAAAAGAATACAGAGAACATTTAAGTAATTTAGGAATTAATGTTCCAGCATCCATGAACAAAAGTACTTTGAAAGCTCTTTACAAAGAAAATGCACATAAAGAAAAAACAAATGAATCTCCGGGACCTAGCATTGACACAGAAAGAGAACGATCTTGATTGCCACTACGTCAACAAGGAAACAACATAGACATGAGTTTATGCATTTCAACCCTCAATAATACCATGTCAGCCTTCACTGAAACGGTGAAGGCATTACCTTATTCCAGAGGATCTGGGCCGTCAGATTATGGTGAAGTCATAAAGACAACCCAACCAGAAAAACTACATTTCTTTAAGCTGTGAATAAAATGCATAAGTCAAAGTAAAAGACAAGAAAAGACATTGATGGAAAGGGACAAAGTTTTCAAAGGGTGCAAATGAAATGGTATTGTACAACATTACTGATTCATTTCAATCAGTATTCAAGACGTTGCAAATGATGGGAGGTCTGAAAATACAGTGTAAAGAAATTCTTTAACACATACATTTGTATGCTAAATATGAGACTTTAAATGAGACTAACCTAATGAAGTTTGATATTAATTCACGCTCAGTTCAAATTTTGCAAAAAAAATATTATAAAAAAATATGTTTTTTTATTTTTAAAAAAGACTTTCTCCTTTCTGAAGCTAAATATCTGAGGGTGTATTGGTCATATGATCACCTCTCTTGACTTTTGTGACTTAAGTAAGGACTAAAAAGAAATTTACAAACATAACACAGAGAAAAGGGTTTTAAGTTCATCAAAGTACAACAGTTTTGTCTTGAATATTCAATATTCAAACCAAAATCTTAAATGAATCCAGAATAAAACAAAATACATGTAGATATGCATCTTAATCGGAGGTATATTGCATTTATAACAAGTGTTTTTGTTTTTGAGACAAAATAAAACTGTTGATATATAAACAAGAAAATAAATTACAATATATCATTTAAATGCTTTAAACATAATAAACTGTATTGGTCCCTTTCATTAAAATTATATACATTTATCTATACATCATAATTAATAATATCACAGAATTAACACATGTTTTAACACATGTACATACAGGAATCTCAACAAATTCCCTTCCAGGTGATTACGATTTCATTTATTTTTGGCAACTCAAACAATTCTCCTTTATTAAGAGACCTATTTTGTTCAGAAATTATTTATGATAGGGCTTTAAATGAAAACAATCAACAACATCAACTGACAAATTATCATCAGCCAAATAAAAACAGCAGCCCTCGATTTATTAACCTCTACACAAAGGGGAATTGTCAGTGCTGTCAAAATAACAGGAGCAGAATTGTCCGGGTTGTCAAAAGTTGCTCAAAATATTTGAGAGGGAATCATCCTGGAGAGGAATTGTCCAGGTTTCATATAAACACGTATTAGAAACAAAACAAAACATTATTTACAATACACTTAACAAATAGCTTTCCTGGTCCTAATTAAAAGGGTCAAAGGTCAAAATATCTTAGGCCAATAAGATTTAGATAATACAATAAGGTGCTCTTTGATCGAACAGTTAAATTCAACATCCCTCTTTTATCTTCCATGTATAATAAAAATCTTGTTAGAAATTGAAAACATTGAAAATTAACTATTAAACATGCAGTAAATGAATTTCTCTCTAAATATGGATATATTAAAGTAGGTAAATACTGATTAAATATCAAAGAGTAATTAGTGTTCCAGTGAAAATATATTGTTTAAGTATAGGATATCGACCGAGTACGAGGTCTTTCTGTTAAGGAAAGACCTGGTCACGAATTTCATGTGACACCGAGAGCGCGTAGCGCTCGAGGTGTTTCATGAAATTCGTGACCAGGTCTTTCCTAAACAGAAAGATCGATGTACGAGGCCGATATCCAACTTACACACCGTAAAACTATACTGGCTTGCGCTATGGCTGATCTGAAGCATTTGATGCAATGCACAAATATTATTTTTTAACACAACGCATATAGAGGTAAGCTTTTATCAACGTTCTTCTTAAATACAATATATATTTTGCTTTTCCCTTTAAAATAATAATCAAAAAGCTAAATCAGCAGTTTGTCAATAATAAAGTGAATAGGTCTGTAATGGAAGGTATGCTAAAGTATGAATAATTATGTTGATAGTATTTAGTATCGGACATTACAAATTCTATGACATTTAAATCCGGACAGGTGCCCCCTCGGACGTTTGCTCCCACTTTTTTTGCTGTTGCGACTTGTCACTTGCCAGAGGTCATCTCGTGTACATGTATATATTTTTTTGTATGTCAATGTAAACATTATAGTTCATTTATTTATGGATGCTATTTTGAATTTCACAAATTTGCGCGTGAGTTTTTGTGTATTTAAAGCAACACGCCTCCAGATCCATTTTAATTTTCATGAAAATTTTGGAAATGTATTTAAAAGTAAAATATTGTAAGGTAAACAAATATAATAATTGACATATTACAATTGGCACTTACAATCCAAGAAAATTACCAAAAAGTGTCAACATATGCAAAAGTAGCCCGTACTGCGTTACTAACGCAGAAGAAATATTGTAATAAAATACTGCAAAATCAGTCTTAAACCACATGAAAAATATAACTTGGGCCTTGAATGTTTTTACCTTCCTTAAAATTTCTCAATATTGATTTTCTTGATGCAGTTTTAAGCACAATGAAATATCGACAATAGGCGATGAATGTTAGTAGCAAACAATTGAATATTTTACTTTTTTGAAAACAGGGAGGGGGGCAACTGTCCGCCTCTTCCAAAGATATGAGGGGGGCATATGGCTTCCACTGCATAAGGGGGCAAACTTCCGAGGAGGCAACTGTCCGAAGGGCAATGTCCGGATACCTAGCAGACCACGAATGACTTACATATGTATATTGTTGGCAAGTGTATGATACATGAACCGAAATTATATTTTATGTAGCAGATTATGAAGTGTTCTAGAATAAAATATGATCGTTCATCATAACTTTTTCATAATAAATCACTTATAATATTCATTTCTTTTTTTTTCAAGAATTTTTTAATGATATACGAATAATACATTTCTATCGTTTCTATCGATATTTGAAATACTAATGGAAGATGTGCCTCCACGTTAAGTATACTTGTATATGCATGTCACTATAAGCAAGATTTGGATTCTGTCAATATAAAATTCCTTTAACGTTGTTGTGTATCATTCTTTGAAACAAGCCCTGGCTTCGAAGGTTTTCAGGGTAAATCAGTTTTGATTTTCTCCGGTTTAATAAAAAAACATGATAAAAGAGAGGGGGCGTGGGTTAACAGGGATTTAACAATCTGATTGATCCCGCGGGTGGGAATACTACCAGGGTGGGTAGCTGCGGTTTCAAATGCGAAGCGTACATGAAATGGTGAAAAGTTGTGAATCGGACATACGTTTGGTATTTTTTTTTCGGTATGAATTTTAGGTACAAATTTTATGTATTGTGAATTTTCTAGAAATGTTAAGATGTTTTGGATTAGGTGATTCAAACTCGTAATAAGTATGCTGTGATTACTACTATAGTTTCATAGAGAAGCGTCCATTTTTGTTATATTGTGAACTAAATGACAGAAGAACCACTTACATATCTCTTTTCTTTGAAAAATGACGCAATTAATTAAATGTTAAATGTGACCTAACTTTCATATGCTATCCATTATTTTTATTCAAAGATTAAATATAGGGATGCTGGAATAATTGCTTAGTGCATTCAATAAACAATATCTTGTTTAAAAAGTGTATCCCGAGTTTGTTTGTAAGACAGGAACATCATGTTAATCATTTACATTTTATTTCAATTTTTATTTTTTTGATTTCGTTTCACGTTTTCTTTGCCTGTGCATAGGCAGGTCTATTTTTTCACGTGCTTTTCATGACCGGGTCTGTCTGACTTGAACAGACCTGTGCACGTGCAAAAGATAGACCTCATAACGGATTTTCTTTTGTTAAACAGGTCTATCCGAAAAATATAGACCTGTCACAAACAATAGAGGAGGTGTGTAAGATTAGATATATTCCATATTTATGGACAAACCTAGGCTTTCTTTTTCATATCATTGCTGTTTGATGTAAAAGAGTAATTTTACACAGTGATAAACAGTGAATAATATGAGTTATATCTCACTAGTAAAATCTAATATCTTGTTCAATCATATAAAATATACGAAAATGTGATATACAGTGAGTGATATAGGTAATATCTCACTAGTAAAATCTAATATCTCATTGCTCAGTATAAAATATACAACAATATTATATAGTGATTGATACACATATATGTAAGATCTCACTTGAAAAATCTTATATCTCACTGAATTGTATATACAGTAAAAACCCGCTTTACGACCACCCCGTTTTCGAGACCAACCCGCTAATACGAACGATTTTTTAAAGACCCGAATTTTTTATTCTTTATTTTAATGGTCGCTAACCCCGATTTTGAGACCACCCCGTTATTCCGTAATGCGACCAGTAAATTCAGTCCCATTTCGTAAATTCTGTACATTTGGAAACCAATTAATACGACCGCGGGCACTTTCTCACCTTGATATTGACATTCGTGTATATTGCTGAAATCTTTTTGACACGTGATGTAAACAACAGTTGTCCTAGTTTTACGACATTTAACGACATCCAGTTTACGGCAGAGGTCAAGGTTACTTTGTATCAAACCCGGAAATGATCAATAATGTTGTCGATAATTTCTTAATTTCACACCTTTAATGTCATAACTGGTGGATTAAAACGCAAAGTATTGAACAGAAAACTTTCAATAAGTTTTTTAGAGGTGTTGCTGCTATCATTATCTCTTTCGTTCCATAATTTTAAACAAATACGATTAGGTTTTTGAAGTTGTTATCGGCGATGAAAACTGTGAAAATAATTAAAGGTTAATTGTTCGGTGTGCTTTGTAGTAAAATGGTGATTTAATAGAGTAAGTCGTGTCATTCTTTTAACAAGAATGTAAAAATATGTTTGTGTTTAAAGACATTTATAATACATTTTGTACCTCTAAAAAAGTTAAAAATTTTTATAATGTTAAAAAGTAAAAGAAAATAAATGGAAATAAAAAATAATAGTGCATGATTAATATATTCTCATTTGAAATAGGTTAGCCCAGAATTAAACATGTGTACAGTACATGGTATCCCTTAATATATTGCCTAGTTTTTTGTTTGGCCAAACTCATTAATGAGACCAACCCGCTATTAAGACCAGATTTGTAAAGTCCCTTCATTGGTCTCATTAGCGGGTTTTTACTGTATGTGATATACAATGGCTGATATACATGTTATATTTAATGCAATTAACTCACTCAAGTGTTGGAGCAGTACCTCTGGTCCCTTGCAGAAATCATGATCACAAAGTAGAAAAATATCACTTATTTTGCTGATTCTTAAAATTTTCATTCATTATCGTATATAAATCATTGGGAAGAGATGAATTAGACGTTTTAAAGTTCATTTCGTTGGGTGAAAAGGTGAGATTTAAGAACTTAATAATTCAAGTGCCTTGACCAGTTTATACCGGAATACAACAATATTTAGCGTGGTGCGTCAACAGGTTTTTTAAGTCTCATTCATATCTCACTGATTTGTATAAATATATCACAAAATTATCAGCATGTGTAGTTTACTGTGTTTTCTTTTCTCTTGTATATATTGTCATCGCACTGTCCATATCTGTCTGTACTTTTGTTTCTAAATACATCCATGGTGTCAGGATGATTTCCGTGGGTTTGATAACATAACTGCTCTAATCTGTAATTAACATAGTTTATTCATTTAATCCTTTAAATACATTCAATTAACTCTGTAAAGTTATTCAATTAACTCTGTAAAGTTATTCAATTAACTATTCAAAGTTATTCTATTAACTCTTTAAAGTTATTCAGTTAACTCTTTTAAGTTATTCAGTTAACTCTTTTAAAGTTATTCAATTAACTATTTAAAGTTATTCAATTAACTCTTTAAAGTTATTCAATTAACTCTTTAAAGTTATTCAATTAACTCTTTAAAGTAATTCAGTTAACTCTTCAAGGAAAAAAATGCCATTTTTCGTTGGGAACTTTATTATTTACAAACAATTCATATATGCATACTACTTATGATATTCAACAAACACAGATATGTAAAAAGTTTGTGAACATTAATATCATGAAAGAGTAAATGCCTCTCAATATATTAATCTTAATCTTATTTATTCTTCTAGTTTGGGCTTATCAAGGGAAGCAACTATGGTTCTCTTATTTTTACCCAATCATGTCAGTTGTCAAACTTTGTAAATCAATATTGTATTGTAAACTGCTTTAATTGGTTATAAAATAAAGCCAATGTCTTGTTTATGTTTGTTAATTTAACAGTTCTAGAGAGTATGTTCAAGGCATACTCTCTAGAACTGTTAAATTAACAAACATAAACATAAAGTTGTAACTCAGACTTGAGGTAAATGACAATTATGCTGACAGTTTTACCAAACTAAAGAGATTACTGTAACTATGTCACTAATGGCTGTTTTCCCACATCACTAGCAGTCCTCCAATGACTTACCTTATCATGAAGTTGTTGACATTATTGTATAGCTAGTGTAAACAACCATTGCTTACCTTATCATAAAGTTGTTGACATTGTTGTATAGCTAGTGTAAACAACCATTGCTTACCTTATCATAAAGTTGTTGACATTGTTGTATAGCTAGAGTAAACAACCATAGCTTACCTTATCATAAAGTTGTTGACATTATTGTATAGCTAGTGTAAACAACCATTGCTTACCTTATCATAAAGTTGTTGACATTGTTGTATAGCTAGAGTAAACAACCATTGCTTACCTTATCATAAAGTTGTTGACATTGTTGTATAGCTAGTGTAAACAACCATTGCTTACCTTATCATAAAGTTGTTGACATTATTGTATAGCTAGTGTAAACAACCATTGCTTACCTTATCATAAAGTTGTTGACATTGTTGTATAGCTAGTGTAAACAACCATTGCTTACCTTATCATAAAGTTGTTGACATTGTTGTATAGCTAGTGTAAACAACCATTGCTTACCTTATCATAAAGTTGTTGACATTGTTGTATAGCTAGTGTAAACAACCATTGCTTACCTTATCATAAAGTTGTTGACATTATTGTATAGCTAGTGTAAACAACCATAGCTTACCTTATCATAAAGTTGTTGACATTGTTGTATAGCTAGTGTAAACAACCATTGCTTACCTTATCATAAAGTTGTTGAACATTGTTGTATAGCTAGTGTAAACAACCATTGCTTACCTTATCATAAAGTTGTTGACATTGTTGTATAGCTAGTGTGAACAACCATAGCTTACCTTATCATAAAGTTGTTGACATTGTTGTATAGCTAGTGTGAACAACCATAGCTTACCTTATCATAAAGTTGTTGACATTGTTGTATAGCTAGAGTAAACAACCATAGCTTACCTTATCATAAAGTTGTTGAACATTGTTGTATAGCTAGTGTAAACAACCATAGCTTACCTTATCATAAAGTTGTTGACATTGTTGTATAGCTAGTGTGAAACAACCATTGCTTACCTTATCATAAACTTTAAAAGTTGTTGACATTGTTGTATAGCTAGTGTAAACAACCATAAGCTTACCTTATCATAAAGTTGTTGACATTGTTTTATAGCTAGTGTAAACAACCATTGCTTACCTTATCATAAAGTTGTTGACATTTTTTGTATAGCTAGAGTAAACAACCATAGCTTACCTTATCATAAAGTTGTTGACATTATTGTATAGCTAGTGTAAACAACCATAGCTTACCTTTATCATAAAGTTGTTGACATTGTTGTATAGCTAGAGTAAACAACCATAGCTTACCTTATCATAAAGTTGTTGACATTATTGTATAGCTAGTGTAAAACAACTATTGCTTACCTTATCATAAAGTTGTTGACATTGTTGTATAGCTAGAGTAAACAACCATAGCTTACCTTATCATAAAGTTTTGACATTATTGTATAGCTAGTGTAACAACCATTGCTTACCTTATCATAAAGTTGTTGACATTGTTGTATATTGCTAGAGTAAACAACCATTGCTTACCTTATCATAAAGTTGTTGACATTGTTGTATAGCTAGTGTAAAACAACCATTGCTTACCTTATCATGAAGTTGTTGACATTGTTGTATAGCTAGTGTAAACAACCATAGCTTACCTTATCATAAAGTTTGTTGACATTGTTGTATAGCTAGTGTAAACAACCATTGCTTACCTTATCATAAAGTTGTTGACATTGTTGTATAGCTAGTGTAAACAACCATAGCTTACCTTATCATAAAGTTGTTGACATTGTTGTATAGCTAGAGTAAACAACCATTGCTTACCTTATCATAAAGTTGTTGACATTGTTGTATAGCTAGTGTAAACAACCATTGCTTACCTTATCATACAGTTGTTGACATTGTTGTATAGCTAGTGTGAACAACCATTGCTTACCTTATCATAAAGTTGTTGACATTGTTGTATAGCTAGTGTAAACAATACCACTGCTTCATTTAACCATTGTACTGTACATTCTACCTGTAATCATACACCAGTCAACATCTTACTATAACTACAATCTCTAATTTGTACACTCTTGTACTTACTAATACAAAGTTTTGACAATAAATTTAATTTTAAATTTTTACATACCCCTCAATTAATATCTCTCAATGAAGCTTAATAAATCTACTTATATTTGTTTGTTTAACACCAATTTAATACATTTTGTTTATATCTCAGCACCTGATACACCTCACCGGCTTTCCTGGATAATTAACAAGTAATTACCAAGTTCTCCTTAAATGACAGGCTAGTAATCCCAAATAATTTGTTAATCATTGGTGAGAGACAAATGGCCATTAGACTAAATGTCCGTGATCAAGTGTCACAGGAAATAATTCTCTTGGCTGAGGATCAAACCAACCAACCCCTGGATTACTAGTAAAAATTGAATTCTAGTGGCCAAAGTCACTTGTCTATGAATTCAATACAGATTTTAGATTTGTGAATGTAGACCAAACCTAAAGGCTGTCAGGTTAATTCTTTACACTCTATTGCAATCCATCCAACTTATAATATACAATTATGTATTCAAAGTATTACATGTTCATTACCCAATTTTTAAAAAATATTTTTTATTGGGTTTCAAGTCACAACAACGCAGTCAACATAATATGCCAACTTTCCAGCTATACTGTTGAAGGAAGACCTTGAGTTCCCCTCCACTTATAATGTCAGGCATGACTGGGCACCTGAGTAGAACGTTTTGTCAGCTAGCTGTATAGCTTCCTCACATGAAAGAATCCAAAATGCCTGGTGGTATTTGAACCCAAAGCAGTGACGGGCCAGTGGATGTTCCTTTACACAAATCAAGGGAGGTAATGTTTACAACTAGTCAATAATAAACACTTACCTGATGTCTACTCACTATTTCTATATAGTTGGGGGCGGCATGATATAAATGATAAATGGCAAGAATGAGTTTTGAGGAATGCACATAAAAACTGACAGCTACATCGTTTGGCACAGGTGGCTGGAAATTTTGCTGAAAACAAAAACAAGGCACATCTTAATTTCTTTTAACTTAAACATGTACAGGTTTAAAGCTTGAAAAGTAATAGGTCACACTTTATTTCAAGCAGCACTTGCCTGATCCACAAATATATGGCAGTTGCTCTTGCAAATGTGTGCAAGTTGACATTCTATTCTGATGTTTGGCTATGCTATTGTTTCATATGGTAATCCCTTACAGGCCTCAACATTAGCGGTGGTCAGTTGGTCCGACACCACCTGATTTTGGCAAGGACCACCTAATTTTAAAAGACACTGGTCCGTTGGACCAGTTGAATTATCTGGTTGGTGCAAGGCTCATTTGAGTATAGTTATATTTAACGTTGGTATTATTATTTTTTTATCCTTTAGTTATTTCTTTGTTTTTAAAGACAAGAATTAGATAATTTAATAGCTTTATTAAAAATGTTAATCTATAAAAGATAATTGATCATGATTATAAGAGTTAGACATACCATGTATCAGCAATGAGTATTTGAATAACAGTAAGAAAATAAGGCAGACACAAAATTAATGGTTTCACTATTCCCTAACTTAAGTTGAGGGAGTAGTCGTTTCAATATAAAAATAACATAAATACGAACCCTATTATGTGTTTTTGAAT
Source organism: Ruditapes philippinarum (assembly GCF_026571515.1). Taxonomy (NCBI): domain Eukaryota; kingdom Metazoa; phylum Mollusca; class Bivalvia; order Venerida; family Veneridae; genus Ruditapes; species Ruditapes philippinarum. The sequence goes on from NW_026857221.1 coordinate 412,560, forward strand.
GAGATAAAAAAAAAACCAGATAACTTTACTTTACTGACTTGCTCTCCTACATTTCTAATTAGATGAAAAAATATATATTTAAATATATCTGTTTTCTTTACTGTAAAAGGTAATTATACATCTTTGTCATCAATTCAAAGCATTTTTTCTAAATCTGCAGTCAAAGAGTCAAAATTCAAAAACAATAAAATAATAATATGGTTATAATAACTGACCACCTGACTTACGGAAGGACCACCTAAATTTCAAATCTAGTGGTCCGGCTTACCACCTCCTAAAAAAGTTAGTGTCGAGGCCTGCCTTAGCCTATCTGTATTTCACACCTTCAATATTGATAAATACAAACTAAAAATTTACCCATTTATTAAAAGCTTACAAGATAGGGTTTAGTGCAAAAAGCAAATAAATCATATGTCCTGGACTGGTACAAAAGGTTTTAAAACTGTATATTTTAACAGGACAAAAACTGAGAAACAATGGGTTATACGCAAAGGTTGTGGAAAAACATGTAGTGCTTGACAATATTGACAATCATACATGTATACATTAAAGTGACATTATGCTCACTTTTTCATTATCAAGTTAAGCTGAATTGACTATATATTTCAAAAGATTGACTATCATAATGGTGATTGAGTAACAACTGATATTGGAAAATATTAAGGATAAAATATACCCACTCTTTTACAAATATAACATTACAGGTAAATTTTGATGGATAGTTACAGAAATTTCCTTTGGCTTTATAAGCTGTTTTCTTGATCATTTGAAGTAAATTATAAAATTGAAAGTAATTTTTGTAAAATATAAACTTATTTTGACTTGCACCTGTTCACTCACCATATTTCCTTGAATAAGCAGCATGTCACTTTAACAAGGATGACATTGTATAAAATATACATTAATTATAACGCCAGGTCAGGTATGATCCGGTTAAAACAACTGAGAATGAGCAACCAAACCTCAGATAAGTTTGTTTGATTGGATTTTACGTCACACCGACACAATATAGGTAATATGGCAATGTTCCAGCTTTACTGGTGTAAGAAGACCTCAGGTGCCCTTTCGTTCCTTATTTCAGGCTTGAACAGGCACCTGAGTAAAACCACTGAAGTTCAGTCAACTAACTAGATAGCTTCCTCATATGAAAGAATCCAAAGTCCCTGTCTGGATTTGAACCCACAGCGGTGAGGAGCAAATGGTTTGAAGTCAATGACTTTAACTTTAAGATAGGTACAAACATGCAATTCTCAAGACCAAAAATGTAGAGAATTATAACTTACCATAGATGTATTTTTCACTAATTCTTCTATAGATTTTCTCTTGGGAAAGGAGAGACATGTCCTCCCAGATGTGAGCAATTTAAGGAGATCTTCTAAAACCTGTGAATACATTAGCATGTCACTAACAACATTCACCATATTATACAACTAAATGACATTAATTCTACATCAGATATGCATTTCTAGCACAAAATTGATGAAAATTTCTACAAAATTGTATAAAAAGCACATAAAATTTTCCTGTAATGGGTTTATATCACAAAATCAAAGACAGGCTATTTTATGATCCAGACTGGAGACATCTGTGTCTCTATAAAATCACTTTATTTCTGTACAAGAATTATTTTTAAACTTGCCATTAGCAACCTTTTAAATAGGAAAGTCAATTACAGCATTAGATGTACTTCAGTTTTGTTTCACCAGAAACAGGGACAATACAGTCATTAAACTGATATCTAGAATCAGTTCTTCTCCTGATCATTTCTTACCAAGATTAATGAATAAACCTCACTGAATTGTTTCATTTGACTGTTTATATTCTTATTTTTTTTTAAGTACATTATAAAGGTTGCCATGAATCAATCATTTACATAATTGATTTAAAGGTACTCCACTGAGGTTTTTTGACATGACGGGACTGGAAATAATTTTTTAGAGATTTATGTTTCATTTGATGTAAGTCTAGACCAATAACTTTTGTGCTAAATTTCAGATCATTCACTCGCTCCATTTTTCCAGAATAATTTTTCTAACTGCGAAAATTAACAAAATTGAAAACACTTTTCACTTAAATTGGTATAAAAAGCAGAAAGTACAAAAATATAATTTTCAATGAATTTATGACTATACGTATTTCTTAAATTATATTTTGAATATCTTTCTGTTTCAAGTACACCAGCTGATCTATGTGACAATTAAAATTTGTTTCTGGACCACGATGGAGTTCCTTTAAAGTAAATTTAACAATTTTGTTACAATTTTAAAAATCAATTTTGTTCTATTTGGATTCTAAATATCAATTAATTAATTTTGTTTTTCTTTCTATAAATTAATTCATCAATTCTATTTGATTTTTACGATCAATGTATCACTATTAGTTAGATTCTTTTCCGGCTGTGTTTAACAGAAAAGGGCACAATACAATCATACAATTTATATCATGGATAATTTGTTCTTATCCCCCTATATGTCTCTGTAAAGTCCACTAGTATTTTATTCAATCAAATGATTAAGTTTTCAAAGTAAAGTGTAAATATTCAGCTTATAAATATATAATATACAGTTACACACAATAAAGAGAAAAGTAAACTGCCAGTCATTTGCTACAAAAACACAGGTTTCACACATGATCAATCAATCTCATTTACATATTGTATGCAAAGCCAGGTAATATCATGATTTTATGATGTCATAAAATACAACACTCATATGTGATCAAATATGACAAAGATTAATAAACAGATTGTCATAATATATTTACCAAGATGACTTCTCGAGCAGATGTATACTTATGATCATCACCGTGGCAATGGAATATAGATAATGCTTCTCCCAGATGATTGGCTGCATCCTGAATCTAAATGCAAATGAAAAAGAATAAAAACTAGAAATGTGTCCATAGGACACGGGTGCCCCCACCGCGCCACTGTTCTGACAATCTTATGACTCTAGGTCAAATATTTTTTGAAAACTAAAAATCTTTTACTAAGTAAAGGGCAAGAACTTTACAAATACTGAATAAATCCACAAGCAAACCCCAAGATGCATAAGTACACATGCTGACGAACATTCTTGTAAACTTTCAGGCCTACAAGTGAAATACTTTTTGAGCTATGCATGAACAAGTTGAAAATTTCAAATTTATACTACTGTAAGTCAAGGGCAATAACTCTAACAAAACTGAAAAAAATCCACATGCAAAGTCCCAGGTGCATAGCTTCACAGTGATGTGAATCATTATTCCTGTAATTTAGTGATGTTGATCATTATTCCTTTAAAGTTCGTTGATTCTAACTCAAGCACTCAAGGAACAAATAACAACATAATGAAACGGTTTTTACTAAGTCAAGGGATCTAACTCTACAAATACTGGATAAATCCACAAACAAAACCCCAGGTGCAAAACTAAATATGCTGAGCAACCTTCCCATAAGGTTTAATAACTCTAGGTCAAATACTTTTTGAATTACATGCGACACAAGTTGAAAATTGCAAAAATTTTACTAAGTCAAGGGCAATAACTCTAAAAATACTAAATAAATTCAGACGAAAATACCAAGGTGCACAACTACACATGCTGATCAACATTCCTGTAAAGTTTCATGACTCTAGGTCAAATACTTTTTGAGTTACATGCGACACAAGTTGAAAATTGCAAAATTTTACACAGTCAAGGGCAATAACTCTGAAAATACTAAAGATATCCAGATGAAAATACCCAGGTGCACAACTACACATGATGATCAACATTCCTGTAAAGTTTCATGACTGTAGGTCAAATACTTTTTGAGTTACGTGCGACACAAGTTGAAAATTGCAAAATTTTACTAAGTCAAGGGCAATAACTCTGAAAATACTAAAAAAATATCCAAATGAAAATACCCAGGTGCACAACTACACATGCTGATCAAAATTCCTGTAAAGTTTCATGACTCTAGGTCAAATACTTTTTGAGTTACGTGCGACACAAAAGAGAACAGACAGACGGACAGACAAGGGTAAATCTAAATGCCCACCACTAAAGTGGGGGCACAAAAATTGTTTGATCAGAATAGAGTAAGGCCAGCCTTGACATCCCAGCAGTTTAACCAGTATAGAGCCAGGCCAGCCTACATATTCCTGCAGTTTATCTCCTCAAAAAAGTGATGATGATAGTTATGACTATTGCTATAATAGTTCATGTTCATCAGTATGATACCCGAGTGTTATATTGTGCATGCAGAAGACTTTAAAAAATACTTAGATAAGATTTGAGCACTTTTTTCAACTAAAATAAACAGGTCTAAACAAAACTGAATATATTGTAACGTTTAACAATAATTTAAACATAAAGATGAGAGATCAATAAACTAATATTAATATTTTTATATCCTTTCCCATCCAAATACAAACAATGAGCAGACCAATTACATTAATTGTAGGAATTTTACGTAACATTTTAATATTGTTTGCATAAAAAATCATCAGAAGCATAACCCTTTTCTTTCAATGATGATATGATAACACTTACATAACAATTATCAGAGAGATATAAGTGTATCAAATTACTCTCAAATTTTATGTTTTGTTTTAGCATTTCTAATAAGTATCTTTTTTTAACATTTTCGACAATTGTTTTTTGTTAAGTTTTTGTCTAGGTTTTATAGATATAATAAATAGCCGAGAGTAAAAAGAGCATACCTGTTGAAGGCTCCATTGACCGTCTGGTCCAATTTTAGTTTTGTATATATGATTATCTTTCCCTGATTTATGTTTGAAGCTTATATCCTGAAAACATAAATAGTCAATAATTTTTGAATTTATTAAATAGTTGTAATATCTATATTAGATACTTGAAACAATATCATACTAAATAGGTCATATGGTGAATTTCAAGCATTACTGGCGGAGGAAGACCTCAGGTGCCCTTTTGTGCATTTTTTTCAGACACGAACTGACTTTCTGTAGGCTAGCTGGATAGCTTCCTCACATGGAAGAATCCGAAACTCATGTTGGGATTCAAACCCACAGGGGTGAGGGGCAAGTGGTTTGAAGTCAACGACTGTAACCACTCAGCCATGTTCATTACTACATTTATTTACCTAATACTTTAATATCCATTACTACATTACTTCTTATTTCCTTACCCTAATACTTCATTACTCATTACTACATTACTAATTACTTCATTATATCCATTACTACATAACCCATTATTTCATAACCCATTACTACATAACCCATTATTTCATAACCCATTACTTCATAACCTGTTACTCCATAATCCATTACTACATAACCCATTATTTCATAACCCATTATTTCATTATTCTAATGCTACACATATTTGGTATTTGTCAATGAAATCCCTTAAACAGTGTACAGCCAAACTTTCTACAAATGGATTATAGGACATTCAAAATTAATCAACCACAGACCAATCCCTAATACAAGAAGTCTATCAATCACGTTCAGTAAGGTAAAATTTAACATAACAACTGAACTATAGGGATGTGCAGATACAAATTTATTTACTGAAATTAATCAATTTTTCTTTATAACAGGTTTCTTTAATGTTCCAAGACATATTACTTTCTCTTTTTTTTGTTTTAATCAATCATATTGTATCAAAGATATTTCTAAGACAAACAAGAAAGAAATCCAAATACAGCATTCAGTAAATCATGTAATTATTACATCTTGCAGACAGAAATTTGAACTGTAAACAAAGTGTCATATGACATCTTTTCTCAATAAAAGAAAACTAAAATAACATAATATTCACATAAAATAGGATGAAAAGTGCAATTTGTTAATTCTTATTCCTGAAATATTGTAACATGTATCTGCTGAATGGGTGGGGTACATTTTGTTCAGTGATTCAAAAGTGATTTTTTTTTAAATCTGTTTTTCTTGTCTTTAAGTAAATTATGCTCAGCCAAGCTCTTGTAACAAATTGTTTCTTAGTTAGCTAGTAATAATAATCCTCAACACAAATACACTATGTTCATTCCACAGATATACTATATTCATTACACAGATATACTATATTCATTACACAGATATACTATGTTCATTACACAGATATACTATATTCATTACACAGATATACTATGTTCATTACACAGATATACTATGTTCATTACACAGATATACTATATTCATTACACAGATATACTATATTCATTACACAGATATACTATATTCATTACACAGATATACTATATTCATTACACAGATATACTATATTCATTACACAGATATACTATGTTCATTACACAGATATACTATGTTCATTACACAGATATACTATATTCATTACACAGATATACTATGTTCATTACACAGATATACTATATTCATTACACAGATATACTATATTCATTACACAGATATACTATATTCATTACACAGATATACTATATTCATTACACAGATATACTATATTCATTACACAGATATACTATGTTCATTACACAGATATACTATATTCATTACACAGATATACTATATTCATTACACAGATATACTATGTTCATTACACAGATATACTATATTCATTACACAGATATACTATGTTCATTACACAGATATACTATATTCATTACACAGATATACTATATTCATTACACAGATATACTATATTCATTACACAGATATACTATGTTCATTACACAGATATACTATATTCATTACACAGATATACTATGTTCATTACACAGATATACTATATTCATTACACAGATATACTATGTTCATTAAACATTTTTTTGTTTTACATTTTTTTTTTGAGGGGGAGGGGTTTGGTGGGTTGTTTGTGGCACCAATGGTATTCCTCTACAAGAAGAGCTATAGAGAGTTGCTATATGACCATAACAATATCAGATTCACTTTGTAACCAAATCAAACATTGCTTAATCTGTATCAGTACCATACATAGTCATTATCTTTTTTTAACATACACACTCAAAACAGATTTATGCTTACAAAGGTATAGGTAGAATCTAATGTGTGAAGTAACTCCAATTAATTAAGATATATTTTATCTCTTTAAAGGAACTCCACTGAGGTCCAAAAGTCTAAAAACTTTGAATTTCTGGGGAAATAAGAACAGAAAGATATGCATTGAACAATTAAGGAATATACTCAGAAATAAATTAAAGATCATATTTTTGTGCAATTTTTAACCAAATTTGAAGGAATAGCATTGCGACACTTTTCAATTTCGTTTCATTTTTCACAATTTCTGAAATAATTTTTCTGAAAAAAAAAAAAACAGTGAGCAAATTATTTGAAATTTTACACAGAAGTTATTTGTGTAGACCTAATCAAATGGAACATTAATCTTAAAAAATTATTTCCAGGCTGTTCATGTCAAAAAGTTTCAGTGGAGTCCCTTTAATATTAGAATACAAAATAAACAAATGACAAATACTTACAGCATCACATAGACTATCTCCCAGGAGAGTGACAACACATTTAATTTGGCCCGTGTTGCTGTGTGAAATAAAAATATCAACATTTTACATATACATAAAACCACTTACCCCTAAACTAGCTGGAACTGTTGGTAACTAGCCTTTACCACCAGTATAGTGCCAGGCCAACCTACACAGCTGTGCAGTATGACCAGGCTTCTACACTAGAACTTAATGTTTTGTATTTTAAAACTGAAATGTCTTGTAGTGACATAATAACCATATTTTTCATTTCATGTTGAGCTGAATTAATTATCTATTTTAACAGATTGACTGTTTTAATGGTAATTGCTAAACAGTTGGTATTAAATATTTTTAGGATAAAATATAAATCTGCCTAAAATATAAAAAGACTGCCTCAATCATTTTATAAATTGTATGTTATGATATCGGTAAATTCCGATGGTTATTTATAGAAATTTCCTTCGGCCAAGTGATTTATTTAACATATATGTGACGAAAATTATAAAATTGAAAGGAATTATGGCAAAATGTAAACTTATTTTGACCCTCACCTGTTCACTCACTGTATACTTATAAAGTACCCTTGAATGTGCATAATGTCACTTTAATATTCAAATGAACTGTACCAAAATTAAAAGCTGAGCAAAGTCATTACACAAATCCAACAGGTTTACAATTAACATGGTAAATAATTCGAGAGAGGTTTCATTACTAACAGAGATATCACTTAAGCCTCATTGTGAATTGTAAAATAGACACTACAAATGACAATTACTTCACTAATTATTCTCTACCTCGCATCAATGCCAAATCCATTGGCTAAATGGGGATGTAAAATGAAGCAATTTCAGGATAACCTAACACTGTTTCTGACAATAAATCTGATCATAAATCAATTGTTAATGCAAAGTGCATATCACCAACATTATCTTATCTCAAGTAAAACAAAAACAAATTTGTTTTCAGACTGGTTCAGACTGATATTATACGTTGAGACACCTACTTATATAGTAATGTTGTAATATGCACAACATTATAAATCATGCAGACCAAACAAACTGCTTCCTTACAATGTTTAATATTAACATTCACAAGTGAAAAATTGAAAAATGCTTGGAATATATCAAAAAGCAACAGAGATATAGAATAAATTTGTTTCACTATTTTCTTTCAGTTTTACAGTTACCTCTATTCCAGATTTTCCTACTTATATAACAGACTCCGAAAAAAGGCCTCTTCCCAATTGAAATTTTCTTTAAAATCATGCAGTTTTCCAAAATCTTAACTTAAACCAGCTTTTTTACTTCCCAAATCAAAAATTTTAGCGATAAGTTTTCCCAAAATCAAGAGGCTAAGGCCTCTTCCCAATTAAGTGAGAAAAATCACTGCTATTTAACTGGGAATAATACATTTGAACAGTGTTAAAGTTCTCCAAAATGGAATATTTACATGACCATTCCTAGATTTTTAACTAGTACTAACCTGTGTCCACAAATGTCTCAACAAGCTGTTATGGTAAACTATGTAGGAATCAGCAATTCATTATGCTGTCACTTTATCATTGGTAGAAACATTATATCTATTAGTAGTTAGTGATAAAAACTGGCAGATGATATTGCTGAATAGTATCAGATTAGTCCAGTTTGTCTTGGTTGTTTTGGTTATTTAATTTTATTTATTTTAATTTTATTTTTGAAGATGAAACCTTTGCTATATTGCACAGTATTAAAGGGACTCCACTGAAGTTTAAAAACCTAAAAACAATACATTTGAATAGCTTACATAAATGAGCTGGGGCATTTTTAACAGAAATATATGCACAGATAGTTAAGAAAAATACTTTGGAATAAATTTAAAATCCATACTTTATGCCTTTCTTAGCCCGATTTGAGTGAAAAGCGTTTAAACACTTTTCATTTTGGGTCACTTTTTTACAATTTGAATAATTATTCTGGAAAAACGAAGTGCGAGAATGATCTGAAATTTTGCACAAAGATTAGTGGTCTAAACCTACATCAAATGGTACATTTATCTGGAAAAAATATTTTCAGTCCCATATTGTCAAAAAGCCTCAGTGGAGTCCCTTTAAAATCAGTTTTATTCCTATGGATTTTAGACAAAACACTGTAGATTTAATTTGGCCAGAAAAAAAAGTGGCTAAAAATTTACCTTGGATTTGATAGAAGATTGCGCTGTGGTTTCACAACTGTTCTGTCATCTACATTATAAAATGAAAAATACATGTATTTGTTAAGTCAGGAATTAAGGATTCATGTTGCTATGTTATGTTATGACTATGTGATTGGTACAACAACACATAAACAATTGTCCTCATTCATTCTGTATCATGCAGAAGAGTTACTCAGGCTTATAACAAAGAACAACAATTTGATATTTCTTTTGCTTTAAAGGAGTCACATCATGACAGCAAACCAACGGTCAAAGTAAGGATTCTGAACACTTGCCCTGCCAATTTCGCCCTGCTTTGAATTGGGATTTTAATATCAAAATTCCAAAATTGAACGTTCATCAGTATATAGCTGGCCAGACTGCACGGATGTAAACATTGACCTTATTCTATAAACGCATCTTAACCCTTGCTTGCAGGAAATGAATTTACCTATGCAACTAGTGCAAACCAAGATCAGCCGACACAAGTATATTCTCTGATTGAGGCCTGCACTGTTTACTATTCACCAAGAACATATTTTGAAAGTTTCCTAGAAAATGGCAAATGGAATTGTGCAGACTTTCATTTAAGATATTGAGCATGTTAAGGATTAATTACCTCAAGGAGTAAAGGAATTGCATGCCTACAACAAGTAAACATAAATGTTTAACATAAGCAATTACAAAAACCACTCAAGTCCTATTACAACCATCCATAACCTTATCAACACAAGGAACATTTTCTTTTTGATCAGAGACCTTTAAAAGTTTAAAGGTGTTAGTAGATTTAGCCATGAATGGTCCTTGTACAAAAACAACATGTAGTATTTTTCCTGAATTCTTTATGATGAAAGAAACTGCAAGTTTTTGTGTTGTAGTTGCGAACTAAAAACAAGGGAACAATTACTGTTTGTCACTCTACAGTTACAATTAGCACGAAAAGACAAACAATATTGATTGACATGTGTTTCCTGTCTAAGCCAATTAGCACCGACTATCATTTTTCACGATCCATAACATTTCATGAGCGACACTAGAAAACAAATTTCCTGCTCAAATAGAAACAGTGTGAGTAAACAAAGAGGGTAACTTTCTATTTAATGTATAGATTACCAGAGTTTAATGTATCAATTATCCCAGTTTAAAGGTATGGAATAAATTGTTGAGCATACTAGCATATTGATCATATTTCCCGTCACAGATCTGATCCAAATATTTACATTCAATTGTTTTGTTTATTGGTTATCAAATCAAATTACTTACTGATAAAGAACAAGAGCTTATGTTTGGACAGCATGCTTTTCTCATTGCTTGACAGTTAAATAAGGTAAAATTTTAAAAGTTCAAATAGGGACTATTTTCTGTCAAAATCAAGTTAGTTACGGGCCTTGGAAAGTGGCCTCTTATTACGCTCTCAAACAAGTGTGTGAAGTCCCTTCAGTAGTTTTGGAAATACCAACTAGTACATAGAAAAACTTATCCACAGGGCCAGTACAATTGCACTCCCTATTCTTCAAATAGTCCAGCTAAAAATGAAGAGCTTTTTTTAAAGAGATTGGAATATCAGGGCAGAATCAAAATTTTTGACAGCATTGGCAAATAGAAGAAATAAAATGAAAGTCCTTGGTAAGTTTTGAACCGGCCCCAGCAAAGAGGAGCAAATGATAAATCCTTATACTTGTCTAATCTTGTCTTAGGAAATGTTTGGAAATATATTTTCAACAAGTTCAGAAGATAGTTCTAGATGTTGTTTATAATTCAATAAGAGCTACATTGGGCAACTTATTGTGTAACATCGTACCATTGTACCTGAATAGTAAATTGCTGTAATTTAAATCAACAGATAGAGAATTCTTCAAGTAGCAAGTTTGACATAATTTCTTTTTTTTCATAATTCAAACTTAAAAATTTATAAATAAAAATCTTCCTTCATTATTAAGAAAATATTTAACCTCATCTTAAGATCTGTGGCCAACAATAAGTTACATTCATAAACTTGCAAGACAATAAACATTTTTCAATTACATGTCAACCCGTGTCTTTCTATGTTTGACCAAAGAGGTGTGATTTTCACTATATTTCGGCCAAAGCGACCAGAGATCAGCTTTTAAAAGTTCAAGTGATCGCTGTTCGAGTGATCCGAGGTAGAACAATAAATATTATATAGGAATTTTGTCAATGTGTTCGAATAAAGAGGTATTTGAGTGATCTGAGTTCAAGCAAACAGAGTTTAAGTGTATTTCTTTAATTTTCCATAAGTTGGTTAAAATATGATTCTCAAACTGATTAAAGTTTTTACTTAAAATTTCATCTTTGAAACACAGAACTTTTCTAAGCAGTGACCCATGAAAATTACATCTTTGATTTGAATTTTACTCTTTGGGTTCCATATGCATAAAGAAAATTTCCAAACCTGACAAACCGCTTCTTTCAAAAAACCCAGATTTTTCTTTTCTTCAATGCTTATTATTTAGGACTCGGATATAAAATTTAAAATGGCTAACAGTTAACTGTTTGAACAAAGTACTCAAACCAGTTGACATAAATTGAACAATGTAAGCCTTAGAGACAGGGATGATAAACATGATTAACAATGACATTTCTATTATTACAGAGAGCTCAATAAATTACAAGATTGAATAATAATATATTAACAAAAACTAATTTCTATAGTTGATGATTTGTAAAACTCACCAAACCCCATTCTGTATGGAAATCTTCGACTGCATTCCTGAAGAAGAAATCAGTTACACTAAACAAAGATATTCAATATAGAGTTATATCTTTCTTCTTGAAATAAAACAAACTCTAAAACAGACAGAAAAACAAGAGCACTTAATGCAGAGCAAATCCTTGTCTGTCAGAGGCAATGACTAAAAAAATAAATGCAAGAATGTTATGGTGTTATGGCTGTCACACACTTCACTTCTCAATAAGATGAATAACTTTGTGATATATTGGTATTTAATTCAGCAACCTCCTTTATAAACAGACTTGAGATAGTTTCAAATTATCAATGGAAAATTGGCTCTCAATCAAAAGTGTATTTTTGGTGTTTAGCACGGCTCTCTGGGACTTCCATTAAATATATACATTTTTAAGGCAAAAAATTCTATTAATGTCTGTATAATGTAGGTATAAACAAAGACCCATGGGTGCAATTCTCTACCTTCAACATTACTCAAACCTGAGGAGTCTTAGTAAACTTGCTATAATTTATACCTAGGGGGGAAAGTTGACGACACAGAACACAGTACTTTACTACTTAGATAACTTATTTATACACAAACATACAAAACAATGGCACAAAAAATGTCCTACCAAGAGAGTATGATGAACTTCTACAAGATCTTTATGTACCTGCTCTTCTAATAACCAGCGAAGTTCTCGTTCCTGAAACATAATGACGATATTTAGACTTTTGTATTTAACAAGCTCAAGTTATATCGCAAGTTACCTTTTAACATTAGACTTGCCAATACATGCAATACATACATGTATTTGAATATCAATCATATATAAATAAGTCACATAATTGTACATATCAGCTCCATATTAAAAAGAATACCAACAGGTACACATAAATATATGTATTTACAAAGTAAGTTAAAATTTATAATTTTAGCTTCAATGTCTCCACAAATAAACTACATACATGTATCTGATTTCATTTGAAGATATAGTAACACAATGACAAAAGGGAAAGTAACAGAAAGTGATAGATGAACAAATCAGCAACTATTTATATGTAAATACCATTATTACTTAGAACAAAATTCAGGAAGCATAAAAATCATTTTGAAACTCAGTATTGAAATAAATAGTTAACAAGAATTCCTGATGATCAGAATTATAAACCTATGTACTCCTTGCATCAAGGTGGGTACATATAAAGACAGTGTTCATCGTCTATAACCAAGGGGCAGGACGTGAAGTGGTTGCACACTTGGTTCAAGTGCAAACTTGACAAAATGGCAAACATGGTGTGATATTTTGAAACAGGTGAACAAATTTTTGCCAGGCAAGTTTTGAACTGCATTTAACAATAACAAAATATGTTTGCAACCAAAAAAGCTTAAGCATACATGTAAGTCAGCAACCAAAATGTGCTTGAACAAGATATTTTTGTGTATTGAACGTTATCTATGGACTTGCGAACTAAACCACTTGTACAGCATTGACAGAAACATATTTCGTTATTGTTAAATGCAGTTCAAAACTTACAAATTCGAATAAATTGGGAGAAAAACTGACCAGAACAGTCACATGTCAAATTTCAAAATATCTACATGATCAGTTTATATCTTCAATAACTTCATCAAAACAAAATCTATGATGCTGAAACCTTTAACCGAGTGTGGAATATATATTGCATTATGGAATAGACATACTAATGAACTTCAAAATAAAAAAAAGAAACCCATTTGCCTGGCAATAATTCGTTCACCCGTTTCAAAAAATTACGCCGTGTTCGCCATTTTGTCAAGTTTGCAAGTAATTTGCTCGCTTGAACCATTAGTGTGCAACCACTTCACGTCCTGCCCCTTGATAACTTTGCATTTGAGATGCAGTGATGTATCTTAACAGGAACGTGATACCCTTCAGTAACAAAAATTATAACACCACTTCACAGTATATTAGCATTCAGCAAATAAAATGCAAGTTAAATAAGAACCATGTTCTTTCATTACAACATAATTGTCTCCAGAAAACGTGAATTATCTTTACTAAAGCAACAAAATATAAATAACTGAATATTCTTCTGTTATTACCTGAAAGGAATGGTAAAAGCAAGTCTATTTTAAATTTATTATTACATTAAACTATGTATCAGGTAGATGGATATCAGGTTCCTAATTTAGATCTGGATAACTTGTCCATACTCTACAAGTAATTAGTTAATTTCTAGATTGAAATGTCATTATAACTTTTAAAACTGGTTCACAGGTTGACAAGTATATGTTACACAGTATGTTACAATATCTGTGTTGTCAACATATGTGTAGATAACACTGAAACTTAACATTGATATTTATTATCATTTTATTATCATTACAGTCTGTCTCCAATAAAGATACAGAGTCATTTAGGTACGGGTGTATGTCAACTGTGTTTATAATTTAATAGAACCATACATATTCAATATGGTTACATTAAAATGTCCCCACCCCCATCCAAGTCCCTTGGGGGTGGGGGCATTATTGTAGTTAAAGCCAGGGTTTGAGTATGCATATGAATTATTTCTATATATGTGGTAGCAAGTTGCATATTTAAGAAAATATATAAAATATAAAGTTCAATTATTTTACCCCTTAGGCTGAGGACTTAGTTAAGTAGGTTAAATGTTTCAACAAGTGTAATTAACAGCTAGCCAGCATTAATAGACTCAACCATTAGGCAATAATAAACTCCTTTTAGTGCTAGAATACCTCTTAACACTATGTGAATAAAACTCTAGAAATACTTGAACCATTAGAACCATTTTAGCTACATTGACTGACAGAAATGACGAAATGTCCATTCCAAACATATCAGGGCCATTCCATAATTCCCTGACAAAGCCAGTATATTTAACTACACATTACATTATCCATAAAAGTATAAATTACTTAAAATATTTATTATATAAAGTCATTTATAAAACATTTACCTATAATTACCTTAAAATTCTCATTTTTAAAAATAGCCCTGAATTCCCAGTGCATGTCAATTTTGTCACTTTGTTATGTATAGGTTTAAATAAATTAAGTCCATTTCTAATATTTGGTGACATGATGACTTTATCTCGAGAAATTTGAATTTAATAATGCCAGAAACAAATAAGGAACAGACAAATGGAAACAACTGACAATGGGCAAGCTATAATGGGGTGATCCAGAAAATGTGTAGAATGCCAGAGAGAGCATGCGTAATGTAGGTAGTTGTATGACACTGTCTTATGTTTGACGTGGGCCACACATAGTTATCATGTTTTTAATTTGCTGATATTTTTCTTTTATTTAATTGTTGATATTTTCACTTGACTATTTGTATTTGTAAAAGTGTTCCTTTTATCATTATCATTGAATTCTAATGATAAAATTGAGCTCATACAATAATCACTGTTCATCAAAAATGCCCTTGCTTTTAGAAATTCTTTATAATCTGTAGAATGATAATTCTGATACTTGTTCTAACTCCTTATTCCATATTATTGTTTTAATATTTATGTACCAAATTTCTAACATTAATACTGTTAAACACAAGTCTTTTCTTATTGTAACTCATGTTGACATACATGTATATTATGTATAAACAAGATGATGTACTGGTATGTGCAAATCTGAATAAATGTTAAGATCATTCTGTTCTGCTCAAAAATTTTCTTTGAAATATTCAATTTTAACAAGGAAGGTTGTATGTTCATATTAAATAACTTCCTGATGTAGAAATTGGTAGTGTTCTGGTTAAAAATATACAAGTCTTGTGTTTTCATCAACTTTCTTTGAATATTCTCATTTGTCTAATACAATAAAGTCAGGCATTTTTACTGATTCAGGAACAGTTTTCAGATAGGCACAACAAGAATGATAGTGTTGAATATATATAAAATTTTTATTTTATATCTTTTTATTCATTTGTAAGAAGCATCCATGTTATTATATGGAATATTATTATCACTTATAACTTGTCTGTTATCAATTACACTTCTCATAAGCCATACAATGTACTATCTATATTGTATAAATTGCATTGAATATTCATTTTTGATTAAAATAATACAATACAATATAATTTATCTTTTAAATTTTTTTTTCAGAATATGTATAACGGTACATAAATACAGTTTTCATTGATTGAATAAATAAATGAAATATTAAAAAATATAAATTATTAAAATAATTCGTTTATTTTATTGATTAATCAATTACTTGATGAAACAATTCATCATGTTATATTTGGTCTATTTAATTGTTACTGTCTATATATAAACATGCAGTTTACCTAATAGAGAGAAATAAAGAAGGTTAACTTAGGTTTAAGCACTGCCTAAAGCTATTGTAAATATATTAATGTGTTGAACTTGATTTAGAATCATAGACTTCTTGTAAAAGTTTTTCTACTCATGTCTACATTGAAACATCATACCCATATTTTTACTATTTTATTCCATTTAATAGTTACCATGGAAACAAGGAAATTCATATTCCATCTGTTGCTAATAAATAAGGCTTCCATGTTTACAATTTTTTTGTAAATGTTTACAAGATTGCTAAAAAACCAAAACAATTACTTATCTATACCATGCATTAGAGTTTCCAAATGATTACTTACTTTCAATCTTTAATACATGTACAAATAAATAATGTTCAGGGCTCATCGCGAGGGAGTCGGCACAAATTTTCTGCACTTATCCCCTTTGGCTCTTTTTTAACAGCAAAGAAAAATCAATTTTACAAAAAAAAATTGGTCTTTAAGATTATTATACAGTAGTGCTGCGCGGAGAGTTGTAAACGCCCTTATTCTGGGCTGTGGACTATCATTGCCCAATCAGAGCTTTACTTATATAGAAGCTGAACAACACTATTGGTCTGACACATGCTTGATTACGTGGACAATTTTTACTAAACATGGGTTATGCATTGTTGGTAGTGGATAAAGTAAACATGAGTGTTATTCTCTAATTAACCAATTAGCACTGTACTGTCAGCGTTTAACCAAAGTGAAAAATGTATGATGCCCTTCAAAAAAGTCGTAAGGTTTCTTTTGATAGCCTATAAACTCCATCTCATCTTGTATTTACTGGGAATTAATCAATTTAAATTGATAAAATTTTTGATCAAAGGTATTTATAAAGATCTTTTGATAAGACTGTGTGGTTATTTCGTTAAAATGGTAAAAAATATCGCAAAAGTGTACAAATGAAAATCAAAACAAATATGTAACGTTAGGGACCTTACTAAAAACTAATTTCCTTCTTCAAGACCCTATCTTTTAAGACATGTGATCACTTCTTGCACAATTATGTGCACTTTTCCATCTTTAATTGGAATATTTCCGAGAAACATGTTCACTGGCTCACTTACTTTCACATATCAAACACAGATAGATAGATGATTCTGTACTGTATGGTCAGTGGTTTCATCCAACAGCATAATTATGTCCATTCTATATATTCAAAGGTGTGTGGTTTTGTCGACTCTATAAAATTCATGATGGGGTTTTGTCCACTCTATAAAATTTTTAGGTGTGGGGTTTCAACATGTGGGGTTTTGTCCGTCTTCTGTTTTTGACACCTTGTGAAATCAAGTGTCATGCCTTAAAGCATTCTAAAGCAGATAAACAACAAATTTGTGATTTAGATGTGTAGATAGTCACATTTGTGCCTTATGTATTAAAGTCAGCACCACCTTTGGTTTTCTTTCATTACTGTCACACTGATAAAGATTAAAGTTTGGCAGAATCATTTAAAATGGATTATTCAAAAACCTGTTGAGATGCAACAAAACCATGTCTAACTAAACTGATTATAGCAAGTCGGTATTTTTTGTTTTGTTTTTTTGTTTAAGAATTACACAATCGTTCAGGCAAAAATGTGGATTAAATTCACAGAACAATTCTTACTTAAAGAAGAAAAAGATTTTATTTTGATTTTTATTTATCTTGTGTTAATTTATTTCACTGTCAGAGTCTTATGATCGTAAATAGTTATCAACATTTTCAAATAGCTTTACTTTTAATATACTAAGAAATGACTTTATACATGTCACATTGTTGCCTGTTGCTGAAAATGCCAAAACTTGCATTTTTCATTTATGTGTTTTGATTTATTGTATGTCTGAAACAAGACTTAACTGTTTTACAAATATAACTGTGCAAAATGTAAATGACGAAATGTGACTTTTTTTTGTTGTAAAATAAATTAATATTGATCATAAATAAGATCATAACAACACTTGTCATTGACATGTAGGTTCTTTATGCCAAATGTGTCAAAAACATGTTGAAATTTGAGTCGAAAAATCTAATTTTGGCCCATTTCATTAATTTTGTCACATGTATGATAATCTTGCCAGGAATCTAGCAGACTCATATTTATTCATGAAGCACTCAACTGAGTAAAGTGAAACATATGCTGATAAAACTATATATAATCTGTTAATAAGCCAATTTCAAAACTTATTTCGAACCGAAACTACCTAATAATTACCTATAGGTGCAATGTTCGCCAATTTGCCGCCATTTTGCCAAAATGTTTGATCATGTGACTACACAAGTACTAGATTGACCTCGGATCATTTAAATATGCTTCAACGGTAAAGATAATGCCATGAATTGCGCTTTTAATTTTTTTTATCTTTTGACAAAAATACTTTTTTCTCCAAAATTATAAAGGTGATTTCCTGACTTACAATCTGCTGTTTTATTTTAGTACTGTAAAATAAAAACTAGAAATGTGTCCATAGGACACGGGTGCCCCCACCGCGCCACTGTTCTGTCAATCTTTTTACTAAGTCAAGGGAAATAACTCTACAAATACTGGATAAATCCACAAGGGAAACCCCAGGTGCAAATCTAAAATATGCTGAGCAACCTGCCCATAAGGTTTAATGACTATGTCAAATCCTTTTTGAGAAACTTGCGACTTAAGTTGAAAATTGCAAAAATTTTCTAAGTGAAGGGCAATAACTCTAAAAATACTATATAAATCCAGACGAAAATACCTGGTACACAACTGCACATGCTGATCAATATTCCTGTAAAGTTACATGACTCTAGGTGAAATACTTTTTGAGTTACTTGCGACACAAGTTGAAAATTGCAAAATTTTACTAAGTCAAGGGCAATAACTCTGAAAAAACTAAAAATATCCAGACTAAAATACCCAGGTGCACAACTACACATGCTGATCAACATTCCTGTAAAGTTTCATGACTCTAGGTCAAATACTTTTTGAGTTACGTGCGACACAAGTTGAAAATTGCAAAATTTTACTAAGTCAAGGGCAATAACTCTGAAAATACTAAAAATATCCAGACGAAAATACCCAGGTGCACAACTACACATGCTGATCAACATTCCTGTAAAGTTTCATGACTCTATGTCAAATACTTTTTGAGTTACGTGCGACACAAAAGTGAACGGACGGACGGACGGACGGAAGGACGGACGGAAGGACGGACGGACAGACGGATGGACAAGGGTAAATCTAAATACCCGCCACTAACGTGGGGGCACAAAAAATATAAAATCTTGAGCATTGAAATGACATGTCATGTCAAGAAAGATATTCTACATGTAAATATATCGCATGCCAGTACTCGAAGCGGTTCCCTGAATTACGTCATATCAGGTCTCGTATAACTCCTAAGTGTCATGGTCAACATCAACCGTTATAATTGATGTTTCGCAGTTTGATATGCAATTTTACTGACAGTATTAATATTCTAATAATTTAGATAGCCTAGAACTACGCTGAAATGATATTTTCATGAGATAATGTGCAAGAATTAATTAGGAAAAGGATATTTCCAAATTTAAACAAGGTACCGATGTGTCTTATTCTTGTAAGGTTTCATAATGGGTCGTATCCAAAACTTTAAAGCTGCATCATATGAAGGGAAACCATGTTTAAATAGTGGCTTATTGATATAAACTTTAATAAAGTTTTGGAAGCCAGAACTAGGCTAGCCACTGACTTTCGAAAAGGTTAATAAGCCATTCCAGGGTTCTCACTAGGACTTTAAAACATGGAGTCCATGGACTCCCAACCCTGAAAAAGTTGGAGTCCAAAAGCGCATTGCAATTAATATGTTTACAGATTAGTCATTCAATGCTCACAATAGCATTGCTGATATTTTGAATCTTCAAGAGACTTCCAATGTTTATAGTTATTCAAAAGAAACTCTGAACTACATAGTATAATTATTGTTTTGTTAATATTTATTATGAAATTATTTCATTATAATGCATCAACAAATGGAAATCGTTTTTTTCTTCACTTTTATACCAAATCAAATTTTATTCTGGTTAAATAAGTCCACTCTAAAGACAAAAAGTTTATATTAGTAAAAAAAAACGTAAATGTATATAGGCAGCGTTTAGCGGAATGAATAGGAAAATCGTGTACAGCTTCACACAGTGTGTAAGAGATTCATCCGATCGACAATTATTTTGGCAAATATCTTCAAAAGGGGGCAAATTGAAGATCGATATTTAAAGATTTAATGTTGATTAAATAATAAAGGAACAATTCATTCGCATGTTTGGCTTGGAAACTGAGAATTTTTGCGAAATTTTAGGGTTTCTGGCGAACGTGAAATTGCCGATGTTCGGGATCAATTTTCGGATAGAATAAAAGCGTAGTTTGGTTTGTAGTCCTGGCATTTCGGCACAATATCTTAAATTCATGATACTCTTATAGAAAGTTTTTGCAAGAATGAAACTAAAGCGAAATTGTGCCTAGAAAATGCCGAAAATATTCGACAATCATTCAAAATTACACTCATTTGTCATTTGAGAAAACAGTCTTTAAACTTGCGGCATAAATAGTCGATAATTTTATCCTTTTGTCGGTAAAATTTGCTAATTTCCAATCAACTGTTGATCAAAGACATAAAATTATCACCTCGTGTTATATCTGGTAATTACATGTACTGTACAGCGTGTGTATACATTTGTCTAATCACTATTGCGTGATAATGATCGGAAGCGTTATCGCTGATTGGCTAATCGCTTCACGGGTCGATATGCATAGGACCGCCTACCTATAGACTGACACGCGCTGACGTATTTGTGTATTTGTGGTTGTAAACAATCGTTTATGCGTCCCCAGGCAAAATTAAGCGTACGTGGAATCCTTGCTCTGAAATATTTGCGTCCAGCTGTAATAAACATGCGTACCGGGACGCCGAAATAAGCGTCCCCGAGAACCCTGCCATTCTGGCTTCAATAATAGCGAACATGAATGTTAAGAAGTTATGAAAATAGCAATGTCACTTGTTTGATTTTTTTAAATTTAATACACAAACAATAACATAAAAAATTGGAGCACAATTAAAATAAGGTACGAAATATTTTAAGGACGAATACATCAATGACGCTACATGCTATTTCAAGAGGTTGACACATATTTCAAAAATAATATACATAATGTTACTATAGAAAAAATCCTAAAACTAAATTCTGATTGGTAAAAAATGGTTATATAATATCAAAACATACCAGAGTTTGCTGTTCCTCTGCGTCTTCCATTTTCGCACTGCACTCGCTCCGGAAGTTTAGGTTATTATACACTAAATTATTTTCATATCAGGTTAAACACCACTATCTTGTCATCCATCTGAATATGTTTTAAATCAAAAACTATAAGTAGCCAGTTTAACCCATTACGCGATATACACACCTTTAAACGCCTTTTTCACCCCCCTTTTTTTGTCTCAATTGGTGAAAAAATGACTTATTTAGGCCCCAACACTTGTTTTTGTTTGAGAAATGTTGTTACAAAAAGTGACCACTTTTTCGGCGCGGCCCCCCATCCAAAAGATACATCAGGGGGTTGCCAGAAGGAGGATGTGCCCCCTTCTGTTTGGTGGGTTTGAAGGGAGGCGGCAGTCCCAATTCATCGCCAAGAATATTTTGGACTTGTAAGAGGCTAAAACTTACCCCAGATTGATCATAAGGTAACGTGTAACCAACGCTGAAAAGCATTTGACTATCTCAATCCATTGAGAAGTTGCAGCACTTTGAAATAAATTTTGATGGAAAAAATCAACGCAAAATAGTGATTTTTGGCAGATTTGAGATGTCCCCACGTTGCCATGGTAACAGAAAATTTAAGCCTGAGCATGTTGTTGCAAGGGCAATGGTCCAGTCAACATTTGTGCCAAGTTTGATTAGTACTGAAGCATTTTTTATAGTATAATAGCAATTTGAACTTGTAACGGGAGACTTTTCAATGAAAACAGCCATTTTTCACAAAATGCTCATTAAGTAATGGGTTAAAGGAACAACATTTGTTTTCTATTGCTTCTATTATTAAATTGTCCGTTTACAATGTAGATAAATATAAATAAAGGCCTAGATTTAAAATTAAAAAAATGTCTTGAAGTTCATTATAAAGTTTATGTTGTTTATCCGACTTTAAAATACATGTTACTTGACTTGACCAGGGTATTTCAAAAAGAATATATTATAAAGGTTTTGTAAAAAGTACGCGTGTTTTGTATGATAGTTACACGATTAGTTATAAATATTATTCTTGATATTGCACGTGGAAGATTCTTAAAAGTATTTATTTTTGATAGCAATTCATACATGTTTGCAAAATCATGTTTTTGGTCTATGTTTGTAATGACAATGGCAACTGTATCTATCTTATATGTTCACCAATTGCATATATATTGTGGTAATAAACCATATGGGCACTTCCATTCTTTTCTAAGTATATTTAATGCATGTTTCACGCACATCTTTTCACATGTTACAACATTTTCATCTTTAATTCGTTAAATGTTGAAGATTGAACTGTAATCAAGATGCTGTACATTCCTTCCACCAACCCTGCTTTTTTCAATTGCATTGTTGCTATGAGAATTTAATTATGACATGTTATGTTATAATCGTTGGTTTCATTCAAAACCGGTACATGTAATCATTGTAATATGAATGCTTAGACTTAGGCTGGATAAACTGAAAAGATATACTGAAAATATTCTTTTCTTGGAACTTAAATTGCTTTCAAAACCATGCATACATGTACTTTTCTAGATTTTTTTCTTATTTAACAGCAGCAGAAACAGCACCGACAAAGGTACTTATTTAAAATCAAGTTATTAGCTCAACGTACTACAACGAATTATTAGTAATTCTAATACTCCTCGTGATTTTGTCTCTATAGACAAAGAAGAAAAGAAACGACGTCCTCCCTAAGTATACAACTCATTCATCAGAATGACGTCATTTCAAAAATGCAAGAATAATTTAAAAAAAAAACACTGTTGTAAACACAATACAATCCAGTCTGAGACGTAAGTTTTTATTTTTGAAAACTTTTTTACTTATTATTTCTTTTGTTTAATAATTTCTATATCTTTGCAACTGTAGGGTGAGAAATCGAACAACGTTATACGAAAATCGGCACCGGAAGTAATATCCGCTTGAAAAATTAACATTAGTAATTTTTCCTCATTTTATCTTGTTAGAATCGAAATAATACCGGTCTGAGAGGTGTTTATCGGCTATTCAACACCGGTTTTTGTCGTTTTGTTGCGAAAAAAGTAACAACAAGCGGTCAATCCCTATGAATCAAAACTCCAAACCGCCGTTAAATAGCCGATAAAAGCCGCTAAGACCGATATTATTTCTTAATCCAAACTGTTAAGTTTAAAACTTTTCAAACACTTTTAACTTAATATTCCGGTCTATATCAGTGAAACGAAGTAAATTACTACCATAGAATAATGACCACCCGATCATTACTCTAAAGGAAAAGTAACCATTTTTTAAAAAAAACGATAGCTTCTGACTCCCTCTTAAGAAAAATGATCTCCCCTATGAAACCATTGGAATATTGACCCCTATCTAATCGATCTTTAACTGATTCTTACCTACTGGAAGCATTAGTAGAAAATTCTCTATAATTTTGATGTTACCGCGACCGTCTTTTTCAATTGACCAAAATGCCGGTCTTAAAAGTTAACTTTTGTTCAAGTCTATTGACAGACTTGAACTTTTACAGAGGCTAAACTTACTTTAATATAATACATTACATTATGCTTTATTGTTTGCTTGAGTCTGTTCATGAGATAATGAAAAAGTGCAACATCTCTAACGCCCCTAGCACCGCCGTGGCTTATATGGTATTCAATCTTCAATAAGTGAAAGTAAAGGATTAGTGATACCGATCCGAAGGAGCAGAAAAGATATAACAATACTCAGATGAAGTACTGAAATATTTGCTTTGCTAGTGCGTGCTTTAACAATACTCAGATTGTTTAGGAGCGGTGGTAACACTTCCTAGAGTCATTTTCATTAAAGAATACGGACTTTATTGTCATACTTAAAGTATTTACAAGAGACAGCTTTTTCTGTAAAACTGCACAAATAGTTAACCTTATCCAACTTAATAGAAATTGACCTTAACACTTTTGAACTTTTGCAAACTTTTTATTGTGTCCTGAAGTTGTGCTAAATGAAATCGCTTTGTCCGCCCGTTTATCCGAAATTACGTCCATTGTATCGAAATAAAATACTGGGACAACTGTCATCATTCTATACAAAAAGTGACCACTTTTCTATGTATCCATATTTACTCCTGCTGAAAAATAATTTCTTAGTCATTATGTTATATACTTGTTTTGTTTACACGCATTCTTTTTCTTTTAAATAATGGTTCGTGTAAAGACACAATGTGTCTCCTCCTTCTCAGAAACCTGAATAATATTGACCACTGTCAGTATCCCAGAGAGAAAAAAGACCCACTCTTTTTCATATAATATTCTCAATCTGACTTATTTAAGTTTATATCGTGTAACTTTACCGCGTTACGTTGTATAGCGGTAACGCGGTAAAGTTATTTCTTCACGTTAATATGAGAGAGTGACCACTGACCAGTGCTTGATTGTTTTGTTGAAAACTAATCAATGAAAATGAATAGTATGTTTATATAGAGGTAAGTAGGGTTACATTCGTCAGGAGGTGTATGAATTAAAAATCTTAATAATTGGTTACTTAATTTAGAAATTTAGGATATGTTTAATTGCAATGTTGCAAAACGTGTAGTTAAGTAGTACTACATTTTTTTGAAAGACTTATTTTAAGTGGCGGCGTGGTCGAGTGGTTAACGCATCGGACTAGTAATCTAAGGATTGCTGACCGCGTGGGTTCAAACCCTGTCAGGGGCAAGCCGTTGTTTCCTTGAGCAAGAAACTTTACATTCATTGCTTAGTACTGGTTGGTTCCAGGAACGGATTCGAGAGTGTTTCAATAAGCTTATAGCTTCCAACACAATCGAACTAAAATAAATTTGTATAAACCAATCTGACTTATTTAAAGCATATTCATTTAGTTAGATCATGATGGCAGCTTTGAGTTGTTTGAAACACTCTAAAATCAGTCTTCTGGAACTTACCTATACTCGTGTTTTATGGAAAAAAAACATAGTCGACTCGAACCCATGATCAATGTTTTAAGAGACAAAATTCTGGAAACAAAGTGATCCCTCGGAAGCATTAATCACAACAAAATAACATAAGAATTGCAGACTCGGTTTGATTGAGTCTGTACATGAGGGATAATGAATAAGTGCAACATCCCTCACGCCCCCTAGCACCGGCTTGAGCGGTACTCAATTCTCAACACTTTATAGTGTTGGCATCAATGATCCCGAAGGACCAGAAAATATAACAACACTGAAGTGAAGTACGGGGCAACTTTTTACGGCTTCCACACGGCACTTGACACCTGCTGTTGTGAAAGTACAAAATTCTGGAAACACAGACACCTTAACAACTCCCCTAATATAGTATTGACGTAGATTAAAAATATAAGTGGTGAATTGCAATTGCGCTAATTAGCCACTCAAGAAATGACACAATCCCCGGCTATTCTTCATTATAACTCCGCATTTTGACGGAAAGGACTGGAAATTACCATAAGCGCCAAAAATATACATTGTATATCAAATGCGCCACGAATTATAACGGTAAAGTTGATAAACGGACTTTCATTCACTGATTCTTTCACATTTTCCTCGTGAAAACTTGTCAATATTTTTATAACGCAAGCTTGATTGACAACTACTTGTACATTACAATCGCAATAGTAAAAACGAACAAACGCACAGATTTTTAAATGTTCATTTTCTACCTACCCCCTTAAAATGAGCAAGGAGCAACGTTGCTATGCATTGACTATCAGAAAATGCAAATAATAAATTATTTCATTTGATATGCAAGTTGACGCAAATGAAGTTCTCCGGTCATCCTCCCCTAAGTTCAACAATTTATTTTCAACTTATGACTATCACTAGTGATATTGATGCATTAGAAGTACAAAATGTATTACAGCGT
Source organism: Ruditapes philippinarum (assembly GCF_026571515.1). Lineage (NCBI taxonomy): Eukaryota > Metazoa > Mollusca > Bivalvia > Venerida > Veneridae > Ruditapes > Ruditapes philippinarum. The sequence goes on from NW_026857221.1 coordinate 439,203, forward strand.
AACTACACGTTTTGAAACCTTTCAAAAAAATGTAGTACTACTTAACTACACGTTTTGCAACATTGCAATTAAACATATCCTAAATTTCTAAATTATTAAGATTTTTTAATTCATACACCTCCTGACGACTGTAACCCTACTTACCTCTATATAAACATACTATTCATTTTCATTGATTAGTTTTCAACAAAACAATCAAGTACTGGTCAGTGGTCACTCTCTCATATTAACGTGAAGAAATAACTTTACCGCGTTACCGCTATACAACGTAACGCGGTAAAGTTACACGATATATGTGTCCTACACATTACTTTAGTACGTGCATATATTAATGAGAAGGTGAGTGAACTGAATATTAAACATTTATATATTTAAGTTGAACTGTTTAGACTGTAGTGCATGCGTTCTGTCATTGTTTATCATCGATTCAAAAGTTGTTAAATGCCAACTTGAATGGTCTAGGTTTTATGAAGATGAATTGCAAATTACACAGCTATTTAACGCTTACTCCCCCGCCCTCGTAAAAAAATACATGTTAAATAACATTTGTAAGTCATTCCAGATAAACAAATGAGTTCATTTCGTCTTTGTGACTAAAGACATTTACGCATTGCCCTCATTTTTCCACATAAACTTGTCTTTTTTAGAGAGAAATGTTATAAAACGCAGATAGGAGGAAAGTAATGTGTTTGCAAATATATATTGATTGTCAATTTTTTCCCGGAGTGTGCAAGGCAATGAGAAAACACAGGACACTAATAGAAGATTCTCGGCACTAAGGAAAACAGAAAGAAGAAAATACTTCATCCGACTTCGTGACGGTTTCTTTATTTTCTTTTTGGTATCCTTGGTGAGGCCCTACTTTGGTTGACGGGCGATAATTAAGGGAGGGTACTGCACACCGTGATGCCTCATTGAGTAAAGGCGACACGGCTGACGGTACCCTACTTCTTTTACTGAAGAAAAGCATCATCATCATCATTATCAGCAGCAGCAGCAGCAGCAGCAGCAGCAGCAGCAGCAGCAGCAACAAAGCAATAAAGTGTAAAACGTATAAATAGTTAAGAATAAGAAGTAAATAAAGCAAAAGCTTTAACATTAATATCGAAATAGATTACTTAATTTTTTTATTAAAGATCAGATCGTACTTTGTACATTGATCACTCATATTTTATTGGTATTTTCAGAGATTTAAAATGACATATTTTATACCTATCCAATATTATCTTGGATTTTTTAAAAGCATTTTAAAGGACACGATGATCTATTGCCAAACCGTTAGAGCAGAATGTTAATTATGTACAGCTAGCTAACGAACGCTACGTTAACAAATATAACATTTCAATGAAACAACAATGCCATAAAAGTGTCGGTTATAAATATCAAATGAATATTAATGAGTTATACTTCAAACGGTCGAATGGTAATATTTTAAAGTTCTCACTTCGATAATAGAATATTAAGTAGCTCGTCTTATTCTTTTCGCAGCCATGCGTCAGAAAATCTGGACGAATCAACAATGAAATGTTCCGGGCACTATAATGCAGCGTCATTATAAAACACAGTACGTGTACCTCAACTATATAAATCATTGGTTATTGCAATATTCTACGAGATGAAAATGACAGTTGATATCTGAAAAAGATATAGACTAGTATAGTATACAGAGACAAACATGCCTTTGGAGAAAAAAGTATAAAATACAGAAAACATGCATAAGAATATACGGTAAAGGTATGTCTCAGAAAAAGGAACTGAAAGGACCAGAGTAGGCGTGTCTCTGAAAAATAGGTATATTGGGAATGGCATGCCTCTGACAAATGTATCTATACGGGGAATGGCATGCCTTCGTAAAATATAGGTATACGGGAGTGAGAAAGGTAGGAATACGGGAAATGTCATGTCTCCGAAAACGATAGGTATACGGGGAATTGCATACCTCCTAAAAAGGTTATGGAGAATTTCATGTCTCCTAAAAAGGTTATGGAGAATTTCATGCCTCCTAAAAAGGTTATGGGGTATGGAATGGTGCTAGGTGGCCTGAGAGATATTGCATAGTTACATTATCCCTCATGAACAGAATCAGAGTCTGTAATTTTCATATATTGTTAATTTCATTGCTTCCGAGGGAAGATTTTAATATTAACTATTTAATATCATTGTCTAGAATAATATTTACCGTGAGTTTAAGCATGAAATATTTGATCCTTTAGAATATCAAACTTCAGTACTATAAACAGAAAATTTTGTACATCTGTAATCTCTAACATGCTTACACAAAATAACATGCTATTAAATAATGACGATAGAGAAATAATTTTAATATAATGCGGTTGATTGACGTTATTTCCGACGTCATAAAAATGCGTGATTTCCTTCCAAATACGTCATTAATTATTACTTACATTATATTTCATTTTCTCATTATCATGAAAATGAAGCTACAATAACAAATAATGAATAAATACATCTATATGTTCTTTACAAACACTTTAAACTAAAATGGTTTGCTTTTTCTAAAATCCTATTTGTATTCATTTGGAACGATATTTAACTAATACATTCTGAATCATACTTGAAATGTAAATTTTAAACTATACCATATACATGCGTTTTTTTTTACACTTTTTGCACTGAATTTACCATTATATAACTGGCAAAAAGACAAATATTTATCAGATTTTATAGCCTATGTATGACCACACAATTCTTTATTGGCAAATTACAGCACATGCTTATAATACATGTATATTCTATGTAGAACCACACAATGATACTTTACCAGTGTAGCCAATGTTCATATAATTTATGTATGGCCACACAATAATTCTTTACTAGTCGAGCTAATGACTTACAGCTTATAGTAAATTAAAACCAAATTTAGTCGCTTTCATTGATGAAAAATATCTCATTATGGTCAGTTTTTCTGATTTGAATGTTAATTTGGCCTTTCTGACACTGAAGCAGTTGTCACGGAAAATATTGAAATATTTTTCCTGAAGTGCATAATTTCTAATTGTGAAAAAAAAGTCAGGAATGTAACTGACCTATAATATCAGAAACAATGGGAAAAGCTTATCTTAGAGCTAAAAATGCTCCAGCAACACTGTGACTGAATAAGCGAGCAGATTGATACACTCGGACACACGGATGGACAGACGCATTTTAACCCAGGGATCGTGATTTGGAGCCCCTAACTCTGGTTACAGGCGGGCATATTTGTTCATATGGCAACAATACTGGTAAGGATCAGGAACAGGCCTGGGCCATGATTCATATAAGCTGTAAGACCTTGTTTCACAATCGAGTTATAATACATATGTTTATACTTAGGGTAACTTTTACAAAGGTCGTCATAAATTCCATGAACAAGAAGGGCGGATGTCTTCTTCTTGTAAACGATAGGTGGGAACCGATTGTAAATAAACGATTAACAACTAAACTCGCACTGAACTATGTTATTTACACATTATATGGAAATAGTTTATGCTTGTTTGATATAAATATATTTAGGAAATTCATTAACGAAGAATTTAACCTTATTTGATTGATATTCTCCTAATCATGATGCATTGTATCAATTTCGAACTCCTCCCATAATTTTGTGCGGAGTACTTACATTGAACGTGATTTTTTTTCAAAGTCACAAGAAGAAAAAAAAACAACAACTATTTTTACATGCTCAATTAAGATGGATAGGTTTAAAGTTTTGTTTTTTTTTTGCTTTACTGAAATTGATACCTCAAACTGGTAAAAGTAATCAATACTTCGCAACTGATCTTACGTAAAATATATCAATTATTTTAAACAATGTATTGAATAGCCGCGCATGAAGTTATTATTTATAGAATTGGATAGAGAAATTAAGGACAGGTACTGTGAATTTGAATAATTTAATAACGAACTTATGATGTGTTTGATTAATTCAAGGCCAAATAATTTCAACTAAAATAAACTTATTTGAATATACCATAATAATCTCCAATGTAAAAGAACGTTTTTTTTTGAAAATGATAAATATAAATGTGCATATATAAATTACATTTTAACAATTAATAATTTATAATTTGTCCAGACTTCAGATGTGTTTTCAAGTTTATGCTAAGCAAATTATTTACAGGTTTTTATTTACAGGAGAACGGCGGATACGTTTTGATATCAGCGTGTTGTTATGTATGTAAATATAAATTTAGACAAAGGACTATTTGTTTCTAGGACCTTATAACACACTTATCATCATTCATCCTCAATCGTAGTGTTTTATAAATTTTATTATAATATTAATGACACAAAACATCGTGAAGTATAAAAGGTGACAAACGTAACGTTAAACATGTATGTGCATAGGGAAGTAGTTTAGTATTTTTCTTTGTTAGAAGGAGTTATTGTTTACGCTTTTTTTATTTTATTTTTTGTGAAAAAAATAGTATTGTGGCATATTTTAATGCTTTGTTTACTTTTCGCTAAAACGGAACTATTTTGATAATACTGTAGTCTTATATATGGTACGTAGATAAAGCTGTTATATTATTATATTTATGTTGATTCTTTAGTTGGGTATGTAGTGATCGCATATTTATGTTTTTTCCCTCTCAGTAGATGGTTGAAGAATAGTGTACTCGGAACAATAATATTTTATATTGTTGATGAATATCTAGTGGTCGTATATGTTTTTTATCTATATTTTTGGACAAACAGTGATCGATATTTATTATATATTTAGATGTTTCTTATATCATTAGTACACATAATTCGCTCGTGGATATTTAGAGATCGCATGCGCTCGTGGATATTTAGAGATCGCATGCTCAAGTTTCTTTTGGCTTGTGTATCTTAGTATTTTTTCAATAACTCATGGATATTTTTAAAAGCGTATGTTTTAGTGTATTTTCCCCATATTTCATGAGCATATTGTATACGTATGTAGAAAAGAAAAGAATAAAAGTATGCATACGATAATTAGAAAACACTCAGAGTTAAATCCTAAACAGTTAAAATTGTTTCATTCTTTTATTCGTGTAAAAAACGTTTTCATTTTTTTGGTCACTTTGCACAATAAAAATTGACTTTTCAAGAGAATAGATGCAAGTAAATGATATGAAATTTAGTATGAATGATTGGTTCGGACTTTTATCAAATAATTAATGGTACATGTCTCGATAATTTTTTTTCTAGTTCTTGTTGTTAGTTCTTGTTGTGTCAAACGCTTCAGTAGAGTCCCTTTAAAATAAATGTGTACTCATATTTTGATCTACCATACGACGATTTATAGTTGTATATACATGCACTGTATAAAGAAATGGAGTAAGTGCTTGCTAATTAAATTATGATTATTTAAATAGGTTTGCAAATGATGAATTGTTTGTAAATCATAGAAGATGTTGATTTGTAAATGACAAGGGATGGATGATGTAATTGTTTATGTAATTTTTCTTTTTGCATGAATATATCCTTTTCTTTGATAACGATCATTGTATTATGTTCAATTTTAAAGTATCGTTTGTTTGCTTAAACAAGTACAATTTGGCTCTTATGAGCAAAGATCTTCAAAACTAATTTTTGAACATTTTTTTATTGCTGGAATTCACAGAACGTTTTTTTTTTAAATAATTGTTTTGTTTCTTGCAGGATGCAAAGTTTGAAATTAACATGTGTAGTTCTAGCATTAACTATCATATTATCGGTCGTCCAGTCGAAAAATATTAGTAAGTATTTTCGAGTTACTTTACTTGAAGAATAAAGCTTATCTTATTTTGTAAAAGTTCAAATCTTCTTATGTAAACATAAAATCTCAACTTAAGTCAATAGGCAACATTTAGAAGCTGGAAACCATAATTGCATGAAATTATCTTTTATTTGACGTAATTAAAAAAAAGAAAAAGAAAGAAAGAAAGAAAACAAAAACGTTTTCCTAAATTCTAAACTATATCAGCATTTTTAAGTTGATTAACTTGATTCCATTAAGAACTAAAATGTTTTGAATTATGTGAAATGTTTATTTCAGCGAAAGGGAGTGGTTGTTATTACAAGGGGTCATTTCACCATGGTAACTGGTCAGATGGCTGTGAGTTCACATGCACTTGTCTAAATATAGATACAGGCCATTACAAATGTAAAACACGGTAAAAACAAGACATAATTTGATATCATATCAACTTCAGTAAAAAAATAAAAATTATTGTTGCATATGAGTATAGTATATTTAGCTGCATAAATAGTTATCAAAAAGTAAAATACGTGTTGCTCTAAGTTATATTTCTAGAATTATCATTGATTTGTTACTATTCGGAAATTCAGATTTCCCTAAAGAAAATGGTTGCAAGTAAACAATTTACTTTTTTCTACAATAATTAAGATGTTCAGTATATCATCAATTACCACATGGTTGCAAGTTAACAATTAACTTCTTTTCTCTAATGATATTTAGATGTCCAGTATATCATCAATTACCACATGGTTGCGTGTTGAAGTTACCTATTGGCGAGGAATGCTGCCGTCAACCGGACTGTAGTGCCGTCACAGTGCCATATACAATCATTACCGGCGGTAATAACGGAAGTTACAATAAAGCACCACAAACAGTAATAACAGTAACACTAGTGATAACGGAAATAATAACAAAAATAATGAAAAAAATAACATCAGTGGTAATAATGAAAACAATAAAAATGATAACAATAGTGATACCGGAGTTAACAGGAATAATAATGGAACAAAAGATGGAAACAATAATAATACAAGTAACATGAACGACCATCATATTAACAAAATCAATAATACGTCCGACAGCAGCGATGTCAGAATGTCAAATGTTAGTAACAATAGTGATATCAGTACCACTTCTAACAGTAGCGACTATATCAACAACAATAACACCAACCAAAACAACAGTGTCAGCAATGATTATCCTAATTATAAAGTTTTAACCACAACAAGCGCATCCAACGTGAAAACGTCTGTAAAAGGTAAATTCAAATGTCATTAACTTAGTATTCCATAAAATGATGAAGTATTCCATTATACAGTTTAAAAAACCCGCTTTACGACCACCCCGTTTTCGAGAACCAACCCGCTAATACGAACGAATTTTTAAAAGACCCGATTTTTTTATTCTTTATTTTAATGGTCGCCCTGAACCCGTATTTTGAGACCACCCCGTTATTCCGTAATACGACCAGTAAATCAGTCCCATTTCGTACAATTCTGCTACATTTGGAAAACTACAAATACGACCGGCGCGGCACCTTTCTCACCTTGATATTGGACATGACATGTACTATTGCCTGAAATCTTTTTGACCGTGATGTAAACAACAGGTTGTCCTAGTTTACGACATTACCAACGACATCCAATTTATGGCACGACGGTCATTTAGTTTGTATCAAACCCCCCAAATAATCAATAAATTGCCGATAATTCTTAATTTCAAACTTTAATGTTCATAACCTGGAGGAATATAACAAACAAATAAGTTGAACAGCCCAAAAAGGTTTGTTTTAATTTTTTTGAATTTTTAAAAAAAAAATTTTACTTTGGTTTTTAAGGGTTGAGGGAAAAAGGTGAAAAAATTTAAAGGAACTATCACAAAAAAAGGGGGACGAGGATGCCAAAAAAAGAAGGGAAAATTTTTTTGGAAAAAATTTCCAAAATATTTTGGAAATTTAAAAGGGTTTTTAAAAAAAAAGGGGAAAAAGAAAATTAAAAAAAAATTAAATGTAGGCCAATTTTTTCTTTTGAAAAATTTGGTTTTAAAACTTTTTGCAATGATTTAATTTTTTGGGTTTCTTTTGCCCAAACTTTAATCCCCCGTTTAAAGCCTTTTCAAAATTTTTCCTTTGGCTTTTTTTTTCCCCTGCCCAAAAATTTAAAAAAGGAAAAAGCTTCTTTTTGTTTTTTGTCAATTTTGGCCTGAATTCCCAAAATTTTAAATTTTGGCCTTTTTTATTTTGGCAAAAAGGCAACCCACCATTTATTTTTGGAAAACAAAATTTTTCAAATTTCCTTCCCAAAAATTTATTAAAAAATTTGTCCAATTTTTCCTTTAAAATTAAATTTTGGAAGGGGTTAAAAGCCAAAAAATTTTTCCCAAGGGGTTAAAAAATGTTTGGAAAAAAAAAAAAATTTCCTTAAACACATAAATGAATTGTTAAAGCAAATAAAAATTAAAGCTGAAAAAGGGGAATCCCCTTTTTTTTGGCTTTTAAAAACCTTGTCTCTTTTATTACACCCCCCTTGTTTTGGGCATAATTACCACTTTAAGTTTATAATTTAAAATTTTAACTCCCCGGGATAATTTTGCCTTGGGAATAAAATTAAAATTTTAAATTTAAAATTTAAAAAAACAAAAAATTTATTAAAGGCCAATACAACAAAACCCCAATGAAATGAACTAACGAAAATTCCTGAAAAAAGGAAAACAAAACCCCCGTTTAAAGGGTTTTTTTGAATGTTGCCAACAAATGACATCTTCATGCTTTATGTATGGTGACTATTTCTGTTCAGACGTGTTGTAAACAGGCCATAATGGGTTCATTATTTTGCCTTAAATTCAAAAATTAAAATTATACACAAGATGACATAGACAACTATAACTTGTTTTTACAAATTACAGATGTCGTGAATATACTGACATTGAACCCGGATGTGCTCTAAAGTTATCGTCAGTAGACAACTGCTGTTGGGTGCCAAAATGTAACATCACTGAGATTTTTACAGTCCTAGAACATACAAACAACACTGAAGCAATAAACAATACAGAAAATTATACCAATTATATAAATACGAAGCATATAGACTATATAACAAAAAGTGAACATTTTTACAATGCAACTTACATGGATAACATTGAAAATAATACAACTTATATAAATAGTGACACATTTATTACAACAACTGACATAGCAACAGCTACACCTACAACTTTCCCGCCAATTTTTGGGTAAAAAGAAACCCCAAGGCAACAAAAATTTTTCCAAAAGTTACCCCCAAACCCTCCGTATCCCAAAAAGCAAAAAAAATTTTTCTCACTTTGAAAAAAAAGGGGATAAAAAGCTAAAAAAGGGGAATCAATGAAACCCATTTTGGAAACTCAGAAGTAGCTAATGCAACGGAAACTGAAAAGTTGGCAATCATATTTTCGAGATTCGGTCCTATAAGATTATTCACAGTTAAGAAGGATATTAATATTGAATCTATTAACAAAGACGAACAGCACAACGAAATAAATAATGTGACAGGAAAGAACAACCTCAGAAACCATCACGGTCACAGACAAGTTATAATACAGACTAAAGATTTTGTATCAGATAACAGTTACCTTGTTACAGGTTTAGTAATGTTTTACTTTTCATTCACAATATTAGTGATATATTATAATATTTTTTGTGTCAAAGTCAAAATGTTCATTGTATATCAGTTGTCGGCAGGCAAAGAGAAGCCATATCCGAAGAAATACCAGAACTACAAGCAACATTTTTATGTTTAATTTACATTGTTATCTTTTTAAAGTTAAGAAATTCCAAAACATATGTAATGACAGTTTTAATAATAGAAAATTTGCAAAGCGTAAAAAAGATAAAACATTTGCAACGCGCAAAATGATACATTTATTAACCTAAAATGAAATTTATGCAAAGATATCTTCTATCTATTTTAAACTTTTAAAAACATCTTTTTCATATATAAAATGCATTTTGTAGAATATCTGCTTGCTTTATCTATTATCGTTTGTGGATCTGAAATAACCCAAGTTATACATTTTATTTTGTTCCAGTGGGAGTATGTAAATATAAAACAAGCCCTTTAAACAAAAATAAAGCTTTTGCGAATGGGGGTTGTAACCCCTACATGTGTATTTTGAGAACGTTTGCACGGGGGAATCTTTTAAATTGTAGAAAGGTGAGAGAAAACTAAATTTTTACAAGTGGTGAAGGAATTTAAAGTTATTTTAAAATAACAAATTTAAAAACCCTGAAGGGATTAAAAATTAAAAAGCCTTTTCATCAATTCCCCTTTAATCAATGTAATTTAAATGAGAAAAAAGAAAAAAATTTTAAACCGAGGACACTGATGTCTATTTTTTCCCCCAATTTAAAAATTTTTTGTTTTTTTTTGGGATGACAAAGAAATAGAAAATCAAAACATTTAGTTTGAGGGAAATGAAATCATATTACATAACAAGTCGTGATTCAGGTACAATAATTGTCACTTAATAATTGCTTTACAATCAGATCTTACCACATTGTCAACCTTTTAAGGAAGTGGAAATAACTGGAACAATTGTATGTACGTTAATTCTATGTTAATTAAGATCTTTCTGTACCGTATATATGGGAATACGATTATTCATAATGTACATGACTTATTTGAAATTCAAGATAAAACGTTAAGTATTTTGGTGATAGAGATACAAAAATTGATTATCAAAAACAGTATATGTAATCTTGTGTCTTGTCTTCTATTCTAACTGTGAAAATTATGAAACATATAAACTATTGTCCCGAGCATATTTATTGTCATTAAACTGAATAACAATTGCACCATGGTTCATTTATTCAATAGAGTATATTTAATGCTAATGAGTAATTTATGCTAGTATTCAATAAATTACCACCTGCTTGATTTTAAAATCAACTTCAGATAACAATTATAGCCGTACAATTAGTCTCGTTGGTAGTTAAATTGAATAATCATCTTACGTGATGTATTATATATTCTCAATACTTTTAAGTTGTTGTATGTTCTAACTAACGGCACTAAATTCTAACCGGATTTAATCTATGAGATCTAAAGTAATAGTCCAACTCTGCAAAAACATTTATAAGATTAACATAACTGTTACATGTGTACTTTATTTTCAGATGTAAGGAATATAAAGCCCTTCCTATTGGATGCACAATGCGTCAAAGTAATATAGACAATTGTTGTTTCGTGCCAGACTGTCGCCATGCAACCGTTGCCAATGGGAACCATGTGTTCACAAGTTCTAGAGTATTATCAAAAATTCAACAAATAGGAAAAACTGAAATGTCCTTGTTGAAAAAGATGTTTAATCATCGAAATAAGTTGAGAAACAAACAGGCATCTCCCGATAAAGAGAAAGTGATAGGTGTTGAAGTAACAAGGGCAAAATTACAAAACGTTTCCCCAAACGTTTAATGAAAAAGGACCCCACATAGGCCCGAACTTCCCAAAAATTTGAAAAATGCTTGATGATCAAACAAATTTTTTCCGTTTAAAAACTACAAAATTACTATAAACAACCGGGAAATATTATCCCGCCCAAAAAAGAGCCCCAAATAAATTTGGGAAATTTTTCCCTACTAACAAATTTTACACCCCAAACAAAAAATAGTAAAACCCTTTTAATTTAAAATTCCCCTCGGGAGTTTAAAAGAAGGTCCAAAAGAAGATACAATAATGCCAAGAGGGAACCCAAACATTTCCCTACAATAGCAACACCCAAAATGGACTTTTACAAAGTTTTGAAAAAAACGGGGGTTATTTTCGCCTCAATTTTGACACTCTAACCCCCAAAGATGTAATCAGTAAAACCCGTTAAAAATTTTCGTTTATCCAGAAAAAGAGGGTAAAAACAATACATTTAAGGTATGTCCTTGATTTGTTTTTTAGATTAACATAATCCAAAAACACAGATGTTTTATGTAGTTTTTATGAAGAATAATTTTTTAAATTTTTAAAATAGATGTAGATTTTTCATAAAATAACAGTGTTCAATTTTGCAAAACCTTCAACGATTGACTAATTCAACTTCTAAAACACCCTTTAAGTCTAAAAAATGACAATATTTTCATTTTTAAAAAGCTTTTCATTGTTGATGTCCAAGTCGTCATATAGATGTGCCGTCTTTTTTCTGAAATAATTTTTGTGTGGAAGTCAAAATAATACTTTGTTTGCATCAGATATAATTTCACGTCTGCTGCAATTTACGTCAAGTGATAAGCATTTAAATGCTTAAATCCACTTTGACAACATAATAGAGCTGAAATCTGCACTTGGAAAGATTGTAAAAATATGTATTTATTTCTGTGCCATTAACACTTTATTTGGTTGAGTTTTACGTCGCACCAACCCAGAAAAGGTCATGTCGACTTTCAGCTTAACTTGTTGTGCCCCTACGTACATTATTTCATGCATGAATGAGCACCTGAGTAGAACTACCGACGTTCCGTATGCTTGCTAGATAGATTCCTTACATGATAGAATCCAAAGTCCTTGTCGGGATTCGAACCAACTTTCTTCAACAGTTTATACATTGTTTATCCTTTTTCATCTTTAGTTGAATCTCATTTAATGTTTAGTACAATGTGATACTGTTTTGTTACTGTACTGATGTTAATTGGCCGTTTATTTACGTGTGAATTGTTAGAGTCATCTTGGAAGAATTATAAATTACTAGTAATTACATGATGTTAAAACATGTGTGATTATGTTTTAGCTGTAATCGCAGCGCCCACATAACAGATCTATTTGTTCATATATTAATACAGACTTAACACTCGGCAGAAAGTGCCTGATTACCAATACATATCGTATTTGTTTAGGTTTTTGTCAGTACAGAAATAGGCGATATATGGAAGGCGACACGTTATTTGATGGTTGTGAGAGAAAGTGTATTTGCCAAAGCAGTGGCCAATTTATCTGCAAACAAAGGTAAATTAAGATATTGTTTCTTCATATATGCGAGCTGAACTTGAGTAAACTGAACCGTGGGTTATAATAATACTTTTATATATGTTCACTTTGAAATGATACATGCCAAATAGTTAAGCTGGAGAGCATGTTTTTTTTCCATCAGAATACATCTAAATGAATTTTCTTATAAGTATATGTACAAAGATCCATCCTTCGAAGTACCAGTGTTTTTTAACTACAGACAATAATCTTTGTTTAGCTTGGACTTTCTTTAGGGATTCTATTTCTCTCTATTTTGTCGTTCTTGTCAATTTATTTACCTTGAAAAACTGAACAATATTAATAATAACGAAAATCAATGGCACTCTATCCTAAAAATAAATTTTCAAAATATTTCTATTTCCAGATGTCCTGTGCATAGAAGCGTGCCCAGTGGGTGTGCGTTGTTGTCACCTAGATCTGGACAATGCTGTTCAACACTTATATGTAGACGAATTCCAACCAGAAACAACCCACCAGCATCTTATTTTGACATTTAAATCCATTGACATTATATGATATGTAAAATCTCCTGTGTTATGTAAATTATTTATTTATATGATTCATGTATAAATTGTACTTCTTACTTGAATAAACAGTACAAACATGTTTAGATACACTACGACTACTATTATATTGCATGCAAGTGCCACGATTATTGGTGTGTATGTTGGGTTAAAGCAGCCCCGAGCTTTTGTTTTTATCTGGGAAAACAATTCAGTGTTGTTTCAAACTAAGTATATCAATAATTTTATTTTGGAAAAGTGTACCGTAACACTGTAGCCTGTAAAACAGCGTCCCGAGAGCTATTCATAACGCGCCAGTGACGTTCGTTTCTAAAAATAGAACATCGGGGACATGTTTTTTTACATATAGAGATCAGACCAGTAGATTATAGGTAATGAGGGGTTTCCTTATTCTTTACGTATTTTATCGATGGCAAATTTCATTTTCCACCTAAATTCTTTTGATGTGGCAATTACATGAACCAATTGATCTAAAAGTAACATATTTAACCTTTGGAAAAGCTGATGACCGCTTTAAAGTAAAAATGTTAGCACTTTTTTATTTGGTGGAGACCATATAGTAAGCCATTTGAGCATCGAACCTAGGCAAGAAGACCATCAACACGCCTGAAAGACATTCGGAGAACCTCCTTATATCTTAATCGATGTAACAAGTTTTTTTATGTTATGTTCTGGTACTTCATCAGGAAAATCTTTTCCCTGCAAGTGGCTATCTATCTGTTGTATATTAAGCAATGTTCAACTAGAAATGTTTCTATAGATACACCAATATATCCATTGTTTTCTTTTTCAAACAAAACTTTGTACAATTTATGGTGAGTAAAAGCATAGCTGTTACACTTTTGGAGTAATGCGTCAAAATTTATTGCTAAATCAGGGGCCATAAATCCTTTCAATAGATAAATGACAAATTTAAGAAAATATAATATACATTTAATTATTTCAAGGTCAAGGACATTTAACGGCCAATGTCATATCTAACTTATTCCACATGAAAGCTTGGTCACAATAGTTGTTTTGTCGACATATGAATGAAATTCGTACATAAAACAACAAACTTATGACAACTTAACCAAAGTCAATACGATAAGGTCAAGGTCAGTTCAATCTTTCAAAATGTCTTGTCCAAAATGTTGTTTTGTCCAAGTATGGAAATAGTCTACTGATTTATTTCAAATTTAAAGCCAATTTTATTGACACTACATTTAACATGTGCTTTATTATGAACAAATATTTGTGGTGAACTCCTTATCTGATAATAAGAACTAAACAGGTTAGTGATTTATGCATAATTTCCTTTTCAAGGTTTGGTTAAAAACTTGTATTTATGAAATTTAGATTGCAAAATTGTTCTTATTCTCTTTTGACACACACGGTTTAAACAAATATCATATTCTAGAGACAGCAATAAAAAATTGTGCAGAAATCTCTGCACCCTTTTACCCTGTTTTCATTTCCTATTTCCACTGAATTGATCAAATCCTACAAAAATAACAAAATAAAGACAACTAAAACAAAATTCAAAACTCTGACCTTGACGCTCAAGGCCATTTAAAGATCAAGGTCAAGGTCAGTTCAGCCTTTTAGAAGGTCTTTTCCAAAAGGTTGTTTTTGTCAAAGTATGAAGAAAGTCTATTTATTATCAATTACAAAGTTACAGTCAATTTTAAAAACTTCATTTGACCTTTAAGATCAAAGTCACGTATGAGTGAAGGTGAAAGTCTGTCTAGTCAATCAGAAGGTCCATCCTAAAAGATTATTGTGTTTACAAGTTTCAAGACTATCCATTAAAAAATAATACAGTTATAGACACTAATAGAAAAAAATCGCCAAAAAACATTTGACCTTGAAAGTCAAGGTCATTTTGAAAGAGGGTCAAGGCTTGTCTACTTGAAGGTCTTGTCCCAAAGGTTATTGTGGCCAAGTATGAAGACAATACACCTGGAACTTAAAAAAGTTACGATTAAGGCTATTAGAGTTTGCGGACGGCAACGGGAACGCCGGCATGACTGCAACAATACCTCCATTTTTTCCAAAAAAAGTCCAGCTTAAAAAGCCAGGAACCGGTATGTCTAAGGTCAACATCAGACCTTTAATGTAAACAACAAATATATGATGCCGACGAGCATAAAATGAATAAACAAATGACACTATGTAGAAGTTTTATCATTTTATTTTTCCAAAGTATTTTCTTTTCATACATTTTATGTATTTATGCGCATGTGTACAAAAAGACAAAAGAGAACACAAAAAAAACCCCAACAAAAAACAAAAAAAAAACAACAACAAAAAAAAACAACCCCCACTCCCTAAAAAGCATAAACAAAGAATGTATAGATGACCCCCGATATTTCACATGTGATTCATTGTTATGTTAGAATATGTTATAATTCTTTAATGCAAATATAAGTCATTGAGATGTAGTTTCCGTCAGGAACTTTTAAAAGTGCTTTCCAATATAAAACACGAAAGGAAAGATAAACAAGGGAAAGTTGCGTTCACAAACAGAGCACCGAACAAATCAAAGAAAGGATCATCGGAAAGACTATGTAAACATAAAGACAGATAAGGTGGGGCAAACTGACCCGGACCATGATTTATATACGTTTCATATGGAACCTCAAGTGGATGCCCCGTGATATTTATCTAAGCTCTGACAATCTCATTATATAGGCAGGGTCATCTTTGACGTCGGGCATGATTAATATTACTTTTGAGGAAGGTTAAGCTACAATCCTAGTATATAATATTTGTGACAAGCTATCCCACTAGAAGATTTAAAAGCATTTTCCAGCTTTACTGGTAGCGGGTAAAGGAATAACTCAGATGCCCCTTTGAGCATTAATGCAGGTTTGAGTGGGCAACTGAGCAGAACCACTGACGCTGCATAAGTTTATATTCTCACATAAATAAAGCGACATCAGAGCGAATCCAATTTTCACCATTTGGGCGTAATTTATTTCACGACCAATGAAGAGGGCCAGGTAGTGAGCTTACATGTCAAATAATGAGTCCATATAAAAACCCAAAAAACAAAATTGAAAATGTTGCAGTGCTTATGAGATAAATGTTACGCTCCTACATGTTAATATTCAAGTCAATGTAAAAAGTCACCTTGAGACGAGCAATTATTTCCACTTGGTAAATGACTGATATAACTTAAAGAAAAACCACAAAATGATCCTTTATGCCCAATTCAAAGCGCTTTTATTGTACTTTCTGAGGAGAAACTTTTTTCAGTCTGTCTTATATACATGAAAATGTAGCAAAAGTGACTTGCCGTAGTAATTTACAACATCTTGGACATGATTTATATAACTATGAGTGTAGTCTAGTATATACAATAGTCTAGTTATATACAATGTGCTAAATATATAAACCCTAGGACCAGTAGTTGCCGAGAAGAATTCAAAATGTCTACTCATATTTAAGTCTATGTTAACTAGCAGGGGCGACACACATTTTGACCCTATACACACGATTTATCAAACCGTTGTAAAAGGAACACATGGCTTTGCTACAAGCCTTTGGAACCGTAAATGATGTTGATGATAATTCTAGAGATTTCATTAAAAACCCTATACTGAACTCAATGGTCGCCAGTCGTCATTCCAGATTTGCAGACAATGAGGATTCAGCTGTTATGAAAGCCCTTGGGAATCTTTTCACCCCCCAATTTCTTCTGTTGGATCAGATATTGACAATATGTCAGACTATTTGTGCAAAGTTGGTTTTCAAGGAGAAGGAATGAACTTCTGGGCTTTGTCTATTACTTTAGAGCTTTAGGGTCCGATCCAAGCAACCAAACAGTGACTGATTCTACTTCATGTGCCAATTTAGCAATCAACAACAAGTCTAGTTATCCTGCTGCTGCAGAGGCTGTCCAGAGATTCCTTATTCTGCCTGTGTCAACATCTGATTGTGAGAGGGGCTTCTTCAAGCAAAATAAAAAAAAACTTCACCCAGAAACTGTCTGTCTCTCCCCTCACTTGACAATCTCCTGAAAATTTCTATAGATGACCCTTCTCTGCCCACCTTCCCATACAAGAGCCTTCAGACTGTGGTCTACATCCAATAGTAGAAGAATTATGAATTATCATTCAGGGATATCACAAGGATTTGACATTTCACATCAATTAGCTTACAGTCATTGATATTTTTGCACAGCATTTATCTGCATGAAAATTAGATCATTTGCTCATTTTTAAAAAATAATTTTGATTGGAATTCACAGACTTTCAGATTCAGTACGTAATGGCCGATGGTCATGTAGCTAACAAAATGGCGGCCATCTAATTTCATGTAATTGATTATGGAATCGTAAAGTTGTTTTAAAATTAAGTGTTTATGAAGGAGACCACACAAAGAATTGAATGAACAATAGTTTATCACAATCATTATAGATTATGGAATGTACGAGTATTGTAAATAAAATATCAAATATAGAAAATAGAATATGGACTTAGATAGAAGCGATGTCATCTCATTTTCAATTTTGGTGTAGTTCACTATATTGTATAAAGGCAACTTTTCAAAAAATGCACAAACCAGTGAAAAAATGCATTTTGTTGTTTTCATGTATGCCAATTGTATATTTAGTTATGTATATACTGTATATTAGGATATATAAGTAGCCAAGGATTATTAGTTATGGTTCTTAAAAAGGAATTTAAGTAAAAAGAAATTATTGTTATAAAGATATTTTAGTAAATGTGAAAAATCTTACTTAAACTTTATTATCATTAAAGATATGTTTATGTATATCAATTTATTTGCTAATATTAACCCCCTTAAAGGCCCCAAAAGATTAGGGATGCAGCAGTCATGTCAGTTATTACGAGACTTAAGCTGTTAAAGTTAGACGTATATTCAAACTCTGAGAAAAAGAAACTCAATTATTCAGCCAAAATCATAGAATTCCTGGTTTAGTTGTCAGTTTATTGTAATTCAGGGTTTTTGGGATGATTATGGTCAGGGTTTTTGGGATGATTATGGGAGAAGAGATTAGGTACAAACTGAAGAATATGATTGTTAAAAATAACACAATCTTTGAATGACAAAAATTGAACGTTGTATAAAAAAGTTGTTTTTGATGAAATGGATATCACATTTTTCAAATATATGCTTCGAAATTTAACAAAAATTCGGTTTTATGATGAAATGGATACCACGTTTCGCAAGTTGAAGTTATTATATTAAGTGTCATAACTATAATACACTGAGAATGTATAAAGTGAATATCATATTTCTCAAATATATGCTATGATTTTTTGAAGATATTTAACGCTTCTTGCTAAAATGGATAACTTTTTTAAACTATTATATTGAGTGGAAGAAGTGAAAGACATTGTCAGTTTATAGATGAGATTCTAGATTATAAAAGTTTAATTATAATTTTTACGTATGGTCCCATTTTCTTTTCAGTCTATATTGGCATCATGCTACGGCTGAAATGAAGAAGACAGGAACCACACAAACCTATTTGAGCTTTTATTGGAAAAAGGAAACAGGGATATTACACCAAAGACCGAGGAGCAAAACAGTATAACTGCAAACGATCACTGAAACCACAACAACAATGAAACGGGACCTGGATTTGTTACAAAACGGCAACTCTGAGCAATCGGGAGATCCCAGATTTCTCATAAAAGGAACTTGCATAGTGTTTGCATGTGGGTTCCTACGGAACCGGGAAATCGGGAGAAAGTCGGGAATTTGAAAAAGCCCGGACTTAAAAATGTCTTGAATTTCGCGAAAACTGACCAAAACCAGGAAAACTCCGGGAAAAAGTACGAAAAAGTTTGGGTACGAAAGAATTAAAATCCTGCTGAAGAGTAATTATTATGGAGCTCCGCTTTTACACACGCAATTCAAGCGTTTCAGCGATCATTATTACATTTCGTCTTCATCAGCATCATGCTTTTTACATTTTCATCAGGAAATCGGAAGAGCATCAGTCGCTCAGCAGACATTTTCACAAAAAATCTTACGATTTATCTTAAGTTTTTCACTTACGATAATCGTAAGTTAAATCTTAAGTCATTTTCACAAAGTCACTCGTAAGTTAAAATTTTATCTTAAGATAAAAAATTCACTAACGATAAATCTTACGACAAAAACATCCCTAGCAACGTTCATTTGATAGTGATGTGCATGCTCTATATTTGATTCCGGTTTTAAAATCAAGTAATCAAGAGCTTGAAATATCTATTGAACACAATCAAATTTCAATAAGAACAAAAAATGATTCAAACTTGAAGATAATTATATATATCTAAAAGATTCAGAAAGAAGGTATACTATGTTATTAATAAATAAAAAGGTACCACTAGTACATGCTGGCAATGAAATCGAACTCACCAATTGTACAAATAATAAGTTTTCTAATACAAGTCTACAGTATAGTTCACATTATTTTAAACTATTCATAACCCTCTCCATCGTGACGTCATCAAGTCATGACGTCACAAATGTATATGTTGAAAATTAATTATACCTCAATTTGTGTTATTTATAGCATACTGTTTGCTTAATATTTAGTTGTCCTCCAACTTTTTGTTGTTTTTTATTCAGTTTAGGTAAGAGATACATGATATTTTACCCTTAAGAGAGAAAAAATTACACTTACGAACGGGGAAGACCTATCGTAAAGTTACGACAGATTTTGCACTTAAGATTTTCTTAAGATTTTTTTGTGAAAAGGAGATTTATCGTAAGATTTCTCTTACGACAAAAAATTGTCGTAAGATTTTTTGTGAAAATGTCTGCTGAACTTAAAGTCATTATCTATTATTGGCCTGAATTTCGAGATTTACGATATTGTCAACATACAGTCAACTATAAACTTGCAAATTACAAACTGAAGCCAGAGAAGAGCCACAACCAAGAGGAACACTTCAAGCTGTGGCTGCACAAATCAAATGATCACAAATCAGTATATTGTAAGGCTTGTAACCAAAATAATGATATATCTTCAATGGGAAGGGCAGCCCTTATATCACACCAAAATGGGAAAAACATAAGCACAACTTGTCATCTTTAAATTCTCCTAATACACAGACATTTAACTGTTATTTCCGTACTAGTAATAGCTCTGCTGCAGCAGTCACAGATGATGTTTCTTTGCATGCAAAGAAAACGGAAACATGCACAATTTCTTCATTTATTAGAACGACTGAAGTTTTAAATGCAAGAGTCTGGTGGTGCTTGAATCAGTGATGGCAACTCATTTCATCAAATGATGAAACAGATTTTGTTTTTCAAAAAAAATGTTCAGTGATTCAGAAATTGTTAAAAGTATGAGTTTAGCACAAACAAAGTCAGTGTATTTTAGCATGTTATGGGATTGCATCATATCTTAATTCATTGTTAGAGAACAAAGTTAAAGGTACTGAGTATGTACTGCTATTTGATGAACCGTTGAATCGAGAATTACAGAAGAAACAACTGGATATTTGGGTGAGATTTTGGGATCATAATTGTGCAACCAGTCGTTTCTTCACATAAGACTATTTAGGGCATAGTTGTGCTTTAGTTCAGAGTTTTGAAAATTGCATTGAAAATAAAAAAGACTTAGTAATATCGTTCAGTTAACCAAATGTGAACTTGGCAACTTTTGATATCTTACAGAAATCAGTAAATCGTAAAAAGTATTTAGATATTGGTTAGTGTAGCTTACATACCATGCATAATTGTTTCCATCAAGGAGTTAGAGATACGGAATGGGACATTTCGCATAAATTAACATCCTTGCACACTTTATTTGTGGATTCTCCAGTTAGAAAACATGATTATGAAAAAGTCACTAAGCAATGTTTATATCCTTATATTTTGTCAGGTACGCTGGGTGGAGAACATTGGTGAACAAGCAATTATCATAGTATTGCAAGCAATCCATAAGTCCCCTACCGGTTAGAACCCCATCAACATTCTGATGGGCCATTGGCCATTCACTAGTGTTTCAATTTTTCTCTATTTTAAGTAAATTTGTTGGAAAAGTTCTTTAAAAGTGATCACAGGAAACAGTTTTTATGAAAAGACAGACAGACGGACTGAAGGACACTCTAAAGTTAATATTTGAAACATCCCTGTTACCAAAATATAACATTTTAAAAGCAAAATTCTTAAAGAGGAGATAACTCTTGAATTAAAGATGCAATTTCATAAAAATTTTCAGCTCTTTTTGACTAATCACAAATATTGTTATATTTGCCATGTTTTAAGCCTATTTGTTGCCAAGGCAACTGATATTTTTTCAAAATAGGAAGAACAGATAAGACATGCATAATCTCAAAACTGCTATCTACCATATGTCAAGTTTCATAAAAATATTTCCAGTACTTTTTGAGTTTTCACTGGATTCAGTTTATGTGTAAAATTTGCCATATTTTCAGTCTATGTGTTGCCATAGCAACCAGAATTTTCAACATAGGAAGAAAAGAAAAAGACGTGCATAATTTCAAGACTGCCATCTACCCATATGTCAAGTTTCATAAAAATATTTCCAGTACTTTTTGCGTTATCACTGGATCCAGTTTATGTGTAAAATTTGCCATATTTTCAGCATATTTGTTGCCATAGCAACCAGAATTTTCAATATAGGAAGAAAAGAAAAAGACGTGCATAATTTCAAGACTGCCATCTACTCATGTGTCAAGTTTCATAAAAATATTTCCAGTACTTTTTGCGTTATCGCGGGATCCAGTTTATGTGTAAAATTTGCCATATTTTCAGCATATTTGTTGCCATAGCAACCAGAATTTTCAACATAGGAAGTAAAGAAAAAGACGTGCATAATCTCCATACTGCCATCTATCCATATACCAAGTTTCATAAAAATATTTTCAGTACTTTTCAAGTTATCGCGGGATCCAGTTTTGTGGACGGACTGACGGACTGACAGACAGACGGACGGACATACTTAGCAGACTTGTTTGTGGGGTTATTCCTTTGATCTCTTAACCCCACAAGAGCAAATTTTTTTAACCCCATAAGAGCATTTTTAACCACATTATACATGTCTCTACGGAATGAACCCCATACAGAGTGCCTGTACATAAACCTAAACCTCATAATGGAGCTCTCGTCTGCTCGGACGGACAGACGGACGGACAGACGGACGGAGGGTAAACCTAAAGTCCCCTCCGGTAAACCGGTAGGGGACTAATTAGAAAGAGCCATAGAAGTTCTACCTAATATAAAAACTTTCATTGAATCTGTAACGAAAAAACAGATTGTGTTACTATAGATTGTTACTGACCAAAATGGTACACACATGTTTCTATTAGATCATTATGTTTACACCCTGAAGATATATCATTGGCAACGAGATGAAAAGTGAAGAATAGATTAAAAATAATTTATAAAGGTTGAAGCATAAACACATCTTGGCTGGTATACCTCCACTCACGGACTATTTCGCCCTTAAAGTAAATAAACAAATGGAAATCTATAAATTTAGGGCCTGTAATCAAAGTTAGAGCCAATCACTAGATGAATATGTCACAGAATTGCGGAGACACTGAAGAAATATTACAACAAATAATTCAAAACTGCAAATCTAGTAGACAGCATCGAAGAGCCCTCCGTGACAATTGCAAAACACTGACTGACATCATTTCACTAGGACGCTCATCGGAAATTTCAAATGAGCAAGCTGCTGCTATGGAATCTCCTAAACCGGCAGCCATAAATAAGGTCAAACATTCACAAGACGCACCATATCGTGGACGAAGAGGCGCAAGAAGACCTACAGAAGGCGGTCAACAGTTTTGCCCAAGAAATATTGAAACTACCAAATGCAGAAATTGTGGGGGAAGATACCCTCACAATAGACAATGTCCAGCCCGTGGCAAAACTTGCAACTTTTGTAAAAAGCCCAATTACTTCATGATAGTATGCCGAAACAAGATTGCATTTGTAAAAAATGCCATGCCATCGCATAAATACAACACTAAATAGTAATGTAGGAACACAATTTTTTTTCTATACATATTGCCATAATGCATAGATCACTTACCTATCTGTTATTATCAGATTAGTACCTTCAGACAATAAGATTTTTAATTTTTTACTTTATGATATAATGACTGAAAATCAAAGATCCCCAGGGGCGGGGCCAATTTTGACCCAAGGCTATAATTTGTACAACCTTGCTAGAGGTTTACTACACAATGTTTAATGCAAAATGTCTAACCTCTAGCCTTTGTCAATTAGAGAAGATGATTTTTTAAAGTTTTTATTATATACATGTAAAGAAAACCTATGACCCCCGGGGCGGGGCTAGTTTTGACACAAGAGGCAAATTTGAACAACTTTGGTAAAGTACCTATAGATTATAACACATACCAAATATCAAACCTCAAAGCCTAGTACATTCAGACAAGAAGGTATTATAAGAAACTAAAACTGATTCTTGTTTATCAGATGACGATTATTGCTACGCTTTAAAGTCCAATGTGTCGAAAACACCAAAATCAAATGTAACTAGAAATATGTCCATAGGACACGGGTGCCCCCACCCTCCACTGTTTTGTCAATCTTATGACTTTAGGTCAGTAATTTTAGGCTGCATGTGCCACAAGTTGAAAACTAAAAATCGTTTACTAAGTCAAGGCCAAGAACTTAACAAATACTGAAAAAATCCACAAGCAAACCCTAAGGTACATAAGTACATGGCTGACCAACATTCTTGTAAACTTTCAGACCTACAGGTTAAAATTTTTTTGACTTATGCATGAACAAGTTGAAAATTGCAAATTTATACTAAGTCAAGGGCAATAACTATAACAAAACTGAAAAAAATCCACATGCAAAACCTTACGTGCATAGCTTCACAGTGATGTTGATCATTATTCCTGTAAAATTGGTTGATTCTAACTCAAGCAATCGAGGAACAAATAACACAACAACAACATAATGGAACGGTTTTCACTATGCCAAGGGCAATAAATCTGACAAAACAGAATAAATCCACAAGTGAAACCCCAGGTGCACAACTTCTCATGTTGAGCAATATTCCTGTAAAGTTTTATGACACTAGATCAAATAATTTTTTGAGTTACGTGCGACACAAGTTGAAAATCGTAAATCTTTACGAAGGCAAGGGCAATACCTCTAACAAGTGGACCATGATGGCCCCGAATCGCTCACCAGAAACAACTGTTTATCAGTGATTATAGAAATATTTTTTTCAAATAAACTTGTAGACAGACAAGTCCAGGTCAACTTCAACTTGCCTCTCTAGTTTAAGGTATCCCGACACTGATTGTTTTTTGCTTTATAGTAAAAATGATAGGAACCAAGTTTGGTGATCATCCATTCATTAACTTGTGATAAAATTTGCCTAGGACTGTTTTTCAAAATTGCGATCTTTCTATTTTTTTAATTATCTAATTATTTAATTGTCAGGATAACACTACCCGTCAATATTTATTTAAGATAACATAGGTATACTAGTCAACTCGACCAGAAAGTTAACATTTCATGTTAATTATCTTACTCTCTAATAGAAATGGGAAAAATTGTAACTTTAACTACAAAGAGGAAAAAGGCAAAAGGTTGTTTGATGAAATGTATTTAGTGAACATTAAAACGACTTTACATACATTGAATGAAACAGTGCAAAATTACTTTCAACAAGTGATTACCAAGTTTGCAAAATGTGCTTCTGAATAGAAATAATTGAAACTGATACTAAAATAGCACAAAGAATAAAAAATGGCAAAATTACATAAAGACAAGCAAGAAATACTTCTAAAGTTGACATGAGTTCACTTAAACTTAAGTTTTGGTCCTTAATGTACAATGCTAAATTAAAAAGATTATTAAGCAAAATAAGATGAAAATTAATTTCAGCCATATCTACATTTATGAAATAAATTCTAATTTATTAACATTTGATTTATTATTTTGAGTGTTTCTCTATTGAAAAATTATTTGAATATTGCCTTATGAAAGAAAAAAAGATCAGGGAAAGTGGTTATGCAGCTGTTCAGGCTAATCAGACAATTACAGGTCTATCGGTCAGGCTATTCTATATATTATCAATATATTATATACAACAGATACTGTAAATGGGTCTCAGTGAAAAACAATCACCTATCTGTTACACAGTGACAATATCCCATGCACATGAAACATCAGGTTCAACAGTGTGTCCCAATAGCCCTTTCCCGTAACAAGGTTATCGCCCTTAGCGATGCGTTGATTACGTCCCCTGATATGTCTTATTCTACTTCCGGGGACTACATGTACTTCCTGTTTTATAGAGGAGGAGGAAGACAATAGAGTTGTTGATGCGTGGAAAAATGAAACGTTAAACACTTGTAAAATCAACGAACTAAAGGAGTACCTACGTAGTGTTGGACAACGTGTGTCGGGAAATAAGTCTGACTTAATAGAGCGGGTGAAAGATGCTTGTAAGCTGGACATTGGGAATGTTTATAAGGCTCATGAATCGGACATTCAGGACACTCGAAAAAGAGAATATGAGCGGTTGAACACGCCTTTAGGGGAAACACTTGTGCATCCAACCTATTTGTTTACCATTGCTGAGTTTGAATATGGGCCAATTACATTTTAGGGCCGTGCTGACCCAGATTCTCAGTATAACGGTTACAGGTTTAATTGACATATCTGTGGGTCAATTTCCACCTGTAGTTAGATTACGACAGTATTTTTTAATAATTATTATACTTGTAAATTAACCGGTTGTTTTACCAGTTACCAGGATTTTGGGAATATGACCCATACCTAAGAAATTGGGAATTTCAAAAGCCCTGGCCTTATTTCCCAAGATTTTATATTGTTTTATTCAATATTTTTATTGTGTTACTCAATTGGGATTTTTTCCCTGTGGATTAGGAAAATAATACATATTTTTATTTGAAAATATATATAATATTTTATGACCGAATATCCGTTATAAAATAAGCTAAAAAAATCCCTGGTAAATAACAAAGCAGTTAATCTTCTCACAAAAACTAATTAAGGTGAATTTAATTTTGATAAACCTATCCAAAACGTTGTCAAAATAAAAATGGCCGAACATCATTATTTTTCCTCTATGATTGTATGATGGACTTGTTTTAAACAAATTATCATCAAATTTACATGAAATCAGTGAAAAATTGATAAACATTTATTTTTTCAGGTAAATGAGACAGATGAAAACCAAAGTCACTGTTTTGTTAAATGTAAAGGTATTTCTTCAATGCCAACAACAAATAAGAAACAGTGTCCAGACTACAATGTATGGGTTATGCTGTCAAAAATGATGGATGTTTAATTCCCAGAAAGTAGTTGCACTGCGCGTTTAATTATATTTAATCTGTACACTATAAATTGTCCCCTATTTGCAAGGGAAATTTTTTGTAAATTTTTATTTTGGGACACAGATGAAACATAAAAAAATTTGGTCAATTTTAAATTTGGCTTCAGACCTCTTACATGTATTTTTTTTAAAAAACTTTAAGTGGCGGGTAGGTGTATGATTCAACCACTTTTACTGATCAGTGTTTTTTTCCCTGCTTTGGGAATGATGCCGGTACAGGACCGAATGGGGAAAAGATCCTTCGGTTTGACTCAAATTGGGAATTTTGCAAAATATTCATTGGGAACATTTTTATCATGACACAGGGAGACATGAAAATTATGCACTTTAAAACTATGTATTATTAACTTTAATGATTTTTATCCACTTGAGATTGAAAAAGAAACTGAAAACAATTGTACATAAATAATGTTTAGGTGTGAAACACTAAAAGTATGAAATGAACTGAGACGAATATCACTCATGTGCTCATACTTGGTTTTTATCGTTACTTATATCATTTATCAACATGGAAGCATCCAAAAAATTACTGTTTTGTTTTCCTTTAAATTTGTCGATTTTTTAAGGAAATTTTCATAGTTAATAAAATATTTTAGGAATTTATCAGTCAGGAATATTTGCTGTCAATTTTCTATTCGGAACAGTGTATTTTCTGGTTTTAGTTATATTATAAGGGGGAAAAACGCTGTTAATAGTTTAAGTTAATTGAGAAATACATACATTTTGGCACTACGACTGCCGCCCATTTCACAGTTTATATCTACTATGAACATTTTATGTAAGTGGGGGAAATTTGGAAATTTCATTTGAGCACATAACATTTCAATTGTTATTGATGAGATAGCTTTTTAAAATTTATCATGATGTTTCAGTTAAGGTGGTTAATATTATATATCTGACAAAATATATTCTTTTTTTTTTTATTTATTTAGGGAAGGTAAAGGCTGTAACAATGTCACGGCCCTCTTTTATGCCATTGCAGACATTACCGAGAAGAAACGGGATGGAAAATTGGCACCCACATCAATGAAATGTACATGGAGCAATCCACGGAAGAGGAAACTGACACCTAAAAAGTCACAGGACCCTACATTTAAGAAGGTAGTTCACGGTAAAGAAAGTATTAGGAAAAAAATGCTAATTCCTGTATATGACATAAAAAATCCAGTAGATGTTGAAAAGTTCAAGGACAAGCTTCTAAGTCTTAATTCAAATGCATGGTGGCTGAAGAACTTTGAGTTAAAATCAGATCAGATTTTTCTTCCAAAACTGCATGACATAAAATTTAATTATAGTGATAAGGTGAATCTGGAAGGAGTTATGGAAAGACAGTTCTTTAGTACATTTGTACATACTTTGACTCATTGAAAATTACATCAAGTGAATGTGTCAGTATTGAATGCCTCACTAGAAATCAAAGTGGGTCAGATTTATGGGCAACCGCGAGAGAAGAGAGGCTAACAGCGTCAAACTTTGGAAGAATTTGTAAATTAAAGAAATGTACAAAACCAGATTCCACATTGAAAGACATTTTAAAATACAGAACATTTGATACCATCCATACAAAATATGGAAAGAGTCATGAAAATGTGGCTAGGAAACATTACGAAAAATTTATGAGAAAATCACATCCTGGACTTACTGTGAAAAAATGTGGACTGCTAGTGACACCGGATTATCCCCATCTTGGGGCAAGTCCAGATGGATTTATTAACTGTACTCACTGTGAAAGCCACAATGGTTTACTTGAAATTAAATGTCCATCTTCTTTAAGCTGGAGAATGAAAACACCAGAAGAGTGTGCAACTGATTCAAAGTTCTTTTGTGTTTTGCGTGATGGAAAGGTTACTTTGAAACAAACTCACAATTATTATTATCAGGTTCAAGGGCAACTTGGAATAAGTGGACGGAAGTGGTGCGATTTTGTTGTTTGGACATGTGTGGGAATATCAGTGGAAAGAATCTTTGCTGATAAAGATTTCTTCATAAATCATATGGTGCCTCATTTGAATGACTTCTATTTAAAAGCATTTATCCCAGAACTCTTCAGTTGTTGTGTTCAACGTGGAATACCATTGAAGTGTTAAATAAAGTGTTCAATCATCAACAAGGACTACCATTGTAGTGTTAAATACAGTGTTCAATATTCAACGAGGATGTACAGTTGTAACAATTTATACTATACTTAGAAATATAATTGTAATGTTATACAGTGTTTCATTGAAGACATGAATACATTTTCAGTTACTTAAACTGTATTCAATGAGGAAAATCAATAAACTGTTACATATATGTGTTAAATGAGGAATACCAATGTAAATATTAAAATACTGCATGTTCGTAACGTTGTTTTTCAATGGAATCGGATAATCATGACTTTTATATAGTTTTATAATACTGCATGTTTGTAACATCACTTTTCATTTGATAATCATGACGTTTATATAGTTTTATATACACGGCTGCTGTCGATTAATAAAGAACTCTCGCTTGATTCCTCTAAAAATGATGCTTGCTGTATTATAAATTCGTTATAAATATTTCTGACAGGTTATATTGCCGTTTATAAACGGTTGTTTGCAATATAACCCTCGCCTAGCAACTCTGGTTATATTTACAAACAGCCGTTTATATAGGGCCATATAACCTGTCAAAAATCTTTATAACTAATAATATATTGAACTGTGCTTTCACAAACTTAGTACGGTACGAGAAACAAATGAAACATTTCTTTAGGCCTTGGAGAAAATTACTTAGACCTACAAATGAACCTTAGAATGATGCAATGTCCATCGAAATTCTAGGGCACAAACAGAAAGATACAAAGCACATGACCTTAAATCACTTCCTCAAGATCTCTGTAAAGGAAACAGGTCATGACATTTACACATTCAATCTTTTTTAATGCATAACATGTACATACATGTGAACTTTTTCAATGCTCAAGAGGAAGAATTTACTTCAAAAAGAGGGAGATTTTTTAATTGACAGGAAATTTTGAAATGGAAAGGAGGGAGATTCTTTATTTTTTTGAAAACACCCCTTATTCTTAGAAAAATATTTAAAAATGTCACAGGAGAAAGAGGGTGTCTCCCACTCAAATTTGGGAGTTCACATGTTTGCATGAACACATTTATGGAAACATTCCAACATGAGTTATTTTCCATTCATTTTTAAACTATAATTTGAAAAAATGCCATGGTCAAAGGCATTTTAGATATAGTTGCTCCTAACATTTTTTAACTTAAGCGGCCGCTTAATATGTGCAAACTTGATAAAAGACTACCAAAGAATGCTACAAACAAAATTTGGTGATCATCCATTAATTAGTTTTGTAGAAGCAGACGTTTAAAGATATTTCTAATTTTAGCTATTGCGGCCCAAAAATATGGCCGATCAAATTAATATGAGCACACTTGATAAAAGACTACCTAAGAATGCTACAGACAAAGTTTAATCATCCATCAATTAGTTATGTAGAAGACAATGTCTAAAGGTTTTTCTATTATTTGCTGTTGAGAACCCTAAAAGAGTCTTATCAAATAAATATGAGCAAATTTGATTAAATACAAGCAAAGAATGCTACAAACAAAATTTGGTGATCACCCATCAATTAATTCTATAGAAGCAGACGTTTAAAGATATTTCTATTTTTGCTTTAGCGGCCCCTAATAGGAGCCAATCAAATTAATATGAGCATACTTGATAAAAGACAACTTAAGAATAATTCAGACACAGTTTGGTGATCATCCATCAATTAAGTCTGTAGAAGGAGACGTTTAAATGTATTTCTATTTTTGGCTATAGTGGCCCCTAAAAGATACCAATCAAATTAATATGATCAAACTTGATAAAAGACTACCCAAGAATGCTACAGACAAAGTTTAGTGATCATCCATCCATTAGTTCTGTAGAAGAAGATGTCTAAAGGTTTTTCCTATTTTTAGCCCTATAGACCCCTTAAAGGGGCCACTCAAATTAATAAGAGCAAACATGATAAAATACTACCCGAGAATGCTACAGACAAAGTTTGGTGATCATCCATCCTTTAGTTCTGTATTAGAAGATGTCTAAAGGTTTATCTATTTTAGCTCTGTTGACCCCTAAAAGGGGCCAATTGAAATGACATGAGCAAATTTACGTGTGACTGTCAAAAGGATGCTACAGACCAAATTTTAGGTAAATCTGCCCAGCAGTTTCAGAGAAGAAGACGATTGTTGACGCATGACGACGGACGACGGAGTATCCTCCTTTGATACTAATAGCTCGACCTGTGCCTTCGGCTCTGGTGAGCTAAAATACTAAACATGTCCACAAAAAAATCTCCAGGTACACAACTACACATGCTGATCAACTATCTTGTAAAGTTTCATGACTCTAGGTCAAATACTTTTTGAGATATGTGCGACACAAGTTGAAAATTGCAAATATTTACTAAGTCAAGGGCAATAACTCTAAAAATATTAAATATATCCATACAAAAATATCCAGGTGCACAACTACACATGCCAATCAACATTCCAATAAAGTTTCATGACACTAGGTCAAATACTTTTTGAGTTACGTGCGATACAAGTTGAAAATTGTAAATTTTTATTTAGTCAAGGGCAATAACTTTAAAAAAATACTTAATATATCCACACGAAAATACCCAGGTGCACAACTACACATGCTGATCAACATTTCTATAATGTTTCATGACTCAAGGTCAAATGCTTTTTGAGCAACGTGCGGCACAAAAGAGAACGGATGGACGGGTAAATCTAAATGCCCCCCCCCCCAAAAAAAAAAAAGTCAACGACGAGCAAGTGAATGTATTATGTATTTGGACACTGGCGCTCCGGTGAATATTCTTGGTGAAAATATATATAGCATAATTGGTAAATCTGAACTGTCAAACAGAAATTTGCCTAAATTATTAAAATTTGTCTAAATTATTACCATATGGCAGCCCATCACCTTTGAAAATAATCGGAAATGCAAACTTGCCATTGAAAAACAAAAAATAATCAGTGTCGATACACTCTATATTGTACATGGCAGACATGGAAGCCTTATCAGTTACCAAGCAGCATGCAATCTAAATATCATTGAAATAGTAAACCAAATACAAGAAAAAAATAAGAGGGTGTGAAGCAAGACACATATCCAAATCTTTTCAAAGGGATAGGAAAACTTAAAGACAAGACAGTGAAACTACATATTAATGGATATGTAAAACCGGTTGCTCAAAGATACCGAAGAACACCATTTAATCTGTGTAATAAAGTCGAAAAAGAAATTACAAAATTATTGAATGAGGACATTTCTTAATGACTGAGTTTGCATAATTTGCGCCCTATACATTGAAACCATTAGCCTCCTTGGGGCAACTGATTCTATCATTCTATCCATTCAACCATTGCAGAACAAGATCACCATTTACTTCAGTGCTGTTTGATCTTTGTCTGCAGTGTTTGCTTAAAAAAATGATGAACAGTTGCGTCCAAATTGAAATTTGACATGTGAATGTAAGATTTTTATTGTGTTTTTAGGTTTGATATTTAATTGTTATAACATATGTTATTTTTCTGTTAACAGGGAGGAATTAAAATCTACGCAAAAGGAGATGTATAGAGTGCATGAAGAATATGTGAAGATGTGTGAAGAAAGGGAACTGAAAAGGTAGAAAATGAACCAACTCCATGGATCTCGCCAATTGTGACACCATCGAAGAAGAATCCTGAGGAAATCAGAATAAGTGTAGAATGTCCAGTAACACAGAAAACAGAGGATCAGAAAACTGACTGTAGAGTTGCGCAATCAATCTTAGACTATTATGAAAGCAAAAATGAAGAGACTATAAAATTGATCTAGAAGAAGACTATCCAATAGTTTGTAAGAAGGAAAATAAGCAAAGTCAGGAGTTCGATTAGGAACACATAGACAAAGGAGAGAAACAAGCATATCAGAAGACTATTTAGTCATTCTTGAAGACAGTAACTTATTAGTAAATTGTGATTGCACAGCAAATACGTGTATTAAAGAAAATTCTTGCAGTAAATTAATTATTTTTAAAATTAAAAATAGAGAATGCGAAAACGACAATATCTGCTATACAAGAGACTAGTGTAACAGACAGCCAGAAAAATCTGATAAAAAAACAACAATGAAATGTCAGACCTCTTTCAAAATCATAAGTATTGACTTGAACATAATAGAAAACACAATCTCGGGATGGATGAAACAACACACTATTCAATAACTGGGCAAAGTGATATCAAGAAAGTCAAATTGCAAAACGAAGTCCCAAAGACTGACATTCCAATGACAGGTGAAGAAAAACACGAACTGAAATTTTCTAGGACGAATTTAAAAGAGAATAACGCAGTCTGAAGAACAGATAAATCTCCTTCTGCAGCAGACATCAATGTGTACTTCTTGACCTTTAACAGACCATGATCTTGATGCTGTGTCATGTATATTGGACTACATCTATATACATGCTGAGAACTAACAGGAGAGAGACAGGTCAATTCCCTTTTTACAAGTAGGTTCATTAAAAGAAACAGTTATAAATAGCGGTGGCTTATAAGATTAATTAATTAAAGATTTGTGATATCATGTACAATGTAGTGGTTATATATTTGGAATATTGTGTTTGAAAATAAAAGTGTGCAAATATTTTAGGGAAGATTTTTTTAATAACATTTTTTGGATTTTATGTCTTACATGACTTTCAAAGATAACGGATTTTATAAGAAATTGTGAGAAAACTTGTGACAAAATATTTTAATTTAAAAATGGAAAGTGTTAATTCTCAACATGAATCATCTTGTCCGTCAGATATTGCTGAGCTTGCGGGTCAAAGTATTCCCACCGATCAGGGGCAAAGTATCCCCAACAAACAGGGGCAATGTATCCCCACTATATCGGGCCAAAGTATGCCTGCTGGTATATTGCAAGCTATGCTTTACCAGCAAACATTGCTTTTAAAGACAGTCCAGGCATTGCACCAAAAACAATAAATGACAAAATGACTGTGAGTGATGAAAGTGGCAATGAATCCAAACAAGTAAGGAATACATGTATATCTTCCTCAAATGCTCCGGCGTCATATGAATTAGATGACGTTTCTTCAGAGGAGAGACACAAGTGACTGTGAAGATTTACGCTCAATGATTAAACTCTACAATGAAAGCGACAATGTCACTGACAAAATCCACGAAAACTTGCCAGTAATATCAATTTGTCTCTTAGAAAAAAACTTTTCCAAGAAAGATAAAAAAGACATACTTGAAAAATTTCACAGACCTGCAAATGTTATTAATATGAGTGTTCCTAAGGTTAACATTGAACTATGGAAAGATGCCCATCAAAATCTGAGAAATAAAGACATGAATTTATCAAAAACCAGGGCTTAATTCTAACAGCGTGCTCATGTGTTGTTAAA
This sequence comes from Ruditapes philippinarum, assembly GCF_026571515.1. Taxonomy (NCBI): domain Eukaryota; kingdom Metazoa; phylum Mollusca; class Bivalvia; order Venerida; family Veneridae; genus Ruditapes; species Ruditapes philippinarum. The sequence continues at coordinate 473,188 of NW_026857221.1, forward strand.
TACCTAACAAAACAAAACAAGAGGGCCATGATGGCCCTCAGGTCGCTCACCTGTATAAAGGCACCCGGAGCGGGGCCAGTTTAAACCCTAGGGCTTTTATTTGAACAAACTTAGAAGACACCTATTAGAAGATGTTTCACAATGTTAAGTTTTTACTACTCATATATAATGAAAAACAATGATCTACTCCCCCCCCCCGTCAGGGCCAATTTTAATCCAGGGGCTTGTATTTGAACAAACTTGGTAGACACCAATAAGAAGATGTTTCATGCTAAACATCAATGCTCTTTTTTTTAAAAGAAGATTTTTAAGTTTTTACTATACACATATAGTTAAAAACAATGACACTCCTGGGGCGGGGCCAGTTTTGACCCCAGAGCTTTTATTTGAACAAACTTTGTAGACACTCACTAGAAGATGTTTCATGCTTAATATCTAAACTCCAGCTATTTGGGTTTTTTTCAAAAAAGATTTTTTAAGTTTTTGCTATACACATATAAGGAAAATCAATGACCCCCGGGGCGGGGCCAATTTTGACCCCAGGGCTTTTATTTGAACAAACTTTGTAGACACTTACTAGAAGATGTTTCATGCTTAATATCTAAAGTCCAGCTATTTGGGTTTTTTCAAAGAAGTTTTTTAAGTTTTTGCTATACACATATAAGGAAAATCTATGACCCCCGGGGCGGGGCCAATTTGACCCCAGGGCTTTTATTTGAACAAACTTGGTAGACACCAATTAGTACATGTTTCATGCTAAATATCTTAGCTCTAGCTCTTTGAGTTCTTTAAAAGAAGATTTTTTAAGTTTTTACTATATGCATATAGGGAAAATCAATGACCCCCTGGGGCGGGGCCAATTTTGTTCCCAGGGCTTTGATTTGAACAAACTTGGTAGACACTCATTAGAAGATGTTTCATGCCAAATATCTAAGCTCTAGCTCTTAGGATTTTTTAAAATAGAATTTTTTAAGTTTTTCCTATTGGTTGCCATGGCAACCAGAGTTTTTAATGGAATTTAAATTTTTGAACTTTGAAAGGGGTCCACCTAAGGATCATTTCTGTAAAGTTTGGTTGCAATTAGCCATGTGGTTTAGGAGGAGATGTTGTTTGAAAAGTTTGACGCCATTTTTTGAAGGACGCACGACGCACGGACGCACGCAGAGTGATGACAAAAGCTCACCCTTGAGCACTTTGTGCTCAGGTGAGCTAAAAAGAAATAAAAACGAAATAATGCACAAATGCATAAGTCTGTCTATCGGCAGCATTCACAGAGCTTACTCAAATATGAAGAGAGAATTTCAAGTCTGGAATGTATCAGGAGTTTAAATTTCGACTGTGTAGCACAGACAACGAACCATCCACTAAGAGGATATTTTGGGACGAACTGGGCAAGAAAATAAAAGAGATAAATGACACAAAGGCTGTGTCATCAAAATTTACAATAAGGTTAGAAAGAGGAAGTTTCAACAAGCATCGCAGTCACCCTTACTCAAACTCCAAAAAAGGGAAACAACAATTGTACAAGAAGCCTTTTTTTAGGCAAACGTCGTTTCCAGAAGTCAAAGTACAAGACGGAGGAAAACGGGTAGAAATAAATAATCCAGATACATTAAATTGTGAGGAACCAGAGATTAGCATTTTACATAATTTTAACATTAAGAATACACCTAATAACTTTATAGCTAGTAAAATATGGAATTTTGTTTCATCTTGGGAAAATATTTCGTCTGAGCCTTGGATTATCAATACCGTTAAAGGAATAGAAATACCTTTTCTTGAATTACAGTGTCAAAACGTTATTCCTAATCCTATACCATTTAATTCCGAAAAATGTTTGCTAATTCAAACTGAAATAAATGTACTTTTGTGTAAACAGGTGATTGAAAAGGTTTCTGATACACAACTAAGCAAATATGTTGGTTTTTATTTCAAACTTGCTTATAAGATATACAAAAGATGGAACCATTCGATTGAGTTTAAATTTAAAACGATTGAATTACATTATTGACGCAAAGCATTTTAAAATGGAAACATTGCAGTCAGCTATAATATTAATGAAACCAGGATCTTTCTTTGCTATTTGTGATTTAAAGGACGCATTCTACAGTGTCAATGTGAAAAAACCATATAGAAAACATCTGATATTCTTTTTCAATGAGGTATGTTACCAGTATACTTGCCTCCCAAATTGTCTGAATTTAGGACCTCGGTACTACACGAAACTATTAAAATGTGTTTCCACTAAACTTAGGAAAAGATCATTTTTAAATGTATTTTACATTGACGATACTCTGCTAAATAGGGATACATATGAAGAACCCGCTGTGCTTTTATATTATCAATGACTACTTGTACTATCAAAGTATTATCTCAAGTAATAGGGAAATAGGTGGCAAGCTCTCTTGCGGCGCCACATGCTGTATATATTACAAACGGTTAGATATTACGAAAAATGAGGCTTTGAGGGTCAATAAAGGGAACTTTGATGTAACTGTTCATTTGAATGAAGAGTGTAAAAGTGATATTCAATGGTGGATATCTAATCTACCTACATGTGAAAAAAACAGTGAATAGCACAAAGCCTGATACTGTGATCTTTACGGATTCAAGCAAAGAGGGGTGGGGTAGTGTTATGAATGACCTAGCAACAGGTGGTCAATGGGATGAAAGAGTGCGTACAAATCATATCAATTAGGCTGTTTTGTTGGCACTTCAATCATTCTGCAAAGAAATGCGCAATTAGTATATACGAATAAGATCTGATAATACAGTTACAGTCATCTGCATCAATGAACAAGAGTCTAAGAAATACAATCTCAATGATATAACTCGTCAAAGTTGGTTGTTTGCTATAGAAAGAGAGAAATGGCTCTCCTGTGAACATATTAAAGGTTCAAATAATGTATCTGCAGATTCAGAGTCACGGGGTTTTAATTTAGATACCGAATGGATGTTGAACAAAAATGTATTTTAAATGATTTGTAAGCTTTATGGGAATCCTGGCATTGATCCATTTGCAAACATAATAAATTGTCAATTGTCTCGGTACTATTCTTGGAGGGATGACCCTAATGCAATAGCTGTATATGCATTTTACAATCATGGACTTCTAATTTGAACTATTTATTTCCTCCATTTAGTTGTATCAGTCAAGCTCTACAGAAAATACAACAAGAAGAAGCAGAGGCTGTTTTAGTATCACCGGTATTGCCAACGCAAGTGTGGTTCCCGCAGCTACTGAAAATGACAATAACATGTCCTTATCTTCTTCCAGTACAGGAAGATCTACTAACATTACCCAACAATCAGTACCCACAACCCCTACTGACAAAAATCATTTAGCTGTGTTCCGTATCTCTGGCAACAACATAAAGAACAGGGACTATCAGATGATGTTACAGAAATCATACTGCATTCATGGAGAAATACAACAATCAAGCAATATAAGAGTTATTTCCAGAAATGGATGTCTTTTTGTGTTGAAAGGGACATTAATTCCATTTCACCAAATGTAAATATTTTAGAATTTTTGGCAATGCTTTATAAGAAAGGACTTGGTTACAGTGCTTTGTGTACGGCTCGTTTAGCCATAAATTCATTTATTTTGTTAGGAGAAAATGCTGGTCAACATTTCCTTGTGAAAAGATTTATGAGAGGTGTGTTTATATTACGACCAGCTCTGCCTAGGTAAAATGTTACTTGGGATGCTTCAAAGGTACTTGATTATCTTGCTTCGGCTAGTGTAAATAATTTGAAACAGCTGATATTAACTGTTGTTATGCTGTCTTGTCTTTTATCAGGACAAAGATTACAATCTTTGCATTGCATAGATATTAGGAGCATAGAGTTTTCTACACATCATGTAAAAATTAGATTCGGTGATCTTTTGAAGCAATCCAGACCTAATACCATTTAAAAGAATTGATGTTTAAAGAATACACGGACAAAAGATTATGATTAGCAAGCCTACTAAAACTTTATCTCAATGATACAAAGAATCTAAGAAATACAGAAACTGCTCTTTTGTAGGCCATATAAAAAGGTAACAAAAGATACAATAGGTAGGTGGTTAAAAATGGTTATGAAAGATGCAGATATAGATACCAATATTTTCCGAGCTCATAGCTGTAGATAATCAGCTGTATCAATTGTAAATAAATTTTTGGCACAAGTGATCACCATTATGAGACGATGTGCAGAGCACAATAATTGGGCTGTTACCCAAAGGTCAAAGTCACACGAAAAAGTATTAAAAAGTACATTTCGTGTTCACTCCATAACTTTTAAACTGCCGCAAAAAATTAAAATAACTTGGCACAAGTGATCACCATTATGAGACGATATGCAGAGTTCAAGATTTGAATTGCTACCCCCAAGGTCAAGGTGACATTTAAAGGTCAAGTGTTGAAATGTCTACATTTAGTGTCTGCTCCATAACGAAATTGTTTTTAAATAACTTGGTACAAGTGATCACCATTATGAGACAATAATTAGAGTGCAATAATTGGGTTGCTACCCCTAAGGTCAAGGTCAGACTTAAAGGTCAAACGTTAAAAAGTCTTTATTTTGGGTCTGCTCCATAATAATTTTAAACCTCTGAAAAAAGGAAATAACTTGGCAGAAATGATTCCCATTATGGCATGATGTGCAGAACTCGGCATCCTGGTTGCAACCTCAAAGGTCCAGGTAAAATGTTCTCAATAACGTTTTGACTTATTTATGCTCCTGACAAGCCTTAGGAGACGCCGCCACTGCGACACCGACAACGCCGATAAAAGTAACCATTATATGTCGCCTTTTTTCAAGCATAATATCTAAGCTCAATTTCTTTGTGTTTTTATGTTTTTAAAATATACATGTAAGGCAAATCAGGCCGGGGTCAATTTTGACCTAACTGATTTCATTTGAACAAACTTGGTAGACACTCACTAGAAGATGTTTAATGCCAAATATCTTTGATCTAGCTCTTTAAATTTTTTAAAAGAAGATATTAAAGTGTTTTCTTTCGTTTGCTTGGCAACCAGAGTTCTTCATGGAATGCAATTCTTTTAACGGTGATCAGCAAAGGAACATTCCTGTGAAGTTTAGATGAAATTGACTTAGCGGTTTATGAGATGTCAGTTGAAGTAAAAGTTTCAGAAGGACGGACGGATGCCGGACGGCAAACGCCTGATGAATTGTGATTTTAATGATAAATTTAATAAATATATTAACAAAAAATGCTGGTAAGCAGTGTATTGTATTTGGATGTACAAAATACCCCGACAAATTCCTAAAAGATTCAATCAGCAATGAACATGGAATGAAAGATGAAGACTGTCCGTGTTGAGAGCAGTATATAAATTTCAATATATTCCAAAGGACGAGGGATAACGAGAGCTTGACTAAGGTCATAGAATCTAAAGGATTTTAATATCTTTAAAATCTTTGGTGTGCTTAACTGGAATTTCATATTTCATTAATGTTTAAAAGTTGAAATCCATCGATACAGATTTCTCAAAGAAACATCGAGATAACATTTGGACAGGAGAAGGCTAAAGTAACTGTTTGACAGTATGAAAAAAAAGTCTGTAAAATTGACCAGACCATTCATGGTTAATTACTAAAGCTAAATTAGTTAAGCCAAATTGATAAAGAAAATCAATCCTGACAAGTTCCATAAAGAGACATACTCATACTTTATACGAAAAATGTATCCTTCCAGTTATTACATACTATTTTATAATTCGTGAGCTACTTAAATGTTAATGGGCTATAAAGACTTTCTGCAGGTTTGTTACTTCATTGATGGATCACCCTTTGCGAGGAATATCTAATTTAGGTGTCTATGACCGTTCAGTTTTGGCGGTATGTTACCGGATATCCGTCCGGTACGCTGAGTCTATTTGTAAGAGTTTTATACGAGACAACGTGTTCTTAACGTTCATGTGTTTCAGTCTTTTCAGGCTGGGTTTTTTGTCATTTGTGCAAGTTGTATTTTTTCCCTACACATCTTGCCTTTTATTCTCTGTTAACATTTATTGTAAATTTGGAGTAGAAATCCTTATCAAACATTTTATATGGTTTCGTACCCAAAAGGTTCGTACTTTAGTTCTCGCACTTGTAATAGCTTGTACGATTAATAGCTCGTATTAATAGCTCATAATAGCTGGTATTATATAGATATTGGGTTTCATGGTATTTTAGAATAATGCTATACTGCAATACAGTGGATTAAATGTTCTTAAAAGTCATAATTTGACTATTATATTATAAGATTTTTTTACTGTATTTTTCAGTATTAAACCGTACACACTTGGATCGTGTTGGTTTGCTTTCGCCACTTAGGGCAGAAAAGTTTAATAACTGTTTTGTACACTAATGCTACAGTACTGTTGAGCATTATTCACTAGTGTATTCCTACACCACTTCTGTAGATGTGTCTACATCAGCCGTCGTTATCGTGAATGAAATCAACAAAGCCGGAACGCATCAAGAAATTAACATCTAAGGCAATGGAGGCCTATGCAGAGACTGTTAAAAGGTATGAAGTAAAGATAAAAGAACACTGGGAAAATTTAGAAAAATTCATCTCAGATAATGAAACCCTGACACAAGATATTAACTCCTTACACTTGAAATTAGTCAAATCTAAACTATTCAATATTATTCAGTTTTTGATAGCAAAGCAACAGAGTTCTTAAGATATCTGTCTCGAACCGGTACTGAATACAGCCTTTCTAAAAAATCATTAGTGACAGCAGATATTGCAGACAAACGAAAGGCTGCAAATGCATTTATGGATTTTCTTAAAGGTTTAAAGTCTGATCTGTCCTCAAAATCTTCAAAAACAAGTAAATCTTCTCGTGCAAGATTAAACGCAGCTAAAGCAAAGGTAGCATATGCTGAAAATGCAGCCTGATTGGAACTCCAGCGTGTCGCTCTGGAAGAGAAGGAGAAAAAGGAAGCAGCTAAATCAACAAGGAGGAAACAAGAACTTCATATAGAAATGCAATTGTTGAAGGATAAGGAGGAGTTGGACTTGGCTATAGTTGAGCTAGAACAGTTATCAGATAGTGATGCAGATTTAGCATCCAAATTGAATGATATACCTATTGCAGACCCAAAGATTAGAACAGCAGCATTTATTTCAAAAGTAAACAAGAGAAGTCTTTGAATCCGGAAGCTGTAAGTTTCCAACCATCAAGTTCTGGAAATGACTTTACCAAATATTTACTGAAGAAAGATTTGTTAATGACTAGAATGACTGTGTTTAACGAAAAACCAGAAACTTACCATTCATGGAAACAAAGTCAGTGATGAAAGAAATAGATGCGAACCCAAGTGAGGAAACAGATTTGCTTATCAAATGGTTAGGGTCCAGTTCCAAGAGTCAAGCAACTTCTTGGATGCTGCCTTTAAATATAATCCAACAGAAGATCTGCGTAAAATTTGGGAAAGGCTAGATGAACGATTTGGCACTCCTGAGAATGTTTACCACGCCACTATGACAAAATTGTCATCATTCCCCAAAATATCTGCAAGAACGTCTCCATAGTTGTATGATCTTTCTGATATATTGTCTGAAATTGAAGGTCTTAAATGTGATCCTAAGTATTCGTCAATTCTGGCATACTTTGATGCTGCTATAGGGGTAAATCTAATCGTGAGCAAGCTTCCGCATTTCTTGCAAGAGAAATGGATGACTACAGCCACAAAATATAAACAATCATTCAATGTAGCCTTTCCTCCTTTTAGTGAATTTGCAAAGTTTGTCCGAAAGCAAAGTAGAATCAGAAATGACCCAAGCTTCAACTTTGATGCTCCTTTATCGGTTGCAACCGCGACTGCAAGACCCACACGTAGTTCGTACGACCTGTTTCTGATAGGAAAACCACGGTAATAGATGATGAATGTCCAATTCACAGAACTTCACATAAGTTGGAAAAGTGCCGAGTTTTCAAAGGAATGTCTCAAGATGAAAAGAAAAAGTTTCTCTTTGAGAAACATTTGTGTTTTAAGTGTTATTCTAGTCAACACAGGGCTAGTGAGTGTCACATGAATGAAAATGCTCCAAGTTTTAATATTAACCCGATTCATCTGCAGATGACCATAAGACAAAAGAAGCCCAAGATCCTCAAAGGAAAACGTGACAGTGACAACTTCTTGTGCTGAGATTTGTGACTCTAGTGGGGGAAAATCATGTTCAAAAATTGTACTTGTAAATGTGTTTTCACAAAACAATAATGAAAATGTTGTAAAAAGTTACGGTATTGTAGATTAACAAAGTCCTGTTCCCTATGTTAGGCATTTGTGGTCAAAATCATGAGTATTTAATACAAACATGTAACGGTAGTATGGTTGTCAGCGGCCGCAGGGCTAGCAACATAGTGGTTCAATCACTTGATGGTTCTTGCACTTATAATCTGCCTACTCTGATAGAGTGTTCTCATATACCTAACGATAACAATGAAATTTGCACACCAGCTAATGCTAGACATCATGATCATTTGAAACACATTTCTGATCAAATACCAGAGTTTGATGCTCAGTCTGAAATTATGTTATTGTTAGGGCGAGATGTTATTGAAGCGCATCATGTATTTGACCAGGTATTAGGCCCTCCAGGAACGCCCTTTGCTCAGCGATTAGGTCTGGGTTGGGTCGTTGTTGGTGAGCTATGTCTTGGTCAAATCCATGCTCAGGATGTTGTGAATGTAAACAAAACGTATGTACACGAGGATGGCAGAGCATCTCTGTTTCAGCCTTGTTGTGATCACCCTTTGTCCGTGCATGATCCGTTGTTTGGTCAAACTCCTACTGACGATAAAGTCTCTCTCTCAGTCGATGATCGAGAATTCTTACGTATCATGGATGAGCAGGTTCATAAAAATCCAGATGGAGGCTGGATAGCCCCATTGACTCTTCGCTCAGGTAGGCACCGTTTACCCAACAATAAGAAACAGGTTGTTAAAAGGACCAACACTCTTCTCAAAGGTCCTGAGACACTCAAAGGTCTTAAGAAAGATCCTGTTAAGAAAGCTCACTTTTTTGAGTTCATGGATAAACTATTCAGCAATGGTCATGCTGAATTGGCCCCCAAGTTAGGTCCATATGACGAATGCTGGTACTTACCGATATTTGGTGTTTACCACCCTAGGAAACCCAACCAAATCCGAGTTGTATTTGACTCATCAGCCAAGTTAGAGCGTGTCTCACTAAATTCCGTCCTCCTACAAGGTCCCGACCTTACCAATAGCTTGATAGGTGTTTTATTGAGATTCAGAAAGAATTAGATTGCTGTGGTAGCAGACATAGAGCAGATGTTCTATTCCTTTAGATCCATAGAAATTATCTCAGATTTTTTTTGGTTTAAGGACAATGACCCCACTAACGTATTGGTCGAGTATCAAATGGCTAAGCATGTATTCGGCAACAGCCCTTCGCCAGCTATAGCCACCTACTGCCTTAGAAAATCTGTTGACAATTCTGATGAAGATATTAGAGTATTTGTAAATAGGGACTTCTATGTAGATGATGGGCTATCTTCTCAACCCTCTGTAGAAAAAGCTGTAGACTTGTTAAAAAGAACTCAGAGAGATTTGAGCTCTAGCAAGTTGCGCCTCCACAAGATTGTGTCTCATGAACCTGAAGTTTTGAAGCAATTTTCTGTAAATGACTTAGGGAAAGGTCTGAAGGATGTTGATCTTGAGTATGGTTGTTTACCAAGTCAGTGCAGTCTAGGTATCGTTTGGAATATTGAGAATGATCAATTCATGTGGACATGTCAGTTCAGCCTGTTACAAAGAGAGGTATTTTGTCGACAATTAATAGTCTTTTTGATCCGCTTGAATTTTGGCCCCAGTAGTACTGGAAGGAAGGAAGATTAATCCTTCGAGAGATAATATCTACCAAGGTAGAATGGGATGATCCTATTCCTCTAGATATTGCTAAGAAATGGGAAAGTTTGAGATGCAGATTAGCAGATGTCGCATCTCTCGACATTCGTAGAAGTTATTTTGTCGGCTCACTTAGTCAAATGTCTAGACTTGAGTTGCATATTTTTGCAGATGCATCAGAAAGTGCTGTATCAGCTGTTGCATATGTTGTAGGATACTCATCCATTGGCCAGTGTCAGATAGGTTTTGTGTTAGGAAAGAGTAAGCTTGCCCCTGAAAAAGGTCACAGTACCCCAAGGTTAGAGTTGTGTGCTGCAGTGTTAGCTACTCAAATATATCAGACTGTTAGTGAGCAATTGGACGTTGATTTAGGTAATGTAAAAATTTACACAGACAGTAGAGTAGTTCTTGGTTACATCTGTAACAAATCTAGGCGATTCTATTAGTATGTTAGTAATCGTGTTCAGAAAATTCTTCATGTTAGCAATTCAAGACAGTGGAACTATGTTCCCTTTAAGTTAAACCCTGCAGATATAGGAAGCAGAGGTGCAAGCGTTGAGCAATTGAAACAAGGTTCTTGGTTACAAGGCCCAAGATTACCTTTACCAGGGCAGGTTTTCACACCCGAGTACTTTCCACTCCTTAGTCCCGAGCACGACAAGGAAATTCGCCCTGAAGTTTGCATTCTGTCAACCAAAGTTATTGTAGGGAAGTCACTTGCAAGCATTGTGGATAAGTTCTCATCTTTTGAGAGATTGGTCAGAGTTGTGTCAACTCTTAGGCACATTATAATATCATACCACAAAAGGATACCCTGTAAAGGATGGCATCTTTGTCCTGAAGCTGAAGGATGTTAAGTTTAGGGATGAGGTCAAATTTCACCTGTTAAGTAAGGTCCAGCACGAAGTTTACAGTAAGGAGTTAAAGCTTCAGAAGACAAGGCCCTACATAGAGATAGTAGCATTTTGTCTCTAGATCCTAAGCTTGGTTCTGATGGTTTACTTCATGTTGGTGGTCGCCTCAATAGGAGTAAACTGCCCAAACTAGAAAAAAACCCTATAGTCTTACCTGGTAAGCACCACCTCTCTCGACTTTTGGTAGAACATTACCATAAGTTGATACATCACCAAGGTAGATCCTTTACCGAAGGCGCAGTTAGGTCAGTTGGCTTTTGGATAACTTGAGGGAAACGTTTGGTTTCTACTGTCATCCGTGACTGTGTATTGTGTAAAAGGCTAAGAGGTAGTTTTGAATGTCAGAAAATGTCTGAATTGCCTATTGAAAGAGTAGAACAGGCTCCGCCCTTTAGTTATGTTGGGGTTGATGCATTTGATCCCGGGGAAGTCGTTGCTAGACGCACTAGGGGTGGGCATGCAGCTTCCAAAAGATGGGCAGTTTTGTTTACATGTCTAACTATTCGTGCCGTTCATATAGAGGTTATCGCTGAAATGTCGTCATCTGCATTTATTAATGCCCTCCGTAGGTTTATCTCTTTGCGTGGTAAGGTCAGACAGTTCCGATCTTATCGTGGATCAACTTTTGTTGGTTCAACTAGTCTTCTCAATATTGAAGTTATAAATGTTGAAGATGAGAAAACTCAAGGCTTCTTGCAATCTCATGATTGTCAGTGGGTTTTCAATAGCCCCCATAGTTCACATATGGGAGGGGTCTGGGAGCGGATGATAGGTGTCGCCTGCCGCATCCTTGAGGCAATGTTACTTGAAGCTAAGACTTTGACACATGATGTTTCAGTTACTCTAATGGCCGAAGTGTCTGCGATCATCAATTCTCGACCTATTGTCCCTGTATCTAATGATCCAGATATCCCTGAGGTGTTAAGCCCCTCCTTACTTCTCACTCAAAATTTAGAGTGTGATCTAACCCCTCCAAGCAATATAGACATTAAGGATCTGTACAAAAACAATGGAAGCAAGTACAGCACCTTGCCTGTAAGTTTTTGGTCCGTTGGCGGAGAGAATACCTTCAAACTTTACAGGGTCGTAGAGTTTGCCATAAAGACCAGGACCCTCTCAAGGTGGGCGATATTGTTCTTCTCAAAGATTCAGAAGTTGCACGTAATTTTTTGGCCTTTAGCTAGGGTTACAAAAACCTTTCCAAGTCAGGATGGTCGTATCGCAAGGTTGAGGTTTGTGTTATGAAAGACAGTAAGAGGACTTACTACAATAGACCAATAGTAGAATTAGTTCTACTTGTGAAGTGATAAATGATTCAGATATATGGAACTGATGTATTATAAAGTGACAGTGTTCAGTTTCACAATAATTATTACAATTTAGGATTACATTGTTAATGCAGGTCTCCTGATTATTTTATTTTTGGATAAAAACAAAATCTGTTGAAATATGTAATGTTTATTCATACTCTTGTTATATAAAATTTCGTGTTCAAATTTTTAGGTATTTTTTGTTAAGTGTTATTTTGACAAATAACAGGGGGGAGTGTGAGAAATATCTAATTTAGGTGTCTATGACCGTTCAGTTTTGGCGGTATGTTACCGGTTATCCGTCCGGTACGCTGTGTCTATTCGTAAGAGTTTTATACGAGACAACGTGTTCTTAACGTTCATGTGTTTCAGTCTTTTCAGGCTGGGTTTTTTGTCATTTGTGCAAGTTGTACACCACAACAGTGTATGTATTTATTCCCCACACATCTTGCCTTTTATTCTCTGTTAACATTTATTGTAAATTTGGAGTAGAAATCCTTATCAAACATCTTATATGGTTTCGTACCCAAAAGGTTCGTACTTTAGTTTTCGCACTTGTAATAGATTGTACGGTTAATAGCTCGTATTAATAGCTCATAATAGCTGGTATTATATAGATATTGGGTTTCATGGTATTTTAGAATAATGCTATACTGCATTACAGTAGACTTAATTGTTATTAAAAGTCATAGTTTGACTATTATATTATAAGATTTTTTTACTGTATTTTCAGTATTAAACCGTACACACTTGGATCGTGTTGGTTTGCTTTCGCCACTTAGGGCAGAAAACCCTTAGCTAGGGAGAACTCCAGTGCCAACCCTACATATGGTATATGCAATAAATGTTCCTACTCCTGATGGAATACCACCCTTTCGAAGAACATTGGCACTCAATGCACCAGTTAAACTGGGTGTTAACAGTCATCAACTTGAAAGCATCAGCAAAGAGAAGTTAATAGAAACACCGCTTAATATTTTTGATGAAAATTTCATTGAATGAACAATGTGAATCAAGTTGATGCCACATGAAACCTGCACTATACAATAATTATGTTAAACCCAAATTAGTTGACAAAAGTACTGAAGTTCGAATTGATCATATTAACTGGTACAAGGATAACAACAAAACAAGAAAAGCATCAACACAACATTCAGTAACTGAATTTACAGCAGACAAGATTTAAACAGATACTGATTTTTAAACAGGACTAGGTTTGTCAGTGTCTATGACATTATAATCCACAATTTCTCATTATGGTAACAACTTGCCATATAAGTGAAGAGTATCTGATCAAATTTTTCAGTATCAATGCGACTGATATAAGCATTATCATTCAGGGACATCACATCAATTAGCTAACATTTTCCCATACATTGATATTATTTCACGGCATTTATCTGCATGAATAGTAGATCCTTTCCTCATTATTTTCAATGGCCTTCAGCTCTCATATACAAGCATATCACTTTTGGTAAATGACCACGTGGCCTTGTGAAGGCTTTTTTGTTTCCTTTATCGGGCTGGAAAGTTTTGAAATTTGATTTTTTCTTTCTTTTTGTGTTTTTAAACTATTTGTTTTTGTTTTAGCTATGAGTTGTCTCGAGCTTTCTTTTCCTCGCCCATTTATTTTTGACATAGCGCTGACGATGTCAATGCGAAAGAGAAGTGATAGGCAAGATGATGTCTTGTCACTTTTTGGAGGTTCTTCCTCCGACAAGAGTTTTTCGGGTTTTTCCCCTAACAATTCTCCGAAATCAGAAACAGTAAAATCTATTATGACAAAAGTAACAAAAGACGTCAAGTCCGGACTAGACCGAAGCGTAATGACAAGTCACATGATCAACCACATGTTGACAGTCCCGAAGAAAATAACAAAGGCAACGATATTGTCATTTTGCAGCCTTCTCAGCCAAACATTAATAACCGGCAGAAAATGTAAATCAGTTGAAATCTGTCTAAGGACTGAAGACTTCCAATACAGAAGGTAGGTTCTGAATCCGTTCAAAATCATGAAATCTGCGATAATGAAATTGAAAGTACTTTTTTCAATGCTTGGGAAGTTACTTCCGAAGCAAATTCCGTTTCAAATAATTATGAAAGTTCTGTTTTTGAAGATGACAATACTGAGAACGAGTCTGATATCTGGCCGCAAGCCAAGATTAAAGCCCCTGATAGAGGTGAACCAATTTCAGAATCACTGGCTTAATTGATTAATGACTCGAGCACTCAGATGTGTTGAATCAATGATTTAGTATCAAAATACAAAGTACCATCAAATTATACTTTCATGACTCCCCCAAAAGTAAATGAAGAAATCAGGGGTGAATTAGCAACTAACCGAAGGGTTCAAACTACTGACAAGTTGTTAAGGGACACTCAAAATCTGGTAACGGCAGGTATGATTTCTATTTTGTCTTTGGCAAAATTACTTTAACCTCATATAGGTAAAATTCCTGAAATCAAAACTTTGATTTCTGACTCATTGACCATGTTGGGTCAGGTGCAGTTGAATACTAGTGCCCGGAGAAGATACTTACTTAGACTTTTTATTAAACAAAAGTATTCGGATATTTGAAACATTAATTAATAGGGAAATAAGTGAAGACCAATATCCACTACCAAATGTTGATGATATGTTCGCCAAACTTGCTGGGGAAAAAAATCACCAAATTGGATCCTACGCATGCATACGCTCAGCTTGAACTTGACAAGAACTCCAGGGATTTACTAACAATCAACACACATATGGGATTGTACAAATATAATCGTTTAGCCTATGGAGTTCTGCTACTGCGGTATTTCAGTCAGAAATGGACACCGTACTAGCTGGTATTTCTGGGGCTGTGTGCCGTATAGATCACATCCTTACTACAGCTTCATCTGATGAGGTCCACCTATAGCGACCTCAGAAGGTGTTGCGATGACTTCATGTTTACAACATTAAGTTGAACGTAAACAAATGTGTTTCATGACGCCCGTGCCTACAGATGGGGAAAAAAATCTTACCTGGGACTCTTGAATTATTATTGTTCATTCATGCCCAACTTGACCAAAATGCTTCATCCATTATATACATTGTTACGTAAAGGAGAAATATGGGAATGGTCAGTTAAGTGCCAAGAAGCATTTGATTGCTCCAAAGAAGAACTTTCAGATACAGGCGTACTTGTTCATTATGATGAAAGAAAGCTTGTGATTTCAGCATGTAACTCTTCGGCATACGGTCTTGGTGCAGTTATCTCCCATGTCATGTTCGATGGAACAGAGAAACCGATATCTCTATGGACGTAACTTTACACTTTTAACTGATCATACAGCGTTGGCAACAATATTTGGTACTACAAGAGTACATACCTTAGCAGCCTCCCGTTTGCAAAGATGGGCAATACTCCTATCAGGTTACCAATATGACATAAAGTATCGGAAATCGTCTGCACATAGCAACTGTGATGGGTTATCACGATAACCCCTGCCCTTGAAAAGTCTCTTAAAACAGATCTTAAAAAGTTGTAATATCGAATTTGGCCTCCTTGAAAATCCAGGAAGGTCCTGGAAAAGTCCTTGAATTTCAATTTGGAAAAGAGTGGAAGGTAATGAAGAGACGGGCGAAGAACTTGGCTTACAAAGTCTAAACAGCCAACCAAAGGAGGATAAAGCAAAATTGTGGCATTAAAACACAAACGCCAATACAAGCTCCCAAAGTTGAAGAACAATTACGGTGGCAATTAAAACGCTTCAATAAGGCGTTCAATTAAGCTATGCAAAGAATGCACGGTTCTATATGCCAGGCTAGTCCCCGTACTAAAATAATATAAAAAAGAATTTGTAACAGAGTTACCAAAGTCCTCTGCCTTAGGGAAGTATTATATGAAGCATAAAATTGTGCTATTTCAAAAGATTGAGGTATGGATCAGGACTTTCAGTCAAAAATTTTGATCAATGCTAGATCTGCAAATGCAAAAATAAATTCATTTAATAATGAAATAAAATGAAATAACTCCTATGTACCGTATGCGTCAATAGAAATACATTTATGTGGTTATCAATATTTCAAACAAAATTATACAAACCACTTAGAAAACAGAAAAAATAATTTGAAATGGTCAGTGAAAGAAACTGGAATCACTGAACTAGTGCACTGTATGTTTTCAGATACAAAGACTATGGTATCTTAATTGTAAGTGTGACCTTGTAAGACCGAACTCATAAAGCACCTTATACCAGACTATATTAATCTTTGCTTGACATTAGTGTAGGCGACTGGTTATTGCACATGACACAACGTCTCATTATTGTGAACATTTGTGCCAAGTATTTACAAAATCCCCTGATCTATGAAGAAGTTATAGACCGGACACATAATAAACCCTATAACAGACTATGTTAATCTTTGACCTCTAAGTGTGACATTGACCCTGAAGGTAGGAGTGCAGGTGTCGTGCATGACACATCATTTTATTATTGTGACTGTTTGTGCCAAGCATTTTCAAAATCTATTGACCTATAAAGAAGTTATAGACCTGACATAAAATATACCCTGAAACAGACTATGTTACTTTTTGACCTTGAAATTGGAGGTAGGGATGCAGGTCTTGCGCAAACACATTGCCTTATCAATGTGACTCTTTGTGCCAAGTATTTTCAAAATCCTTTTATCTATGAAAAAAGTTATAGACTGGACACAAAATAAACCCTATAACAGACTATGTTAATCTTTGACCTGCAAGTGTGACCTTCCCTTTGGAGGTAGGTGACCGGTTGTTGCGCACGACACATTGTCTCATTATTGTGAACAATTGTGTCAAGTATTTACAAATTCCCTTCAAAGATAAGAAAGTTATGGACCGGACATGACATATACCCTCAAATAGACAATGTTGACCTTGAATGAGCGGCCTTGACCCTGGAGGTAGGGGTCCGGTTGTTGCGCATGACACATCGTCTTATTATAACAAACATTTATGCCAAGTAATTTCAAATTCCTTTGATAAACTACAAAGTTATGGACCGGATACGAAAGTGTGACTGTATCTTCAGAATTATGGGAGCTTATGGGGAACACTTTCAAGATGCTGGCATATTTCATTCACACGATTCATGGATGCTAAAAATGAGAGATCTATTATCGACCCTTGTGTATAAGCAAACCCTCTGCGACGAATTTATTTGGGGCAATTGTCAAGTGAACACAAAAATCTTATGAGACTCGAAAACCAATTAAACAACAGCATTTAATGAACACAAACGAATTTAAGAACAACATTATTAACTAAAAAACCTTTTTTACACAAACGGGTATGGGCAAAGACACATGATTACCAAACCTACAACAACAGGAACAGTTAAGGATCCATGGCTTTTGTTTTTCGTTTTTGTATAAAAGTTTAATTAAATTAACAGTTTTCAGTAGAAGAACCTTATTCAGATATGCTTAAAAATAAATTTAAACATACATTAATTGAAGGTTTTGTTATTTAAACAAAGTATAATAATGATCGATAAATAATACCGCTTAGATTTTAATAAATAAATAGAAATAAGGACGATTAATAAATTGAGTTGAAGATGAGTCACGTGCGAAGGCCGTATACACAAAAACAAGGAATAGGCTTAAAGACATTTAAAGAAACAGTCACTGGCAGTGCCATCTACACATTAAGGTTGTTCATCCCTGGAAGTTTAACCTTTTACCCCATAAGCATATTGCGAAAAATGGCCATTTTCATTGAAAAGCCTCCTGTAACAAGTTCAAACTGCTATGAAACTGAAAAATGCTTCAATGCTGATGAAACTTGGCACAAATGTTGACTAGACCATAGCCTCTGTAACAGCATGCTCAATCGTAAATTTCCTGTTACCATGGCAACGGGGGGACGTCTCAAAATTGCCAAAAATCACTATTTTGCATTGTTTTTTTTCCCATCAAAACTGATTTCAAAGTGCTGCAACTTCTCAATGAATTGAGATAGAGTAAAAGGCTTTTCAACGTCGGTTTCTAGTTACCCTAAGATCGGCCATTTTAGCCTGTCACATGTCCAAAATTTTCTTGGAGATGAGGGAGACTCCGGCCCCCCCTTCAACCCCCCCCCTAAACAGAAGGGGGCACATCCCCCTTCTGGCAACCCCCTGAACCCCCTGATGTAACATTTGGATGGGGGACGGCGCCGAAAAAGTGGTCACTTTTTTAACGACATTTCTCAAACGAAAAACAGTGTTTGGGGTCTAAATAGGTCATTTTTTCATTGTTTAAGGCCTCAAAAGGGGGGGGGGGCAAAAAGCCGTCGAAACACGCTTATATAAGGGAAAAGGTTAAGCAAAATCTGCCATCCGGTTTAAGAGGAGTTACGTTCACAAGATTTCGGGATGTACGGACGGACAGACGTACGTACGGACGGACAAGTGCAACGCTATATGCCCCCACTTTGTTGGGGCATAAAAATCGCACATTAATATTCTTGAATTAAGATTATGCGAAATTGGTATATACACGTTCTGTAAACATTTAATTAACGTGCATGTCAAAATATTCTCTGACAACACTACATTCAACACCAAAGATGGCACTTTACCGAAGGTGCCATTGGGTCAAGAGGTTTTTGGATCGTCCGAATCAAGTGTTTGGTCCGCACTATGATCTATTTATGTGTGTAAAATTCAGGAAACTTCGTGGAAAAGCAGGATCTCAGATCATGTCAGTTATGCCTGAAGACAGACTCTCTCCTGGTGCGCCTTTCACATCAGTAGACATGGATGTCATTACAATATTTTAACAAAAATGTCATTATATTGAAGACCAAAGGGTATGACAATTAAATAAAAAAAATATTTGTAGAATGATTACATTTATAAATACCGTAGTGTATGTCACTTGCAGTCTTGCTGTGGGGCCATGCATAGGTCTATTTCAAACTATGTTTCTTAGCTGCAAGAACATACTGGCTGATCACAGTAGTGCTGATGCTAAGTCTATCACATCATTGCTTTTGAAGGAGCTCCAAGACTCTGGACTTGATGTTTCCAATTTTTTTTTTATCAGATGGAGCCTCATTTATGACTGGAAAAAGGGGGAGTTGCATTACTGAAAGAAGAGCCCAGTTTGAACTGGGTGATGCTCCCCCGAATAGATTTTTGACAAAGAAAAGAACACCACTTGTAGTTTCAGAGTAATGTACCTGGACAAAGTTCAAAGTGCGATAGTTCCTGAATTAGGCAAAGACCTACAAAGATTTTTGTTGATACCTCTTATGCTTTCCTTCATTAGTTTATTCATTTTATTAAAATTTGTCATATTAAATTAGAATTTCATAGCTTTCAATAAATTTCTTTGATGAAAATATTTAACTAAAGGATGAGCATAGTATATCTTTAAGACAAGACACACAACAGATCAGGCTTATCATTGAGAGCGTAGTGTGCAGAGAATTAAATTTAAAAAAGTGACACAATAGTCCTCATCACCAATATTTGGAGTGATGGCAATTGCTTCTGCTTTTTCGTGTTAACTGAACTTGACAAAAGGAGGCAATCAAGATTAAAACCAGAGAAAATAAACTCAGGGAGAATACTCAAAAGAAACAGAAGGAAAAGTGTGCTGAAGATAATTGTATTTTAAATTTTACTTAAAACAAGGACCCGTTCTGGTTTATATAATGCTCTTTTCGGTTAATTCTTTTCGTTCATTCTTTTCTGTAGTTTCCGCTCATTTGTGTGATTCGAATATACTCCGGAGCTACAGTGCAGTTTGTACGTTTTATATACGTTTCGTACAATAAAAATAAAAAGAAGAAAATAGACAATAAGTCGTTTATTCTATTCGGCATTATAGTTTATAGTTTACAAAAATGGTAGCAGAGGGAGGTTAGAACAAGTGTATATAGGTGAAAATAGATGTACTTTACTGAAATGTGAGTGATAACGAAAAAATCGGACTTGGTATTCGGACTCGAATATTTTCGTACCAAAAACAAATGAACATTTATCACGTATAAACATTAGATTCATTGTGAAAATCTTGGCTAAAAAAGACGACGTAACAGACGATGAATTGTCCCATGCTCAAGAATCAACTATAATGGAATAAAAATGAGGAAAACAAAGAATAAAACTAAATTCACTAGAACCAGGAATAAATTAAAGGATTGTACTACAGACAAAGACATGTCAATAAGAGAGATAAGAGATATGGGAAAAGAGTCATTGGATGCTGTTGAAAGTGAAATGGATGAAGTTGTAAATAGTTTAAATGTGTTAGCATTAGAGTATAAGAATCAAGAAAAGACAAAAGAAATGCCCTTAACCATGAAAGAAATAGACACTATAGAAGAATCTTACAATGAAAGTGTCAATCAGTATCATAAAGTTATTAGTAAAAAGGATGAATAAAAGCTCGGATAAGACAAAAGGAACTAAAAAACAATTGGATAATGACTTGAAAACTCAAATGAAGCGAGTACAAATTCCTGAGATTAATGGTAAGAAAAAGGACTATCAATTTGGAAAGCCGCATTCACTGCATGTATAGACAGTACTGAGTCTAGTGGGGAATACAAATTTCTGCAAATGACACAATAGTTGAAAGGTGAAGTTTTAGAAGCAATTCAAGGGCTTGGCCACACTGCCATCGCCTATGAAAAGGCAAAAGAAAGAATGGAAAGAAAATATGTAGGAAAAAGAAGATTAATTAGTAAATTCCTTGATGAAATGGCTGAATTTCCAACCATAAGAAGTGAAAATTCTAGTATAGTCGAAAAATTTGCTGATTTGCTCATGAAACTAGAAATGGTCTGGAAGATTAAAGAACAATTCCAAATAAGAAAAAATCAAACACTTATACGCATTTTCAAGAGAGGTCAGGGAGACATTTTACAGGATGTAGTAGTACAGTTACCCAAATAAAAACGACCTTTTGTTCATTATGTTTCCTTGAGTCGGGTCATCGCCATGAATCGATTACGTATTTTTTCTTAAAAAATAACAGTATCTGCAGATGTAAAGGAACAAATGGAACGACTAGCAGCACGCTGTCATTTTCAAAAGTGCTACACACCTATGTATACACTGCCAGCAGATAATGTCATGATATGTTAGTCTGTAAAACTTCATTTGAATGATATTGTCTCTGAATAAAACTTTTCAAGACCTGATATTCTCATATTCACAGAATCCAAACTATGTGAAAAAGACAAGACGCACTCTACATAGAAAGGATTTTTCAGTTCAGTTCAGAGAACACCAAATGGGTCTATTGTAGTAACTAAACCATAACATCAAGTGAATGTTGAGGTGTTAGTGCTGCTGTGGTTAAATGACTTTTATTAGTGATTTGCAGCCTCACTCAATTAACATTTTGAGTCTATATTGTCCACCAAATCAAAGATGGAAACAATTTTAGTATACTGTTGAACAAAAGTTGAAATCATTTTGTAGTTCACAGAAGTCTATTATCATAAAAGACTTCAACACAGACAATACTACTTACCAGCGACTGTGTTTACTAATGAAGAAATACCAGTTTATTCAAATTTTAAAGGTGTTACCACAAACAACAACACTACAATTGATTAATATTTGTCAACTTTAATAGTTACAAATCTGTTGGTGTTTTGGAGTCTTACTACAGTCATCACAAACCTGTCTGGATAGCAGTTTAGACAAAAAACTGGTTCAAAGTCAGTCCCTCAACAGCAATCAAACCAACGTCTTAATCCTGCTATTGTGAGATAATAAAGGTCTGTTAGATCAAACCAAAGTAAGTGATTTCAAGAGATAAAACAGAAAGAACAGCTCAACAAGGAACAGCATTATTCAAACAGAGCAGCCTATCACCTCTCACAACATCCATAATGCAAACATGGTACTTAGACAAACCAGAGGATATATTAATGACTAGAAAAATGATAACAGTGATAACAGTCCTCTGTGTATATAAAATCTCTGCCAAGTAAATTCTGACATTTGCTTGGTTACTTTAATTAAAGTAAAAATGTTAACTTATAAAAGGAGAGATATAAGTACTCAATCAGATGTACTCAGTCTTTGAACAAATCAGAACAGCTAAAAAATCACATACAATGATCCAATTGATCAAGACAGTAAACTGTAATCCATAATGATTGAGAAATTGTCCATCACAGAGTCCTTCATTTGATCTATCAGTGAAAACCTTTCCATGGTATTTTTATTTCTGATAATACACAGTTCAAATGTAACTATAGTTAAAGGTACATGTACATTACA
The DNA here is from genome assembly GCF_026571515.1 of Ruditapes philippinarum. Taxonomy (NCBI): domain Eukaryota; kingdom Metazoa; phylum Mollusca; class Bivalvia; order Venerida; family Veneridae; genus Ruditapes; species Ruditapes philippinarum. The sequence goes on from NW_026857221.1 coordinate 495,532, forward strand.
ATAGCATTTTTTTAAAAAAAACCTATATTAAAGAAAAAAATGCCTAACTGATAGATTTACGGTTCACAAGGCGACCCATCCAACTCGCGGAGTTCTAGTTTACCCCCAGGTGACCTATATTCAAACTTGACCTAGAAATCATCAAAACAAACTTGCAGACAAATTTCCAGGATATTTTGAGTAAAAAGTAGCCAAAAGTTAACAAAATTTTTCTATTTTTGAAAAAGAAACAGGTCAGGAATGGAAAAAGAAGATGATCCAGAAAGGGAGAGGAGAAGATTTGGAGCAACAGACTATGCAGTAACAGAAGGTTTTAAAATGTATCATATATTGCTGAATTGTTGTTTTAATTGCCATGAAAAAAACCATGTCATGATGACAATGTTTGTAAAAAATTGATAATTGACTGCTGACCATCCATGCGAAAATTCTGTGGAATGGTACCATAAATTGCTTAGGGATTTAATAATTGCTAATGCAAATCCACGAAAATCACGTGCAACGGTATACAAACATTATAAAAATCGCTTTTCATTCCACATTACTTCATTAGATTTTGGATATTTATTGCGAAATAATCTATTCAAGATGTACTATTGTAAATTTAAATTCTGTTGACTCAACACTTTTACAGCAATTATAAATCCTTGCAATGACATGTTAAAGAAATACATTCTTCAGAAAATAAAATATACACATGCGTTATAACTGGGTGCAGAGTTCAACTTAAAAGAAGACACTACCTCATAAAACATTTAGAAAATGTACATCAAATGACAAAGAATGATGCAAAGAAGCTGTCTACAATAACAACACAGAAATTATAGAAATTTACAACACATTTGAAACAAAACCAGTTAGATCACCCTATCTTCCGATAACAGAAGACATATCAGATGATGAAGAGAAGACAACTACAGCCGATATATTCGCTAATGCAATTTTTTATAGCATTTTGCAGGCAAACAATGGATCTTAGAACAGCACAGGAAAAAGAGCAGGATAGGAAGTCAAGGCACTATAGGAGGCTAACCAGTGTTTGCGTTGTTTGCATAAGGAAGGGAAGGCCGTGATCGATGTTAAGAGGAGAATTGAGGCTCATATCACCAAGTATCACTTGAGGCTGGACGAGTGTGCCCATTACTGTAGGCTGTGTTTTTCGGTGCTGGGATTGAAAGACCCTGGAAAACTATGTAACGTCTTACCACAGACGTGTAAGGGTTACGAGTGAGCAGAATGTTGATGGAAAGGATGTGAGGTATCTAGTGTTCAACCAGTCGTATTATGTCCTTGGAGCTGCAGATTATGTAATTCTCTCTTAGGAGAAGTCTCTAGAGCATTTCACGAGGAAGGAGGGCGGTGAGAAAAGAGGAACAAGTTATGAGCCCCAATCTCCACAATCAGTTGCTGTGTGGAGCTGTTTAGGAACCTCCAGCTCTATGCCGGATTTAGGACCTGAAATGTCAGCTATCCTTGACACTTTGAGTATGTCTGAGTTGCAGGGATAGGAATCAGGTGATCAGCAAGAACCCCGAAATCTTAAAGTTACAGTCAATGATGGCGAGGAAGACTACTTAGGTGTATTGTTACCACGGAAGAATAGAGTTATTGAAGAAGCCGAAAAAGAAGGTCCCGTACCAAAGATCCAAAGGACAGAAAGGAAAGTGGAACATGTCGAAGCACAGAGGAAAGAGCCATGCTGGCCAGCACCTAGAATGAGCTCAAGCTCTTCTAGTGAAGAATCAACGATACCGGCGGCATAGTGGAAGGAAATTGGAATGAAAATGGTTACTAAAATTGGGGAAGCGGTACAACAGAATACTAGGGCGAAAAGGTGTATGGGGAAAACGATGGAGGAGCTTACAAAGGCAGAAGAGGTGATTGCAAGGAGTGGAAAGGCGGTACAGGAATTAATGGAGGAGGCGGCAAGGTCGACACAAAAGGACGAAGAGGAACGAAGGAGAAGAGAGATGGAGAATAAGGATAAGAAGAAAAGAGATTTCGAAAGAGTAAGTGGAAACGATAGAGAAACACAGAAGGAAAGAGTCGAGGAGAAGAAAACAGGTCAGGAATGGAAAGAGAAGATGATAGAGAAACGAGAAGATTTGGAGCAAACAGACCATGCAGTAATAGAAGGGTTTAAAATGTATCATATACCCCGGTATTGCGGAACTGTTGTTTTAATTGCCATGAAAAAAATCATGCCATGGTGACAATGTTTGTAAAATTTGATAATTGACTGCTGACCATCCATGCAAAAATTCTGTGCAATGGTACCATAAATTGCTTAGGGGTTAAATAATTGCCAATGCAAATCCACGAAAATCACGTGCAACGGTATACAAACATTATAAAAATCGCTATTCATTCCATATTTACTTCATTAGATTTTGGATATTTATTGCGAAAATAAAATATACACATGCGTTATAACTGGGTGCAGAGTTTAACTTAAAAGAAGACACTACCTCATAAAACATTTAGAAAATGTACATCAAATGACAAAGAATGATGCAAAGAAATTGACAAACAATAACAACACAGAAATTATAGAAATTTACAACACATTTGAAACAAAACCAGTAAGATCACCCTATCTTCCGATAACAGAAGACATAACAGATGATGAAGGGAAGACAACTACAGCCGTTATATTTGCAAATGCAATTCTTTTATTGTATTCTGCAGGCAAACAATGGAATTTAGAACAGCACAGGAAATACAGCAGGGTAGGAAAATGAGGCTCTATGGGAGGGCTTGCCAGTGTTTGCGTTGTATGCATAAGGAGGGGAAGGCTGTGATCGATGTGAAGAGGAGAATTGAGGCTTATATCACCAAGTATCACTTGAGGCTGGGCGAGTGTGCCCATAACTGTAGGCAGTGTTTTCCGGTGCTGGGACCGAAAGACCCCGGAAAACCATGTAACATCTTACCAGAGACATGTGAGCAGAATGTTGATGGAAAGGATGTGAGGTATCTGGTGTTCAACCAGTCGCATTATGTACTTGGAGCGGCAGATTATGTAATTCTGTCTAAGGAAAGGTCTCTAGAGCATTTCAAGAGGAAGAAGTGCGGTGAGAAGAGAGGTACGAGTTATGCGCCCCTTTCTCCACTTTCAGTTGCAGTGCGGAGCTGTTTAAGAACCTCCAGCTCTACGCCAGATTTAGTTACTGAAATGTCAGCCATCCATGACACTTTGAGTATGTTTGAGTTGCAGGGGCAGGAAACAGGTGATCAGATCAACAAGATCCCCTTAATCTTAAGGTTACAGTTAATGTTGGTGAGAAAGACATCTTAGGTGTATTGTTACCAAAGGAGAAGAGAGTTATTGAGGAATACAAAGAGGAAGGTCCCGTACCAAAGATCCTGAGTTGCAGGGGCAGGGGAATCGGGTGATCAGTGAGAGCCCCTAAATCTTAAGGTTACGGTCAATGATGGTGAGTCAGACATCTTAGGTGTATTGTTTCCTCAGGAGAAGAGAGTTATTGAAGAAGACAAAAAGGATGGTCCTGATCCAAAGGATGGAGAGGAGAGTGGAACATGTTGAAGCGCCAAGGAAAGAGCCACGCTGACCAGCACCTATAACGAGCTAAAGCTCTTCTAGTGAAGAATCAACGATACCGGCGACAAAGTGGGATAATAGGAAAATGTTTAAATATTAATCTAAGGGTACTACTTCACATTTTATTTTATACTCCATGTTTATATTTTAAGGTGCTACTCCATGTTATATTTTTAAGGTGCTACTTTATTTTGATAACTTTTTTTTAAGATGATTTAAGATGACTAAGAGTATAATATTATAAGTAAATAAGTTTTCGCATGTCGGTTGGTACTTTAACAATATTGACATGTGAAGTGCGCATGAAATGGATCATAAAAATTCCTGCCATGGTATGTGAAAAATATTTAACCTATGATTAAATTCTTTTTTCGAAAAATAAAAAACAAATGTATTGGAGGAAATTAAAAGGGCAAACATATTACTTTCAAGTTTACAGAGGAGTAATTTGCCTTACCATAGCCACAGCAAATAATAGTGATACTTAACATTCTAGAAAAAAATAGAACAAAACTTTACAGAAATAGCATCTTAAAATTAAGAGTATTTTTTCATAAAATAGATTAAACGATAACGGAGACCTTAATAAACCGCTCAACGCAGCAAAATTTAAAATGGCATTAGTCTTTGACAGAAATCTGCCTTTTGTCTTTAATGTTAACATTAGCAAGTATTGCAAAACGTTTATGATAATTTTCTTTATTCTTTGCATTATTATAGAATCAGTTGATTTTCAAAGAGATATTCTAAAAGTAAAAATTTGACTTAAACATTGCTCATTAATTTTCATTATTAAAGCGCTTTTCCCCCCTTTTCTATAACATCTAAAACATGCAATAAAATCTCATATAAAAATATCTTCATATACATATTATATTAAACTACCCAAACGTCCTTCTCATACCGACTGTTTTCTTCCATTTCTTTCAAATAAATAGCTGCCTTTGATTTGTCAAGACTCCCCTTTTCTGTTACAATATTCGTTAGTGTCAGATGAACATCGTGTGCCATGTGCTTAGCATCTCCACATACAAATATACTTGCATTTTCCTGAAATCAGAAATTGTAAGGTTTAAACGTGTTTCTCTTTATGTTTTCTTTATTTGGACAAACAGACAATTAAGGTCAACTGCTACATGTGTGCACATTAATGACCAATATCCTTTCCTAAAACATTATTGGTCACTTATGTCCATTCTTATTCATGGACACATATAGCATAAAATGAGATGATGTGACGATATTTGTTAATCCCTTAGTTCACTGTTAAGATTGCTATCCTGGTTTTAAATTGGGGAGAGTTTGTTAGTATTTAAGTGACTTTTAGCACCCAAAATGGGGGTGTTTTAAATAAAATTTTGCTATACACTGGTACCGAAAAGTTTTGATCCCTAAATTTATGTTTCACAAACCCCCCAAATTTTAATTTTTGTGCGTTTTGTCCCCCTTTTTTTACAATTTAAAAAAATTTATTATCAAAAAATTTTGGGATTACTGAATACCATGATTGGTCATGATATTATGAGACGCATGTATCAAGACTAGAAGCTCCGTACAGGGTGAACACATTACCTTCAACATCTTATTATAGGGTTTAAATAAATGTAGAAATATTTTGACTATAATGTAAACCTTGTTAATTAGACGCCATATTTCCTCTGCATCTCTTTGAAGAAGATCTTGAACATAAATTTTCTGATCTTGATCTCTTGAGAATGCAACAGATAAACGAATAGTGCCATCCAAATTCCATTTCTCTGTAAAAACACACAATAAAAACATTGTTTTAAATAAAGTACAAATGAAAACAAATAAGAAAATTATTTTGAAAATTTCTTTTAAACTTTAAACAACATTCAAAAGAGTTTCCTTCGGCAAGGTTGAAATACGATATGATTTAAATAGTGAAAAACAGAATCCTTAAAGAAAGCCCAACACGGCAAATATTGTTAAATGTTAGCTCCGTTTGATTGAGCCTGTTCATGGACGGTAATGGAAAGTGCAGGTTACCGTCCACGCCCCCTAGCACTGGCTTAAGCAGAATTCAACATTTAAACACAAAAATTTAAAGTTTCACCACAAGCAGGACTTGACAAAAATTAAATAAAACAACAAATTGTATTGCATGAGTGAAACAAGCACAATGTAAAGATGTAAAAACTTACCAAGCTGTGATTTATACAGATAATCTTTGTCTTTATGTCTACATCCAAAATACAACCATGTTGCTGCACTTGATGCCTCCATTTCTATATTAAACATCAAGATAAAAATATCAGTCATGTAAGAATATACAATCTAATTCGTTGAATTGATCTCTAGCTATATTATACAACACATCTGACCAAATTTTCTTAGAAAACTTCCTGTATAAGTGTATATTTTTGCATGTCAAAATATTTGCGAAATCACAACTTCAGAAGTTTTAAAGCATTTTCCATGTGGAAATGCTCACTAATCCCAAATATTTAAAAGAAATCAAAACTTATCCCGACCATATATTCATATTTGTTGGAAGAATTTTACTACCCATTTCAAAAAAATATTTCCTGCAGATTTCAAAAAATCATTTAACTACTACATATAGTATATTTCAGTATCATGCACATACACAAATGTATTTATTATCTTTATAAACATGATACAATTTAACTTACTTGATATATATTTAACTCAAGAGAAAAACTGGGATCATTTAGTTTGCAGTATATAATATATAAATAGAGTAATAAAAATAATATATACTTGCCTCTTTCTTGGATAAAAGCAATAAAAGGTGCAATGCCTGTTCCAGGTCCAATCAGAATGATCGGAATCTGACTGTCAGCAGGCAGTCTAAAATCTGGATTGCGACTCATAAAAATCGGACAACAATCATCAATTTCACATCTGTCATTAAGGAACGTAGTAGTAACACCCGTCCTTGGTCTTCCTAAAGTCTTGTACCTCACTACAGCAGCAGTAACACAAACTTTGTTACAATTCTGTGGTATAAAAAAGCCAAGATATATAAGTCAGACTGAAATATACACTCACATGATAAAAAATATTTTAAGCAAACAGAAATTTTGGTTGCATTGAGCTTTACAAGGAAGATGAAAATTATACATGTCACTCGAAGGATCAAACCAATTTTGAAAACTGTTTAGATTTAATATTAGATATAATAGATATTTAAAGAAAATGTGCTCGGCTTGGCAATCTAGCACCTTTTCAATACAAACAATCACATTCAATTTAAGTTTAATTGTGCTCATGTGTTCACAGTATACATATTTCACAGTCAAATGGCCAATAACAATACATAGCATTATTAATTAACATTATTTGGTAAGAGTACAAATAAATGAAAAGAAAGACTTTCATTTTGACTATAAGCATTTCATGACACCGTCCATACATTTTAAATTGTAACATTTTATTTTATTATCAAATGGGATAGATTCCATTCTGGTTCCCGTTCATGCCTGAAATAACACACGGAATGGCACCTGAGGTCTTCCTCCACCAGTAAAGCTTGAACGTTGCCATATGACCTATAATGTGTCTGTGTGACGTAAAACCCAATTAAACAAAGATTCCATTCTATCAAACTTTTAATAACTGATTATCATAAAACTTTACCTTTTTAGGTGATGAAGAAATAGAGTAGTATCGTGGTTGTAGGGATTTCATGCACTTTAACAGGTCAGTCACTGGTAGTGAGTGTGATTTGAAATCAGCTAGAACATCAGCTACTTCTCTTTCTTTCAAATAGTTCTGTACATGCTCACTGGCCTGAGATGTCTGTAACACAGAAAACAAATCAATCCCTAAAAAATGTGAGTCATTATAAACAATGAATTATAGAAAATAACTAATTTGATTGCTTGACATGTGAAAATGTATGAGGAGGTTGCAGGTTTAATAACTGACATAGGTTTAATCACTGGCATGTCATATCAAATATCACTGTAATACAAATGTAGTACTTTACTATTTCAGTCCCAACAATGTCTGGTTTTGTGAGTTTAATTGTTCTTTTTACTTGCTTAGAGGTTAGCATTTAATGGATGACTTTAGGACTAACTTGTCCATGTTATCATTGTAACTGGTTGGACCATCATATTACTGTTTCTGTGTTATCTTACAGTGAAGAGTCATTTAGTCTACCAAACTTGGCATGGTGCTTATTGCTAACAGTCTCCTATGTTTAATGATAAGTCATTGAGGGAGACAGAAACATCAAAACTCGATCATATATCTGAGAAAAATACTTACATCTTTGTTAATCAAATTATCTATCTTTGTCCTTTCTTCTGATTCAGTGACGTTGAATTTTAAAGCTTTCAGTAATTCAAGTTTCACAGATTTAAGATCATAATACTTTGTAAGAATAGATGTCAATGTAGACTCACCTGAAAACAGATTAATATGAAATCTGCAAAAGTTATAATACTGAATAGGGTTTCATTTTAATTATTTTAATTGTAAAGTTACTATTCACATAAAAATGTTGTAAAAAATAAAGGTACAGTATCAAATGTAATGATCTTTTGATAGTTGTGGCTACTCTAAGCAAATAAGTAAATGAACAAGTCTTAGAGCTGTCTATTTGCTCATCTATTATAAGTTACTGCCTGGAAGAAGGAATGATCGTCATTAAAATATTAACAGTTTTATAGCAATACCTCTAAAGGTATAGGAAATAAGTGAGGTGGAATGAAAAACTTAACCAAAAGTGAGACACAGATATCCACATGCCAAAGTATGAAAGCTCTCCCACATATATAATACATGCTAAAAATTGTGAGTCACAATATTGACATTTATCTCTGTCACATCTTTTAGCAACAATGCTTCTGTCAGATCGCATAGTAATATCCTCAGCTCAAATTTCAATCATATGTACTTCATACATTCATAAAGAAATTTCGCTTCAACTAATTGTGACAAATTTTTAAACTGAAAGAGACATTATGCCAAGGGTATATGGTGAATTAACGGGTGAAATTCAAAATAATATTGCCGTAACTTTGTATGAACTATAAATAACTCACAAGGTCCAAGGAAATTTATTTAAATTTCCATTGGAATTTACCTGTAACATTCTATGTATAAAAAGAGTCTTTATATATTTTAGACAGATTTATATTTTAACCTAAACACTTTTCAATATTAACTGTTGGTCAATAACAGTCAATATTTGAAATATACAATCAAATCACCTTGTTTTGACAATGAAAACTAGAAATGTGTCCATAGGACACGGGTGCCCCCACCGCGCCACTGTTCTGTCAAACTAAAAAATATGCTGCACTAATCAATTTTTGGAATTTTATGTATTAGTATTATAAAAGATAATTTTATTCTTAATTGATGACTTGATACACAGCAGTAACATTTTACAAAAATAAAGATGTTATATAAATATAGTGAATTTGTTTACAAGAAAAATGTTGCAAATTTGCAAAATAAGAGAAAGAAAAATCAGAGAGAGAAAATAATAGTAGTGGGATTGAAGCAAGAGTTTTGTTTTTTTACTATAATCAACCATGTATCTTATATTGGTCAATCCCTTGCTACATGGTAAGAAAAACTTGGACAGTATATATATGATATATGTATAAATTACAGGTTTTTCCCCTCTGCTTATCTTATAAATGTATCTATATTATATATATAAATTATAATAACCCATGTGACACTTTGTAAATTTTATGCCACTTTCATGTACACTAAAATGATTATACATCTTAATTTTTTTTTAATTACATTAAAAACCAATTTTTATGACACGCTTTATTCATAATCTGTTTTTAGTCAACATTGATGTATAGAAATTTTTATAACCTGATTGGATGCTGCTAACCTCAAAATAAGTAAACAAAATTTCTGGAAATCACACCTTTGTAAAATATAATATTCAAATTAAAGAAATGTATAAATATTCATAAATCATATACAACTGTTCAAATTTATAAGAAAATGTTTACTGAATTTACAATTTCAGCGCTAGATCTAATCCCATTACAGAGTTTAGGGGAAATGTGATTATTTTGACTAATGATATAAGGTGATCATCTGTGTGAAATATAAGTGCCTTATGATAGCTTTAATAAAATTTAATGTATCTGTTAGTTTGACTACAATATTGCTGTTTAAAACACTACTTTCTATTTTATCAAAACATACATGATTATATAGTATGAATCTGTAAGTTCACAAACTGTTTTGATTAAAAGTTTAAAAGCCTGTTGGTGGCAACTGATTATATCCAAGCAACCAGTGCAGACCAAGATCAGCCAGTCAGTTGTTTTAACTGCGTCATATGATCATGGTCTGCACTGTTTCCTATTCTGTTAGTATTTATTTCAAAATTTCCCTAAAATGATGATTTGTTTTGTCCAGACTGAAAGATGGAACAGTCCATTTGAGATATTCAGCATGATCATATTCTGTGACAATTTGGATCTGGACATAATATTCTGTGACAATTTGGATTATGATGTTATATTCTTTGAAAATTTGGATCTGGACATTATATTATGTGACAATTTTATTTATATGACTTTATATTCTGTGACAATTTTAATCAGAATGATATGTTCTATGACAATTTGGATTATGACATGACATTCTGTGACAATTTGGATTATGACATCATATTCTTTGAAAATTTGGATCTGGACATTATATTCTGTGACAATTTTATTTATATGACATTATATTCTGTGGCAATTTCATTCATAATGATATGTTCTGTGACAATTTGGATTATGACATTTATTATATTTTTTTGACAATTTGATTTATGACAATTTGTTTAATGCTACTCACTGATAGACTCACTTTTGAAAAATTTTCATGTGGAGAAGTTTGCAATTTTTTGTGAAGAAAAAAATTGCACTCCTACTGGATGTGGAAATACTCATAAAAAAGACAAAAATATATCAAGAAAAATTCAATAAAAATATTGTATAAAATTCGTCACACTTTTATTGTATGAGACAAAACATGTTGTTATATCTCCATTTATGATTTTATAGCGAAGATAAATCTCATTTCAAGAGCTATCCTTGCAAGGCTTGTGAAGAAAGATATTTATTTTGCTATCAACAGCAAGATAACATAAAATGTAAAATTTATAGCATTTACAAAAGGTGAAATTCCTTTGTACAACATACTTGTTCAAATATTGAACAAGTTTTAGCTTGTGAATCAATAACCTAATCTTTACTAACTGATTTTGTAAGTTTTCAGTAAAAGTGGATAGACTACACTGGTATTCACTTGTCAAATGAGAAACATTTTCTAAACTTTGTGTATTTAAAATATCATAGCATTAGCGGGATAAATGGTGAGTTTATAATCTTATTTAACATCTATGTTTTTGAAGTTAATAAAATTCAACTTAACAATATCTTATTTATGAACATAATAACATTGACCTACAATAACCTTGACAATAATTTTCCTGTACCCCACCCACATTTTTCCTGATTTTCAATGTAACTTCTTCTAGATGGGGTAAAGGTAAGCATAAAAGTTTTTGCTATAATTAATGTGAAAGCAGTTTCCTAGGTGATAAAATAATCTGAAATCATGATTTCAACAAATAACTTGAAGTTTACATGAAAGCTTAGATCAGGTGGTAACATATTATATTGGGCAATATCCCTCAATGTTAAATTTCTTCTGGCAATTTCACTGCTGGTCATAAATAACTGTATGCTATTTGTGTATTTCAGGTGAATAATGGCTGTTCCTGGTAAAAAGGCATCCCAGAAATTCTCATCTACACTAACTCAAGGTGGTGCTGAAGATTTTGACATTTATTGTGAAATATGTGACAGAGCTGATATAAGGCTTCCTGCCCTTTGGTTTACTGTGTAGATTGTTTGAGGAACACTTATGTCCATCTTGCTTCAAAACTCACAGACTACCAAAAAAACCACTACGCCATCACCAACTTTTAGATAAAGATCACATGCCACAAAAACAAAAACTCCAAAGATCATCAAAATCTACTTCCAGTCTACAGACTGGTGATCTTACAAAGCCTTGTACTAAACACAGGAAAGAAGTGATCAAATTCTACTGTCATGACCATAATGCTCTTATATGTAATGTATGTGTGACCCTTGAACATACACCAACATCCTGCCATGTTGACTACATACCAGATATATCAGGACAGATTGTAGACAGCACTGAGTTCAAGGTAGCTCTGAAAGATATTAACACATTGGGACTAACAAATGCTCCAAGATTACAGGTGACCTGAAACAAAGAGGTTTGCTAACATCAACACTTTCTCTTCAAGATGCTTTAAGCAGAAATTGAAAACTTAAGAAAAGAGATAAACAAGAGATTAGATGAACTTGAAAAAAGGACGCTTAAAGATACTGCTACAAACAATCCAACAAGACAACAACTAAAAAGTTGAAAAACAACAGAAACAACATGTGATGACATCAACAAATCACTTCAAGCATCAGCTGCTACTCTGAAACATCTCAATTCAACACAAGAAAAAACTGACCAACTGTTTACTGAACTTAAGAGAGCTCAACAACTGATTCAGATAATAAAAATATAATATCACAACTACCAACAATCAGTGACATTGATGAGTAATCTTTGAACCAAATCAAGGTATCAAGAAAGTCCTTAGGGGTGAGAAGTATTTGGAAATTGAGCAGAAAGAATAAAAAAGCCGGCTGAACAAAAGAATAAGGGGCAGTTTGCAAAGAAATTTTTCTACCCCCAGAAAATTTATGGGAAAAAATTTTATCCCCAATAGAAAAATTGTTGTATTTTTGGTATCTTTTTTAAAACCCCAAAAATAAAAATATTTGCAGCGATTTTTCTATAATACTCTTTAAAAAGAATAGACATCAATATGGAGATTCAAACAATACAACTTAGTTTTTAAACCCCACCCCTGGGAAATAAACCCTTTTCCAAAAGTTCCACTTGCCGTTTTACATAACAGTAAAACAATACAGTTTCATTTCATTCTCGCCCACACTCACTCTCCCCAAAGAACAAAGTGAAGGTAGATGGATATTGTTCATGGCTCAGTCCCCATCTCAGGGAAAAACTTGCAGTAACATTTACAGATACCTGGAAACAACAAAATTCATGGACTTTGAAATGGTAATCTGAAATTACAGTTAAAAAAAGGATTCCCCAATGGTGGCAAATATTCAGTTATCCTTGGTCATGTCACAACAAACAGTCATTCAATCTAAGTATTGACAGTCGCAAAATGTAGTTCTACGATTTTAAACCTGGCAGGGAGAGATGAAATAGGATCAGTAGGAATTGAAGACCCCCAGTGGAAAAAACACTGGGGTTGATATGGGTTTCTCTTGGGGAATGGAACGACAGTTTTTGTTATCATAGAGTAGGTGTGACTGTAAAAGAAAGTAAAGATTATACTGGAGAAAATTTAATAGACCTTATGCTGTAATGTTTTGGTGTCTTGAAAGTAGTCCTTTGTTAAGCAGATTTTAAAAATAGTACGATGACAGTGATAAAAATTTTTATCAAATTAATAAAAGGGTGTAAAAAGACATACAAGGATATGACCACTAACTTGTTAAATACATCAGAATCAAAACATTTAAATATTTTTCAGGACAAAATAATTTTTTACTTTTTAATGTTCATCATTTAACATAAAGTGCAAAGGTGAATTTATGCTTCATTGATCAAATTGTATGTATTGTATTTTTTATTGATGTATAGATACACAGAAGTAAAATGTAAAAAAAGAAGCGGTAATATTAATATTGTGATTGTGTATTCAAAGAAAAATGTAGTAAAGTAATGCAACAACAACAAAAAAGAAAAAAAAGAAACAAAACCAGAAAAGAAAAAAAAAATATAAGAGAGAGAAAATCAAAATGGGATTGCAGTTAGAGTTTTATTTTTTTTACCAATCACCATGTTTATTATTATATATATTATACTAACATATGTTATACTTTGTATATTTTATGCCATATTATAATGCTGCATTTAACTATTTTAAAGCATATTTCTATAAGAAATTGAAGTATTGTGACTTTAATCTTTTATTTGTTTCATAACATACATGTATATAGCTTGAATCTGTAAGATCCCATACTGTATAACAGTACAATATCATATGGAAAATTTGACTGAATTTACTATTTTCATCACCAAATCGTATCCCATTACTAATAGAGTTTCCGCAAGATTTTGACTGATAATATCAAGTAATCATCTGTGTGGAGTTTAAGTGCCTTATGATAGCTCTAATAATTTTATCTCTTCATAAGACAACAATTTTCTTGTTACTATTTTATCATAACATACATGTATATAGCATGAATCTGTAAGAGCCCATACTGTATTGATTAAAACTTTAAAAGCCTTCTGGTGGCAACTGACTATATCCATGCTACCAGTGCAGACCAATATCAGCCAGTCTGTTAAGCTAACTGTGTCATCTGATCATGGTCTGCACTGTTTCCTATTCAGTCAGTATTTATTTTTAAATTTCCCTAAAATGATGATTTGTTTTGTACAGACTGAAAGATGGAGATATTCAGTGTATTAAAGATTAATTGAACAATAACTATAACAAGTTTTAGACTTAAGTATGTGTTTGTTGTATATAGAAATATTTTATTAAACAAACGAGTTTTATGTTTTTGTTTAATTTTCCTGTGCAATGAATGGTGCATGTGTTCATACCGACAAGTATCATTTACTCATCATTTATTAAAGCCATTGACCTCCAGATGGTAAAATGAAAAAAATGAAATAAAATTTCAAGTAAATGGTAAATACTGGTCCTGTACGATCATGTGATACTAGAAAACTAGAAATGTGTCCATAGGACACGGGTGCCCCCACCGCGCCAATGTTCTGTCAATCTTATGACTCTAGGTCAAATATTTTTTGAAAACTAAAAATCTTTTACTAAGTAAAGGGCAAGAACTTTACAAATACTGAATGAATCTACAAGCAAACCCCAAGGTGCATAAGTACACATGCTGACCAACATTCTTGTAAACTTTCAGGCCTACAAGTGAAATACTTTTTGAGCTATGCATGAACAAGTTGAAAATTGCAAATTTATACTACTGTAAGTCAAAGGCAATATCTTTAACAAAACTAAAAAAAAATCCACATGCAAAGTCCCAGGTGCATAAATTCACAGTGTTGTGAATCATTATTCTTGTAATTTAGTGATGTTGATCATTATTCCTGTAAAGTTGGTTGATTCTAACACAAGCACTCAAGGATCAAATAACAACATAATGAAACAGTTTTTACTAAGTCAAGGGAAATAACTCTACAAATACTGGATAAATCAACAAGCGAAACCCCAAGTGCAAAACTAAATATGCTGAGCAACCTTTTAAGGTTTAATGACTCTATGTCAAATCCTTTTTGAGTTACATGCGACACAAGTTGAAAATTGCAAAAATTTTCTAAGTCAAGGGCAATAACTCTAAAAATACTAAATAAATCCAGACGAAAATATCCAGGTGCACAACTACACATGCTGATCAACATTCCTGTAAAGTTTCATGACTCTAGGTCAAATACTTTTTGAGTTACATGCGACACAAGTTGAAAATTGCAAAATATTACTAAGACAAGGGCAATAACTCTAAAAATACTTTAAATATCCAGACGAAAATACCCAGGTGCAAAACTACACATGCTGATCAGCATTCCTGTAAAGTTTCATGACTCTCAGTCAAATCCTTTTTGAGTTACATGCGTCACAAAAGAGAACGGACAGACGGAAGAACGGACATACCAACTTTTGATGTTTATGAGGCAAATCAGGTCATAAACACCACCTGGACCAACGTCCATAAGCAAAATAAGCTCATAAAAACAAAAAAATAGCTCTTAATTTGAATTATATGAGTTTTTGTTCTTTGTTTAACTACGGAATGAAGCTCATAATAATTAAATGTTTGTTCGTCCGGATGGACGGACTGACGGACAAGGGTAAATCTAAATGCCCGCCACTAAAGTGGGGGCACAAATATGAGCATTACGTCACTTGAAATGTATATATTACCCAAGTCTGTTTAACCTAATACGTACATTCAGTTGTATCATCATTTTGCTGATAAGCCCATGAAGGCTTGGTCACTTTCTCATTACCAGTACAATGCATACACTGTATAAGATAATTCACCTCTGAAGGATTATTTTGTGGATATATTCCTAATGCATCACCTTGATAAAAAAGAAAACAGGTATGTGAACACTTTGGTTCAACTAATGCCAATTTATTAATTGTTTATACATCGGCTTACAAGAAGTAATTTCAATTTACAAAGAATGAACAGGGTTTCAATTCAAAAGAATTAAAAGTGTAACAGAGGTGAACACATATATTTAGTACTTTCAATACTGTAATAAGAAAAATATAATTACATTCCAAGTCCATTTTCAACTGATGCATATGTGAGAAATATATAAAGTTCTATCAATGACACCCTGCCAAATGTTTAAATATGTATGCTTCCGTGGCAGAAAAGAGAGAGCGTTAAGCATTATAGTATGTCATTGTGAGTCATCTGGCAAGCCCTTAAAGGATTTTGATGGTAAATAGAAACTTTTTTATCAATTAATATCTAATCAAGGTTTTAACCTAAAGTCTTTGCATGTCAGTATCAGAGAATAAGAGAAGGGAGATAATAACCTGACAATGTATGCTGAAACCAACAGAAGGTGATCACTGGTTTCCATTTCTATGTCTAAGGTATGACAGGGTCAAAGATCAAACATTTAACTTTGATTACTTAAAGGAACTCCACTGTGATCCAAAATTTTGAAAAAGAGAATTCCATTCCTCACACAGATCAGCTTGGTCGTGTATATATATAGAAAGATATGCAGAGGATATTTTGTGCTATTATCGTCCCCATTTGAGTGAAAAGTGTTGCAACATTTTTCAATTTTGGGCAATTTTTCACAATCAGAATAATTATTCTAAAAAATTGCATGCGCAAATCACTTAAAACTTTGTACAAAAGTTTTCGGCCTACACCTATATCCGATGGAACATTAATCTTGATAAAATATATTCATTCCTGTCATGTCAAAAAACTCCAGTTGAGTCCCTTTAAAGCTTACAATCAAACATTCAATTTTATCACATATATACCTGTGCTTATTTTGCAACTCTATAAAAATTGTATTACACGCCTGTACATATATTTTGATGTGACGTTATTTGCATTATACATAGTGTAAAATGTTATAGTGTATAAAGTTAGTGTTACACTATAGGCGTGTCAATGAAAGATGCACTTGCCAGAGGCTCACATAACATAATTTCATTGAACTCGTTCAATAAATTCAGTATTGAACCGATGCTCATTCAATATCATCTATATCCTTTCCATTTTTGGAATTCGTTCACTTTACCGACCACATAAACACCCACCAGTACATACTATTACAAGCTGGTAAAATACCTGAAGTCCATGTAAGGCCACTTCCAGTGATGTCGAACTCACAATGTATTGTTTCTTTATCATTTTCACCATCACAGACAGTCAGTAAACGTTTGGTCTGAGGTAAAATGAAGAAAAATGTTAGTAAAATAAATCTACAACTAGAATATGAACAAACTTGAGACTAGAATATGATTAAACTTATGAAGGGATGTACATACTTCTTAGTAAACTATTATAAAAGCTTCACAGATGAACAAGTAGACCACTTCACGAATAAAATACAACATATATAACTACTTTAAGTAATTTCTGTGAAGGAATTGTATGATTAAAGCAGCATGCCTCTAGATTAATGCTAATTTTTATGAAAATTTTGAAAATGTATTTAAAAGTAAAACATTGCAAAATCCAAGTAAATTACCACAAGGGCCATCTGAAGTGATGACATGTGTCGCCTCATGATAGCCATAAGTTTTGTGACGGAAGGACAGACTGACGGACAGACAGATGACGGAGAAGTGATCCCTATATGTCGCCACTACTCCGTAAAGGTAAAACAAAAAAAGAGTTCAAAATATGCAAACATAGCCCTTACTGCATTAGTCACGTAGAACAAATAAGGTAATAAATACAATTTGCTGCAAAATCAGTCATTAACTAGAAGGGTTTTTGTCACAAAAACATATGTCTCCCAAAACTATGTATGGTCACTCATGTGAAGTTTCATTGAAATCCCACCAATAGCTTGACCTGTGAAAGATTTTTCTATTTATAGCTCTGATGGCCATTTTGTACAGCAAAGCGGAACATGCCAGTATTAGGCACAACTAAGGATGGTACTGATCACTTCTGTAAAGTTTGGTTGAAATCCCACCAGTGAAGGCCGGACAAGATTTTTTTTATTTTTAGCTCTGGCAGCCATTTTGTGCACAAAACGGAACATGCCGGTGATGTGCACAACTATGGATGGTACTGATCACTCCTGTAAAGTTTGGTAGAAATCCCAAAAGTAGTTTGACCTGTGAAGGGCAGACAAGCTTAATGCAGACGGATGGACAACCAACGGACGGACAGACGGACGGACGGCGAAGGCAAAAACAATATGTCTCCCAAAAATTTTGGGAGACATAATTACACATAAACTGTATATAAATAATTACTTGAATCTTCTTTTTATTCTTAAAACCTTGATACATTTTTCCAAAGTTTGATTTTCTTGAAATATTTTTTACCCATTTAGAGGCATGCAGCTTTAATATCAGAGCAAATCACGATTGTAATTAGTTAGTTAGTTAAAAAATTTACTATAGAAAGTATGTTTGTCCTGTATTAAAGGTCTGCATCAGAAGTAAATGATAAAATACAATCAAGCAAACAACAAAGGACATTGACATAACAATGTAATGCTCTATGTACATGTAAATTTATGTATCTATATAGCTGATTCAAACATGATTTAATCATCCAAATCAATATAATAAAATTTTGTTAAGAAATTACTTTTAATATAGCCATAAAAGGTGTGTTTCTAGAAAACAGTTCTTCAGAGATATGTTTATGTTGTATATAGTCCAGTGATATGTTAAGGCTAGCTGATGGTATGTATACAGTGACTGAATCTATCCACTTGTTTATAACAGACCAATCTTCCATGTCTACATCCTGCCTATCTATTACACTGTCAGCACCCAGGTGTAACATCCTAGAATATATACAACAAGCAATTATCATAGTATTGCAAGCAATCCATAAGTCCCCTTCCAGTTAGAACCCAAGCAACATTCTGATGGGACATTGGCCATTCAATTTTACCAGTGAATGAATGTCATAAATGAACTTAAATCTTTTGAGTTCTAAGTTTGTCTATATAATAGTAATGTGTTAAGTTTCCCTGCCTTGTAAGGAAATTATGTTTATACAACAGATAATCAAAAGGTCCAATTTTCTCAGGATGAATAAAGTATAACTAATGATTCAACTTTTCTCTATTTTAAGTAAATTTGTTGGAAAAAATCTTTAAAAATGATCTCAGGAAACAGTGTTTATAAACAGACAGACAGACAGACAGACTGAAGGAGACTCTTAAGTTATTTTTTTAAACATCCCTGTTACCAAAATATAACATATTTTAATACAAAATTCTTAAAGAGGAGATAACTCTTTGAAATAAAGATGCTAGATTTATGAACATTGATGCGAGTTTTACTTTAAGTTTAAAGATACCATTTATAGTCACAAAGAAGATAAGTAAAAAAAATAACAATTTTCAACTATAGCATTAACTATAATGTATAGTAAGTAACAAAGATGAAAATTAAAAACAAAAATATAATGTAGGTGTTGATAATGAATGTTTATTTTGAATTTGATGAAGAAATCCATGATATAAGAATTAAATAAGAAATTTAAAGAATTAATAAGAAAAATTCAAAGTTTAAGAAGGAGATAATTCTGGAAATATGGATCTAGATTTATAAACTTGTCATATTATTATGATGTGGGATTTTAAAGTAAATCCTATAAGGAATGAAGAAGTTCGAGTAAAAAATACCAATTATTTGAAAAAAATCTAAGTTCAAGGGGGACATAATTCTAGAAATAGTATTGCTATAGTATTTAACCTTCTCACAAATGTTCAGTGATAATATAAAACATATATATGAAGTTTGAAATTGATACATTAAGAAATAAACAAGTTATTTAAAAACGACAACATTTTTTTCATAAAGATTCTAAGTTCAAGGGAGGCAATTCTGATAATTTTTGTGCTAGAGTTGTCAACCTTGCCACATATGATGTGGTTGATGACCAGAAACTTATATTTAAAGTTTGAAGTAAACACCTTAAGAAATAAAAAAACTTATAGTGAAAAAGCATAAAGATTCAAATCAGAAATCTTGAAATTCAGTCTATTTGTTGCCATAGACACCAGAATTTTCAATACAGGAAGAAAAGAAAAAGATGTGCATAATTTCGAGACTGTCATCTACCCATATTTCAAGGTTAAACTGGTAGGGGACTAATAAAGAATATAAGTTCATGTATTATGTTTAAAGCTATGTCCATGGGTGCAAGTTAAAAGATTAAAAACTAGAAATGTGTCCATAGGACACGGATGCCCCCACACGCCACTGTTCTGTCAATCTTATGACTCTAGGTCAAATATTTTTTGGACTACTATGATGTGCCACAAGTTAAAAACTAAAAATCAACAAAGGGCCATAATTCTGTTAAATTTGGTCGCAGCAAAAATTCCTTCCTTTACTACCATCTACACATTAAGGTTGTTAATCCCTGGAAGTTTAAGCAAAATCTGCCATCCGGTTTAAGAGGAGTTGCGTTCACAAAATTTCTACATAGTATATAATGAAAAAATCAACAAAGGGCCATAATTCTGTTAAATTTGGTTGCAGCAAAAATTCCTTCCTTTACTGCCATCTACACATTAAGGTTGTTTATCCCTGGAAGATTAAGCAAAATCTGCCATCTGGTTTAAGAGGAGTTGCATTCACAAAATTTCTACATAGTACATAGTGAAAAAATCAACAAAGGGCCATAATTCTGTAAAATTTGGTTGCAGCAAAAATTCCTTCCTTTACTACCATCTACACCTTAAGGTTGTTCATCCCTGTAAGTTTAAGCAAAATCTGTAAGTATCCTTATGAAAAAATCACCAGTTAATATAGTACTTAAACTGAAAGGATAATATTTGTAAATTTCTGATACAGTGAGTGGCACATTAAAAATAGAAACATTTTGTAAGGGAAGGAATTATCATGTTTTCTCATGTGATTAAATGAAACATCATTCATTATAATTCTCCAACATGATTGTACAGATATTGTAACACTTCTTATACTTTGTAAAAAAATACTGTTCTGCAGTATACTATATTTACAAAATGTGTATGTACAATGTATGGAGAATCTGAAAAGACTGAAGATTAGTCAACTTTTCTATCCCCTCCCCCTCCCACAGAGAACTGCATTATAATGTAACTATAACGAATCAAGAAGTGGCGTCATGGCTGAGTGATTAACAAATCAGACTAGTTAGCTCAGGATCTCTAGCTGCGTGGGTTCAAACCCCACCATGGGTGAGTTATCATTTCCTTGCGCAAGAAACTTTCCACTCATTGCTTGGTATTGGTTGATTCCAAGAACAGATGTGAGAGTATGGTAATACTTTTAAAGCTTTCTACACAATCAAACTACATGTACATGTAAAATAAATTTTGTATAAACTAAATAATCAAGTGTGACACTCATAATTACATATAAAATTTATCCTACCTTTCATGAACTGTCCTCCCAGTCTTACAGAATTGAGGATAGTTTGAGTCACCGAGGGCAAGTAGTGAGAACTTCAAATGGTCAACAGGTATATCTGTAGACAGTAAATGTTCATAAAATGGTCTTGCCTCCGTTGGTGGCACACCTTAAACAAAGAAAACATCTCAGTAACTGACTGAAATTGAAGACTTTTTTTTTATTGATACAATAAAACTTTCAACTATTCAGTTCTTGAACAAATTTCAAGCCACCTTAAAGAATCATTAAGAATGAAAAGTTTAAAAGCGTCTCAAATGAAATAGTGATACACCTACTTGTTATTTAACTCAACGTGACCTGACACAAGTGGTATTATCTCATGTCACATTATGTTATCAAAGTGGTCTATAGAATAAAAGTAACACAAGAGGGCATGAGACATATCATCCACTTCAATCAGGGCATTAAATCATACCCAATTATCTGCTCAATTTCTTAAATGGACTTGCCCAAATTTCATTTTTTGGACAGTCCATCATCAATTTTGGGAGTATCAACATGAAGTTATAAAATTTGATAAGACTTATCACTACATGTATGATTTCAGCAGGGGAAGGGTAAAATAATGCTTCTACAGTGCCTTTCACATACAAAACCCAAGAAAACAGTTCTCTACTGTTACATATTACAACTGTTATATTTCAAAAGGTAATTGGATTTATATTGATCCAATATTTAGAGATATATAATTGATTTGAATAAAAAAAGTGATGAAGATATTGTAATGAGTTTATTGGAACCACAGGGCTAACATTGTGTTTATAACTTACCATCCCCACTGGTGGAAATCACAATAAAACATAATTGTTCCCTGCTGAAATCTAGCATTTGATAATCTCGGATATTTATCACTCTGGGTTGCAAACATAATTCACTGTTAACTGCATTCAAATCTTTTATCCTGGAAAAGTATATTCAATACATGTATTTTTCACATTACTTCCCTTGTTTTCTATGTAAAATAACTACAAGTACTACATATATTTCTTTTTATCACATACCCATGGGACTTTTGCAACTCCATAAAATGGTAAAACAATGGTAAAACACAGCAATGAATACATTCTGACGTCACTTGCCTTTTCAAAACTTAGTGTAAAACTGTAAAAGGGCCATAAATGTTAGCTTTACACTATATGCATGTCAATGAATAAAAGATTACTTGAAAGAAGTGGCTTGCTTTAATGACATTTTCTTGACATTGTTTCAAAGAAGATTATACAAATTGACAACCCATGCCATATCTTTATATTTATACTGTATTATTTTGATTTTATCATGAATAATTGAACATTAAGTACATATAAAGCATAATTTAAGTATAAATTCTTTAAGATGTAATTATCATCTGCGTATTTATATATTCATATTAGGTCTAAAAATATAAAACATGCAGTATATATACAATACCCTTTAAGAAAATATCAATTAAAATGTCCTTTTGGTTTAACATTACATTTTGTTTGATAAAGTTTCATATAGCTAACTGGAGAAATATCTGCTGTATTATGGCATACCTATCATAAAGTAATTTAGCAATTTCTTCACTACATCCATATTCGGTACCATACAATATGAGAATCTGTCTACCTTCAACCGTGTAATCTTTCTTGTACTTATTGGATCTTTCCTTTGGCTCATCTTTCTTTTCTACTGCATCATCTAAAACAAAATATTAAATCTTAACAATCTAAATTGATAGATATAATAATAAAACAAGAATTATTTAGGTATGGCATCATTTTTTTTTCATCATAATTATGATTAATGATTTTTACGTCAAATGTGGAAAATAAAATACAATCCAATTTTTTTGAGGAAATTTCAGACATAGATAGATGTTATCTACATCTTGAAAATTTAAATCAAGCTATGAACAATGTTGAAATTAATGTAGCTCGAAAATTTAAATCAAGCTATGAACAATGTTGAAATTAATGATTTTATTCAATTGAATAGTATAGAGTCACAGTACCTGTGCTCGACCAGCCCAATGCTCGACCAATACTTCTATTTGTTTACGATTTATGCATTAAAGTGGAAAAACCCTGGGAGTTTGTGTGTGCTATTTGTACCTGACTTGTAACCTCTACACCATGTACAAGTACTCCAAGTTTGGTAGAAGTTTTGCCATTTTGCAGACAATATTTAACAGTACAAAATGCAATTCTATAATAAAAGTAGCAGTAAAAACTATTTAAAACACTAAAATAATGATAATTTAGGGCAAATGTGGACAATACTTTGTTAAATTGCCTTTACTCTTATGATTCCAAATGATTTCCCATAGGAAATGTGCTCAAAAATTATCAAGACCTTGCTTTCCATAAAAGGCAGGGGCTATGAACATGTAAACAAATATGGCAGCTGTACGGAAACAAATCAGGAACACACCACTGAAAGCGTAAACCATTTGTATATTACACCAATTATCACACTTAACTATGTTTGCAGAGTGATTTTAGTAAAGAAAAATATGAGAATAAGTAATCTCAAACACCCCAGTATATGTAAATACCAAAACTCTTATAAACACTATTTGTCAATGTATAGCATTTCCTTCGTATCATATTTGCTCTCATATTAACATTTATAGACCCTCAAACATAAATGTTTCAAAATATTTTTGAAATAGAATTGTTGAACATAAAAAGTCATATCTGTTTTAAAAAAATAAAAGTTCTGATAGAGATAAAACCACCTGGTCGAGCACTGGTTTGGTTGCCTGAAAAATATAGTAGTTTTATACCCTATATACAACTCTGTGGTAAATTGTATCCTGATCTGTGTAATTAAAACGCTTAAGCTTATTGTGAGTTTGAAAGGGCCAGCTTTGTAACAAAAATAATTTTCCCAGCAAACTTTTTATTCTGAAAGAGTTTTTATGTAATTTTGTGAAAAACTGGTTGAGCACTGGTACGGCGACTCTACAAGTATTAATTGTGAAAAATGTATTTGCCAGTAAAAACATGTTAAACACATATATGTTTCAAATGTGTTTCATAAAGGGTCTAGTCCAAAGCTTTAATGCCACATCTTCTCCCCAAATTAGTAAACAGTTCTGAACCGTGACAACAAAATATCTAATAAAAAGTGGCATTTAACTATTCATGGTTTATAAAAATCAAACACAACTATTGATTCATGAATGATGTTTGCAAATGACAAATTACTTGCTATTAAAAAGAGATGATAATCTTATTTCTTTGTGTAAGTAAATACCCACCTGATATAAAAGCATCTATTGAATTGTCAGTAAACTCAGATCCTGATGAGCTTGTTAACAGTCGATACAAGTAAAATACAGTTAAAATTGGCACGATAAAAGCCACGTAGTACATCATCTAAATTTACATCAAGACACAACGAAACCTTCATCACTACATTAAATGTCGGTGATATTACTTTTCACCTGATATGATCGAAATCAAAGATTAGATGGCCTTTACCTCATGATAAAAAAATTCCTCGTACAAATGGCGCGCTTGAAATAAAGGGAAGTAACTTTAGTAATTATAATTTACTAATTCAGGTATGTATGCCTGATGTTCCTCTGCTTAAATGTTTATGTGTCTTATATAAGCTGTGATGTGTGATCTTAACTTTTAGTATGTATATTAATGGTTTTTTTATTAGATCTAATATGTATTACCTCTTACTTTTGTATGCTATTGATGAATGCTAGTACAGTGCTGTTTGTATACTCTATTTGTTAATGCAATGCTATTTGTCTTATTTTATCATAACCATTTTTGTCATTTATCATATCTTAAACACGTGTTTTATATTATTGTAGTCGGTGTAAAAAGCTCATCAGAGCTTATGTTTATTGTTGATGTATCCGACTTATAAATAAAATTTACTTGACTTGACTTGACTTGAATTTATTCCTGCTCGCTTACAAATTATATAATTATTTTAATTTATTGACAGACTAATAAGTAATATGAAAGTACACCTGTATCTGTATTATTTTCTTGACAACAGAAAAGAATAAAATCACTATTTGAGAGCTTATTTAAATATCATTAAATAACATACTTAAATTTTTTGCTAAATGGTAAAAGCTGCACAAGTAAATGATAAAGATTCCTATACAGTTGACTGTTACTTTTCATTTCCTCCATTGCGTAGTAAATAGCACTTTTATTTATTTGTTTTATTTTTGCAACAACATAGATCACATTTACATAAAAAGGATATACATGTACATATATATAAAATAACAGTTTAACAAATTAAAATATCGTTTCATTAAGTTAATGGCTGAAATCAGATGAGGCATTGGATAAAATTATTTAAAAAAAAAATCACAGTTCAGATTATGACTACAACAAGTCAGAATAATAATTAGCACAGAATATTGTTTAAAGTTACTGATAGACATGATACATAAAAACTAAATAGTTTAACATAGATTTTTAAAGAAAAAAAAATAAATACATAAATACATAAATAAATAAATAAATAAATAAATAAATAAATAAATAAATAAATAAATAAATAAATAAAAAATAATATTAAATTTCAATACAATGGTTTTGCTAATAGTGATCTATGGTTACATGGATAGCCCATTAATTAAGCTGGTGTGCTTATTTCCAATGGGGTCCTGTTAACCAAATATATGGAAACAAGATGAAACCAGAGAGACATTCATTTCTCAAAAAAAAATAGACAATGAGATAAACTGCGAATTAATCTTAGAATTTCTAGGTAGGTTTTCACAATAGATTTAGTAGATGCAAGTGGGAATAATACTCACTGGATTTCGGTATATTAACATTTGTATGCTATATTATCACAGTAGTTTTGCATTATCACAGAAAAAAGGCACATGAAAACATAATTATGACTAAAAATATAATAAAATTCGGCGTACATATGTCGCCACTCAGTAATATAAAAATCACTTTGATGTTGCGCAGACCAAATTGAAGCAAGATGGCTCTTCACTATTATATTAAAGTGAAGATTAAATATAAATGAAAACATGAACTATACGTGTGAAAATGTAAAATTTATGTGGATACGCGATCTACGTGGATAGAGATGCATCATTAAAACTAAATGTTTGCGTGTTCAAGTAGTTATATAAGCATTAAATTGCTATATAAAAGGAAAAAGGAAGTGGAATAATAACGGCAAAGGACGGGGTTGAACGATACAAAACAACTCATGAAACACTTGTACTCATAAACCCAACAATAATGCCATGTTGAATGATCTTCAAGGATGAAAAATATAACATTTATGCTTGACAGTAGGGGCGACATTTTAGGGCCTCACAGAACGTAACGATAAAATAGTGAAAAAGGAAACCTCAAAGAACGCACAGCGCGTCAAAAGAGAAAACATGCAGGCTGGTCTTAAACTGCGAAAATTTGATTGCACCAGTCCGTAGCGTGCAATTTTGTTTCGGTAACAATGAACATGAAAATTACCTTAGTCGTCTTTTTATCCGGTAAAATTATGCGAGATTTGTGAAGTAAGGAAGGAACCATACTCATAAGCATGCGTTTTACTTTTTTCGTATGATTTATCTTGAACGTAGACACTTATATACTGCTTTATATTTTATACAATAACTTCCCCTTATATTTACGTAACACTATATTTACACTTCCTTGTTCATTGAAGGTTAAGAAAAAGATTTGTGTTTTATATTTGCAGGCTAGTATCTACAGGTATGTTTTATGTTGTTAATTTTTAGACAAATTCAAATAAGTAACCAGTGATATGATATCAAAGTAATTGTACAATTAACTTCATGCGGATTGTGAAACAATGTCGATAGATCTCAGCTATTTAAGTTGACATTTAGTTTTCTAAGGTACAAAACTTTTAGTGTAAACCTGTTTTCGGTTTCAATGTGACCTTGAGACGAAGCGATTCCAGTGTTATTATTATAATATCATTTAATTATTGGATAGGCATTATACATAACACGTGAAGAGGTTTTGTCGACCTTTCGTTTTTCTTTTGTATTAATTGGGTTTTTTTCTTCACAAAAATCATTATGCTTTAAGAAGGTTAAGCATGCATAACATTGCTAGTTTGTATGAACTGTTTCCAGTATGTAATATATTTTCTATTGTAAATTATGTCATATGCATGTATTATATCGTATGTCCCAGATTATATCTAAAAATATTTTTTCATCGTTTTTAGGTTTTATCATAACGATACCAAGTTTTTTTTATTGAGTAAGTGTGTGTAGGGGAAGGCGGGCGGGGCGGGGAATGGGGGTGTTAGTCACACATTTGCTTTTATCTACCTCACCATTTGGGAGACCAGTGTTGTAAATGTGCCAGCATTTTGTCTATGTTCATACATATCATGGTACAGAAAGAATATCTCTTGAGACAGGAAAATCAAACACAACTATACTACACTAACAGAACTGAATGTAAACTTCAGAAGTCTACAAAATAAAAAAACAATGTTATGTTAATGTCATTCAATAACAGCTCACTGAAAATTTATTATTAATTATATGTTAAATGTTAAGGCGGGGCATACCCAGTAAACGCAAGCTTTATGTATATAAATCTGTTTATAGTGTTCGTCCTTAATCTACTTGTTGGTGAATTAACCCATTATAAAATTTACAAATTGAATTGAATACTTAATTACTACACATGCACATACTGAAAGTCAGGTACCGTTTTGTCCAATCATTTCATTTTAATTTTTATGTGAAAGATATGGTTTGAGATTGTATAAATAATTTAGATGTCTTCGGTACAAGGACTTAAATCATTCACACAGTTTTATTGAAGGTTCAATTTTTTGTATTGATAACGGTTTTCACAGTAAGAGTGTCGCATGAATTGTTTGTTACCTTACCTGCAGTGATTTTATTAGTTCAAAGATTCACTTGAAATGTAGTTCCTTTATTTGATCTGCACGCAAATTTAAGTTAGAATTTATGAACCAGCCGTGTTTATCTCACGAAAACCTGGGCTGTGATTCATAGTATGTCCAACTTTAGGACTTTTAAAACGTTCAAGTAACAACTTTTATCTTTAATCAAAGACTTTGTACTTTGATTACAGTCAACTTGCTGAGAAAAAGTAAAGAAATACAACGGCGCGCACTTTAATCCGCAATTTGTAAAAAAAAAAGTCCATCTGCATTGTTATTTAAAAACTGAAGGAGTCATAGAATAGGAGTCATAAGTAAGAATATTTTTTTAAACGCAAATTTGTCTGTTTCTAAACAGTCTAGGACTTAATATGGAACCCAACCCAGTATTACAACATGATATAGCATTACCACGGTACAAAATAAAAAGGTCATTAAAACACCATGCAAAATGACGTTTAGATAAAACATGCGGTATTCCCTGTTCTTGTCATTTATAAATAGCAGCATCGTCGGATACCCACGGTATCATGTAACATAACACGAGATAAAATGATAAATGTTAATTTATTATATATCTGACGATGAAATAGCATACGAGTTTCACTTATTTATTTTTTGTTAAGTATGATCTCTCTTTTTAAATATATTTGATATATTTTACTGCAGATTTGCATTATGAGTGCGTTATACGTCGGTTTGGGTTTAAGCGTGTATACCTGGATGTTATGTTTGATCAGTACCGTATTACCGTATTGGTCCTATCTGAAGCAGGGACGGCAAACAATCCATGCTGGCCTTTGGACAAACTGTACAGTGAGAAATGACAAAACAAATTGCGTTGTACCGTCAGAAGGTGATCAGCTTGATTTTTTTGTTCAGAAATACAACTATTCATGTAAGACCATTCAATTGCTTGAAAAAAATCTGGTAAATATATAGTTATCTTTTTCACCGGGTTCCCGCTCGTGTCCCAAATAATGCTCAGGTCTAAAAAATACCGTGACATAATCATTTTCGGAACAATTTGGGATTCGAACATACCACAACTTTGGGTCTCCTGAAGAGTTTTTCAACATAATTTTTACCCCATCGTTCTACTATGTTTACCTATTAGCCCTAATTGTTCTGAAATTTAATTCATTACACCCATTATCAGAAGATTATTTGGTAATCTGTTACTTGTCATTGCAGGATGCCTGTACAAATCTGTACGAATAGAACATGTCCTATCCCTTACATCTAGACTTAAGGTTTACGAATTCAAGAACTAGTAGCCTTAACACATTAAGATTTGCTTGTACATCTTAGTTTTAATTGGTGTTGTACTTCAAAATCCTACCGTCTGTTGAGGCCTGAAATAGATTTCAATTAAACTTTTTTACCAGTAAAGCTGTAATTTGTCTTGTTTGTGTGACTTAAAACCCAACACACGTTCTTCGAGATCTGATCTGTAAATTAGCGATTCTTCTATAAAAACATTCGAATAGAATGGACCATGTAACGCGTAATACTCCAGATAATCAATATAAAATTATTAGAGAAACTAGTGTTGCTAGCGAAATATATTGTTGACATTATCATCATCCTTATATTTTTAATTTTTACGCAGGTTGGATTCACGCAGTTCAGGCTTTGATGATACTGGCTACACTAGCACTGTTTATTTCTATGGTATTTGGAGGTCGAACTCTGGGCGATGTATCAAGAAAAAAGAGCGCCTTTGCATCTATAGTCACTGCTTTGATTGGAGGTAGGTTAATTGTTTAAGCAAATTATTGCATGAATGTCAGTCCTGAGTGCAAATGTAGCCAAATGAGATCTGTACACAAATTTCTGTTGGTGTACACACTGAACACATGGTGCTTTAGCAAGTATAAGTTAACGTTTTATACCGATTGGATGATAAGCTATTTGCGGTGAGCAAGTCATAGTTTCAATATCAAATACAATGTTACTCAGAGAAATATTTGATTTTGGTGATCAATATAATATTGAAAAAAACAATGGAAAAAGGGATATTCGTCAAGAGCAGTGAAAAGAAAGATTTTTTAAAGAGAACATTGCAGAAAAGGTTTGATCAGTCTGTTCTTGAGAGATGATTTGAGCCGCGTCACGACAAAACCAACATAATGGGTTTGCGACCAGCATGGATCAAGACCAGCCTGCGCATCCGCGCAGTCTGATCAGGGTCCATGCTGTTCGCTTACCAACCATTTTACAAGTCGAGAAACTGATAGCGAACACTGGTCTGGATCCATGCTGGTCGCAAACCCATTATGTTGGTTTTGTCGTGACACGGCTCATTTTGTTCTATACCTGTTTGTGTCGTTTTATACAGTTGTAATTAGATGTAAGTACTTGAAACCCCTGCTAATATAACTGTAAAACATGGTTCTGTTGAAATAGCTACCCGGGTAGCTCATTAGGTAGAACGTTGGAATGTGAATCGGACCGCGCATGTTACTTTCGTTGTGATTGATCATGAAATCCTTTCTACGGTCATTCGCACTGTACCTCTGCACTGGCATGTACAGAAGTAATCAGTTCCTTGCGAAAATGAAGGCAATTATTACTGGCAAACTGCTTGACAGCCTGCCCAGAAACGATGTGGTGGCTGACTCTGCTCTGGTTAATTCAATGTGGTTTACTGCCGAGACTTCTGGTTTTAACTGTTGTGTTTATTTTTTTTCCCCAAGAACTTTCGTTATTATCTGCTGTGTTTATTTTACAAGGATAACTGCATTATCTTGTATGTTATTTTTCAAGGATTACTGCATTATTGTGTGCGTTTATTTTTGAAGGATTTCTGGTGTTGTCTGCTGTTATCGTGTTTAGTGAGAAAAACAAACACAGCAACACGACAAACAGCGCTGGTTTCGCCCTCGCTATCATCACAGTTGTGACGTCATTCATCACGGCCGCGCTTTTCTTACTGTCGAGTAGGAAGGCTAACAGGGGTGGATACTCGTACTCGTCTATTGGAGATTAGGTAGATCTACTGATGAAAAAGAAAAAAAGACAATTTTTTTATCAAAGTTAAAGGAGCTCCACTGAGGTTTATAAGCCTTAAAACATAAAATTTTGATTTTTCACATAGATAAACATGAGCACTTAAAACAGAAATATAAATGAAATATAACCAAGAAATATTCTAGAAATAGATTGAAAATCATAATTATGGTTGTGCTATTCTCAGTCCGATTTGAGTGAAAAGCGTTTAAACGCTTTTCAATTTTGGTCATTTTTCACTATAATAATTATTATTCTGGAAAAACGGAGCGAGCTAATGATCTGAAATTTTGCACATAAGTTATTAGTATAGATTTACATGAAGTGAAGTAATAATCTCAAAAAAATATTTCCAGTCCCATCATGTCAAAAAATCTCAGTGGAGTCCCTTTAAAGTTTATTTTCGCTCATTGAATCATACATGATACAAACATGAGGTATATAATACAGAAATCGTTTTTTTTCTCCTTCTAAAACATTACATAGCAACTCATAAAAGAGAATTATCATAATACATAAATTGTTTATTCATTTTTTTGATAACGTTTCCAAGTTTATCATTTTGTTATCATTGTTATGAAATGTAGTATTAGGAATGTATAAAAATCAACATATTTTTAGTTTATTCAAATGATAAATACTGACACATTTTTTTGTGAAAAACTATATACATGCAGATACTTGTACGTTCAATCAATGATAGGCCTATGATTTTTGCAGTTAACATATTCTGTACATAGATTTTTAGATCTACGGTGAGTCAACTTACTTTTGTGGATATTTCAAATATTTACAAATTTTGCTGTACCTTTTATCTCTTTAGTTTTTTAACAATTACATTTGAAAATATTTATTTACGTATACAAATAAATGTATACGAATTAAGACTTCAACAGAGCTATACCTTTAATAATGGTAGCGAAAAATGAAATAAAAAAAACCCTATTGTTTTTCATATCTGGAGATAGTTTTTATTAAAAAATCTATGTTTTTTAACGAATATTATGACAAACTGGTCTACAACATTCACAATCTAAATATTCTATTGCGATTTTAGTAGGTTTAGCCATTCCTATTTATTTCAATTAAGGATTGGTATGATTTTTTTATCGAGAAACATACAATTAATTTGCACATTATGGACGCTCATATTATTGTGAAACATTTATACATTATTATCATCACTCCTCGTTATTCATTTT
Source organism: Ruditapes philippinarum (assembly GCF_026571515.1). Lineage (NCBI taxonomy): Eukaryota > Metazoa > Mollusca > Bivalvia > Venerida > Veneridae > Ruditapes > Ruditapes philippinarum. The sequence goes on from NW_026857221.1 coordinate 527,954, forward strand.
ACTACCATGTGATATGTTGTTTTACATGAAAAGGGTCAACTCAAACCTGTGGTCCGACCCTTTTGCTTTTCATGAACAACTGCAGCATCTATAAAAATACTGTACATTTATTTGATAATGTATTGTCTTATGTTTGCATGTATACATGTGTACATTGTATCTGTTTTTGTATAGAAAGAAAAAAAAGCAATAAAATATGATGAAACAGTTTTACATTTTCCTTCATGTGACTATGGGAGTGATGGAATTTAATAAACGAACAGGGGCATATTCTCTGTTCATAATATTTGTACATTTTTTGTCACCTTGTTCATTGATTTTATTTTTTTCAATGTTTTATTGCATTGCAGGTATGGTATCAATCTTTTTGGTTCTTAATTGTTGTTAAGTTAAAAATGTCGTTTAATCCCACGCAAATGGAATCGAGAGGGGATATTGTTTAAGCGCTGCCCCTGTCCTTCCGTCCGTTCGTCCTTCCATCCGTCCAATTTCGTTTCCAGGTCATTTCTCGACAACTACTGATTGGATTTCAATCAAAATCTTTTAGGAACATTCAATAAAAAAGGAGAGGCGCATATTAATTGCCTGTCAAATTATTGAATTTTGCTAAATTGGCAATAAATTTGTTATTGACGGATTTTATTTATGCTCGGACAAGACAACATTTATGACATAAACGGCATATTAATCAATTTGTGAACTTGACATTGAAATAACATTGATCTTCAAGGTTAATTTAAATTGCTTTTTGCTAAAATTGCTAAAACTTTGTTATACATATACATATTCATTATGGTATAATTTACGCAAACCGCAGCAATGGTATATATATTACTTATTTTGACAAAACATTACTTTATTAAGAGAAAAGAAACCAGGATCTCTTGTTCACTTGTTGTGGTTTGTATAATAACCAATATTTTGCAGGGGATATAAATTCATCAAATTTGTTTGTTATCATACATTTTTCCATTATTAGTAATAGTTTTGAACTGTACATAAGCTATTTTAACATTGATCTTCTTGATGGTGTATTTCATAAAACATCAATAAATGGCTGTACAGTTGTGGTTTGGGTTTTTTGGCAACTCCGAGACGAGATAACACTGTCACGTATGGTGATAAGGTACTTAATTATATACCTGTACCTATTTTTTTTTTACATTTAATGCATGTATGACATGCACGTGACACGGAATAATGTTTTTGGCGATATGCCAATTACATATTGGTTGATTATGTTGTTTAAATTAATATAAAAACGGTTATTAAATGAGTATCTTGATCTTGTACATACATATGGCTCCAATCTTTTTTGCATTTTTTATAATAATAATTTATAATCATAGACGTTGAAATATGAATTTTTTTCAAAACGGCTTATTTTCAGTTTTTTGATATACATTGTATATGATCAGTGCATGTGCTGGGATTGACAAATATGCATTTTATTTGGAATTTAAAGGCGTTTTCAGCTCCACACCCCAAGTGTCTGTGTATAATTCATCAAATACTACGATTGTTGATACGTCCATTTAATTATTATCACATGCGACTTTCGGACGGACATTTTTATCAGGATTTCTTTCGGTAGTTTAAATGATTTAGTTATACAATTTCACCAGCATATATATACCCGGTATTTCTCGGCACTCCAGACTTCAGCAATATTTGATCAACAACATATCAATTAATATGATATAGTCTTAAGTGACAATGTAACCAGGAAGAAAAGATTGCACGCTGTTAACCAAAACTTAAGCTAGAAAAAGACAGTTTGTAAACAATATGATAAACAAGATCAACAAGGAAAGGCGGCGCTCAATGAACGCAACAAACATTCTTTTTGAGCTGCAACTTATATTCAAGTTTGTGTTCATATACAAGATATATTTAGTGTATTGAATTTTTGGCTCCACTTAAATCTACTCAACGTTAACACTTCCAGTTGTCAATAGATCGTGTAATGGAAGATTTTTTTTTATTGATTACCAGAAATCAATCGACGAACATGTGACAGTGTCGCAAACAAATGCAGAACGTACCTGGTTAACTTTATCGATGTTGATCTAGATCTGCAAACCAATACAAAATATCGTAAACTTTTTATCTTGCTGAGAAGTAGCTTTTTGATACATGTGAAGACACTTTAATTATTAATTTAGGATAGGATTCAACTTGTCGCCCTTTGGTGACGTCATGGGGGATACGGTGGACATTGCCATGCCACTAATATAAATATGCATGCGAACTTGCCCCAGATTATCAAACTGCAACTACCAACAAATAGTTTTTTTTAAGTGGATAGGTCTACAATGGGATTATTTTCCATAATAAATTCAAATATTGATAATAACAATTTAGAGGTGTATCATTCAGATTTTTTTTTGATTGTTGCTTGAAAAATAAATGTCGATCAAGTATTAAGTGATGTAGAAGAACATTTATATGAATATTAATAATATTTTGTCCCAGAACATTTTATTTTCTTACTAACCAGATAGAGATACTAATAATAGCGGTGCTGGAATATCTAATCTCACATGGGCTTATCTCACACTCCCGTGCATCACTTATTTACGCATTCCTACACATTTGCGATACTCACTCATGTTTTGACAAAAATGAGACGTGAGGGCCAAATATATAAAAAATGACACATGTCTTTTTAATTATTAACGGAATAAAAATAAATTGATAATATATTTCATGCTTCAATGCTTCCGAAATTTCCCTAATCGATGTGTAACCTTAAAATTTCGCGAAATTCTGTGTAAAAACTGATATTTTAACACTTTGCCTAGAAAACATTCATGTTTTTATTGTAATGATAACGATGCTTCTTGATGACGAAACTCATTTCAATTAACTTTAATTGAATATTTTGCCAAAATAACTAAAAAAGTGGAAAAATCTCCGCAAACGGTAAAAGGCTTTTTGTCAACCATTGAAGTATCATAAACACTAATCACCTTTAACATTAATGTTTTATCATTATAATTTTGCTTCTCATTGGAATTTAATTTCAATTATATTTTGACACATTAACTGGATAAATAGATTTTTTTTTGAGAACGGTAAAGTGCTTTTTGTCAACCATAGAAAGTCAAGCCCGCTTTTCAAACAAGGTTGTAATGCGCATGGAAAGTAGTTTCATTGATTTAATATAAAGTTTTTTGTGTGTCCAGGTGAGTGAGAAAAATAATTAATCATTGGGTTATGTAGAGGAAAGGGAAATACCAACCCTCGGGGAATCGGTTCCATCGGGAATTCACCAAGGCTCGTTCCCGAAAGAACATAGCGCCCTCGGGTTGGGATTTCCCTATCGTCTATCTAACCCAATGATAGATTGTATTAATCTGCTATATAAATATATGAAATATCCCGTCATATATCTCATACTTCACAACTTCCAGGTATTACTATTAGAGTAATTATTCATTGTTTTACAGAACCTCCATTATAGACCAATTCACTTTATAGTCTTGTAAGCGTCAGTTGCTTTGACTTAGGCAAATTACGTTTCAAACAAGATACTTTTGGCTCGGCTAAATGAAGCAACTGGCAACATTCGACATGAGGCAACAACATCGCTCTCTTTAAAGCTTTAAGCAGGACAACTGCTTATTGTTAGCTACTAGTAAACGCCATGTACATAAGCAAAACTCCCGTTACGTGTACACACAAAGACACTCAAAGCTACTGGCAACAGTGCTGCTTTTTAACGTATATGCAACAATACCGGTCACTTAAAACTCTCATCAACACTTATAAACAACATGCAGTATCGCGTTCCTAGACATATTAAAAAATAGCTATTACTTGTGCCATAAATTATAAGAAGTGACAAACAATAACCATAAGCAGCAGTAATATCCTATATCAACAGAGGTTTCGGTGTTTATAATTTTCACTCCGGATCACGACAGTAAGTCACATTGAATTTACCAGAGCACAGTTCAGTCACCTCATCGTTCCTGGGCATGCTGTCAAGTAGTTTACCAGTACAAGTTGCTTTCATTTTCGCAAGGAACTGATTACTTTTGTATATGTCAGAGCATAGACCGTAGAAAGGATTTCATGATCAATCACAACGAGAGTAACCTGCGCCGTCTGGGAATCGAACTCGGGTCGCCCTATTCACATTCCAACGTTCTAAATATTGAGCTTAACGGACAGATATATTAACAGAACCATGTATTGACAGTTACATAAGCAGCGGACCCAAGCACTTACATGTAATTGCAACTGTATACAACGACACAAACAGGTATAGTACAAACTAATGTAAGCTGCAATTGGCTGCTTTTGCTGTGGCACAGTGAGTGGTTGCACTCCAAAGATGTTGATTTTTACTGAGTGGTAGTATTACCTTATCTTCTTGTGCAATTTCTTATGAAATTTAGATAGAAATAATTTTTCACCACTTCATGCATCAATTTTAACTCGTTAATGAACTGTTTGTGATATATTCAATGTCAAACTCCAATTAACTTTATACTTTACTGTGACCGAAAGAATACTGTCAAGTAATTCGAAATTAGATCACAATAGAAACATGAGGATCAGAATAAAATGGTCCTGTTGTTTCCTTAACTTTATTTTACTTTGATTATATTTAGCTGATACATTTTAGACAAACTGTTGATTTGCAATAAGACCCGCTCACTTTTAGATAAATTCAGGATATACAATACAAATTGTCACGTATAATGTGGAGATCACTATAATAACTATTTGTCAATCTTTCAGTGATATATTTTAAACACAATTCTTGAAAACCTATAGTTTGAAGCGTAAAAATTGAAGAAATTTTTAAATATGAATTTGATCCTGATCTATGAGTTCTTTGTACAGCTTTGTTTTTAAAAAGTTCATACACGCGAAAGAACGCGTCGTTAAGCCCGTTTAGTTATATAGTTTGCAATGGTGTGGTTCACCGAACAACATTTTTTTCTGGAGTTTCGCCATAAAGTAGTTCTGCAGACCGTCATTTTCCGGTGACCTGAACATTCTTTGCGACCCTCTTTTGATATATTTTTATTTTATAATTTCGATTCACAATGTTTATTTTATCACGGTCATGTAACAGTAAGTTTGCGGTAGATGGTTCTGTATGTCTTGTTGTAAGGTAGGTCACTATAGCGGTCAATGTATTAATATAAATATTGATTTACGTTAGTCAATGAATAAATTCAGCACAGACATTTCGTAACGTTGTCATACACACAATGGTTGTAGAATTTTGGCATTTAATCTCGCTATAAACAAACATAATTATTTGTAAACCGTGATCTATATATTACAAATGTATTGTATGCAATGGTTTAGCAGAACAGAACAAAACAGAAGGTTTATTTCGTCGTATGTATGGTACAGCCATTTAGACATATACAAACAATATATACATACAAACAATGTATGGCAATAATATTCACGTATAAATTATACATGTTATCATAAAAGATTTTAGAAATAACTGCACAGGGCACCTTCTTTTATCTACATATATTTATTTTATTTAATCAAGGTGTGTTGGGACACCATTGTTAACATTGAGTCATTCCATATCATTTTATTGATATACTATCATTGCATGACATGGTTGAATAAAGAAACGAATTAAAAAATAAAAGTTTTTTTTACACAATATACATTTTCTTATTCGTAGAATGAAATATAAATGTTAACATGACACAATTATGTCCGTAGACCATAGAACTTCATAGCAATGCCTCGAAATGAAATGCTTATAGCAAAAATTTAACTCGATTTCATCGTAACTTTTATTGACAATAAAAGCAAGATGATTTTAATATACCAGAGTGTAATATAAATCTAACTTTCCTATGAAATTTAATATACATTGTTTGTGTTGCAGATAAGAAGCGTCTTCTAGACATAGGTCATATTGAAAAACAATTTCAATCCCCTCTGTATAATAATGATATCGCTTTTGTTGTTTAAATAGTTTAAGTATCTCACTAATTTACTTTACATTTGTCGTTTTCCACTTGATGAAACATCCTATACGTTTAATGAAATACAAACTTTCACCAGCGAGATATAGCAGCAGCAGTAGCACCACCACCACCACAACCACCACCTCCATCATCATCACCACCACCACCACCATCATCATCATCATCATCATCATCATCATCAACAACAACAACAACAACAAAAGCAGTAGTTATAATTGTTGAAGATGATTTACAACATACCGGTATGTAACGTTAGGTAATACGGATCTGGAGATGAGGTAAGTTTAAAGAGTCAATTATTATGAAACTCAAGCTGAAGATATATAACTACAAATACGCGACCCAATTGCTTCTTTCGGTCCATCTTTAATTAAGATAATACAATCTCATTGGCATTATTCCGAATGGGTCCAAGAAAAACAACATAACACAAATGTTTCAAGCAATTCCTTCCCCAGTATTAATACTTTAAACAACAAACAAGTCGATGTAGGCGAGAAAATAAGAACTGTGATAATTTCACCACCAAAGGTAATTATCAACCTGACATTGTTGTGTACATTGTCACCGTTTTCACCCACCCGTATAAAATTTTAATCGATTTCCGAACGTTGTGTAGAAAGCTACTGTAAATGTAGTTTCTTTTTAACCCGAGTGTGAAGTCGGGTGTGAAGCGATCATTTATGGATATTGGGAGTGTTTAGTTAGATGAAAGTATCTGATGGGCTGTGGCCCGCTGCGTGTAAAATAAGTTACATTTTAAACCGGTTATATCATGAGAATGTTTAGCAAAGTTAAAATTACAAGTTAACATATAAACTTTCATCGGATTTTTTAAACTTTGATTCCATTGAATGGATTAATGCAACAGTGTAGTGCAGAAATAAACTGCAGGATTTCGGTTTAACGTTTTAAGCCAAGAGGTAGTTCAAATTTCACCGCCGACTGATCTTGAATGCAGTATTGTTATGTGGTAGTCGGAACTGGATTGTTATTGTAACACCTGGATTTAAGATTAAAGATTTTGGTCTAACCCCGATACTTTTAGAAGATGGTAGTTTTAGGACAAGAACCAACAATGTATGAATGCCGTGTTCTATATATTGGTAGTGCTCCCCCTGTAGAAACTTTGAAAGGATTAGACGCCGTTCAGGAACCGTTAAGACAACGGTATCCTCAGAATCTCGAGGAAGTGTCGGGTGTTGACGCTACATTATGTGTACTTCCTACAGCTCTTGAAATGCGTTATGTCTCCTCCGGCGAGGTTGTCCAGTTCCCATTAGAGAAGTTAAGTATATGCGCAGGTGTTCGCGCTGTAAACGTTATTGATGGCAGCACAGGGCAACAAGTACGAAAGTTTGTCCCTGTTAATAATATACAACAAGAGTCTAGCCACCCTGCCATCTTTGCCGCTATCATTCGACGTACAAAAGGAAGACAAATAGCAGAATGTCACATGTTTATCTGCAACTCAACCAGGGATGCACTACATCTCGTTAATGCTTCAGCTACAGCTAACATGGCTTTTCGAAAACAACATGGTCAAAGGGTTGAAACATCAACACACGGAAATGACGTCATCGTTGTAAAATCGGGAATTGCCAATGGTTACAGTGATGGTGAGCATGGTTCTACAGTAAATTACGAGCCACAGTCATACAGACAGCCGGACATTGAAACTGTCCGCATTGATACTAATGAAAGTAATTTGGAATCAAGGCATTACCAGATACAACAATCGAGAGAATCGGTTCCGGAACCAGAAACTATCTATATAACTTTCGATAAAAGCAACCTTAAACCGAAAGGTGATGGCAATATGGAGGTCACACACAATGTTCGTCAAACACGACGTAGTGAGGAGCATATCAGACCAACATATATTGAAGCTCCGGTTCCCGCCCCAGTACCAGTATTTAGACCAATGTATATGAATGGTCCACCTCCTCGCCCAAATTACGCAATACGACACATCGCTCCACCACCACCACAACCAGTCATGATGCAAAGGCCGGTACTTATCAGATCCCCTCCACCGCCACAACCAATGATGGTCCGACAACCACAGAGAATGTACACCAAGAGAGTGATTGCTCCTCCACCTCCGCCGCCGAGATTTATTTCCCAGCCTCCGATGGTAGTTCGATCCCGTGCACGTTCGGCTTCTCCGATCGGCCGGTATAATTCAGAAATACGCGCTCCTAAAAAGGGCACTTATCAACCTAAGTGGGAGGGAATCGGACGTCCAAAAAGTGACATAGCAGCAACACGCATGTCTAGACGTGACATGTATGATTACCCTCCCCCACCACCCCCGAATATAGAGTTCTTCCAACAAGCTGGGTCTCCGAGGGAGATGCACCTGAACGAGAGAGCTTTCTCACGCAGAATGCATGCTGATAATAGAATATCACGAGAGCATCATGGTTATAATTACCCGACAGCATACGACCTACATTCAGCAATGCTGTACGACAGGCCGACAACAAAATCTAACCCTCGATACAGTAGTAGTTCATCAGGCTCCTCGGACGAAGGCGGTAGAAATAATCGATTAAGAAGCTCGAGGCGTTGACATACGTAAGTCGTATCATTAATGTAATCACAGATGTAAACCGTACTAATAAATACAGAGCGAGCCTCGTTCATTTATCCAAAGTGCTATCATTTTTGTACATGTAGATGATCAATATGTCTATAAAGGAGAGAGATGTGTTCATATATGTAAGTTATTTGCAATATTAAAGTGAGCGTGTTCAGTGTTCCATAAATTATAGTACAGATCATAACAGCTTCTCTTCAGCCTTGGGGACACATAAAACCACTTTTATGATGGAGATTGGATTTGTTCATGCATGCAGACGAAGAAACTTAAATCAAGATTTACCTATTAGTTGGTTGTTTGTTATATAATATGTTATTGGATATTCCTTTTTACTGTGAAGAAAGAAAGAAAGCAAGAATGAATGAGGATATAAAAAAGATTTTACCTGCTGTTTACATGTGCTGAAGGACAGTTTCAAGTGTTTATAAATTCATATACATGTATATATCAAATTTTAAATATTTTTATCAGAAAAGGCTTTGCATACACCATGCCGATATTGTTGAAAATGAATGATGTATTGTAATGATGGTTTTTCAGGGAATGTTTCGAACCTTAACATAGTGTAAATCTTATGAAAAATATGATTGCTTAGCAAACAAGTGTTACTGGTGACAGGTGTAATTTAAGCTGATAGCCTAGTATCAGAGTAAAATTCACAATCGCCATATTACAAATAAACGATACTGCATATTAATTTGTATTTTTTAAAAGATTATGGAGACAGGGAAAATGACCTGCATGTAACGAACATAACTATTGTAGTTGAAGAATTGCATGGATTTTTCAACTTATAATTATTTGTGAGAAAACTTAAAAACAATTAATCAGTTACCATGGATAATTGAGTTTTTCGAAATGCTGGAACTCTGGGATTGAAGTTAGAGTTTTGATGCAGGCAAATGTTCTCTTCAAGAATCCAGTGCCCAGTTCTAGTTCTTTAATTGCTGAGGGGGAAGTCATGAGATTCTTTTTGTTCTTGATGATAATGAAAAAAATGAACGCTGACTGTGTACATGTCTTACATGTTTATTGATGCCTGAAATTTTCATGATATTTTAGTTGACAACCTGATATACTAGTATATATATTTACGAAAATACTTCTATATTTTTTATTACATCTTGAAATTATTAAAGTGACATTATGCTCAAATTTTCATAGTCAAGTTGAGCTGAACTGACTATATATTTAAAAGTATTGACTGTTAAAATGGTGATTGACCAACAGTTCATATTGGAAAATGTTTAGGATAAAATTTAAATCTGTCCTGAAATATAAAAAGACTGCCCCTCTCTTTTTATGAAATGGACGTTACAAGTAAATTCTAATGGATATTTACGAAAATTTCGTTTGAATCCATGCGTTGTTTATTGTTAATGTAAAATGAATTTTTATATTAAAAAGGAATTATGGCAACATGAAACCTTATTTTGACATACACTTGTGCACTCATTTATACCCTTGAATGGGCATAATGTCACTATTAATTAATATTAACCACTTGAATACGTTATAAATACTAATAATTATAATGTAAAATTTATGATGACAATACATTAAACATATATATAAATGTAAAGATACAGTTTATAAAAATAAATATGGACAAGTCTTATTCATCATTTCAACGCAAGGAAATTTTTCAAATCTGATTACGATATTTTGGTCAAGAATATTTCCTAGAATTACTTACATTTATAGCACAAGTCATTAAAAGACAGAAACCTGTTTTGATATCATACCATTTGTATACAAAAGGTGACATATTGCTAGTAAGTCCTAATGTTAAAGAAGGCTCAGCCTATTGTAAACCTATGAGCCATTTAGGTCTTGGAATGATCTAGGGCGATAGGGTTTCGCCCTTATGATTTTGGACACGTTCATGAAATGAGCAGTGATATAATATTAAGAATTTGGACAATTTGGCGTGTAGAATCGATCATATGAGATTTATATATTACTTGTATCATAGTTTGGGTGCCTTTCTGTTGAAAATGTGGTCAGAGTTAAATAGTATACATATACTCGTTCATGCACAGTGCGTTAACTGGAGTGCAGCACTCCAGAGAATGCCCCTCGTACAAATCAGATAGCCTCGTTTCTATTACTTGTATATTGGGCCTTAAAGACCAATCCAGTCTGAAACACGTTAAGTTCGATGTACGTCATTACAAAACAGTGATGTCATTTTATTTCGTACAGCGTCAAAAATTATTTAATTATAACTAACGCATAAATCATTCTATATATTCTTTTTTCATTTCTCGTTCAAATAGTTTATAATAATTTTTTTTTCTCTTTATGAACTATCCATTAAGTATTGTATATCGGTAGTACACACCCAACTGACGTCATTCGCTCGTTGCGCATGCTTTTTAGATGATACATACTACCTACCTTAAATATGGAAACGTTTTACATACATAAGTTAGTCCTTACATCTACACCCCCCCCCCCCCCCAAAAAAAAAAAAAGAAAAAAAAAAGAAAGAAAGAAAAAAACACAAAAAAAAACAACATTATCAAGTTACATATAAAAGAAAACGCAATAAAACTCCTTACAGTAATTTTCGGGATATGTGTTTAGAAATGTTCTCTTGATAATATATGAAATAGCATTAAATCTTTATGTCTAAATTTTTTCTTAGCTTCATTGGTTTGATAATTATTATAAGTGGTTTTAATTTGTATATAAATTTTTTTTCATGTCAATTTGGGCTTTGTATTTTATCAAGTTTACAAATTTGATCTTATAAAGATAAATAGAGTTAGACTACCAGTACATATGAAACTATCAATTACCCGCCCCAACCCCCAACTGATTATCATCAAATTATCATACCCTAACAGAAAGTTGGAAAATATTATCGTTGGAATGTAATCGATATGTTTACAGCTCAATTTCTATAAATCATACAGTTATGATCATTATCATTTTTATAGGCTAAAATTTCTCAACTGAGTTTTTATTTGTTTGGGTCGTCAGACCAAACAAATAATGGTAGCGAAATTTCAGAGCCTAATGCTGTTAATTGCAAATGCCTAAAGTAGTCCACTTTTTTGAAGCGGTTACTTCCCTTTATATGTACACTAACGCCGAAAAATTCAGGGGAGATAAATGCGTAAAGATTGTCAAATGACAGGCGCATTAATTTTCAAGCAAAGTAGTTCCCGAATGGTCGAAGATTTCTAATATTGTTTCATTCTTTATAGATATACATGCTTACAGTAAGCTCCATGATTATTTACATCTGTGTTAAACAACAGGTTTAGCGTCGAAATAATAAGAGTTACAAGCCTTAATTTAGAATAATATGGTTTCCTTCAGGCCTTAACATATAATTTCACCGTGGCCGAGGGGTTTGCATGCTTGTTTATGAATCGAGAGGTCTGAAGTTCAAATCCCAGTTGAGACAACTCAATTTATTTTTTTATTTTTTTTAAGTCAAATATACATTGAATTGACTATCAGTGTTGCAATTAGTCTTATAGCAAATTTACTACAGTTAAAACACTGGAAAGCATTAGTGGCACTATACAAAAACAAATTAGTTTATAATCTCACAACCTCCACCTTTCTGACATTCTGAGACCCAAACAAATTCAGCGCCTTCTGTGCTTTGATTATATACTCGTGTGTATGGAAATGAGCCGTGTCACGACAAAACCAACATAGTGCGTTTGCGACCAGAATGAATCCAGACCAGCCTGCGCATCCGCGCAGTCTGATCAGGATCCATGCTGTTCGCTTACCAACTATTTTACAAGTAGAGAAACTGAAAGCGAACAGCATGGATCCTGATAAGACTGCACGGATGCGCAGGCTGGTCTGGATCCATGCTGATCGCAAACGCACTATGTTGGTTTTGTCGTGACAAATGTCACATCTGCCGGACAAAAACTTTCCTAGACGTTAAACTGTACAATACGACCGGTCATTCTCCGCCTCTTACTCATGTTGAGAAGGTGACACTATATTGCGAAGTTATTGTTAGAAAGGTGTAAACAAAAACCTAAAAATTGACCAGGCTAACAATCTCAAAATGGATCTAAAACTCTAAAAATTAACACTTTAATATCATTTTGTTTAACATCTTATTTTTTATAGGCCAAAATTTTCAAACGATTATGGTAACTACTATATTAACTATATACTCGACCAAGCAACGCGTATCATGAATGTTGAATATTTGAAATATTTGGAGGATAAACACAGTGTCAACTTCCGAAAAGTCGTGTCAAGTTACATCTACCTTTTTTAAAAACCAAAAAAATGTTTTCTTAAATAAATGGGATATGAAATCTTCCCGCTTTGACAACAGTAGTTTGAATGGTCTTTGTCGTATATTAAAAATGATGTATGTAGATGTTTCAAGCAATTATAAAACATAGTAACTCAAACCTTACGTTTTCGACTAACAATAAATATTCCAAAGTTTCAGGTTAGAAAAATGTCAAGCTATATTTTATGATGTGATTAGGTAATTAACATTGATACCCTGAATTCAAAAAATCTTGCAATTACATTGAAACAGATAGTTAAAGACGGGAAATAAAGTTAGGAGCAGCGAAATATGAGCCGTGTCACGACAAAACCAACATAATGGGTTTGCGACCAGCATGGATCCAGAACAAATAGAGAAATTGATAGCGAACAGCATGGATCCTGATCAGACTGCACGGATGCGCAGGCTGATCTGGATCCATGCTGGTCGCAAACGCATTACGTTGGTTTTGTCGTGACACGGCTCATATACATGTAATCATTTGTTATGGTTCTTGTCGCCCATCCAATGGGCTTTGGGTTCGGGTCTCCTCGAGTCATGACGTCTGTTGCATTGTATGAGAAAAGTACTGGTCAACTTGAGAGTGATTTTTATGCCAGGAAATAATTTATAAGATACAAAGGTAAATCGTATATTGTCAATTTGTGACCCATTATATATTAACATGACCATTTCGCGTAACATACTTTAATTATGCTCCTAAAGGACCATTGATGGTGACAATTGTGAAGATCAGATATTGCATAGGGTGAAATTGTTTCTCATTCAACCGCGTCATTTTGTCAATGTTTTTTTAGAATACATTTGTATCTTTGTCAGGCATAAGTAGATTTAAGCGTAAACTCTTTTGTTGATATGCCTACTGTATACCTTTTTACATCTTCCCGGTCTTTGATTTACAAGCAAAGATTATCGTCACCAAAGTATTTGTTTACTTTTGAAAAACAGAATTTTCGGAGTTACCCTTAAACAATTAGAAAAGTGGGTAATATTCTACTTTTCGACCGCATTTATGTACGAAGATTTAACATTTAAACAAGGAAATGAATACAAGACTGTGTAAAAGAATTTTAATCGGATTGTGGTGAACAAATACAGTGATCAAAGAAACTATAGTAGGCTAGTTAAATATACAATTATACAATACCGCTGTAATACATATATATCTTTACTTGCAGATATAATATCCTTATACTTTTAACAATAAACATGGCTGTGAACGAGGGGTCATTGAGGGGAATTATTTTCTATACATAATGATATTAGCAGCGTCACGACAAAACCAACATAATGCGTTTGCGACCAGCATGGATTCAGACCAGCCTGCGCATCTGCGCAGTCTGATCAGGATCCATGCTGTTTGCTTACAAAGTCTATAACAAGTAGAGAAACTGATAGCGAAAAGCATGGATCCTGATCAGACTGCGCGGATGCGCAGGCTGGTCTGGATCTATGCTGGTCGCAAACCCATTATGTTGGTTTTGTCGTGACGCGGCTCATATATTGAAGCATTTCAGTGCATATGCTGCTAATTGTTTTATCTAGAGTTTCTTCTAATTATTTTACTTAAAGATTTCTTTATCCTGATATACCATTGTTTTTCACTACGGGTATAGCGAAAACTGGGGAAACTGTTTATAATATGTGCAGTGCATGACAAGTAGCATTTCTTTTGCACCTATCTTTTATTTTTTCCGGAAGCTGTTTCAGTTACATTATTTTTGTATGGAATGTACGACTGTATAAAGAATCAGGATTTGTCAAAAATGCACGGTGACATGCTAGCATATTATGTAGAAACAAACTCCATGTAGTTGTCTCCCCCTCATTGTTCGTTCACTGTAATATAAGATACTGCAAGGGAAGTAACCGACGTTTAGAGGTTGAGGCAATTGGAGCATCTCGACGATTATACATAACAATTCGAAGTTTGGCGGGAAAAGTCCGAGAGATGATTTGATTGAGTTTGGAGATGGGATGCAAGTGAAGTATTAAAGTAAAAATATTGCATATGTCTACATATGTGTACAAAATTGTTTTCGAGCAGAAATGGTTTATTTCCCTGTCATAAAACAATTATCAGATAAAATACATCATTCCGGGCGGTGTACTTAACAAAATCTCCATGATTCACTGATTTTTTTGGTGTTTTTTTGTATACTTAATAATTTGATGGGTTGAACACTACCATTATGTTTCTTCGAGCGTTAATCTTACGTATTTATAGGTAGTTTCACCCTTTTTTATCGTTATTTGAAATCTACTTATTCATCTACTGTAATGTATGAATGACGTTCAATATGCCGGGATGTCATTATAATGTCATAATAATGAAAAGTCTCTCTTTTTTCGAGTTGTTCATAATGAAAAATTTACAATGTTTAAGCTTTTTGAAAGGTACTATTATTTTAAAGGGATGTTAGTTTTCAATCACCCGGATTAAGACCATGATATAGCCAAGCTCATTTTTGTCGCCGGATAATGATCGATGAACGCTATGAAGAGAGTACTTTCCGGCTATTTTGATTATGACTATTTGAGCCACGACACGACAAAACCAACATAGTGCGTTTGCGACCAGCATGGATCCAGACCAGCCTGCGCATCCGCGCAGTCTGATCAGGATCCATACTGTTCGCTATCAGTTTCTTTACTTGTAATAGGATCTGTAAGCGAACAGCATGGATCCTGATCATGGTCTGGATCCATGCTGGTCGCAAACCCATTATGTTGGTTTTGTCGTGACACGGCTCATTTCAAGCTCAGGTTGCAAAATTGAAAAAAAAAGGAAAATAAAGAAAATACTCCTCCAAAACAACTCAAGTTGCACCGGGAATCTGGACGCCGGAATGATGAGTCATGAAACCAACGGCATCCAATTACTTTTGAATACTCGCGTTTAATTAAATATACAGCGTTTGAATGCTAGATATGGTTTAAAGTATTTTGTTTCTGCAAAAAAAAAAAACAACAAATAACGACAATGAACATGTACTGGGAGCGACGGTGTAATGAATATAGACATGCCTCTTAACTTTGAGGTCCAGACGACATACTCTTGCGCCGGTTACCCACCGACTCGAACTTTACTTTTCTTAGTGTGTTACCTTGAATTAGTGGCATTAAGATTTAAGAGCACTGAGAGTATTTTCTTTGGCTTTTTTTCATATCGTCCACGTGAATTTCGTATATTAGGCCATTAATTAATGTTAAATCAGTTTGCGTTTTCTACGCAGTTACCTCCCTTTTATTATTCAGTTTTGCGCTCATTATTTGTATAATTATAGTCTAACCATTGTTAGCGCCCGAACCCTGTCAATATTGACCTGAGACTAATCAATTTTCGAGAGGAGATTCGTTAGTTTCCGTTAATTATTTATTTTATTGCTAGAACAACATTATACTTTAATAGACACCTTAATTCATACTTACTGAAGTACGACACAACTGTATTCGCAACGTTGCAAGTTCGAATTCTCGACAATATATGTTTAAAATGTTTTTTTTAATTGTTTTTTTTCTTCTTTCAAATTAAATGAAGCATGAATGGATAGATTGTGTAACCTCTGATGTCCGTTTTTAGCTCGACTATACGAAGTATATGGAGAGCTGTCCTACTGGCCCCGGCGTCTCGTCCAGATTTCAGATTAAAGTTTTGGTGCAGTAAAATATTTTTCACTATAACTTTGTCATTTCTTAAGGTATCAACTTCAAACTTCAAATATATGTTCCTTATCATCATCCACATCTTATGTGACAAGGTTCATAACTCTAGCACCAATATTTTTAGATTTATCTCCCCTTGAACTTAGAATTGTCCTTAAAAAATATTATTTTTTTATTGTTACTTATTTATTTCTAAAGGGATCAACTTCATACTTCAAATATATGTACCTTATCATCATCCCCATCTTATGTGACAAGGTTCATAACTCTAGCACCAATATTTTTAGATTTATCTCCCCTTGAACATAGAATTTTCCTTAAAAAATATTATTTTTACTGTTACTTATTTATTTCTAAAGAGATCAACTTCATACTTCAAATATATGTACCTTATCAGCATCCACATCTTATGTGACAAGGTTCATAACTCTAGCACCAATATTGCAAGAATTATCTCCCCATAAACTTTTTTTACTAGAAAATTGTAATTTTTTTTACTATAACTTTTTTAGTTTTAAAGGTATCTAACTCAAACTTCAAATATTATTCCTTATCATCAATTACATTTTATGTTACAATGTTCATAACTCTTGAAGCAATAATTACAGATTTATCTCTCTTTGAACTTAAGATTTTCTTTGAGAAATATTATAACTTCCTGTCTAACTTATAATCGACGTCATAAGAGGAAGTCTACTAGAAGAAATCAAAGATTCTACATTTCTGCAAAGAAAAACCTTAATGCTTTACTCACAAATTATACATACATAGTTGTACTTAGGATTTTCTTTGAGAAATATTATAACTTCTTTACTTTTTAAGGTATCTACTTCAAACTTCAAATATATATTTCTTATCATTACACACATGTCGTGTGACAAGGTTCATAACTCTAGCGTGACTATTTCTAGAATTATTCCCCTTGATCTTGGAATTTATGTTAACAAATGTTATTGTTTTACTATAACTTAATACATAATTATACATAATTGATTTTTCGTTCATAGTTTTGTCCTCCTTACTGCGTCCAGTATTTTATTAGTCGAGCTTCGCTGTCTCCTGTGACAGCTCTTGTTCTTCTTATTTTCATAATTTTGATAAATATAATTATGTATTTATGTTTTACATCAAGTTCAATTATTGGCGTATCACAAAAAAGATAAACATAGTGTTCAAGGTTTTGCAAAGTATAAATAAAAATACGATAAATACCGCTATAATGTCACTGAATACTCAAATGTGTCAGGTCAATATTGCCCATTAATAAACAGTACTGGTCGAGGATATAAGGTTCCTCTGTGTGTGGTTTGTAAAAATAATAATATGATTTTTTTTCAACCGTATTGGCACATATTTTGGCAGTTTGGCTTTCTTTGCAGTTTCATGACAAACAGTTTACGATATATTTATTACCAAAACAATTATCATATAATAAATACTATCTGAAACACAGTACATAGATCTGTCTAAAATTTGGGAGATTATGTTGACTACATATCAGCAAAAGAAATTTAGTTGTAAAGTCAAAGATTGTCTTCCGTTTTCCAAACAAATGAATTACAAATTCTGTACATATTTTGCTCTTATTTAAAACAGCAGCAATGTTATCGAACAGTTCTACTTATCTTTAGTTTGTTGTTTTTCTGATACGTTCCTTATTTTTAAAGCAAGAAGGATAACCGCCTCCGTTGTTTAATGTCCACCTGTACAGATTATTTCCCTTGTATTAGCACGTAAAGTTGTTCCTTTCCGATTATACATGTATTTAAAACAATAGAACACCAAAGAACGTTTCTGTAGGTATCCGGATTCTAATAGTTTTATTTTTCTATAATAATGCGCTCATAATATGCTTTAGACAGATTTTTTAATCATGTAAAATTGAATCCTTT
This sequence comes from Ruditapes philippinarum, assembly GCF_026571515.1. Classification (NCBI taxonomy): domain Eukaryota; kingdom Metazoa; phylum Mollusca; class Bivalvia; order Venerida; family Veneridae; genus Ruditapes; species Ruditapes philippinarum. The sequence goes on from NW_026857221.1 coordinate 546,389, forward strand.
ATTGATTTGATCTCTATAATATTTTGTATTAAGTTACAATAGACAATTTTTTAAAACTCATTCTTTTAGGATTTCACAAGTGTTCAGTAAATAATGAATACAGTTCTGTAATTTTTTTATCCATTGTACGTATTTTCATATAGCAACATTAAAAGCAAACACGTCAATATTATTTATATTTGCACCAAACTATGTGACGTTACTTCCTGTCTAACTTATAATGGACGTCATAAGAGGAAGTCTACTAGAAGAAATCAAAGATTCTATATTTCTGCAAAGAAAAACCTGAATGCTTTACTCACAAATTATACATACATAGTTGTACTATAAAACATATGAGCCGCATTACAACAAAACCAACATAGTGCGTTTGCGACCAGCATGGATCCAGACCAGCCTGCGCATCCGCGCAGTCTGATCAGTACTTGTAATAGATTTGGTAAGCGAACAGCATGGATCCTGATCAGACTGCGCGAATGCGCAGGCTGGTCTGGATCCATGCTGGTCCCAAACGCACTATGTTGGTTTTGTCATGGCGCGGCTCATATGTCTTTGATGAGTCAGGGAACTTATAGAATACAAGCCACGTACATGGAACACCAAAATTGAAGGTTAACAGGTTGGTAGTAATGTGAAAAGCCTTATATGAAATAAAAAGAAAAATTGTACGTGAGATAAGTTCAGACTCCGATGTTCCCATTATTAAAATATTAAATAAAGCGTTTTATTGAGCCTTGAATTTCATGGACAGATCAACTGTGAGAAGAACACAACGAAGAGGATGGAATTGTCTCAGATTCTTATATAAATGTTTTATATGTTTCAGAAGTATATAATTAAGATGTAATAAATAAGTCAATTAACATTATTAGCAGTGAAAGATGCGTTGTCTTTTTAATTTCATTTGTTACAGTTTTCTTTGAAAGATTTAATACGAAATTAACGGAGAAATAGATAAAATTTTCGGAAATATAAAAAACGTTTAAATAACCAGCCAATGCGCAATTAAAAAAACTACATTATTATTAAAATCCAATATCTGAGAGACTTGATATTTAAACTGATTTATAGTTGTTAAATACATTAAATAGAATATCATTTACAATCGATACATCTTCTCTTTTTTCTTTAATAATACATCTAAATCAAAGCTCGCTTTCTTTAGTCATTCCTCGAGTTTTCAATGCTCGCCTGCTTTTTAACTAAAGAAAAAAACAACAACAAAACATTCCGTACTTTTGATCATTTGGTACTTTTACTAGTATGAGCGTATACTTTAAAGCGTAAAAACGTAGGTTTTTACGCATACACTATTCACTGATGTCATAATTTAAATTTACTGCATCAAAATCTGACATTCGGTCGTGGTTAAAGATGATTATTGGAGGGTGACCAGAGGGATTCTCGTTGTATAAATAGATCATGTTATACATGCGCTGATCGATTATGTCAGTAAAACAATATTGGTAATCGATAACAAACAATTATTGTTGCATTTATATATACAACCTAACAAAATAACGTTATACCTTGAGGTAACCAGACGCGAGATAAAAGATTTCATACAGGATTATGTGCTATTAAAAACGTTTGAAACACTTTTTGAAATACCCTTAAGGATACCTCTCGTCGCTGAAAAAGCAATAATTGTAATTTTAGAAGTACAATAGAACAAAACCGGTTTTGAAAAGAAGCTTTGCGCATGGCTGCACGGACGATCAAAAATAGTATATATTTACATACAAATATCTGCTCGATATGGGTTCATAATAACACAGGACTGATTAAGAAAATTCTACGGTTCAAAAAGTTGACATAGTTGAATAATTTTATATTTTGTGCAACAGTGATGATAAGGAATTGGGCCAGGTAGATTTTGAGGATGGAATAATGTACAATAATCGAGTTACAATTGACAGATTGAGGAAAAATCGTTTGACGGTATCATACATGAACGCACTAGTGACATTCAACAATTTCGGTGTCGCGTTTCTTCTATTGGAGAGAGCAAGGTTGTTCACTTTATACAGTGATTTTCACGGGTACATTTAGTGAAAATAAGATATTGATCTTTGATTCAGTTAATTTCTGTATCGGAATGTGAACAAGTCGGTTTAATAGTGGTATGATGCGGATTAATTCAGCGGAGTAATTCATTGTTAAACAGGTTGTAAAACTTCCTTATTCTTATGAGAAAATACTTGTGTGATTTTTATAACTAAAAAGGAAGTCATAATGGTGATTTTAAACAGTAATAGCCCAATGATAAGGTTACGAGTGTTGTATATAGGAAGCGCTGTTCCCCTGGACACAGTGGCTGGACTTGATGCCATCCAGGGACCACTGAGGGAACGTTATCCGGTCGACTCGGACGATGATACGAGTATAGAAGGAATAGACGCGTTTGTTTCTATCACTAATGAATGTATTCAATTACAATATTTGAATGACTCTGATCAGGTAGTTCAGTTTCCTGTTTCTTCCTTAAGTCTTTGTGCAGCAGTCAGGTGCGTGTCAACTATTAATACGGCAACCGGTGAAAAGGGTGCAAAGTTCGTATCTCTAAATGACCCTTTGGCGGGTGGAGAAAATGCTAAGCGTCCGGCCATATTTACCGCAATGACCCGTCGTACCCAAGGAAGAAAAGTGTTGGAATGCCATGGTTTTATTTGTGCTTCAGCTCAGGACGCGCTTAACTTAGTCAAATATGCGTCAATTGCTGGGAAAAACTATAAACAAAATGGAACAATTAAGTCAAGTAGACCTGTACAACAAACTGTTGTATCAAACGGTACCACTGACCCTCTTCTCGATGCAGGATCAACTTTAAATCGGATTTCAAATGGATCAGCATTCACGCCTACATCAAATATGCAAAATGGAGTGTCAAACGGTACCTCTATGAGACTCATACCTGGTGAACCAATAGCTCATGTGGCTGCAGGCCCTGAATTCTTCGAACCTGTATCAACACAGGGATATTTCTACAGCAGTAACAGCGCAGAAGTAAAGAAATATAATATTGCTAAACTTGGTGGTAATCGTAACAAGGAGAATATTGATGTTACTCAGTCGGCCCCTAGTGAGAGACAGGCACCTACTATTATAAACGGATATCCACATAGTACCGCACAGCGTCAGGCTCCAAGGGTAATACCTGCCCCACAACCAATTTACGTTCGTCTTCCGCGTCAACAGTATGTTGCTGGTCCCCCAAGACCACCCCCACATATGCCAGTGTTTTATGGGCCTCCACCACCTCCCATGTTCGCCAGACCGAGGTTTTTCTCACCACCACCACCAAGATTTCGACCTCAGCCGTATATGATGCCGCCCGGTGGACCTCCGCCAATGATGGCTCCACCGATATATGTTCGCCGACCAAGAGGTGGGTCTGCTGGAAGCAGGTCAAGGTCTAATTCTTCCGGCTCTCGAGGCTCGCGGTCAAAAACACCAACGGGGCAAGTAAATGGCGAAGAAACAGAACCGAAAAGAATACCGAACGCTGACGACTCGAGTGATTCTGAAATTAGAGTGTTGAATAGACAAAGGCCATCCACCCCACCAACAGACTACGACGACAGACGTAAGGGAGAACGAGTGAGCCGGCGTGATGCTTATGAAGTTAAATATGGTGTACAGCCATCACCATACAGATATGGTCCGCCTCCTGATGTAATTCCACCATATGGTTATGATTATTATGTCCAGCCTCCACGACACGGTGGCTATGCGCCATTCACAATGTACAATCCTCACGCAAGGTCAAGGTCGGTACCAGGGTATGATAGAGCAAGATCGAAGTCTCCGCGAAAGAAGAAGGGAAAGAAAAAGAATAAAAAAGTAAAGAAAAATAAACAACCCCCGCCTAATCCGCAGTATATGTATTATCCTAGAGAGGGGTTAAGACGGCAACCTGCCAACAGTGATGTTTCAACCGACAGTTTTGCTGGGTACCATTCAGAAAATCCTAGAGCAAACCGCCCATTAGATGGTACAAGCGGGTACCAGTTCTACCCACCACGTGATTTCAGACGGAACGAAAACCAGCATATGAATGAAAGAAACTTTTCTAAAAGTATTAAAGAGGAAACTCGGCGGTCACGTGATTCAAAGGCCTATCCGACGGCATATGAGTTGAACGATGCATTAACTCGAGGTGACGGTGACAGAAATGAGGACGTTGATTTCAATATGTACTAGGTACGTATTTATAGTATATGGGTGATATTGTAAATTCCAGTAAACCAAACCATTCTTGATGCTTAAATCTTTGCGTTCATAATTCCAACATGTGAGTGACATGTTTTAGTTAAGTAAACAACCTTATAATCGGTACAATACTTATATAAACAACAGTTTTTGTATCATACTTCAGGTAAATGAGTGTCTTAAATAATTTTAAAGTGACCATAGGGTTAATCAAACGAAGCGAAAGACGGTACAGAAGATAAAGATCTTTTGGTCATCAAACCCCACCATATATACCTTAAGGGGTTGACATTATAGTCAACGCACTATGGTGTGCAATTACTAAAATTACAGATGACCTCGCACATCAAACACATACCATGTGATTTGAGGTCTGTTTTGTTATTCTGTAACTTGATCAGATAATTGTTAATGTTCAGTCGAACCTTCAATGTTTAATGATGCAGTTGAAACAGACATTAGCTTTCTTGACTTTGTGTCCATGATTATATAGAAAGCGTAAACTATTAAAAATAACGGTGAAATGGCGACAACTTTTCATCAGTATCAGTTGAAACTAATAAAGGGTTATCATGGTCGCCGTCTTTTAACCCCGTGTCGGAATACCAGGGGCGTTCGATTCCATTTTAGAAAGCGACGCAATAAATTTACCTAAATGCCCTATGGTCTGCCATGTGTGCGTTCCATTCCCTGTTTGTCGTCATTTGAATACTTATTAAAAGGCCACATACTATTTCATTCCATCAATGAACAAGTCAATTTCTTAGAATTAATATGAGTCATACGTCAGGTATACTAAATTAAGAACGCTTTATATCGTCTGCTAACAAAATGTAAGCAATATGGAAATTAGGCGACAATAAAGTAAATTACTGTCAACATCATGAAGTACATACTCAGTATATCACTTAACCGCGGAATTAAAGCTAACAAGGGTCCGTTATTTATTCAAATTTTATTCATAGAATATTATAATTAAAATATATGAATTTGACAATTCTATATACATTTCACGAGGTACATGATGTACAAGGAATGTTTTTCTTATTTGTTTCGTTGCTGCTGTCAAACTCTAATCTGCTTATTTCTATCACGAGGCTTAATAATTATTGACTGACTGATCACGTGTCAGCTACAATTTGAAAGTATCTAGGATGTCCAAATAGAGAAAAAATACCTTGAACGCTAAAAAACAAGTAGAGGTTCGACAAGTATTGGTCAGTCTGTGACAATCACTGCGGTGTTTATTAATCAGTACGTCCAGTTTTATGAGCAAACGCTAATTTATTTGACGATGTATTAATATAAAGCAGTCATTTCATGTCACTGTATGAACGCATATCATAATATTGACACTGAAATAAATATTGATAGATTATAAATAACAGTATTTCCGTGAGTATTTGGTGAGAACATTTCGTGAAACACCCATTTTTCTTTTTTTATCAACCATTTTTCTTTTTTATGAACGAATGGTGGCGTAAACTTTACATGTAGTGTATTGGCGATGTGGGATTAGGCAAGAAAAGGGGTTTTGAGTTAACTTAGTTTGCAGTATTTATTGTTATTCAGCCTGATTTTCAGTATTAACCTAAGAACTCTAGCTGGCACAATTTAGGTTTTAGACTTGTTTCCCCGTTTTATTTTGTATTTGGTTTTATAATTCGTAAAAAAAGTAAAACAGCTTGTTTCAACAGTGTCGGTTTGTAGGGCAATGTCAAGGTCACTTTCGTCATAGTGGATGTCATACTTTGTCATAAAATAGAAAGTACATATATAGAAATTAAGGAGCAAAGTAGTTCGTTTTTGATGCCAATGGTATAAATAGAATGAAGGGGGACCTTTTCACTGTAAGATGGTCTTTAACCAATGTAACGATTGAAGCGTTTTTCAGAGCAAACATCTTTGAAGTTAGTAATGGGTCAGACTTAAGTTGTGCTATGTCAGTGACCTGAGGACCTCGGTCACGGAGGCCATGTTTACGGTTTATGTACTAATCGATCAATTTTATTTTCTGCCATGCCCAATAACTATAGTATTATTTGTACAATTTGATGGTATTTGTAACAATGTTTAATGTAAATATTGCTTTACATTATATGTATATTTAACAGTAGCCCGTTGAATCCTCCCCTATCCCTTGTGGCTGAGGGATTGCCATTTAGAGTTAAGACATCAGAATAGCAGCCACCGTTTGTCCCTGTGTGATTGTATATAAGATGCGACAAAATGGGTTTGAACAACTGGAGTCTTTGTACCTCATAGCTCCAGCAGATGAGGTGGTTTTGAGTTGGAAGTTTTTTTCTCACTTTGAAGCCAAATTCATTTTCGTTTTCGGATCCATATGACCTAAACTGTGTTGATGTGCCGTAAAATCAAACACAAAAACAAATCTTTCTATCTGTCCTGTTTCTCACGACTGTCATCGTGTGATATTACCGACGTTTTGTTTGTCTATTAAGTTTCGAAATGTTACATTAAGCTATTGACAAAAAATGCACCAAACAATCACATAAAATCTTTACGATTGTAATGTAAAACCTTACACCCATTGTGTAAAATGTTTTGACTGGTAATAGCAGTCGTTAATGTTTATTTTAATACAAAACAGAGTCACGTGTATTTGTCCGTCAGATAAACAACTATGTTGATGTCATTTTACTCTTGGAACTGCTTGCATATATAATTTCTCTAATAGTAAAAGCAGTAAAAATGTTTTCTATATAAAGCATGAGTTTTTAGTTGATTTTTTTCTCACTTTGAGCAATTCATTTCGTTTTCGATCCTATCCTAAACTGTTTGAGTGCCTAAAACAAAAAAAACAAATCTTTCTAATCTGTCCTGTTTGATGCATGTGTGATATTTCCGACTTTTGTCTAGAAGATTTAATTTCATATACCGATCTCAATAAAGACAACAATCAATAAAATTTTTTTCGCATTCTATGAAACTACAACATTGGGTTTAAAACGTTTTAATGATTTAAAGCATGTGTTAATGTTTTTATACAAAACAAAGTACGGTATTGTGAAAAAAACTATGTATTGGTAGCAAAATTAACTTGAAGTTTGCCATAAATAATTTCTAATACTAAATGTGCTAGAAAAAGGTCAATAAAGCTAGATGATTTCAGGTAAATTAGAATTATTCAATAATTTTGGATATTAAAGAACGCAAAAAAATAAAAAGCTTTTAATAAATAAAAATAGCATTTCTTAAGCATAATGGGTCTTTAAACAAGGTATACCACGTAAAATATTATTAGGCTTGGTTTAAATATATACAATATTTTCCCCAGTTGTAGGTAATTCAGTTTATTTTTATTCATTTAATTGCAAACTTATTTAAAACAGCTGTCCAAAATGTTCGCACGGTGAAACATTAAAATATTTTCTGCATGGCTGACATTTCATATAATGACATTTTTGAAGCTCTTTTCAAAAAAAAAAAAAAAAATACTACGTGAAATTTGACAACCGAGTTTATATTAATTGTATTCAGGAATGAGGATTGATTGCTCTATACTTTATCTTGTTCATAAACCCACTTTTGCTTCACTGACTTTTGTAATTTTAGTAGTAAGCGCATAGTAGTTAGTACAGAATGAAAAATAAAAAAATCTCATTTTTTCAGCACACATGCTATTTAACGTCTCGTCTATGTTATAATAGAGACGTATTGCATCCTCAAACGCGCCCTTAATGGTGTCCACAATATAAAATATTAAAAAAATGTAAAAACTGGAGGGTTATTGCGCCATTTAACCCTTATTCTGCAGAATTTATGTAATGAATGTGTCCTGTATTTAATTTGGGGTAGTTCATTTAACGTTTAAGGGAGTTCAATATTAAACATGTACATATATTTAGCTCATGGTAAAACGTAACAAGTAGTGTAAGGTTGGTATGGCACTTTACTGGAGGCAAAGGCCAATCACTGACGGTCCTAGCTGGGCATTAGTTAATTATTTATAATGAACTTTCTAATCTTTTTTTTTTCTCCCAAGAAATTCGTCTGAGCCGGATCAAATTTTATCTGTTGCAAATTTATGTCCGTTGATTTATCTTCTGCACGCCTTGTAACTTTCATAAGAAGAGTTACTTGCCGAGTAAGCAAATACATCTGAAAGCATAAAATTGACTTCCGACCCTACTGCAAATTATTCGCATGAAAGGTGCAACTTGAAGCTGAACTATAAAATCATGATACTTTTATAAGTTATGTTACTTTCATGTGGATTCTGTTTCATTTATTTGATTATACATCAGTATTTTACTATAATTTCAGAGAGCTACTCAAAGAAGAAACAGGTACAGAACATAAGACAAACACTAGCACGTGGAGTATTTCACGCTACATGGTGTCACCACGGGGACTACTGCACTTGTTTACATCAATTAAAGAAGATAAAAGTGCTATATAACATATTTCTATTAACTTACAAAAATGCCGCATTGCCCTTCATTATACAAATACAAATTCTATACCATTTTCATAGAGAGTGCTTTTTTTTGGGCGCGGGAGTGTTTAAACTAAATCTTGACGCAGGCGTATCACAACGACCATAATAGGCACTTCAAGGACTGATATTGTATACATCTCTAAGGTGTTCCTTCTGACACGCCTTTGTTTGAACTTGTGATGTGAATTAGTAGCACCTCAACGACAGCATTCTTTATTTAGGTAACTGCTGTGACAATATTATGTTGTGATGTTTGCATAACGATTATGAAATCAGTTATTAGAGGCATGGCCATGAGTGTATACCATAGTCATTTAAAGTGCGTTTTAAATACTATGGTGTCGGATAGGTACCATTATTGTGCCATTGTATGTTTTTTGTAAATGTCATGAATTATTTACATGTACTATGCACGTGCGTGTAATAATTCCGTTTATATTCTTTTGTAATGTTTTTAGTGAAACGTTATCCTATCTTTATATATACATCATATCGAAAATTGTCAACTTTATAAACAAAATTTGAAGATCATCTCATATAGATCTTCGTTGTTTTGCATGTGAAAGTTTTATGATTGATTCTATCAAACTTGATGCAAGAAAGCCTGGGCAAATATGTTTTAAACAGTATTTACACGTATAGCTAATAGCATTATGTATATTTTATGTTTCATTGATATTTGTATTTGATTTAGATGTAATCAATCACTTTAAATCTTTGATGTATACCTTTAATTATAGAAACATGTGATTATATATGTCGAGGGTTGACTGCAAAACTGTAGTAACTTATATAAAATAAAGAAGGATTTACAACAGTTTTGCGATCAATCTTCGATTTGTCCTGTTTCTGTTAATACGCAACATTGCATCTGTTATTGATGACGATGCAAATTTAAAAGTTATAATCAAACAGAAAATAATTCATTATGTATATATAAAGTCACTTTTATCATGTTAACATGTCAGAATTTTTAAGTATACATTGTATATGCACATTATTATTAAGTCAATTAATAAATCAAAGTTTAATCAGCTATTAATTATATTTTGTATATACATGAACATGTATTAGCCAATTATTGTCGTCTGATATAACACCATACATTCAGGAAGTTTAAATATTTTAAGATCTGGTACAATGTCGTCTGCTTGATTTTAGTTACAATGCAGTTTTACAAAGTATAGGTGCTGCATTTTTCAAGGGGTATTCAGTAAATTTAATAGTGTTGCCAACACTTGTCATTTCCTTTCTGATCCTTCCGTAATTGATTTGTTACATTTGGCACTTAGAGTTGTTAAAAATTGTTGTACATGCAGAGTTTGAGATATATTCATTTTATGATAATTGTTAAGTTTTTTGTGGCTACTTTTTGTTTGTATGGAAATATCCCTATTGTATTAGATATTTGTTTGTATCTTCGATATGCCACTCAAACAAGTTATTTACTTTTATAATACCAGATTCATGTAATGGATGCGTCTAACTTTTATTTTGGAACAATCCATTCAATAATTTAGGGATTTCAATATATAATTATACAAAAAAATAAGCGTTCATCAGTATGGAACCTGGTCAAGTTGCAAGGATGTATAGGCTGGCCTGGTTGTACACTGGCGGGAACGTCAGTCACTTAGCAGGTTAATTGTTAACATTATTACTGTTGAGTATTATCTTATATATTAATATATCTTATCTTTTTTATTTCGAAATATTGACCAGCATATTTGAGTCATCTGTATAGGTGTGTCGGTATACAGTTTCTAATAATAAAACTTAACAATAAAGCGGGTTTTTATTTCGTCATAAAATTATAGGCGCAATTATCCTAAAACGTGAGGTTTTATGTTCTATCATGATTTTTTGTGTAGCATTTATATCTATTTTAAGGTTAATATGTAAAAAACCTTTGAGAAAATACACACAATATACTGAATGTAAATATAACTCTTATGAAGATTTAAACGAAGTAATTTTTTGAAATATGACCACACAATATGACTGTCGTATTAGTGAATTGGTCTACATGAATAACGGACAATTTTTTGTACTACATTTCACAATATAGTTCCTTGAAATCGCTTGAATCATTTACATAATTTTGAAGTTTCGAAGTGGTCTGTTTTGTAAAGTTGATATGTTTACCTTTCAAGATTTTGTGCAAAAAAGTTGTTTTAACTTAAAAAAAGAATGAGTTACAGCCATTTTGCAGCAAGCCCTCAATTTGTTATTGTATAAATGTTTGTTATATTTTATAAATTACGAGTGCAAGACAGATCTTTAGTTTAGGAGAACATATATCTATATGATGAATGTTAAAACAAACAGCCATTGTTATTATTTTATAACACAGAGTATTATTATTTTATGATATATACAAGAACGTGCTGAATGTTAATTAATTATTATAATTGCATACATTTGTCATATATACATCTATCTTTATGCTGATATAATATGTATATGAATATATTAAATAACAAGAATGTACAAAAATGTTTTGTGTTGTATTACAGACAGCCGGTAAGATGAACGGAGGAGATCGTTGCACGACGAGCGTTCTATCAAGCTTCTTAAAAAATTGCTGATGGCAAACGTATGCCATTATTCACCTCTCATATTATCTTTTAACATTTACCTTTACAACTTTCTGTAAAAAAATGTGTGTATTTAGAACTACTCACATAGGTTGTTTCAGTATCAAAATGCTAAAACTCCGGTGTCGGCCCACTCAATTATCTCTATGTTCTATACTAAATCAGTCATGTCATTTGATGCCAAAATCCCTGTTTAAGTAATATGATATAATATATATATATATATATATATATATATATATATATATATATATATATATATATATATATATATATATATATATATATATATATATATATATATATATATATATATATATATATATATATATATAACACTATTTAAAGTTATATGAGGCCAGAAATATATAATAGCAGCCATCTCGTTGTTTTCTCAATTTTTTATTGTGTTGGGCCAACCCTGAAATTGTCCAGTTTAAAAAGTCATGTCTACTTGCGCTTAGAACATATTTATTGAATTCTTCCGCCTAGAAATTAGGTCCTGAAGAATACACACAAAACAACTTTTAAAAGTCAAAAGATATTACAAAAAAATACATCACTTACAAAAGATGACCAAGGAAACTAGGAATAATTAATGGGGTACTTCAAAATTGAACTGGTTTCTAGACTGTAACGGGCTGAGAATATTCGTACTGAGGTGAGACCTTAAACAACCAATAGTATAGATAACAAGTGTGCGACTATACTGCTGGCAAACGTTTAACACCGTCACTGCTTAAAAGGCTTATGTTTCAAACAAACATGTACATTTAGTAATACATAAAAAAATGATCAGATCGATAAGTTTAGGCCATTTACTGAGAACCTTTTGTTCCTAACTGCCGCGTTTACTTACGATACTATCAGCATGCCATACATGTAACTTTAGCAGTCCGGTGGTGCTCCTCGTGTCTACGATTACCATGGAGGGGGGGGGGGGGGCAATTTTTGTCAACCCTAAAATTAAGTCTTATGGTGTTGATAGTGATTATTAAAAAACTAAGATCAAAATCTACTTCAGGAACTGGCTGCCCTTAACAAAGTAAACTTGTGAGTACAGTTAGCAAAGTACACTTGTGAGTACAGCAGGACTCGAAATCATGTTCTCAGCGTTCCGAGGTGACAATTGACAAAAAGCTAATTTATTCAGTAAAATTCAAAATTTGATATATTTCAATTAACGTGTAAAATATTCGTAGCTTATTTCATTTCATTGTTAGAAATGAACTTTCACGATATCATTAAGAATATATTTACAATAATATAAAAGCTGACATTTTAAAGTCCAAGTCTTATAGATACTGCACTTAGACCTTGGATATTGCATACTTTGATTACATTATATGTTCTTACATAGGAAGTAATATTGGTGCATTTTATGGTGTATAGTTAAAAACCTAAATTGGATTTGGCTTATTCTATGCGAATTGTCATTCTTTACTATTTTATATCGATGTTACATAAACATTTTCATTTACATTTAAACCATTCTTTTGTTCATTACATGATAAAGAACGGCTGTTCCGTCTTTAACCACTCATATTTCATTACCTAATAAAATTCAACAATTTTCACATAATGTTGATTTAAATGTTAGGGATGTTATGTACATCATAAAAAAACCGTTGTCATGGAAACCAGTCATTTTTGCCTTTATATTACCATCTTATTGCAATAGTTTTATGAAATCTGACCGTACTAACCCATATCATCTGACAGAATAGGACCTACACTCCTTTAAGTTTAAATACTTCAACAAGTATAAATGTCCACACACAAATTCTGAGGGCGAAATTATGTTAACATCAAAACAGAAAAAAAATCAACTATACTTCGATCAGAATCAAAATATTATATATCAGAAAACTGACAATGATTTATGACTTAAAAATGTTTTTGTTTATCATTTAATGACGTTTTTTTTTTATTTCAAGTTATAACCAACGTTAAAACATTCGCGCAGAAGAATTTATCAGTCATATTGTCATATCTAAACGCTTCCATCTTTTTCAAAAAATGAAGAGAAATATTGTTTTTAAAAATTTCTAAAAATATAGGCGTATGCGCAGTAGTTACAAACTAGTTTTTGCTTAATTATATACATGACCGAGTGGTATTCACGCCGGACTAGTAATATAAGGGATTGTTGGCCGCATGGGTTAAAACCCTATATCGTGGGTTAGTTGTTGATACCCTAAACAAGGAACTTTATACTTATTGCTTGGTACTGAATAGTTTCAGAAAAGAATTTGATAGCGTTTCTAAAAGATTATAGCTTTCTACACAATCTAACTAAAATTAACAATGTCTAAACTGAACGCGGAAGACATCTGTATGATTATTTATTCAGATTCTTTTTCATACGATCATACTTTTCCCCCGAAAAAATCTACAACAAATCTCTTTTCCCATTGGCTCCAACATTATTAGTAAGGTATCATATACCAGGAACATTTAAGTTACATTACAATATAAACTGTTATTAACTAAAAATGTTGTGTACCTTATCATTTGTTTATGCAGCATAATATTATACACTAAGCAAGCAGCTTCAAGACGTATGAATAATCACAAATTTGATACAATTAGGAAATATATCATATCAATTTGTAAAATAATGCACGGCTGCAGGAATATAACCCAAAAGGTCGGTAGGCCTGAGTGATAAATTACAAAGCCTTTTAGCGTCAAACATTTTTGTAGAACACAAAACGCAAGAAAAATGCCATAATGCACAGTCGTACATTCTTACTATGCTTTATGTAACAGGAAGCACATTTGCTGTGTTTCTACATTGAATTACCTTAAACTTTCAGTAGGTTGTTCCAAATGAAAAACAGGACGGTTCCATTCACAGATTAAAGCAAAACTCGCCAAATCAAGATAGCGTGCATGAACCCATTTTATACAGTTTTTGACCGATCTTATTCTTGTTTTCCTCCCAATACATAATATACAGCTTCCAGGTATTTCTATGTTGAAATTATTCAATCTGGTGCACATAAAACTGGCTGGTAAGTAAAAATCCTGTATGCATCAAAATGTTCATTCGGGACACCTAATCTTCGGAACGAATGATGACGGAAACGGCCGAAACATGCAATTGCTAAATAATTAAAGGTAAATGTCCAATAATCAATTTATTGATAAAACTGGTTTTATGATTGTTTTGAAATAAATTAGCGACATTTCAGCCGGATTCATTCAATTATGAATCTTTCATAGAAAAAAAAACTAATGAAAAAACAAATTTAATACGAGTGCAGCGGCAGTTCATTTTGGGCTGCTATTATAAATGTAGACATACAATAAGCTAAACATCGGACAAATACAAAAAGGGGGACACAAAAACAATGTCAATCCGCAAATACTAGCCAGGATAACCACTTGTAATAAAAATACAAAGTAATAAAATTAGCCAATCAATCAGTTAGTGGGTTGTTTTTATATCTATAAATGTCATCTTTATATTAAGTTAAGGGAAGAAATGCGGCTATTGACTTGCCAATATAATTTATATAATTTCTGTCAATTAGTTTTCATATTGACGGGATGTTGTGATGAATGGCCGTATTGTTGTTTATGTCAACACCAATATGTGACGTAATAATTATGAACAACGACCAAATATCTAGATAACCCTCTCACTTTATAAAACATTTGTTTTCGATTCTGTGAAATCAGAATTTATTTACTTTAGATGGTTGCACACGCTTCACTTGTATAATTTTAGAAATAATATCGGTCTCAGCGGTGTTTAATGGCTATGTAACACCGGCTTGTTGTTATATTTTGCTGGTCCTTCGGAATCACTGAGTCCAGCACTTTTAAGTGTTGGGAATTGAGTATCCTCTATATATTTCATATATGTAAAACACATGTCAGTGAACACGTACGTGTTTACATGTCAGACCAAGAACTGTTCAAGTCTGACCCAAGCACCATTTTACATTCACAATAAAATAGGTTTGGACGGTAACAACAAGTCTACTCAGATTTAAAAGATAATAAGCATCTTTCGGCCTATCAATATATGAGCCGCGTCACGAAAAAACCAACATAGTCCGTTTGCGACCAGCATGGATCCGGACCAGCCTGTGCATCCGCGCAGTCTGATCAGGGTTTACCAACTCTATTACAAGTAGAGAAACTGATAGCGAACAGCATGGATCCTGATAAGACTGCGCGGATGCGCAGGCTGGTCTGGATCCATGATGGCCGCAAACCCATTATGTTGGTTTTGTCGTGACGCGGCTCATATATATTTCCAGTTCATAAATTTAAACAACGCAATGAACCCGAAAACGTACGAATACCCCGAGAGATGTCAAAATTTAACGTAATTAACCTGAAAACGCACGAATACCCCGAGTGATGTCAGAATTCAACGCAATGAACTGGAAAACGCACCCTTAATAAAGTAAGGGCGTTCGATAGTTACAGTCTCCTTACTTCGAACTGTCTAAATATTTACCTGAATATTTGAAGAAAAAAATCACCCAACACAAACCCTAACAAAATTCTTAAGGCAGAAGTCCGAAATAAGCAGAAACTAACCAGATAGAAATGGGATCACATGCTGTTCTCTCTGCTTTCTCAACATACAATTGATTATAAAACTTAAATTTTAACAAAAAAATATTTAAAATACGCACATCCTCTTGTGGAATGTATATATCATATTTCCTTCATTCCAATGATTAAATAAAGGAACAAC
The DNA here is from genome assembly GCF_026571515.1 of Ruditapes philippinarum. Taxonomy (NCBI): domain Eukaryota; kingdom Metazoa; phylum Mollusca; class Bivalvia; order Venerida; family Veneridae; genus Ruditapes; species Ruditapes philippinarum. The sequence goes on from NW_026857221.1 coordinate 562,380, forward strand.
AGTACAATAGTGAAATAAAATATTTCTTCCGTAATGAATATATTTTATTACATGCTTTTCGGTAGTTTATAGAAATATATCAGTGAAATAAAAAACTGACATTTCACTGTTTGAATATATAAAATATCTCTTCCGTAATGAATATCTTATGTAACTTAATCCTAACATCGGTTGCAACGATAATGACTCGTCCAAGCGACAAGATCAGATCCGCTTCTGCTATAACGCTCTTCTCCGATGTTATAAAATATATGGGGTCTGAATCAGGTCTTGGCATTGTTGAAAATATTCTAACACATGCCAAAAGTAGGGCATTATGAAGTTTCGTGTTTTAAATATAATTATGTTAATATGCACATGTACATCATACTGACTGAAAAAATCTCAGGGCAAAAAAATGCTCTTGGACAGTCTTCTTTCCTCAATGAGATTAATTCATCTAATATACGAAGTTTGAGGTTGATATCTCTATTATTTTTTTAAGTTATACTATGGACAAAAATGTTTGCACTTAAGGCAAGAAAATCACAAATCATGTAAAACAGAGTAAATTATGGTTCTGTGATTATGCAATTCTTCTCCATGAGATCGACCCATCTATAAAGTTCCTAAGTAAATGCCTTAAATAGTTTCTATGCTACGCCCAGGCCATGATTATATAGGGCGATAAATACCAAAGGCAAAAGAAAATTAAGTTTTTTGGCACCGTACTTCTCCTTCAGGAGACCTACTTATTGATAAGGTTTTCAAGTTGTTGCCTTCAATACTTTTGAGCTACATGTAAGCACCATACATAAAATAAGTATGGAAATTACTTAAGACAGTAACACCAATGTTATTCATGATACTTGTATGGTCTTAGGCACTGAACTCCTAAGTGAGACTTATTCATCTATGAAATTCCGGCTGATATTTTAAATTCTTTCGAGATAAAATAAAATTTGCACAATTACAAAGGGCAATGACTCCAATTTTTGTGTGTGCAAAATTCATAGTTATTATACACAGCACTTCTCATTAGAAAGATAAATTCACTTATATAAGGTGTTATGCTGATATCTCCCAATACTTTTTGAATGATGAGCCGGATAAAAAAATAGTATCAAACGACAGAGTGCTGTATTAATACTGTAAAATTACGCAAAATAGTGTTATGATTCTTAGGTACTGAACTTTACCATCATAAGATCTATCCATCTATGAAGTTTCAATCTGATATCTGTAACAGTTTTTGAGTTATGCCCCAGACAAATGAAATGCAAAGACTGATTCCTGTCATTGTCCGGCATGGTATAAAAAGTCAAATGAGCCGCGTCATGACAAAACCAACAAAATGGGTTTGCGACCAGCATGGATCCAGACCAGCCTGCGCATCCGTGCAGTCTGGTCAGGATCCATGCCGTTGGCTATCAGTTTCTCTACGTGTTATAGGGTTTGTAAGCGAACAGCATGGATCCTGATCAGACTGTGCGGATGCGCAGGCTGGTCTGGATCCATGCTGGTCGCAAACCCATTATGTTGGTTTTGTTGTGACGCGGCTCAAATTTATTCAAGTGGCACTAGATGTCAAATGGCCTTAAAAAGGTCTATAATGTTCCTGCCCGCTACTTACTCAACAGGGAAAGACTCAGAGTTGCTGGTTCAATCCTCGAGCATGGCTAAAATTTTCCATAAAATAAATCTCTGACATTGAGTCTAATGGTTATTTGTCTCTCACAGGTGATTCAGAATTTGTGTGGGATAAGAAGTGGGTCAATTGCAGAGAATTTCCAAAAGAACTTGTTAGGTCGACCGATCACTTTGATATGACCAAGCATTTGCAAAAATCGGCATATAAACTAACAATTGTACAAACTGACATAATATCTAAAATGCTTAAATCAAGGTCAACATTTAAACTAAAATGCTTAAATCAAGGTCACTATCAATCTATATGGAAAGTTTGGATATTTATAGGCACCTAATATATACATTTAGTTTGAGGTTACACCACAACAGATCAATATTTTCTACAATAAAGTAATTTAATCTTTATATGATATTATATACACTGTTACATGCTATATAATCAAGTAAATAATACACAAATATATGTTCACAACTTTATAATATCTAATTACAATCATTGTGCTGTAACTTAGTTTATACATAAAACTAAAAACAAACATGTACTAAAGTAAATGTGCATTTAACATTCAATAATAGTACAAGGGTAGGAATAAAAGAAACAGAGCAGAACAGACATAAGGAAAAAAATTTAAAAAAAAAACCCACTCAGTAATAGGGATCATATCAGTTACATTTAATACTGTTTCAAGTTTTTAAAAGTTACATGTAAAGGGAGGTAACTTCAACAGAAAAAAATAATAAATAAACAGTTTCTACAGTTACCACAGTTCACTAGTAGAAAATTATAGAGAAAATCAGATAGAAACAAAATTTAATTAAATATAAGTATAAATCATACAAATAAAAGATTGATACTCAATTACATTAACCTTTAATCTTCTAAAATGAGTCATTTTTGCAGAATACAAAAGATAGGTGTACTAGTAATCTATGAATAACCTTTACTTACTGTAAAAATACTGTATTCAAGTTTATAAACAGTCATTTTCGAACAAACAATAAATCATTAAATGCACTTTTCTGGTAAGTTAAGAAAAATCTAACCAGTTCAGAAATTTAAATGTAAAATATCTCTCTCTGGAAAATATCAGTATATATAACCACTTTAAGAATATACATGAGCCGCGTCACGACAAAACCAACGCAATGCGTTTGCGACCAACATGGATCCAGACCAGCCTGCACATCCGCGCAGCCTGATCAGGATCCATGCTGTTCACTATCAGTTTCTTTACTTGTTATAGGGTTTGTAAGCGAACAGCATGGATCCTGATCAGACTGCACGGATGCGCAGGCTGGTCTGGATCCATGCTGGTCGAAAATGCATTATGTTGGTTTTGTCATGACGCAGCTCATATGTTCTTGATCAAAAAGTACATACAAGTACATTAATGCACTTTTATCATAACCGAACTTGCTCCAGACATGGAGAAACAAAGGTGAAGAGTAAGGTTATGGGAATAAATTATAATGCCACTTTAACATGTAAAATAAACACAAGCTTAAAAGTTAATTAAAATGATTTTCAACAAAAATGAAACCCAAACAGTGCAATGACTATACTTTGTGTATTTAAGATTTTAAGTAAACATTTAGTGAAGGAAGGTCTACATTACAGGACAGTATTTACTTGATCAATACATGATCTTATTATGTGATTCTATTACTTTATTTGAAATATTTATTTAAATATTAATATTAATATTGTGATTGAATCACAAAATGTAGTTCATGTATCACCATGTACATGCTACTGCCCTTCATATTATCACCTCAATTCCTGTTCATAACAGATAGTGATGCATGTTTTGTATGTTTTTTTCTCCCACAAGCAAACTTAATTACTTCTATGAAATTTTCTTTCACAAAAAAGAAAAGTCTGTCCTGAAGTACAAACATGAATTTTTCCCGAATGAAAAATGATTCTTTTTTGCTTAAAATTTACATTCATTTAAACAGATGATTTATCGTAACAAATTTATATTTTTTTAACACCATTTTATTTCATAACACGAGTGTTTGGTTATTGTCATATATGTTTTCTTTTATTTTTGTATTAGTTGGTTTCTACAATACTTCTCAGTTTATTCTGCAAAGATTCCGAGTCATCTTCATTATCATCATCTAACTCTGACCACAGTTTTACTAATTTAACTTTCACAAACTCATCTTCCAATTCCATCCTTACTCTCTTCTTCGGATCCCAACCATTCTTAACGGCTTTTTGTAATCTTCGTCGAAGTTTCATCTGAGAAGGTGCCTCAAAGTCTATATGTCTCTGAAGCCTCTTCTTTCCAAATCCTTCAGACAAATTTTTTGGACTCTCTAATATTGTATGCCAAGGCTTCTTTTCTTCAGGCTTCACAAAGTTCTTATTTTTGTAAATCTTTTCTAATTCCTCAGCGGAATCTTCCTTATATTTTCGTTTTTTACCCCGTTTGGTAACTGTTGACTCTTCAAAATTTGGGCTACTATTATCAGTTGTGTTAAAAATAGTTTCCTTAGTCATATCTATGTGAACTTTCAAATTTGCAGCATCAGCTGATTTTCTTCTGCCTCTTTTCCCTTTAATGGCAGTTAAACTTTCAGAACTTGAAGGACTCTGGTCTGAATTTATCATTTGCAATTTCAATGAAGCTGCTTCTGCCGATCTTCGCCTTTTTCGTGTCGGTTCAACATTTTGCTTCACATCATTTATGTCATCTTCAGGTAAAACTAAACTTTCAACAGTTATCTCACTTTCCACTGGAATATCCCTCTTATCACTATCAATGATTTGGACTTGAGATATTTCATCGGTTAGTTCAGAGACATTACTTGTTTCAACTATGTCTTTTGGACTCATACCAGACTCTTCTGCTTCATCTACAACTGCTTCAATCAAAACTTTCTTAGACCTTCCCCTCTTCAAAATCTCATTTAAATTTGCTGACTTTCTTCTCCTTCCTCTTTTCTTTTTTTCCATATAGCCATTTAAATCTGTGTCTTTCTTTTCAATCTCACTTTTACCTGAGGGTTCTAAATCTACTGAGAGCACATTATTTTCTAAGTTGCATACATTGTTATTATCATTTGTATCTGCTGTATTCTCATTTCCAAGATCAAGTGCTGCTACCCTGTTCTCTATGTTAGTATGGCATTCTATATCATGTTTTTCATTTATTCCATCAACTTCATCAGCATCTCTCGAAGGAATTCTAGCAACATTTATATCTGTCCCAGTACTGTCCTGGGCACCAGTTGAAATTCCTTCAGCATTCGCACCATAGTTTTGAATCCCAAAAGACTGCCTTCTACTTTTTCTAACTTTGGCCAAACTTTTCTTAGTTTTCTTTCCCACTTCAACTTGACTTTCCATATTAATACATTCAGCATCAATGTGTTTTTGAGTATCTATCAAGCAATCTTTATCTGCTACAAAGCAATTTAAATGCTCAGGACTTGTTACCAAATTCTCTTTAGGTGTTTCATTTATTTTTATGTGGTTTTCACCCATTTTTTCACCACTTTCCAACATTATGTCTTTTTCATTTTCAGCTGATTTGATTATCTCACTGTTTTCAATAATAGGAATATCTAAAGCTCTTCTTTTTCGCCTCTTCTCTTTTTCTATTACATGGGTGTTTTCAATGACACAAATATCTGTATTTAATTCATTTTTAGCTACATTTTCACAAGAATTCTCTTCTTCAATTTCAGGAATAGTTTTCAATTCATCTTGACATTCATTCCTTACACTTTTCCTTTCAGGTATGTTTCTACTCCAAGCATTATTTAGATCAGTTTTATCCTCAAACACCTTGCAAACCTCACCAGTATCTTTACTGACATTATCTAATATTGTTTTACTGGCATCAGAATTGCCAACTTTAATTTCATCAGCAGTGTTTATTTTTTGTTCAGTACTTTCATATTCTTTTAAAGATTCCTGGTTAGTTATATCAAACTGTTGAGTGACAGCAAATTCAACATTTTCATTATAAACCCTTGAAGAAGTGTCATCTAATTCATCACCAGGAGCATCAGGAGAGTTCATATCTGATATACTAGAACAGCTTGGTTTTACTGATGCATGTGCAGGTTCTCCAACAATGATTCTATTATATGAAGTGCCTGCTTCACCAATCTCATGTTTGTTCTCTACAGTCACAGAGCTTTTCCTTTTGTCACTGCTTAACACATCCATTACAGCATTGTAGGTATCAAAGAACAATTTTCTGTCTCTTGTTTTTTTAGCAGAACCAGGCCTACACTGATTCACTGACTTTCTTGCACTTAGAGGTTTTTCAATTGTTGACTTCTTACAGCTTAAAGATTGTTCAAATGTTGTATTTGTTTCTTTACCAGTATTTCCAGCACTGTTATCACCCTTACAATCTGCACCAGTTTCAGTGTTTTTAAATCCTTGATATTCCTTATCAATTTCTGATCCTAACTGATCAAGTGATTTGTTAACATCAGACTTTACAGCATGTTTTCTAAGTTCATTGCACACCAAGTTGTGACTGGAATTTTTGTTTAAATCTGGTGATGCACACACATTTGTTGTATTACTGCTATCCAGGAACCCACCAGTCAAAAAAGATGGACTGGTTTTCACAAAGTTCACAACTTTACCTGCAAAAGCTTTACACATAGACATGAATCCCGGTGAAACATTGTCAGTAAAATCCCCTTGTGGAGTGACATTCATACTGGTATTTTCATTAACAACACTGTTTTCTTTATCAGATTGAGAGGAATCTGACATGCGGTCTATTCCTGGAGATTCGTTTAAAGACTTGCCATTAACATTGGTATAAGCAGGCCTGGTATAAGACGAGCTTTCATCCTCTTCAGCATCACATGCCATTTTTGTATTACAAACTGTTTTCTCATCAGTATTGTTTTCTGTGTATGTGTTATTCCCTTCACAGTATTTTTGGTATGTACCTGTATATTCAGGTGACATAGAAAATGACGATACATTTGATAGACTGCATTCAGATGGAGGCGTGATATTACTTAAGTCTGACGCATTAAGAGATATTTTTTCTGCAGAGTTATCTCCCTGAATTTCAATGTTTATGTCAGTAAAGGACTCATCTAGTATTTGAGAGTCATTAAATTTCTCCCCATCTTCTCTTTTTAAAGTATTTTCTTTTTCATTGAGCTCTTGCTCTTCACTTTCATTGCTGTTTTCACATGACCCTGAACTCCTTTGTTTAACTAGTGCATTTTCATTTGATGTATCTAAGTTCTCACTCAAACTGTTTGTTCTGGTTACAGGTTCACTATAGCCATCAGACCTCTCATCATCACACGATTTTGAAAGGCTACTGTTATAGTAATTAGCATCATATGATGATGAAGAGACTTCAGTTTTTAAAGTCTCTCTACTGTTGGTCAAACTGTTTGTTTTTGTTATGGGTTCTTCAATATTATCTAATGTCTGGTCTCGATATGTTTTTGTAATGTATGCATTCTGGGTATTTAAAATGTGGTTTTCTACATTCTCTTCTACATCAGGGTCATTCAGTCTTGGTACCAGTCCAACCAATAGACTGGATCTACGCCTGCGCTTCTTAACAACTGGTTCCAAGCTCTCACACCACATACTACCAAACACCGCCTGGTTCCCATTAGACTGAATTTCTGAAAAAAATATAAAAAACCTGTAAACAAGATGCTCGATCAAATGGGCTTACCTTATTAAGAGGAAAATGTAATCAAAGGTCAGTTTAAACTATAAGGTCAGTTGTATTATTATGATTTCATGACTTTTTTGTCATTTGTAGAAATTCTCTTGGCAATCCTCATACTAAGAATCTAAGCTCTGATTATTGAAGTTTAGCACAAGAAGTGTTGTTTATTCCTACAGATGTAAGTCTAACAAGAGCTTTCAGTAGGACAGTGTGCTCATCTAATCTCAGTGCTTGATAGTAAAACAAGAGCCTGAATACTGTAGAAATTTCTAAGTAAAAAAAGGACTGTAATTCTGTCAAAATCCATTTATGGGCCTTGAATAGTGACCACCTATTGTGCTCTCAAATAAATGTTTCAACCAATGCCCTTCAGTAGTTTTTGAGATAACAACTTGCGTGCAAAAACTTTACCAAAGTGTGATACTGATGCCTGTATGAGTCAACTGTCTTCAATCAAAGTCCATGCTAGGATTAAGGACCTTGGATTGTGACCTCTAATTATGATCCCAAAGTGATGTATAAAGTTTAAAGTAAATGCCTACAATATTTTTAAAGATGATATTGCATGCAAAACATTAATCAAGAATTTTCAAAATTCAAAAAAGGGCTATAATTCAGTTAAAATTCATGATAGACTTACAGGCCTAATTATGATCCCATAGACATGTATTAAGAAGTGAATATTTTCAGTATTTTAGAAGACTGATGTTGCATGCAAACTATTACCAAGAATTGTCTAAGTTCAAAAAGGGCAATAACCCCATCAAAATCCATGCTAGAGTTATGGATCTATGAAAGTGACATCCTATTAGTAATTATTATACATTCAAATTAGTGTGTGAAGTTAAAAGCAAACATCATTTTATAAGTGGTTAATGAGATGTGACTAACTTAAACCAAAGTGTTACAATGATGCCAATCAATGCTGCACTGAAAAATGTTCTCAAAAGTATGTACCCAAACAATCATTATCAGAAAGTCAAGGGTGGGGGCAAAAATAAGGGTCAGTCAGACTCTCCAAACTATACATATTTTTATATTTGGCCATGACAATACAAGAAAACATCTTTTAATACCTTTTGATGAATCATCTTCAACATTTTCATCCAATGTGTCAAGATTGAGTGGCATAACTACGGATGTACGACGCAGATTTCTCACCGAGCGTCTCCTCTTCCTCAATGCTTTCTCTTCAATATCCATCGCAACAGATCACTGTCTCACTGTCTATTGTGCAACCCTCACTTCATAAGTCTGAAAGTATTCAATGTAGCAATGCTGTCATTTTGTCTCAATAGCTTACATTACAAACTGTATATTTAATTTTTCATTTTCTTTTCTTTCAGAAACATGTGCATAAATAACAGTAATGATTATAATTTGTTTTTGTTTGATTGGGTTTAACGTCACACTGACACAGTATAGGTTATTTAGCGACTTCCAGCTTTACTGGTGGAGGAAGACCTCAGGTGCCCTTCCGTGCATTATTTCAGGCACGAACGAGCACCTAAATAGAACCACCGACGTTCGGTAAGCTAGCTGGATAGCTTCCTCACATGAAAGAATCCATGTTGGGATTCGAACCCACAGCGGAGAGGGGCAAGTGGTTTGAAGTCAACGACCTTAACCACTCGGCCACAGACGCCCCTAATGATTATAAAATTGGGACGAAATGTAACTGAACTGTGGAGAATCTTTATCGGTTTTTAATATGGATAACCCAACAGTTAAAATAGTCAATTAAAATGGTTAATATAAAGATAAAGAACACTTTATTTCACTAATAAACCAAAATAAACTTTTACATGTTATCTTATCATTTCTAAATTTTGATAATCATAATTTAAAGGGCATTTAAAATAATTATATTGAAGTGAGGCGAATCGTCACTGAAGTGGGCAAGTAATGGACGAAAAGTCAGTGGTGAGAATCTTTCATCAAATTTCAAGGACAAACCAGTTCTATACCTCTTTCTGTATCAATAGAAAAATATCTTTAAAAAAATTCTTCACATATATATATAATACCTAATACAGGGTTTCCATTTTTATCTGAGGCAAGAGATGTGTCAACAAAAGCGATCAATTCGGCCAAGGGGAATATTTTAATCTACAACTCATTACCAATTTTAACACAGTGTCAACCAATGATATGGATCGTCAATCTATTAATAATGTAAACCCTGTAGATTATAGATATACTTTAACCTTTAACATTTCTGTCAAATTTGGCTGAAATTTAATAACTAAATCTTAAGTATCTCTGAAATTTTACTATTCAGCCCATGAAGTGATTATCCAAGGACTTTCTAAGGGCATTTAAGCATTTTTAGTTTCTTCATGATGCAGGCAAATGCTTTAAGATAATTTTGCTTTCAAGCAAAAAATAAACAGCTCAGGAGTGAGATTTTGAGTCAATTCGGCACCAAGATGTTCCGGCCCCAAAGAACCCAAGACGTTTCGTCCACAGCATGTCGGCCCTTTACCAAAACGGCCCTATGTAAAATATTTCAAAATAAGTTTCATTTTAATATGTAACTATGTTTTATACAATAATTATCTTAGAATTCCAAAAATTAAACAAAATCTATCAGACTTAAAAAACAAGAGGGCCATGATGGCCCTGAGGTCGCTCACCTGTATATAGCCCTCCCCCCACACACACCCATAAAAAGATGTTTCATGCTAAACATCTAAGCTCTAGCTCATTGGGCTTTTTAAAAGAAGATTTTTTTAAGTTTTTACTATACACATATAGTTAAAAACAATGACACCCCTGGGGCGGGGCCAGTTTTGACCCCAGGGCTTTTATTTGAACAAACTTTGTAGACACTTACTAGAAGATGTTTCATGCTTAATATCTAAACTCTAGCTATTTGGGTTTTTTCAAAGAAGATTTTAAGTTTTTGCTATACACATATAAGGAAAATCAATGACCCCCGGGGCGGGGCCAATTTTGACCCCAGGGCTTTTATTTGAACAAACTTTGTAGACACTCACTAGAAGATGTTTCATGCTTAATATCTAAACTCTAGCTATTTGGGTTTTTTCAAAGAAGATTTTTTAAGTTTTTGCTATACACATATAAGGAAAATCAATGACCCCCGGGGCAGGGCCAATTTTGACCCCAGGGCTTTTATTTGAACAAACTTGGTAGACACCTATTAGAACATGTTTGATGCTAAATATCTTAGCTCTAGCTCTTTGAGTTCTTTAAAAGAAGATTTTTTAAGTTTTTACTATATGCATATAGGGAAAATCAATGACCCCCTGGGGCGGGGCCAATTTTGACCCCAGGGCTTTTATTTGAACAAACTTGGTAGACACTCATTAGAACATGTTTCATGCTAAATATCTTAGCTCTAGCTCTTTGGGTTCTTTAAAAGAAGATTTTTTAAGTTTTTACTATATGCATATAGGGAAAATCAATGACCCCCTGGGGCGGGGCCAATTTTGACCCCAGGGCTTTTATTTGAACAAACTTGGTAGACACTCACTAGAAGATGTTTCATGCCAAATATCTAAGCTCTAGCTCTTAGGGTTTTTTAAAAGAAGATATTTAAAGTTTCTTCTTTCGGTTGCCATGGCAACCAGAGTTCTGCATGGAATTAAATTCTTTGAACAATTTTTAAAGGTGACCACCAAAGGAACATTCCTGTGAAGTTTGGATGAAATTGGCCTAGTGGTTTATGAGGAGATGTCATTTAAAGTAAAAGTTTATGGACGCCGGACGGACGCTGGACGAAAAGCGATCACAACAGCTCACCCTGTCACTTTGTGACAGGTGAGCTAAAAATAAAAAATTATGCATTTATATATATAAATATATTTTTGAAATAGAATAATCAGGGTCTTTCAAATTTGAAAGACTCTGGATTAATGAATAAAACGTGTGCTTTTTTTAACAGAAAATAGTCCAATAAAATATATTTATCATTAAAAATTACGTGTATTCAACAATAAGTAATAGATATACCATTGCTGCGTTGACGATTTCTGGGTTTGCATAAATTATACCATAATCACGTGACCTTTCTTATGCCTTAACCTCACGAGACGAAGTCAAGTGAGGTTGCATAAGAAAGATCACGTGATTATGGTATAATTTACGCAAACCCAGAAATCGCCAACGCACCAATGGTGTATCTGTTTTTACCTATAGCTCCGCCCAGAAACACTTACTACTTCGATGAAAATTATACCATAGTCTGGGTATGGTATAATTTACGGTTATTGAAAATTATACTTGGAAGAATTTTACATAAGAAGCGCTGAAGAGCTATAGGTTAACTTATAAGTAACCTTTATATTTTGATTTATAATCAATCATTACCTCAAAATAATAATTAACAAATATTTTCATTCAATTATTAAAGTTATCTTATAAGACTTTGTAGTTTTCACTGATATTCCACATCACCAATTAAAATAAAGCTAAAATCTTGCTACTTTTTCAGTTTGTAAAAGTTGATTTTGATATATATTCATAAATATAAACTGATTCAAATATTTTATATATAGGTATTATGAAAAATTACAGTCAACCCAGCCCCAAGTTTACCCGGACCAAATTCAATCCGGTCCCAATATTGGTCAATCCAGCCCCACATTATTTCTAGTTGGCCAATGCAGCCCAAAAATTGGTTAAATCGGCCCAAATTTTTTTTTTTGATTTTCAAAGTACATGTAGTATTGTCCCGATTATCACTGAAAATTGAAAACTAATCAGACCACCCCGAAGTCGATGACAATCAATAGTCCTTTTTAAAAATCTATTATTTATGTGTTCTTGATCGTGAAAATTCTGAAATGCACTCGTTTGAAAAAATCAGCTCACATTTCATTTTTGACCCATGATAATTTCAGATGGATGCATGGAAATTTTACTGTTTGTCAATCAATAAATGCCAACGCAAGAATTTCGCATTGACAAAGCAATTAGCCCCGCCTACAGGTATAGTAGGCGTGACAAATTATCCGCATTAAAACGGTTTAAGCTATTCATTGATGAGTACACTGACTCGTAGTTTGCTTTTGTTAGGGAGACGTATAACTGAAGTCGTCCGCTCATCAATAAACACGGCATATAATGTGTATATAATAATCTTTATTAATTGGTGTATGTGTGCTGATTTGTCAGACTTTCGTATGAAGATTGGACTGCGGAAATTCTAATTTCATCGGTCTTTTATATATATTTCATCGGTCTTTTTATTATTTTAAGGTATTTTTTTGCAGGTGGCTAATTTTATTGTTAATTACCAACACCTTTCTACAAGTATTGTAAGATCTTTTATTTTCCGCCGATTTAAAATCATAACAATGTTTTTTCAGAATACTATGCAACTGTTTTGGTAATTTTCATTGTTCAAGATTCGCAGCATATTTGAATTGATGTCCATTTAAACCCCAGTCACACTAGAGCTTACGATTACTTGCGACCACCGGCGACTTGTAAAACTGACGATCATCAGCGATTGTCTTCGACCGAAACCATTTTTGCACAGATAAATTTACTTTTGCGAGTACCGTAAGACAAGTCATCATTGACAATCGCATGACGGGTCATAAGTAAACGTACGATGGTCTCAAGATTGCCTGGGATTACTTACGACTACCCGTGACAAAACATGCGATCACCAAGCTCAAAAACCTCTCTACGACTGAAATTGGTCGTGGGACCTAAATAAGATAACCTGGGACTGTCAAAGATCATCGATGACCGTCATAAGACGTTTTAAAGATTGTCCGCGACCATGGGTCACTGGTGATCGTGAACTGGTCTTCACTGGTCTTAAGCTCTAATGTGACTGGGGCTTTAGCGTTTACGTGGGCAAGTCCCATCTTTGATGTGCTGTTGACTAGCAATTCATTAGACTATCGCTGAAAAAGCCTATTTAACCTAGGATTTTCTGGCACTAAACATTCTCAAAAAAAAAGCAAAGAAAAAACATTCATGGAAACTTGGTTATATAACAATTTAAATGGTTGGAATTGAAAGTTGTTGATGGACAATGTAAATTATTTTATACATGTCATCGTAAAGCAAATAAGAACTGCACTTCTTAGAATCTTACATCACAAATTTAAAGCATAGTGCAATTGATAGACATCAAACAAAAATCCAGATCACTTGGAGTTGGCAAATGCTAGAATGCTCATCAATTCTAAAATTCAAGAAGCTAAACAAATGGCACAAAGCTCAACCACAAAGGTCTGACTATGCTGAATATATCTTAATTTGTAAAAAAAAATTATAATATAGAAATAAATAAAAACAACAAAATTTCACAATTTCAAACTTTTCCTTATGACAGTCATGTGGTTGATACAAGGTGATAAATAAACTGTATAAATTTAGATCAATAATACTTAAAATATGCTGACCCTTGAATATTTGGATTTGATCCTTCATAAAGTTGTATTAAGTGTTGTGTTGTTTGTTTTGAATTACAATTACTACTGTTTACAAGAATTGGAATCTTAATAAAAAACGGTCCCAATAAATGCAAAACTCGATTATACTATCGGCAGACAATCGATTGTGGTGGTATGATTATCGACAGTGATTTTTGAGTCCGAAACTAAACACTATTTCAAAGTATATTTTATTAAATCAAACTAGAACTGCCACTATCACAGCGTGAATACCCCTGCATACCACTTTGTCAGAATCAACAGTGGCCATTTAGAGCTCAAGAACAACCTCCCTACCAAATCTGAGGTTACTAAGCCAGTGCATTGCTAAGTTATGTATTCTACATGCTTCAAATGTGAAAATGTCAAAATCAATACATTGCGGACAGGACATTCTTTAGCAATTGAGAAGAAAAGCTTTTTTTTTGTCAAGGTCCCTGTGATCTTGACCTTTGACCAAGTGACCTCAAAATCAATAGGGGTCACCTTATAGTCATGATCAACATCCATGCCAAATATGAAGACTGTGGGTCAAAGGAATCTTAAGTTAATGGGTGGACAAACTTTTTGAAGTCAAAGTCCCTATGACCTTGACCTTTGATCCAGTGACCTCAAAATCAATAGGGGTCATCTACTAATCATGATCAACATCCATGCCAAATATGAAGACTGTGGGTCAAAGAAATCTAAAGTTATTGGGCAGACAAACTTTTTGATGTCCCTGTGACCTTGACCTTTGACCTGGTGACCTAAAAATCAATAGGGGTCATCTACTAATCATGACTAACCTCCATTCCAAATATGAAGACTGTGGGTCAAAGGAATCTTAAGTTATTGGGCGGACAAGCTTTTGGAAGTCAAGGCCCCTGTGACCTTGACCTTTGACCTAGTGACCTCAAAATCAATAGGGGTCATCTACTAATCATGACTAACCTCTATGCCAAATATGACGACTGTAGGTCAAAGCCTCAAAGGAATCTAAAGTTATTGGGCGGACAAGCTTTTTGAAGTCAAGGCCCCTGTGACCTTGACCTTTGACCTAGTGACCTCAAAATCAATAGGGGTTATCTACTAATCATGACTAACCTCCATGCCAAATATGAAGACTAAGGGTCAAAGGAATCTTAACTTATTGGGCGGACAAGAAAAAACCGACGGACAGCCGGACGGACAAGCTGATTCCAGTATACCCCCCTTACAACTTTGTTGTGCGGGGGTATAATTATTATTTTCAGACGATATTATGCTTCTTTCACGGGGATGTCAAAGGCCGGGACTGCCAAGCAGGCCCAGGCTTTGGCTTGCCTGGCTATAGACTACACATGTATATTTAAAAGAAAATCAAATAAAAACACAATTAAAGAATATATAGAATTCTATACCTATCAATGAAATTTTCAGTGTCAGTTCTAGTTAGGCGCCGCCAATAACAAATAAAAGTCAAAGGTCAGGACAGTGAAGTATTCTGAGTGAAAATGGAAGCAGTGCATGAAATACCAAATAACACCTTTAATTTAATTTTAACCGGAAAAATGAATGATTTTTTTTACCGACTTCCCCGTCCATAGGCTTTGCCCAATTCCATATTAAACAAGAGCCACCGCCGGGCGGGGGCAACGGTCGACTTTTTACTTTCTCTAAAAGCAAACAAAGAAATGTTTGAACAAAATCTTAACGTTTCCTTTTTATAAAATTAATCATTCTGTCTTGTCACATTAGTTTTGTCTATATATTTTGTATATATAAATATACTAATTTATATATATATATAAATAGAGACACGCAATTCTATAAATAGAAAATTCTATAAATAGAAACACACAATTCTATAAATAGAATATTCTATAAATAGATAAATAGTGGTGAAGTCACGTGGTGGAGTCACGTGGTAGTCATGGGGCATTCACGTGGGTGAAGTCCACGTGGTGGAGTCATGTGGTGGAGTCACGTGGTGGTAGTCACGTGGTGGAGTCACATGGTGGAGCACCGTGGTAGTCATGTGGTGGTGTCACGTGGTGGAGTCACCGTGGTGGAGCACCGTGGTAGTCACGTTGTGGAGTAATGTGGTGGAGTCACGTGGTGAAGTCACGTGGTGGTGTCACGTGGTGAAGTCACGATAAACAACAAGGTCTTGTCCTTAAGTATGTTCTGTTATAATATGAAGTTTATCCCTTCAATAATAGCAAAGTTACAGCCAGTTACAGACAAAACAATGAAAATTTCAATAATTTCATTAAAGTCAAGGTCATTAATGAGTGAAGGTCAAGGTCTGTCTGGTTATTTTTAAGGGTTATCCTTGAAGATTATTATGTTCAAGTTTGAAGACAATCCATTCAAAAATAACAAAGTTACAGCCAATAATAGCCAAAAACATGAACATTTCAATAATTTGACCTTCAAAGTCAAGAACATTTATGAGGGAAGGTCAAAGTCTGTTGGGTTATTTTTAAGGGATATCCTTGAAGATTATTATGTTCAAGTTTGAAGACAATCCATTCAAAAATAACAAAGTTACAGCCAATAACAGCATGAACAAGCAAAATTTGGACTTTAACCTTGAAGGTCAATGTCATTTATGGATGAAGGTTAAGGTTAGTGTGGTCTACTGAAAGGTCTTGTCCGAAGGGGTGTTGTGGCCAAGTATGAAGACAATACACCAAGAAATAAAAAAGTTATGATCTAGGTACAAGTTTGCGGACGGCAACGCCGCCGCGACTATAACAATATACCTCTACTTTTTTTTTTTCAAAAAAAAAAAGTCCAGCTAATAATGGTAAAATATTATATATTAAAAATTAATAATGGACTTTCAATATACGTATTTTGCCACAAATATTAAATCAGAGTTCTTGCGAAAAATGGCTGAAACGTCTTGCTAGTACTAAAGATATGACATCGCATTAAAACATTTAATGTCTGATATTGGGCTAGTTTCACTTTGAGGGCGAAACGTCCTGTTTGCAGGAGTCATGGATTTACATTACAAGGATCGGACACTTTCATTTAGCTAAATGTCTCGTTGCGCGCATGCGCGGAATCGCACATCCGATAAAGGTGGACAGAATGAGAGATGGCGGAACGCAAGGAGTGCGAAATATGACATATTTTCACAAGAGTATGTGATGTTATTGCAGCTTTGTGAAAAATTATACACATATGAATGTATTGATACAGTATTATTTTGTGCCGCTAAAGTATTAATATATGAAAATATGCCGATAGAACGATGCAATGCTTAGTTTAAAAAGTACCTAATTAAAAACATGTTCGCCTATTGTTTAGGCACACTCTCTACACTTTGACGCCCTTTTACTTCAAGCACTAATTATTACGGTGATTCAGATTAAGATAATTCTTTTTCACATGGTTTAATGTGTGCATTGCAAAAAAAAAGTTTCTCGATTGCTTAAAAACTTTTAAAGAAATTCATGTTTGAAATTTGTTTTTATTTCTGTGAATTATTTCCAAATGATTTGTACATTTTTTATTTGATTACCTGTATATAAGTATAAATATAGTAAATATTCTTCTAATTAGTGTATTAAATATATTTTCAGATCATTCTAGACAAGCGTTCATATATAAATTAATTCATTAGATTGGCAAGGAAGAAACTTTTATTGGCATACAGAACAGCTGTTTTATAATATTTTTCTTTATTTTGAATCAGATTTTTTTCATAGTTATCCTTTACAATTCACATCAATTGATTTATTTGTCATATGTTTATTTCATTATTTTTCAAAGAAAGGGCTATACAAATTTAGTTGTATATTTTCTATTTCATTTATAAATGTTAATAAAGAAATTACATTGTATTTATATATATCCTCTTCAGAATCATTTTCTTATCACACATACCATGGACTGTAGTTAAAGACCGCGCACATACAAAATATAAATTCCATTTCTATTTGTTTTTGAAGATTGAGTGTTGCAAGTATCACATGTAACCTGGTAATGAAAGTTTGAAAATAAACTTTTTCAATAATCACTTGTTACCTGGTAATTACCCCCTTCAAAAGTAATTAAACTTCAAAGAAATTTAAGAGATGTGTAAAAAATCATCAAAAGTTACTTTTATTTCACATAATTCTGACTCAAACTGTACAGATTTTTAATGTTTTTCTAGCGTTACATTAAAAAATATCAGAAATTATATCTTTCTACAGGCATTCAAATAAAAAGAATACTAGTAATTAAAATATACGAGTGACATTAAAAAGGCCGGAATTGAGACAGCCACACGAGAGTACTTTTAAAACTGTTATGATGATTGTCTACTTCACTGCACCGACTTTTGAAAACAGATTTACAAAAAATAATAATGATATAAATGATGAATGAAATTTAAATATTCTATGAATATGGCAATTTTAAAATCTCGGCAATATTTTGTACTAAAAAATGAATAAATTTTCTTCACGTGTTGAGCAAATTGTAAAGCCCGCAAAACATATTACCCGTAAAACAATTGCGCATTAACAAATTTGACAACATAACCCAATAAATATTAAATATTGCATCTTTAATCATCTGTGAATAACTTACATCGGCTTCTTTTTTATTTTGAAATTGAAAATATAATGTTACTATAATAATAAATTTCAAATACCTGCTTTTTATATAAAAAAATGTAAATTTACCACGGATTTCGTCAAGTTAATTTTTTAATCATCATTGCGGACAGATAAACTGTACCTTTAAAAAATAAATTAGATATTTGAATTAAACAAGTATTTTTCTTCAAAATAAACTTTAAATTTCCAAAATTGGATAATAAATGGAAGAGCTATATTCAATATTGTATTTTGTAAAGTAGTAGCCTAATTAATTTGGCGTGAACGGTTTGACCCATTTTACAGACTTTTTTTTTTCTTACTGTCAAACCGTTACGCCTAATTTTAACTGTCATTTTTACGCACGGAAAATCTACCGGCAACACTATCGATAGTTTGGACTGATTTTTACTGCTTAAACCTGAAAGTAACTTCCATGTCCTCTAAAGATCAATAGAATATAAATTTTAGTACTAACTTCTCCTAGAAAAAATATTAGATTGTACCTGTCTTAACGCATACATGCGATTTATTTCAAATTTGTACTGTCTACTCTATCTTCGAATTTCTTATCCCCTTCCCCTGTGCCCGTTAACTTAGTGGTCCTATTAATCATTCATTTATTTATTTTCTTTGATTTCCTTCTCAGTTACATTTTAGTGATAAGCCTGACCGTGCTCTCCCTTGCGCCCTGTCCCGTTTTAATTTAGGATCCTCCTGGGATCCTTGCCAATGGTTCTTGTTCCTGGGTCGTGTGGGGGTTGCGTTCATTGAACGTCGCCTTTCCTTGTTCATCTTGTTTATCATCGATATTGTATACATGTATACCGAACCGTAGCAGATAATGATTATCAATACAAGGTTCGGCAAGCAAGCAAAGAAATGTAAATTAAACAGAAAAAACTTATCCACATACATGTATCCACCCTAAAAAAAACCCACCAAAAACGCCTGAAACTGCAAAATCGAAACATAAATACACATGAGTGCCAAAGACGGCTGGTAGGTGCAAGTGCTCCCTTTCGCCGGTTTAAACAGAATTGATCACTTAAACATAATAATGTTGAAATTTTCAATCAACATCCACAGATGTGTACATAATACGACGGTAATCATGGAACTTTCAATGTGACACATTCGAGGTGCCGTTCAATGAAAAGCGGGAACTAGATAACATGGAATTTTAAATTGGTATCAGAGGTTTTGGTGTCCTTTTGCGACAGTCGTTCTAACATTTCTCCCATCTGTCTTACATTGTTATGCTATTCAACGTCTAAATAACGGTCACTAAATTTCTGCTTGCTGCGTTTTTATCATAAACCCCGTCATATCTGTGCGACAATTGTATTTTACTGAGGACTGTCTGAAATTCCATTTCATAATTTGAAAGTTTAAGAATTTTTTTTTTCAGAATTTTAAAGTTATTTTTGGTTGTTTTGAACTTCTTCCCCTACACAACCGTCCTCAATTTCTTTTAAAGATAATAAACTAGAAATTGATATGGAGTATAATATAAATTGAAATTCTTCTTTGCTTCATCATGTATAGTATAATTATAATTCATTAAGATGTACCTACACTTACATTGTATTTTCGTATGTGGGAAATCATGGCAGGGTTATAAAATAAAAAGGTAGTTCAGAAATTTCACCTAATGATCACAGATGTTAAAAAAATCCAACTTAATAATATCTAATTTGACAATTTAAACGGACTTAAATGCAGTATGATCTGACATCGGACATCATAAACTATTTATTTTCTAAGTAAGGTTATCAGAATTTCCTTTTCACATTCTCTTTTTAATGCTGAAATATTTGTGTGTGAATAAAAGAGTTATTCCTGCAATAATTCATATAAAAAAAACATAAACAAATTGTATAATAAAGGTTGGCAAATACAATCGATTGCCGCCGATACCTGTGTTACACCATGGAAATTTACAATTTTGGGTTTTTTTACCATGACACCGTTTTCCCAATATGGCTTTCAATAATTTTAAACGTTTTAAAAATTTAAAGGGGAAAATATTTAGACTTGTGTTCGACTTTAAAAGTATAAAATTGGGAAACCTTTGCATAAAAATTTCTCTTTTCAGGAAATTAACCGTTTTTTGAAACTTTTTTTTTCCCCCCAAAACTTCAAATTGGGGACGTCGGCAAAAAAATGCATTTTCGTGGTTGGACTGGAAAAAGCAGCCCCCGTCCAAATTTTCCGGTGTTCTTTCGTCTAATTTTGGACAGAAAAGTAGGTATCTTTGGAAACGGGCTTTAGCTTAGCCCCCGGGGGAAAATTGATCAATTACCAAATTTGTCGGGTGCTTTACAAGATTTTTAAAGATTTTTGGAAAATTTGGATTTCCCGATCCCTGTTTAAACCCGTGGGGGAGTGAATAAAGGTTTGAGTTATTTTTGATGTAAAATTTGGTATTTACAATAAATCATGATAATTTTAGGGGAAATAATATAAAAATAGTGTTTTGTTCTTGTGATCTAATTTAGTTAATTTTGTTTTTTTTTAAAAAAAATTTTTTTCGTTTTTACTATCGCAAAACCTTTATAAAATTTGAAATTTACAAAAGGAAAATCTGATCTTTGGGAAAAATCGATTTATTAATCGTGCATGATTAAAATGATACGTGTAGTAAAATGTAAATTTGCAATTACAATTTTTTTTGTTGTTTTTTCCTCTTTCCCCGGAACCGATTTTAAAATTGGGGGGTTGTTGCACGTGTTTTTCCTTTTTAAAATCCGTTGCCCGGGTTTTTTAGGGTAGGGGATGCTAGGAAATTACTCAGTCTCCCAAAAAGGGAAAGGGGAACCAGCAAATGAAAACTTCCCCAACGACGACCTCCCAATTTCTGTTGTTTGTTTCAAAACAAACAAAACAAACAGAACAGAACAAAACTTTTGTAAAACAAAACATAGTATATCGAACACTGAAACAGATTTTTATAAGCTTATTATCAACAAGCACTTTTTTAATTTGAACAATTGAAAAAGCAAGACACAGAACAATACATGAAACAAACATTTATTATCAACAACTATTAAATTAATAGTAAGTGATGAGTTTCAGCGATACACAACAATTTGATATTACTAACCGCTAGATAGC
The DNA here is from genome assembly GCF_026571515.1 of Ruditapes philippinarum. Lineage (NCBI taxonomy): Eukaryota > Metazoa > Mollusca > Bivalvia > Venerida > Veneridae > Ruditapes > Ruditapes philippinarum. The sequence goes on from NW_026857221.1 coordinate 583,785, forward strand.
AATAAGCTATAAATAATTAATTTGTTACACCTTGAAAAAATAAAAAATAAATATTAATATAAATAGTTAAATAAATAGCTGTAAAATAATCAATAGAGATCTAAAGATAATGATTTTTGAGGTGCAGTTGTATTTAAATTTTAACATTGTTATTGCAGTTTTGTCAACTGTCTTTAAATTAAGAAAAATTGCTTTAAGAATTATTAACATTGAACAAATGCATTTATCACAATAGTTTATTGTTAATTAATTTTGAAAAACTTATTAATTTATTAAATTAAGAAATAAAGATGTTAATTAATTGTCTTGAGTGATAATAGATTAATACAATTTTTACAGGAGTTTTAAGTAAAAAAAATCCTTTTTAAAGTTAAAAAAAAAGGGCCAAAACGTCTGCGAAATGGCCCCAAACGTAAAGGGCCAATTTTTGCACAGGGGCCAATTTTGGTTTGGGGGCCGAAACATCCTGTTTTGCATCACAAAGCACCCGCGTGAATTAGTAAGAAAGAGGCTGGTGTAAAGAATCCCGTTTATCGTTATTTTTAAACTGTAGTTTTTTAGGGAATCAAACAGGACAAGCGGGCGCAGGGCTTTGCACTTGCCTGGTATAAAATATTTTTAGACTCATTTTTTCCGACAAAAAAGACTAAGGGTTTTGGGGCCCGCTGGATTAAAACCGTGTGAAGGTGGCTGGGCCTGCTGGGGCGCAAACCCCTTTGTTTGGTTTTTGTGACCCGGTCATTTATTTTTAAATAAAAACAGGGGTTTAAAATTTTCAATTAATTATCACCATTAATGTCGTTTGTGACAAATGACCTGGCTTGGGCGCTAAAAAATTTTTGATCACAAAAACCCAAATATTCAGGCCGTTGGGAAATGTACTAGCCTACAAAAGTTATCTGTTTTAATAGCTTTTTAAAAGCCCCTAATTTTTTAACTTTCCTGGTGAAAAAATAAAACATAAAATAATTTTAATACAAATTTTTTGAATCATTGATAAAATTATATTTATTTAAAATTTTTTTTAAAAAAATAAAGGATTGGTGCTAATTTTTTCAGCCCGTTAGTCTGTGTTTTGACGCAAACAAAGTTTTACTAGCAATGGGCTAGCAGGCTACTGCTAAATTTGCAGACTAGATTTGTTATGACTTAATTATCTAACAATTAAAGCTGGATAGTGAAATTATTTACAAAAAGAAAGGACAAAAAAGTCACATTGTAAAGTTATATTCATGAGTGGAAACATTTAAGAGGGGAAATTATTTTTAGTTTCGCAACAGAATTTTAGTAAAAATGTTTCTTTTCATTGTAGCATCAATGGGAGCTCAGTTCTCAATGACAAAAGATGACATGCTTGGAAATATAAAGGTAGAGTAAAATATACTTTAGTTATTCAATGATTAGTAGAAGGGATCGTTCACTACATGAGACAACCTCTTCAGTTTGAGTATTATGAGTTAATGGTGACTGTGTATACTTTTTCATCAAAGACTGAATTTGTGATGAAAAAAAATTAAAATATCTTCTTACAAGCATTATAAAAGGAGAGGGTTTTAAACCAAGTAATCATTCTGACTTATTAATTAAAGCATAGATATTCATTATTGGTTTTTTGCAAGAATTAATGCTTTCCCAAATTTTTTCAGGTGGAGAATATTTAAGTTGACGTTTTACTTTCTTTTCAAATTTGTCAGTCCCTACATTCACTTCTGTTTCTCACAGCACTAAGTCCTTTGAATGAGGAAAAATATTTTTCATCAAATCATTATTGTGCCCCCACTTTTATTGGCGGCCTTGTTTCCCCGTCCGTCATCCATTCCGTTCTTTTTCTTTTTTTGTGTCGCCACATAACTTAAAAAGTATTTTGACCTAGAGTCATGAAACTTAACAGGGAAAGTTGATCAGCATGTGCAGTTTTGGCACCTGGGTTATTTTTGTGTGGATTTATTCAGTATTTCTAGAGTTTATTGCCCTTGATTTAGTAAAAATTTGCAATTTTTAAACTTTGTGTCGCAAGGTAACTCAAAAAGTATTTGAATCTGGAGTCATTAAACCTTACGGGAAGGTTGCTCAGCATAATGTAGTTGTGCACCTGGGGTTTCGCTTGTGGATTTATCCAGTATTTGTAGAGTTATTTCCCTTGACTTAGTAAAAACCGTTTCATTATGTTGTTATTTGTTCCTTGAGTGCTTGAGTTAGAATCAACCCACTTTACAGGAATAATGATCAACATCACTAAATTACAGGAATAATGATCAACATCACTGTTAAACTATGCACCTGGGACTTTGCATGTGGATTTTTTTCAGTTTTGTTAAGAGTTATTGCCCTTGACTTACAGTAGTATAAATTTGCAATTTTCAACTTGTTCATGCATAGCTCAAAAAGTATTTGACTTGTAGGCCTGAAAGTTTACAAGAATGTTGGTCCGCATGTGTACTTATGCACCTTGGGGTTTCCTTGTGGATTTATTCAGTATTTGTAAAGTTCTTGCCCTTTACTTAGTAAAAGATTTTTAGTTTTCAACTTGTGGCACATGTAGTCCAAAAAATATTTGACCTAGAATCATAAGATTGACAAAACAGTGGCATGTGGGGGCATTCGTGTCCTATGGACACATTTCTAGTCTTTTTTCTTGTAAACTTTTAATATTAATGTAAGCTTTTTTGACAGCATTTTGAAGGTATGTTATTATGTTTATAAAAACCCCATTTATCATTTGTAGCATCATTAAAACTTTTAAAAAAGAGTCTTTATCCTTTGCAGAAAATTGAAGAAAAATATGTAACAAACAAGGAAAAGTACAGGAAATTAAAAGATGTTCTACAAGATGAGAAAGACAACAATGTTGATAAAAAAGACAAATCTGCTACTGTGGGTGGTCTATGGCTGAAAAGGTTTGTTTATCTCTATGCTCAAAATGATAATGACTTTCTTGGGCCATCAATAAAGTGTCGAACCAGTCTACACATCTATGATGCCTTACCAGACTGTGTACTGTTGGCTTTTCAATTTTACTATTATTTTATTTAATTTACCTCGCATAGACTCAAGAAGTACAGTACACAATAAAGTTCCATGTCATCTTAATAAGTAAGAACATATAACTTTCAAATATTGTTGAAGAAGTTTATAATCAATTTCTGGAATACTGTTTCATAGAAATACTAAAAAAAACACAATTTTTTTTTAAAACAGCAAATACTACAATGCTCATTATAGTTGTTTCAAACACATACAAAGACTTTGTTTAGTTAGAATATTTTCCTGATAAGTACTGCAGCTTATCAGTTACATTTACAGTTAAAGTTTTGTGAATTAAAAAGTATGAATGGATAATGTTTCGAAATTGGAAAATTGTCTTCCATCAGTACTTTTAAGTGCTTTGATTTTATGAAAATGCCCCTATATCAACAATGGACTGTTTAAATGTCAAATCTGAATAAGTTTATTTTACAAATTCATCATTGATTGATGAACTGTTAACAGTTTGGTGAGAACATGATACCTGAAACGGTTTACTTCACAGGAAATTTTCTGACAAAATTTTGGGTTAAAAAATACAAAAAATTTTTATTTATTTTTTCAATAAATTTAAAATATTTTTATGAATCTTTAGCTCTTCCTTGTCATTTCTGATTAATTATAATATTTTTTTTTTTAAATTTTTGAAATGGACAAAACTTAAATTAAAATTTTATGTTTAAAGTTAAATTGAAATTTTCTGTTTTGGGAAAGGAAAAATTTGACTCTGAATATGAGTGTCTTCCTTGTGGGGCATTTAGTTTTTGGGCTTTCTTTTACTGTTTTTCTTTGAAGGACAATTAAGCAATAATATGTTTGGATATTATATTTTAGTTTGACTTTTCGGGACTGGTATTTTTGGGAAATTTCTGGGAAATAAAACTTAGAATGAAAGGGAGTAAAAAGTTGGCCTAAAATTAAGTAGTGCAGTGTCAACGCTTGCAAGGCAGCTTAGAAAAAATTTAAAAAACCCCTAATTTGCCAGAAATTGATGTAAAGGTTGAAAAAATTGTTATTCAGATTAAAAATTGATAATTTTTTTGTAAACAGTCAAGTCAAAGATTTTTTATGAAAAATCAAATTTTAAATTTTATTTCCTTTTCCTTCATGTTACATTTGATTAAACAAAAAAATTACTAAGTATTTTATTGTGGGGTTTCAAGCCCCGTTCAAGAAATTTTCCTAAATTCAGTCATAAGATGAATGTTACATACTGGTATATTTATCATGGTTAGGTACTTTTGTGAAAATGAGGGGCGTCTTTTGGTACATTTGTGTAAATCTGAGACCTCTGTTGGTACATTTGTGTAAACCAGGGGCTTCTGGTAAATCAGAGCTCTATACTGGTAGCATAAGCTAACCACTTTCAGTTTAAGCAGGTTAAGGGTTGATATACAAGAATTTTCTTGAATTATTAATGTTAATATTTGTATGTGTGTTACAGACTGGTTTGATGGCATCACCTTATAAAGAGACTTTGATGACAAATCTGGCAAAAGGTGAAAAAGAAAAGGATGATGAGGTAATGTTATACTGATAAATTATTACACAGCCTTTCCTTGTTGACTTTTTGTAGAATAGGGAGAGCTATTGTACTCACTCAGGCTGCAGAGGCATTGGTGCCTCTGTCACACTTTGATTAAGTTTTTACTTGCAAGTTATTTTCAAAATTTGTCGAAAAAGATGTAAAACAGTATGGGAAAACTTAGTATTTTTGTTATATTTGCCAGTAAGATTCCAGTTAAAATATACAATTTATGTGATCATTAATTAGTGGTTGTAGGGTACTGATTTTCCTTGTCTGTTTGTCTCATTGTCATGCTGCCCCTTTGTCTGTCTAAAAACCAACTGAATAGCATCCTGTGCCAAGATTTGAACAGAAGGCTTTCGTTGTCATTATTTGAATCTCTCAGGCCGTCTTACATGTTTGCCACCCTCCTCCCTGATGTGAACCATTTAAAAGTGTTAATGCAGTTTTGGTGATTATATAGCTGGGGATTAAGGAGGCTGAACATTACTGTCCCATCTTTATCTTTATATTGATATCCTATGAAAAATATTTCTAGAAATAAAAGCATAATGTAATTCAGCAAGTCTGAGCAGGCAAAATTTGGTATACTTTATTTTTGTATCAATATAATTTATAAATGACACTAAACATATTAACTGGTTAACTGATTCATGTATAAAAGGAAAGATTGTAGCAATATAATGTATCTTTATGCAAATCTTGTTTATTTTTCATAATCCACAGATTGAAGAAGAAATGAAGAGGTATGAGGTTCCGTTCCGAGCATATGTGATTTTGTTGGGAAAAATCTTCAAAGAGTTTGGATATGATGACCAGTCTTGTTTACAAGATATCCATGGTGTGACTCAACAGGCCCAATAACTGATATATCAGACATGTAACCCAATAACTGACATATCGGACATGTAACCAAATAACTGGCATAAAATACTAGGACATATGACCCAATAATAATTGATGTATCATAAAAGACATGTATTGAAACATGTGACCCACTATTTGATGTGTTATAAAATACTGGGACATGTGACTCAATAATTGATGTATCATAAAATACTGGGACATGCAACCTAATAATTGATGTTTCATAAGATACTGGGACATATGATCCAATAATTGATGTATCATAAAATACTGGGACATATGATCCAATAATTGATGTATCATAAAATACTGGGACATGTAACCTAATAATTGATGTTTCATAAAATACTAGGACATATGATCCAATATTTGATGTATCATAAAATACTGGGACATATGATCCAATAATTGATGTATCATAAAATACTGGGACATATGACCCAATAATTGATGTATCATAAAATACTGGGACATGTGACTCAATAATTGATGTATCATAAAATACTGGGACATGCAACCTAATAATTGATGTTTCATAAGATACTGGGACATATGATCCAATAATTGATGTATCATAAAATACTGGGACATATGATCCAATAATTGATGTATCATAAAATACTGGGACATGTAACCTAATAATTGATGTTTCATAAAATACTAGGACATATGATCCAATATTTGATGTATCATAAAATACTGGGACATATGATCCAATAATTGATGTATCATAAAATACTGGGACATATGACCCAGTAACTTATGTTTCATAAAATACTGGGACATGTGACCCAAAAATTGATGTATCATAAAATATTGGGACATGTAACCTAATAATTGATGTTTCATAAAATACTGGGACATATGACCCACATGTGACTCAATATTTGATGTATGATAAAATACTGGAACATGTGACCCAGTACTTGATGTATCATAAAATACTGGGACATGTAACCTAATAATTGATGTTTCATAAAATACTAGGACATATGATCCAATATTTGATGTATCATAAAATACTAGGACATATGATCCAATAATTGATGTATCATAAAATACTGGGACATATGACCCAATAATTGATGTATCATAAAATACTGGGACATGTGACTCAATAATTGATGTATCATAAAATACTGGAACATGTGAACCAATATTTGATGTATCATAAAATACTGGAACATGTGAACCAATATTTGATGTATCATAAAATACTGGGACACATGATCGATAACTGATGTATCATAAGACACTGGATCATGTGACCCAATATTTGATGTATCATAAAATACTGGGAAGTTGTGTAATCATTAAGGCATACATTTTTCACTCATCACTTTGAAACATGTCACAATTTTTAATAAATTCACAGGTTTTAACATCATGTCACAATTTATAACATGTCACCATTTTGAAACATTTCCATTTTGAAATATGTCACAATTGGTTTAGTATCATATTAAAAGGCATACACCATCAGAGTATATGTTATTCAAGATCAAGATTTTGAAAAATGAAAAGTTTTACATGAAAGATGGTTTGTGAACAGTGTATGACAGGAATTTTATTTGTGTAATGAAAAACAGTTAAATTTTGATAAGATATACTTATATGAAGTATTTTTGTATAAATCATGTATTGAAGAAATGAGGTTGCTATATAAACATATCAATTTACTTTTTATATTTTATTAAAATCTACAGGGATTTTAATCATTGCTTAAGTGTAAAATGATCAAGATGAGAGTTAAATAAATAGAGGATTCAAGTTTTATTCTATAAATACATGTATCTGACTTATTTACATAGAGTGTTATGAAAATAAAAAGTTTAGAATGGCATTAGCTACAAGTGAAAAATGATAATTTTCATACCAAAAGATGAAAATAAGTCCCGTTTTTTTAAAGAAAAACTTGAATTTTCTGTTTATTTCTTTGACATTCCACCAAAATTTTGTGTATTATTTGAATTTAGAAAAAAAATAGTCTGGCAAGATACCAGTGAAAATATGGAAAAAATGTTTCATTGCAGTGAAAAGGAAAATATGCATTTTATTTCATCAATTTTTCTCAATATATCATTTATAGATATATAATATACAGGTTTCCTAATGATCTGGTAGGTGGGTAAAATCCTCTGTAACATATTATAAGTCATCCAGCTACTTGCCGTAATTTCTTTTACATTCCTTTTTGACTGGCATTTTATATACCCACCTATCTAAAAAAATAAAAGAAAAGAAAAACAACCATCCAGCTTTTATTCAAAATGAAATTTTTGAATATAGTAAAGATTTGCTATAATTTCTTTGATATGCTGTGTAAATAATGTTTTCTTTTTGTTCTATAGTTTCATTTTAACTTTGAAAAAATTCCAAAATTTTTATTTAAAATCAGGGTTTTTATTATCAGATATTTGATATAGTACAGTTGTTATATACACATATAGAGATATGTCTGTGTTATTTATACACCTATTTTGTGCACTTAAATTTCCATTATGTGCCTATACATGTTTTTGTTGTGTATATTTATTTATTGAATGACTGCTGTATCATTATCTAAGAGAAGAAAAGTTATGTTAATGATTAAATTTTGTTATAATACATTGTATCATGTGAATGATTACAATTACATACACGTGTATATTTTTGGGATTAGAGAATGAAAGCTTATGTTTATGCAGTGTTTATGATTGTTAAATGTTATAATACTTTAATGACAATTTTTTGAATTTGAAAAGCTATAGTTCCTGTTTTATGTTGTTGTTTTTTGTTAGCATAAAAACATTTCCCACTATCTATTGACTGATATGTTAAAAGTAAACAAAGCAATGGCTATTTATTTTGGAATTTTAATCTATATAGAGGATATTTGTTAAGTTCAGTGTAAGATCATAATATATTTCACAGAGTGAGCATCAAAAGGTATATTTCGCGAGTTGATCTTACACTAAACTAAACAAATTTTCCTTTTATTATATGCAAAGAAACGTTTAAAAAGGCATTTTAACCTAATACTAAATGAAAATCGCGCCAAATGATAATGCAATGTGACGTCATTTACGATGTCAGGTCATTAAGTTGGTTTCAAGTACTATTCACGTTGGTATTTCACTCAAACAACGTAACAGGCTTAAATTCAAAACAATGAAAATTATCAAATTGATAATTTCACTGTTTCAAACAGTGAATTATCAGTTTTTTTATTTCACTGACATATTTCTATTAACCACCGAAATGCATGTAATAAAAGTTATTACCTCTAACATGGGAAGGAAGGACACATATTGATGGCTTGTCCGTAAAATTAGTGAGTTTATTAACCTGCAAATCATGATGAAGTTTTCCTATGCAATATTTTGTCTTCAGCTATTCACTATGTAATTATACACTGTGTTTATAATGACATCTGACTCATTTATATGATTGTTTTGTTATTTAAATATTTTTATTTTATGCTTCCTGTAATCAGATTTTATCAAATAATATAATATTTGTTTAATTTATGAACATTTTAAAACCAATTATTCATACATGTGAACTTTTTTTGATGAACAAGTGGGTGATTTTTTTCTCAAAAAGAGGGAGATTTTAGAATTTGCAATAAACAAAGAAGGAAGTTCTGACATCAAAAAGAGGGAGATTTCTTTAATTTGTGAAATTACCCCTTATTTTAAGAAAAATCTTTGAAAGTATGGCTGCAGAAAGTGGGAGTCTCCCGCTTAAAGTGGGAGAGTTCACATGTATGATTATTTGTTACAGTATATGATAAGGGAGGGCTAATGAGCACTTAATTGCACATTTGTCAAGGTGATACAACTGTACATGGATTCTTTATATTATGAAGGAAATAGATATTAACTAAGTGCAATTTTTATGTTTGCAATATTGCATGGTATTATATGCTCAGATACCAGTAGTGGTTGAAGTTCAAATGTCAATAGATCTTGGTAGTTTATAGTAATTTCAGCAATATATGAAAACTCTGGTGAGAAAATTACTAAGTAGATCAGATTGGAAACCGATTTTATAAAGAGGAAAAAAAATCAGGGTTTTTAAATTTCATTTCTAAAATCATGTTTATCTTTTTCTTTCTTTTTTTCTTTGTTTTTGACTTGTTTGCTTTATTAACATCGTGTTTATTTAATTTAACTCTGCCACTATATAACTGCTGCTTTTTATTACAACATGTAGCTTCCATTTTATGTTTTAATATTTATAATTTGCTTCCTCTTGAAGACTGACAGATTGAAGTGTTGTTTTTTTTAAACTTTTTGTGTCGCCTTGAAAAGGCGACATAGGATTACTTTTGTCGGCGGTGTCCTTGTTGGTGTCGGCTTCCCCATTTAAGCTTGTCCGGAGCATAACTCAGTCATTATAAGTCTGATTGACTTCAAACTTGGTATGCATGCTTCTTTCAATAACTCAAGTGCAGTGGACAAGAATTAGTACTCTGCACTTCTTAATTTTTGAGTTATTGCCCTTTGTTAATTTTCATACTTTAATTTTGTCCGGGCCATTTCTCTTCAACTATAAAAGATATGGACTTGAAACTTCATAGGATGATTGATCTCATTAAGAAGAAGTGCAGTGCATAAAAACCGGTACTCTGCACTTCCTAATTTTTGAGTTATTGCCCTTTGTTAATTTTCATACTTTATTTTTGTCCAGATCATTTCTCCTAAAGTATAAAAGCTATGGATATGAAACTTCATAGGATGATAGATCTCATTAAGTACAAGAACCGGTACTCTGCATTTCTTATTTTTGAGTTATTACCCTTTATTAATTTTCATACTTTATTTTTGTCCAGGCCATTTCTCATAAATTATGAAAGCTATGGACTTGAAACTTCATAGGATGATATATCTTATTGATAAGAAGTTAAGTGCAAAGAAACTGCTGCTCTGCACTTCTTATTTTTTGAGTTATTGCCCTTTGTTAATTTTCTTGTCCTGGCCATTTCTCCTAAACTATATTGTTCACAAGGCGTCACATCCGACTCGCGGAGTTCTAGTTAATATAAATGATTAAATGGATCTGATAAAAAGTTCAAATAATTCCGGGGTTTTAAGCTTGCTAACAAACCACACTGAATCTCAATTTATTATACATTATTGTATATCCATAATGAAATAATGCTTGAAAATGTAATTTTTTATGAAATATTCCTTTTATAACACCATTTCATAGATTAAATACATTATTTTCCTGAATAGTGAAATTGTGCTAAAACCATTAATTAGAATAACTTTTCTCTTACTTAAAGACACAATATACCTCAGATATCCATATTTATTAAATTCATTAGAAATATCAAACATGTGTTTATAAATGTTTTAATTATGGACTAAGAGCATGTTAGATGATTTACAGCTTAAGAAAGAAACGCTGAATGTGAAGTTATTAGTTACAAAGGTAGCAAAAATGTAAACAATGTAGTATTTTGATACATATACTAATTCACTATAATTATACCAATTGCCAACAGAGCAAAGATGGTTCATCTATATGGCAAATGAATATTTTTTGGAAACTGTTACAAGATAAAAATGTAGTTTTTGAGGCATAAAATTGATAGCATTTCTAAGGCATAATGGGCCTTTAAATGATAAGCTCTAAAAAGGTTGGTTTCACCTAATTATGTATTGCTCATACATGTTTTAGTTTTAGCTCATTAAACACAAAGTGCACAGAGGTGAACTTTCTCTACCACTCTTCATCCATTGTGTCCACAGTTACACAGTTACACTGACATGATTAAACTTGAAATGTTTTGCCAGGTCATTGTTGATTTAAATTGAAACATTTTAATTTCTTAAGTCAGCTTTACTTTCCATGAAAGCATACATACTTGGTTCATTATAAAGTTATCAATGGACACCGAGTTACCAAGTTAGAATTATAAAAGCATACACACTTGGTTCATTGTATAAAGTGAACAATGAAATGACCACATAATAAGAACTTTTTCTGAAAGCTCTATTAATCTATAAAAATCCAATTGAAATAATACTTAATTAGGATTTTCAGGTTTTCTGATAATTTTAATTTGTATCCATACTTTTGTTACTATACATATACAAGTGCAACAAAAATTATAAGTTTGCAGGTTTTTGATTATTCAAATACTTGAAAAAGGATAGTGAATACCTGAAACTAGTAGGTTTGAAATAAAAATTTTAAACTTGTTCTGGCATTAAGTTATGTTCCTCTCATACTATTTATTGTTGCTATTCAAATACTTGTATATAATTGGGCACCTTATCTATCTTAGAAATAAATTAGAATCTAATATTGACTTATTTCAGTACATTCATTAGTTTGAAGATCATTTTGAGCTGTAAAGACATTATCATCTATTATATAAATATATTCATATTAATTCCTTTAAAATAGGTGGTAAAATAAATTGAAGACCAAGGGGCCAATAGTTGTAGATAGATACACATGTAGATAGTTTAATTACATATCAATAATTGTATTGTGTCTATTTTGCGTGATGTATCAAAATATATTTTATGAAACATAGAAGTTCTCAGATTCGAGTATTTTTCCAAAATGTCTGCTCAATCGATTTAAGAAATGCTCATTGGTGAAATATGTCGTCTACTTGAATGTTTTTCATGCGTAATCAACCTTGCAAAGAATAATTTAGTAACATTATGGTCAAAGAAATTCTTAAAAGATGAGATTGCTTTACATCGAAAAATAAATAAAAACAAGAAGTTGACCATTGCAGACTGGTTAATTGAGCGTGTTCAGACGTGCAACACCTCTCACGTGCATTGGCTCTCACCACTGGGTTAAATTAATTTAATATGACACAAGATATTCTCAAATTTTCAGTCAGATTACTTTTAAGTTTCGTTTAGTGTATCTGCAGGAATCTATTTTTGAATGTATTTGTTTGAAAAACATTCCGGCATAATATTTGTAGATCTGTTTATGATAGTTTGTTATTTTTGTTTGATTCTTAAGCTTTTAATATATTCTGGTCATACTAGAAAGCATTTCTTTTTCACATAACAGAATTGCAGTGGGTTGTTTTGGAGAAAACTTCAGTGTTGTTTAGTTATGTCTATTAATAATTAAAAAATTTAGCTACCAAACTAAATTGTATCAAATGATAATTGAGTGATAAATATCTTGTTTGTTTGTAATGTTTTAGAGGTTGATGAACTATAAAAACTGTTTCAAAAGAAAATGAGCCGCGTCACGACAAAACCAACATAGTGCGTTTGCGACCAGCATGGATCCAGAACAGCCTGCGCATCCGCGCAGTCTGATCAGAATCCATGCTGTTCGCTATCAGTTCCTCTACTTGTAATAGGGTTGGTAAGCGAACAGCATGGATCCTGATCAGACTGTGCGGATGTGCAGGCTGGTCTGGATCCATGCTGGTCGCAAACGCACTATGTGGTTTTGTCATGGCGCGGCTCATTAATGTTCTAAATAGACTATAACTTTATCAGTGATAATTTCTGCGGCTTTAACAATAAATCTTTAAAAAAAAATCTCCCGACTTAAATTTATCATTTCATTCTCGGTTATATATCTGTGGCTTTGATCATACCCCTCCTATAAAGAAAAGAAGAAAAATGAGCTACAGTATCCAAAAAAATACTTTTTTGCTTGGAAAAAAAGATACATGTTGTAATATGGAGATTATTGGAAGTAGATTGCAACTTTGTAAATATTCAGTTAAAGAAATTAAGTTTATTTTCTTTCTGATGGGAATTCTAAGAAATTGCAAAAAATATCCCCACATTAAGGAAACGTCACCAGTCCTGTTTTCTTGGTTTGTTGTTTCACTACAACGTACATGTACTAACCACCGATGCCGATGGTGACATTTTATAGTTCCAGTTGCACGATACTGCGATTAAAATTTTATGTGTTAACGGCCAAGAATCCGCGAAGTTGAATTTGTGGAGATCACAACGAAATTTAAAAATATACAGAAAGTTTTAAGATTCTGGAAATCAGATTAACTGCACTAGTAAATCTTTTATAATTACATAAGCTTCCCATCAAAACAAAAACTTAATCAGAAATCGAGTTTAATATATAATTGCTCCCTTATTTATCGAACTGCATTGTTGCCTGAACTAGTTTTTATAAGAAGCTGTGCCTTTGGGTAATATGCAAGTTTTCCGGTTGACAATATCCACTATCACCCCAACAGTCATGTGATATTTATATACTGGCATTATTTTCGGCCTGTTCTGCCAGGTTCTAGAACTAACTACGTTTTTTGCTAATGAATCTTTTAAGCCGATAGAAAAATGTTGTGTGTTATATTGGTGTTGATCAAATTATTTAGTTTTAGTGAGTGACACAGAGCTATATATATACTCTTTCGTACATATTTTCAATTTTATTCAAAACCATTTTAATTCGTATAGATAACATTAGCTATCTATTTGCAGATAACTAGTATTGATTTTTTGATCGATGAAGTGGAACTGGATTGAGACAACATTTTACTTTTATTGTGGCGCAATTGACAAGCAATGACGCTCAGATAGGCGGCATTCTTATGTATAACTGATTGGTATTTTAAAAAAAAAATCTGGAAAAACTGATTCCTCGGAAACATTATTTACAACAAAATAACATGAAAATTGCAGACTCGGTTTGATTGAGTCTGTACATGAGGGATATTATAAAAAGTGCAACATCCCTCTCGCCCTCTAGCACCGGCAGTCATTTTTCGCTAATTAAGTGTTGGAATCAATGATCCCGAAGACAAATAAAAAATAAAATGTTATTTTTTTCAGAAATTTTAATAAATATTTTACTTAAAGCGAAACAAGATCAAATAATAAATATGAAATACTGAAAACGAAACAAAGTTAATGCTGTTTTGTATTTTATGAAAGCACAAGCCCTATATATTTCGGAGGCATATAACCCCCAATACTGTTTATAAATTAATTTGAATCAAAACATGGCAAAAGACAATTTTGCTATTGTTTGTGGCTAGTTGCACAAAAGTTTATTTAGTTTCTTCACAATGTAAGGGAGGTCTGTGGAGTCAGGGACCGGAAACACATGCGATATATCCGGCTCAGATCTGTCCCTGTAACTTGCCAGACCTTGCAATTGTTCAGTGTCAAAGTATTTGCCGACGCCGACAACGATAATTTTTGTGTTCTTCTTTATTTGTTTAGCAAGCCGTTTAGCCCTGTCCACGTCGTGAAGTTTTCCAGAGATTAGAAGAATCGCCACCCTGTCTGCTCGCCGCTTGGATAGGTTGAATGCTCGCCGTGTATGTAACAAAATAGGTGTAATGTCTGACTCCATGACGTCATGTAAGGCATAGTTATAGTCTTCGAAATATGCGAATTCTGTTGGATATAACACGTTTTCCTTGCAGTTCTCTTTGATGCCAAGTTTGAAATTACCTGATTTAAGATCAAGCCCGCCACCGATCGCCTTGATAAAATTGGCGACATTTTCACGGTCACCTCCACCAATTGCTTGTAGTCCAAATATAAGATCGGCTTTCACTAACGGCATACATTCTGAAGACGAGCACATTTATATATTGTATTTTAGTGGATATCTTATATCATATATTGCTAAATTTGAAAAAAGACCTACAGCTTTTTGTATTTTGTTAGTTTTTTTGTTTTTGTTTTATTGTTTAACAACGGTGGATTGAATGTGACTTATGTTAAAATGTTAAAAATAACTTAAGTAACTTACTTGGTTGGTCTTTCTGAGGTTCTGAAACATTAAAAAAATGAAATTAATTCATTCGATCGCTAGTTCCTAACGATGTTATTTATAGCAATCAGCAAATTCCATACTTAAAGCTTTACAGTATACTCTGTGATAATGCTAGAAATTTGCATATTAGCGATTACTGCTTAGGATAAAACCAGTGATTATAATAATTAATGATAATTAATAATAATTATCGAGTCAGTGGTTGTCGGAAATCTAGTGCATACTGTGACTGTCATTTTATAGTTATGTTAATTCAAACCATTTAGTGCCACAACAAAGCATGCAGTTATTATGAAAATATTGTCAAACGTCTACTGATTAAAGAGAGGCAGTCCCTATTAGCAATTACGGAGAGTAAAATAGGAATAGAAAACTTACTTTTCCCATGCTCCTCGTCTGGCATTTCTGAAATGTTAAATGAGTAACATTGTGTATATATTTTAGCATAAGCACAATTAATAATGCAAGTATGCTACCAATGCATGCAGGTTCCACTTTGGCCAAAGTATTATATTAAGTCATGGTCTTTCAACTATTAGAAATACCCCGATTTAATGAAAAATAAAAGGCAAACCTCTAACGCCAGTTTTGTCCTACAAATTGTATATTGTGTTATTATTAATAGTAATTCTGCCATATCACTATTATAACGCCCAATACGGACGCCGCGGTTAACTGTTACAAATTTAATTGCTGTTTTGAAAAAAAGATTTTATCAAGCATTTTACATTCCTTTAACTTAAATTGCTTTTTGAAATCATTGCTTTTTGAAAATACTTGTACTCCATATCTTAACAATTTCACAGCAATACTATTTACTTTTCCAAATGTTTCGCGTCATTGTAATATATTACGCGAGTAAACTATTTTTCACATTTACATTTACCTGTTGATACGAATGCTGTTGATGATGATAATGTTGTTGTTGTTAAAGTTGGCGTGTTAATTTCCGGTTCCGGTTTTGTTACGATAGTTTTTGTTTCTGTTGTGGAAGTAGTTCCCATCGTTGTTGTTGTAGACACCGTTGTTGTTGTTGATGCTGCCTCTGTTGGCAACTTCTTTGATACAGGTAATGGTGTCGTTTTACTTTCTGGAACTGATATTGCAACAGTTGATTTCGTTCTAATTGTTTCTGCTGTTGTTTTTATTGGTCCCTGCGTTGTTGTTGTTTCTGTTGTTGATGGTGTTTCAGTTGTCTCAGTTTGCAGTGAAGTTGTTGTTTTTGACATCTGTGTTGTCTTCAGTTGTGTGGTTGTCTCCTCTGACGTGATATCCAGTGCTAAATAGATAGAAGTTTTACATACGGACAATTATAAAATAAATATACGACTTTTAAGAGATTTGTGAAAAATTTGTTTCAATCAGGTAGCAAAAGTAATTATAAAATAGAATGACTTTGGGAAAGTGTTCCTAATTTCAATGTAGATTATATATGTCTTAAATGAAGGGGTATATAAAAGACTTGCAATTCGGTGCTAGTTTTGACAGTTTACTAAATGGTTTGCCTAAATACTTACCATTCTGGTCTGTGGTTAATCACAAGATATTTGTAGTGTTTAAGTTATATCAAAGAAAGCGATAAAAAAACATTCAACTTACCTATCTTATTTTGAAGAGCGCTTTTCAGCAATTCAAAATTCTTATCATCTCAACTCCAAGGTTCCAAGATTTTCACGGGTATATAAGTTTTATTGGTAACTTTTAAACGAAAATATTGTATGCAAAAATTAAATGAATACTTCTTCTTTGGTTCTTGCTTGGAAAATGAAAATCTTATAGATAGTGCTGATATCCTTGACTCCTGTACCTGTCTAAAGGTTTTGCTTATTAGCTGAATGTCATTGATTAAGAAACATAATTTAAGTATGTAGATATATGTTGCCTGGTGTAAAACAAACTTTAAAAGGAATATGTGACTTGGTAAAATGACAATATTGCATTATGAGTGAAAACTATGGTTGATATATTGTCTACAGATGATTGACAAAAACATGTTGCTTAATTCAATGAAAAAAGCATTGCATATCATAAAACCTCAGGCTTACAGATTGCCTGAGCAATTTTGAATCCTTCTGACCGAATATATAGTAACTTTTATACATGAAAGATGGTACATGATCTACGATACTGAGACTGCCTTCATGAATTAAGGTTATACTGATTCATGATCTGCGAAAGAAGGCGATATATATTAAATGAGTTATATTTGAAGGCAGTACTAGTATGTACTTAACATTAGGAAGTCGCCACGTGACCCTGACAAATAGAAGTTAAAACTTAAGAAAATAAAGGGTGAACAAGGAAACCTCATCGGCCATCTACGATAACGTCCGTGTCATGCTTCAACTTTTTCTGTGTGGCTTATTTCTCTTACTAGCCAAAAATTTATTATTAGAAATAAATGTTATACATGTAAATAGGTCTTCATATAATCAAAATATAATAAATGAAATATTAAATGGTACTAAAAGAATTAAAGAATTGATGAAAAATCTTTTATTAAGTACAATGTTTTGACCATTATAGACATTTAATCAAATGCTAAATGAAAGCGTGTTTACCCCGAATCAAAATCTTCCTCATCGCCATACCTTATATTAAGCAATATTTACGAAAGAACAATAACTTTATTCACGAATATACATTGCGCATGCGCAAATCACAGTCGATTCTCATGACTGGTCATCAATGTACATTCTACAAGTAGCAATGAGATAAGTTTCTGTTGTATGGACGAGATGGGAATGTTACACAAAAGAAGTATATTAACTAACACACAGTCACACGTGTCAATAAATCATTGATACAAACTTTTTAAATCCTATATGCTTTTATGATTTTGTCCCAAATTTGGACATGTAGTCACAGGAAACCGTGTAAGGTGCGGGGGTTAACAATGCGATTTTCTATGTTTCCATGTTTACTGAGCATTGCACATGAGATGATGTATTTTCTTGACCTCAAACAGTAAATCATCAGAATCGTCGACCATAAACACGTGAGAATCATCAGGTTCACTATTGTCTTTATAAGTTGCTAATTTCTCGAGTTGACTCTTGTCAGTGCCTTTACCAACGCCGACAACGATGACTCGGTTACCATGCTTGAATCTCTGTACAGTTTCGTAGAACTCCTCTTCTTCCACACCTTCGAGCTTTCCTGACACGACCAGTATAACCACTTTGTCTGCATCCTTTCTAGAAAACCCAAAACTTCTACGCAGGTTACCAAGCAGCGTTGAGATTTCGGTTCCCATGACTTCATCAACAGTGGTACTAAAGTATTCCTTGTCTCCGAATTCTTGAAGTTTTATCATTGCCTTTCCACAATCCTCATTCAGACCGATCTTCACGTTTCCGGACTCAAGATCAAAAGCGCCACCTACCTTCTTCATAAAGTCCGTCACCTTGTTTCTATCCTCGCCCCCGATTCCATATAAACCGAACATAATGTCAGCCTTTAGATTTTTCGCACATTCTGAATAAAAGTTTTTCATCAATAAATCTAAATTTAAACATTCTGTTAACATACTAATATCATATTCATTTATGTGTTCAAACTGTTTGTATAAAATAGTTGTAAAATTGAGTTGAATGAATCTATTTAATGAAACAAATGAAAAAAAATATTCGTGATGATAATTTCATATGATGCTATTTCAAGCTATTTTCCAAAAGGTTGAAATAATCTAAAATTGTTTCTGAAATCTCAACTTACGTGGCTGGTCACCTTGTGGCACTGTAAGAAAAAGGAACTTAAAATAATAATTGCAAATAAAGTAACATATTCATTGTCACAGTAAATTATGCAAGGGGAATATAAACTTAACAATTAGTTTAATAATATGATATAGATAATTAATTCGATATTCACGACAAGCCAGCCTTATTCAACCTATGGTCAATCAGTCATACATCTCTTGTAAAGCTACTTATATGCTCAAGACACACTTTTGTTCGAGTATAAACGGTCTTTCATTTACATTCATGTTGATATTGTATATTTTTTCATTACTAGTACCTTCGCAAGCCTTATATGCCAGAAGGTAACGTATGTATTTCAACATGTCATAACTGTCCACATCGTAAGCAAACTCTGGTTTTGACGCCATCAATTTCAATTCATCAAAATCTGTCATATTGCCAACACCTAGTTAAACAGAAAGAAATCCGGATAAAAATGATAAAAAAACAACTGTTAGCCTGTTGTTTTGTATTACATTTTCGTAATGTTCTTTTTATTTGTTCGTCATTTTTTATTTCTTTTCGTTTTTTGTTAACTGGACCATTTTCAATTGCAAAAGACACATTAATATCAAACAATGGTATGAAAACTAAATGATATTCAGAATATTTTATGTACCAATTGCAAACACATTGACGCCGGACTTGTGTACAAGTTGAGCTTCTGGTAACGTTAGTTCCGGTTTGCTGGATCTCCCGTCAGTAATCAGAATACAGATATGCGCTACATCAGGCCGGGAACCATGTTTTGCTTTCAACATTTCTTGAATTAATGTCTGTCATCAAATAAAAAAAGTTATTTATAAGAATAGGAAGTGGTTAGTTACAACAAATTGTACACCAATTTTATAAGATTTCACAAAAAAGTACTCATAAAAAGACGTCTTAATTAAAATGCATATACATACTTATGGGGCTGATTTAATGTTTGTAAGTATGTTACTTAAGTCACACACAATAAACTTTAAAGTCTGACAAGTGTTTGTTAAGTCACCCGCATACAATTACCTGTAAAGCTAGATGGGTGTTAGTTAAGTCACCAACGTACAATTACCTGTAAAGCTAGATGGGTGTTAGTTAAGTCACCCGCATACAATTACCTGTAAAGCTAGATGGGTGTTAGTTAAGTCACCCGCATACAATTACCTGTAAAGCTAGATGGGTGTTAGTTAAGTCACCCGCATACAATTACCTGTAAAGCAAGGTGGGTGTTAGTTATTCCACCTTCAGATTTAACTTTTAGGATAGCATTTCTAATATCTTCATTGTTCTTGAAATCGTTGAGGTAGAACTTCGGTTCGGCATTGTCACTGAAAGCTACCAGTCCAACCTATATGATACAAGAATTTTGTCTATACAATTTCCATTTTGTTTTTTTGAGACTATGTTTTTGACATTCTAGATAAATTACAATGATTTCAAAATAGCCTAAATAATACACGTAGTTCTAAAGAAATAAAAAAGGATATAGAAATTAACATTCATATTCGTGCATGAAGCTTTCATATTATTATTTTGATAAATTCAGTAATGGACCTACACGAATATGATACTCTATTTATCACATACCTAAAATAAAAAAAAAATGTTTAAAGTGCAAAAGAATTATTTTTCATTATCACCGCTTATATTTTGCGCGTTTTTACAATACGTTTGTATAACAAAATATATGCATAGCCGTGCAATACGTATATCATTTTTACGGAGTCACAAATAGGCATGGGATGTTTATAAATCATCATATATAAATATATACCTAAATACCAAGAGTTACATACCCTTGTTTTCCCACTGTCAATGTCAAATATTCCAATAAGATCGGCAAGGAAATGAAGTTCATCGTCGAAATGTTTTGACCAGATACTACTGGACATATCGACAAGCAAAATAACATCGGCTTCTTTCCCCTGGCAAGCTGAATAAATAAATAATCCAAAATATTATTTCAGTTCTTAAAAAGATGAAAAGTTTAACAGTTAATACCTATTTAATGCCGTAAAACCTTACACTGCTGAAAATGATAGTGGTCAGACTCAACCACCAGTACAGAGCTAGGCCAGCCTGAAAGTCTATGCCGTCTCTGTTGGCTGACATAACTTAATTTTCATCTTGGGTATCACCACAATTTATAATGGACAGTCCTAAAATGTAGGTTGGGCAAGTTCATTTAAGAAATTCAGCAGGTTTAGGGTTAAGGTCACACTTCTTACAGGTATATGATAATAACGATTGCCAATTTAAACTATTTCAAATGCCATGATTAACGTTACAGATGCAAACAGTAATTAACATTAATCTACGTTTTTGGACATCTGAAATCTACGTTTTGAACGAACTAGGATTTTTTTATTGGCGCCGTCATCTACACGTAGTTGCATAGCAACAAAAGAATAGTTCCGAAAAAACAGATTGCAATGGTATTTTGTTATTATTTGTGCTTTTAATTTAGTTTCTTTACTGTTTTATTTTTAATACAAAATTTTGACAAATAAAGAGGAAATATGTACTTACTTAGAGCTGCTTGGTCTGCCATCATCACTTAGATAGAAAAATAAATTCATTAGTAACGACACAGTTTAACTATGTTTCTGTGTTTAAATAAACTATATTATATTGTAATTAATATTAACGTCGTCAAAAAATCTTTACTTGATAAAAAAAGAACTTTATTCATCTGTTGCAAATATGTTGAGAAAGTTTGAATTTTTAAAAATATCTATGTGTCAATAAATATTTGATCAGCATTTTGATAACAATTTTCATACATTCAGCTTTTTTTCTAAAATACATCAGCTCAAAATTGAACTGACCTCACGACATACACGCTGGGAGTTATTTCAAAGCTATCTGAAACTCCGTCTTTTTATTACTTTATTGCTTAATAAAAAACTTTTTTTTCAAGAACAGTCGTGAATGTAAACAATTAATGAGAAACAGAACCAATCAAACGATTCTGTGTATTTGTGAAGACATATAAGAATCAGACATTTTTCTCTGGCATTGAGCGAAAATATCAGTATGACTTACTGTCTGAAGTAGTTGGTGGTGGTTCGGTAGTCGTAGGTTTCTTTGTTGTTGTTGTCGTCGTCGTTGTTGGTTCTGTTGTTGTCGTGGTGGGCGTCGTGGTGGTGGTAGTTGTTGTTGTCGTCTCGATGACTGTAGGCACATTTTATTGTAAACGTGATGCATAAATTATGATAGTTATATATTTAATCATCAAAATTATATAGTTAAATATGAGGTGAATCTGCTCCTTTTCTTATTATATCATATTGTATTAATGTTATTATCAATGGCACACGCTTTTACAAATTGTTTATTTAAACTCTAAGTCAAGTGTTCTATTCCTGTAATATCCACCATTATGCTATACGTACGTTACATACAGGACAAAGTTATAGTTAATTGATATCATTATTTATTTCATATACATGTAAATGTTAATGCATTTTTAGGGGATACATAGATTAAATTGTTTTGATTGTTTGTATAAAAACTTTCGACTTACACCAGGCAACATTTATTTCTTCTTGCATTATTTAATGAAAATTTGCAAATGTGTTGACAAGAGAATCTGAGGCACAAACCGTTTGCTCCCCGCATTATGCAACTTACCTTGCGATAATGAATGTGTCCTTTTCCTCTATACAGAAAAACAAAGAAATTGAAGAAGGAAAAAAAACACACATAAGTACCTGCACATGCAGTTTGTGCCACCAGTTTCTTTGTTGCTTCTGATTTTAGTTCGTCAAAGCTCTTTCTGTACAAAAAGTTTTTATCTGATGGCGGTGAAACAAGAGTTTCAAGTTCGTTACGATTTATCTGTAATAAGAAATGCCCAAACCAATCAAACCAATTTGCAAGTAAAAACATACAATCAAATTAATCTGTAATAATAATGTACTAAAAGTAAGATCTTCTTGTATATGCTGCTCGGCGTATCTGTAGGAAATGATGTCCAAGCGGATAAATTGAGCCGTGTCACGACAAAACCAACATAATGCGTTTGCGACCAGCATGGATCCAGACCAGCCTGCGCATCCGCGCAGTCTGATCAGGATCCATGCTGTTCGCTATCAGTTTCTCTACTTGTAATAGGGTTTGTAAGCGAACAGCATGAATCCTGATCAGACTGCGCGGATGCGCAGGCTGGTCTTGATCCATGCTGGTCGCAAACCCATTATGTTGGTTTTGTCATGACGCGGCTCAATTGAATGTAAAATATACATATGTAAATATAAAATAAATATCTGTTATATACATATTTCTACACACTTAAATTTATTTATAACAATGCTTTCCTGACCATAAAACGTAAAATAATACCTGTAAAAAATGATTCCTTACAAGAGTTACATTTTAGCACATATTACTACATAAAGTTTTACCATCAAAATAAAAAGAAACCGTGCTTACACTTCCTATGCCGACAGCCAATATGTTAATACCGGCTGCCTTGGTCAGATTGGCTTCTTTTTGTGTACGATATGCACTTGTAGATCTTCCATCAGTTAGTAGGATCCCTATTTTTGGCACTCCAGTACGCATACCATTTTCAACAGTGAAAATATCTTCGCGCATTGACTTTAGAGCATTATGTGTGTATGTAGCACCTCCATTTGCATGCGCAATGTTCCCAATCTGTTCAACAATTAGGTTGAATTAGTTTTAAGGTATGACCAATGATTTTGACAATTCTTTGAAATGTAACAGGCGTAAATCGGTAATGTTAAAAAAGTCTACTCGTTGTTAGTTTTATACAATATACACATTAGTGAACACTCTGATAATACTTCCACTACTGTAATATCATATAGACTCTTTTAATATTAATATAGTATTTGAAATGTTTATTCTAATTAATGAAATGATCGAAGTTTTAAAAAAATTACATGTACAAATTTTTTAGAAACGTTTTAACCGTAAACCTGCCGTGACTTAACACACGGGACCAGGGCAGACTCAGATCATGCTCTACATTGCTAACTATTCCCCCAGTACTTATATATTACGACATATTCCCTAAAAATGATGAATGGTTTTGTCAAGATTGAAAGATGGACAAAGCAATTTAACACATTTAGCATGGTAATGGTCAAAATGTTGTTTTTTTTTTTATAATAATACACACCCTTTCCTTTGCGGCTTCTGAGGTTTCGTACTCGCCAAAATAGAATTCAACGGCAGTTTTATCAGCGAATGTCAGAGCTGCAATGTGTGTGGCATCTGGCCCGATTTCAAACATTCCCACCATTTCTTGTACAAACTCTATCTGTTTAGCATAGTCTTTTGAATTGATACTCCTTGAACTGTCGATTAAAAAGGCAACATCTGCTGGGATTCCACATGGCTGAGATTCTGAAACTTCAGATCCTGTAACACAACAGTCAAATATAGCATTCTAACGAGGGTGACAGGCTACGGACTTTGTCATAATTGTTCTTTTCAGTTTCTAATATTAGTTTACATATACACTATCTGTTTAGAAACACAATGTATACAATATAATAACGTGCAGTATACCGTCATTTCAATATTTTACCATAGAAGTAAACTATATAAATTATTATTATAATAATTGGAATAAAATCATTTTAAAGAATTTTAGTTCTTGACAAGTCTGTGTTAATACATGTATTGTATTAGTCATATATATACTTCCCTTTTTACAACTTGTATAAAACATCACGTTTTTGCCTTCCAGTCTAAAGGAATAATTTGATGCAAAAATGAATTTAAAACGAAATGAAATAAAATAAAATAAAATAAAAAAGTAAAATAAATAAAATAAAAAAGACGCAATGAAATAACGTCCTACTCACCCAATATAATGTTAACCTGTCGGAAAAGAAATAAAAGCTTTGTTATAAGACATGCTTTATAAATTTTCATTAAAAAGGAGGCAGCGGTAGCCTAATGGTTATGGGGTGTCACTCAACCTAGGAATCGTTGGTGTTTGACCCTACTCCTACTTGTTTAGTCTTAATTTTCAAAACATCACGTTTTAAAATATAGGATTTACAAAATTATTTAGAAGATTTATTTACAAGAATATTAATACAAAAGTAATAACATGAGTGACATTTAAAATCACGCTTGCTTAGTAACGTACAAAATGAGTGAGATATTAAATTGTGATATCCAATCATTTGACAAATTAACATATGGAATCTTAAATAAAATAATAGATAAGAGATGTTTAATATCGATGTAAGATGAAATATCGCTTACCGTTAGAAATAATAACAACGTGACTTTCTTAATTCCTGGCATTTTTGCTCGGATCTTTCCTGTGAATTTATTTTTCACAAATCTATGGTCTTTTGAGCCTCGTGTATATATATAGACATTTTACAATGGCAACGCAGCCTTCTGGAATTTCGTATGTCGCCAACATTTAAGTGGTAAACGTATTTTTTTGTATAATACAAAGGCATTGTTTTATAAATAGATGTAATTGTAGGGCAATTAAGGGACGGTATAATTAGTATGGTATTTAGACATGTTGTGATTACAGGGACTATTTACGTAATTTTGGAATGTTTTGCATGTACTCTTGCTGAAATAATGAAGTAATGGACATGTCCTTTTTCAATCTTGAAGTATTCATAGTAAATTTGCGGGGTATTTTCAATATCAAAATAATAAAATCAAGTAGCCAATAAATTAAATATCAATTAGTCAAAATGGAAATATGTTACTGTTGGAAAAGACAAATCATTATCGATGGCATCATTGTACCGTTTAAGGGCACTTTTTCCCAATGTATATGTTGAGCCATGCTTAAGCCGGTGCTTTGGGGGGGGGGGTGGTGAACGGAAGCTGCTGTCAATCAACGTGCCACCGATATGCAGCATTTTTTTAGGTTTTCATTTAACTATGCTTTTAATGACCGTCACATTCCAGAATTTTATTTTTGTTTGTTTGTTTGTTTGCTGGTGTTTTTTTATTTTTATTTTGTTTTGCCAAAAATAACTTCGATTATGTAACACATTCTTATGGTATGATAAATTTATAATTATATACACAGCCACGTATTAGAGCAGATATTTATAGAATGAGTCAAATACATTATGCGGGAATGATAAAGTATGGCACCAGACTGAATAAAAGCATTAAACAACTGCACTTAACATCTGATATCAAAATGGCATTTTGGCGAATTTTAAAGTTGCCAAAAGTTTGATATTAACTATGGTTGCAAATAATAGTATTTACATTATTAAACTGTTGATTTCTGTTCTGTGAACCAGTGCGTTTGTTTCAATAATTACTCTTTATTAATTGTACCAATTGTACTAATACTAAAATATGAAACAAAGGACTCATTGACTTTTGGTCATTGACCGCTCATTGTTGTAACATGTACAACATTCTAGAACTATTATACAAAATCTGAATCAACAAAGAAGTGTGTTTTTTATACACGGAGAACCAGAAAAAAATTATCATCTGTATTTTTGTTATTGAAATGAATTAAAAAATATTAAATACATCTATTTTCTTGGTCTAAGTAACTAAGTTAATGGTATTTAAAGTAAGTGTACAATAATTTTATATTAATTTCTTTCTATGAAGTTTTGCACAGCATGTTATGTATTGAAACTGTAACATATAATAATACGTGTTTCAATTTAATCATCAAACAGAAATTATTTTTGAAACGAATTGAGTTTAATTGAAATAAGTGTAATATAAGAAAAAAATATGTGAATAAATGAATGAATGAACGAACGAACGAACGAACAGATATAAATTGATGCCACCTGTTTAGTTTCTCAACTCAACTCAACTTTATTTAAGTAAATAAGTATGCCATTTTTGTTCAAAACAATCTTTCAGTCGTTGACGAAAAGTAAATAAATATGTCTACAGTATATTTCCAATATCTTGTGCATACAATTTTAAGTTTAAGCAAGGACCACCAACAATTTTATAATCATATGAATATGTCAAGCCATAATATCAAAAACATAATGAAAAGTTGTGATCTTTACTTATAAGCTCAAAATTTACGATCATCTTAGAGACGTCAAATTTTATAACATTGTCTCGGATTAGTTGTGTGTTATGAAGTTTCGTTAGCAGATTTTTAAAACCTATGTCACTTTTATTGTTGGTAATGTTCATACTACATGTATTTCAGCCAGATGTTCAAACCCATACTGATCTTTAATTTGTTCATAATGTAATGTTATATTGTTGTTTTATATCAGAAATTTATATCTATTAACCGAGTGGTTAAGGTGTCTGCCTCTCAACACAGGGATTCTTGGCTCGAGTCCTACTCGGGTCACCACCATGTTTCTTCATATGACACCAGTAATAATAATAATAATAATAATGATGATGATAATAATAATAATAATGATAACTTTTCAATTTGGTGCTGAAAGTTTAGCTAGTTGAACACACCAATACATGGCGTTTTAATAATATGAAATGAATCATACCATGAAATAATCAATTTGTAAAACAAATGAAAAGTTGTTCGACATCATTTTTATAAAGCTGCAAATTTATACACTTAAAAACGTCAGATTTTAATGAGAGGACCGTTGTGTGTAGAAAATGGTGTATATCCTGGTTATAATTAGTTCTTTTATCTCGTTCCTTCTTCACGAATCTTCTAAAATAGATACAATGTTATTTCAAATATAGACTAAAGAAAAAACAACAACAACAAACTGACGTTATTCTTATACAGTATTAAGCAAAGCTGGGAAATCTTTGACGGTTTATTTGGACTAGATCTACATTATGTAATATCTGAAAAGTACCCCGCAATCACAGTAAAAATAAAGTCATTTAGTCGGTGTCGGCTACCATTAATGCTTTATAAAAAATATCGTGTGAATCATTTTAAAAATCTTCCAAATTTGATAAATGATAGAACGTCTTAATTTATCTTAAAATTTTACATACATAACAACAATACAAGTACAGTTTTAGTAACCTTGAAGAGAACACGTATGCATCAATGTAAATAATGCTTACAAACAACCAAACCTTTACAAATCTCCGTAATAACTTTTTCTTCAATAACTTGCAATGAGCTGAAGTTGTCCACTTTGAACACGAGCTCTGGCTTAGACGCAATACTTTGAAGTTCTGACAGGTTAACATGTAGTCCTACACCTAGAAAAACAATCTCCATTAATTAAACTGGTGTTATTTGTACAGTTTGGAGGTCGTAAAATGTCGCCTAGCTCGTACATATATTTATAGATGTTAATCAATCTCTGACACAGAAGCTTCACGACAAACCTAACAACAAGTAGTTCTCAAAACAGCTTAAAACTAGTGATGCTAAAGAAAGAAATATTTTTATTTTGGTACAAGTATCAAACAAATTACAACGAATTCAAAGTTTAAAAGTAGCGTTGGCTTATAGAATTGTCAAAAACAATGAACATAAATGAATTTTGATGCAACTCTAGTCATGCAAAATTCCGTATGTATCAAACTCAAACTGTTATAGTAAAAAATCCAAACGCAGTCGCTGCATCTCGGTGCCCTGCAAGATGAATTATAGTATATAAAAAAAAACTTATACTGAAAAATACATACAGATACACACTACGATTTAGATTGCAAAGATCAGAAAATACCACAGAGCTTGCAGCCCTTTGATTATTACTTGGGGGCCATACACCGCTTTTCATGGAATGGTATGCACTACTGTGTCACATCGAAGGTTTCATGATATCTGGCGTATGAACACATATGCGGATGTTTCTAAATTCAAAATTTTACCTTTTCATGTTTAAATGTTGAATTTTGCTTA
Source organism: Ruditapes philippinarum (assembly GCF_026571515.1). NCBI lineage: Eukaryota > Metazoa > Mollusca > Bivalvia > Venerida > Veneridae > Ruditapes > Ruditapes philippinarum. The sequence continues at coordinate 612,475 of NW_026857221.1, forward strand.
ATCCGGTGCTAGAAGGGGTGGACGGTAGTTTGCACTTGACATTCCCGTCCATGAACATGCTAAATCAAACCGAGTCTGCAACATTTTCAATTTTGCCGTGTTGGGCTTTCTTTAGGAATTCTTATTTTCTTTATTTTACTGTATTTCTTTGTTGCTTATGTTCAAACATTATGTATCTTTATCAATACATTAAATGCGTTTTATTTACTTTTGAACATATTTTTGAATGAACCACTTGTGCTACTTTGGTATCAGTTGCAAAAATGGCTACTTAGACTCAGGTGGTTATCATTTCTTTTAAGTGATTGTGTGCTGTTTCATAACAACATTTTTCCGCAGTGTATGCAACGTTGTTTCATTAAATTGGGCCATTTTTTTCAGAATTCATTTTCAAAAAAACAGTCATTTCTTTTTCATGTAATAAAGTAAAATTTTCCGATTTTTAATTATTTCAAGATTTTTTTTTAACTAGAAAAATTCGTTTTTCTTGTCGAGTTTATTGGCCGGTTGTGTCAGTCGCGAGATAATTACACATGTTTTGTTTTGTTCTAAGAAACATCACAATTTAAGAAAACAGTAACAATTGAACAAAAGACATGTCATATTTTTGTAAAATGAATCATCTCCATTACATGTACATTTGAGGGTTTCGAAATTTTATCATCCGCGCAGTCTGATCAGGATCCATATGCTGTTCGTTATCAGTTTCTCTACTTGTTATAGGGTTTGTAAGCGAACAGCATGGATCCTGATCAGACTGCGCGGATGCGCAGGCTGGTCTGGATGCCATGCTGGTCGCAAACCCATTATGTTGGTTTTGTCATGACACGGCTGATTGGTATTTTCAGGGTATTCAGTGTCAATTTCCAGGCATTAGTTAAACGTTTCACAGGTTCGTTTAGTTTTGCATGACTTTAAATGAATGTTTTAAATTTCTCTTCATTATGCCCCCACAATGTGGGAGCATATAGCGTTGCACTTGTCCGTCCGTCCGTCAGTCCGTCCGTCCGTCAGTCCGTCAGTCCGTCCGTCCGTACGTCCCGAAATCTTGTGAACGCAACTCCTCTTAAACCGGATGGCAGATTTTGCTTAAACTTACAGGGATGAACAACCTTAATGTGTAGATGGTAGTAAAGGAAGGAATTTTCGCTGCGACTAAATTTAACAGAATTATGGCCCTTTGTTGATTTTTTCACTAGATACTATGTAGAAATTTTGTGAACGCAACTCCTCTTAAACCGGATGGCAGATTTTGCTTAAACTTAGAGGGATGAACAACCTTAATGTGTAGATGGCAGTAAAGGAAGAAATTTTTGCTGCGACCAAATTTAACAAAATTATGGCCCTTTGTTGATTTTTTCACTATATACTATGTAGAAATTTTGTGAACGCAACTCCTCTTAAACCCGATGGCAGATTTTGCTTAAACTTACAGGGATGAACAACCTTCAGGTGTAGATGGTAGTAAAGAAAGGAATTTTTGCTGCAACCAAATTTAACAGAATTATTGCCCTTTTTTTATTTTTTCATTATATACTATGTAGAAATTTTGTGAACGCAACTCCTCTTAAACCGGATGGCAGATTTTGCTTAAACTTCCAGGGATTAACAACCTTAATGTGTAGATGGTAGTAAAGGAAGGAACTTTTGCTGCGACCAAATTTAACAGAATTATGGCCCTTTTCCGATTTTTAGTTTTCAACTTGTGGCACATGTAGTCCAAAAAATATTTGACCTAGAGTCATAAGATTGACAGAACAGTGGCGTGTGGGGGCATCCGTGTCCTATGGACACATTTCTAGTTTGATTCCTAAATTGTTATTTCCTGATAATTTGACAGATTTAACAAGTGACAAAGTGTCATTTTATCTTGGAAGATATATCAGTGAAAACAAAAATTGACATCCATCACGGGGATTTATTTCATTGATAAAATTCATGTTTAGTAAATTCAGATTTGAGTCAATTTAAAGCAATTAAATGCTGATACATGTTCCATTTTTACAAATTAAGTGATATCAAATAGAGTAATTCTCAATGTTGTACTTGCAATTCATATCATTTGTTATATTGTGGTTTAATATATTTCAGGTCGTTGCCAAGGGAATGATAGAGAGAGGAGAAGGAGGGGCTATTGTTAACATCTCAAGCATGACGACAAATGTGGCGTTCCCCGAGCACACGTCATAATGTTCATCAAAGGGGACTGTCGATACACTTACAAGAGTTATGGTACTTGAACTTGGACCACATCAGGTAAATGTCTGATTTCGCGCGTTGTTAGTTTTCATATATGATTATAATTCATTTTAATGTGTGAATGCTTTTGATTTAAATAAAATACCCAGGACAAATTATTGGCATATGCTTATATTATAATATTTATCATGTCGTTAATGCACGTGTTATATTGCACATGAATTGCACGTGAAATATTGTCAATAAGAGCATGTCAGAGAATGGTCCACATTTGTAACTTGTTTTGAAAGTTAATTTGTATATAAAGATTTTTTTTAAACTTTTTTTTTAATTAGATCCGTGTCAATACCATCCATCCAACTATTGTGATGACAGACATGCCAGGGCAGACGAGCCTGGGAAGACCCGCAGAAACACATGAAATATCTTGTTCGAACACCAATTGGACATTTTGCTGGTAATGATTTTTATTCTCGAAGCACATCATTGTTAAATCAATAAATTTATTATACAAATGTTATACATGTATATACATGTTTTTTCTTTCTTTTCACAAATGTTTTGGTTAAATCAAACATTAACCGCAAAATTAATCGTAGCACTCAAAAATAAGATAGAAATCCCCATGCTCACAAAATTTGCTTCATTTGTGGAATTGTACATAAAGTATTCATCTTAACACACCTTCTGACAGTATGAGATATGAATTTATTCTCTTTTTGGTACCTTCCAGAGCCCACGGATGTTTCGGGCGGGACGGTGTTCTTGCTGAGTGACATGGAGGAAATGATTAACGGCACGATCTTGCATATTGATGGTGGTCTCTAAAATTTTGTCATAAAAACATTTATAATAGAGTATATCACGGTTTTAATTACAGCCGTGAGTATATCTATTTGTCAAGTAGAATTGTTAGGTAGTGGCTCTACTGTCTACTAGTATATTTACGTCAGTACGGTCGTCCCTTTTAAATAAAAAATACACAATATATTTGACTGTTTCTTCTTTCTTCTTTTTTCCTTGAAAAAAAATGTACACTTTGATACACTATGTATTACAAGTCGAATAAAAAAAATTAATCGCTGTTCACATTACGTAACATTAAAACAATGAAATCAGTGTGATTATTACAGAGATATTTAAAGGACTGCACAGAAAATAAATGGGAACGTGGACAGATATTGTGAAGTTAACATGAGTATCTAACGGTCATTTAAATGACATTTTTTTTCTTAACTTCTTGAAACGTTGTCAATTTAGACTGCGTGTACATTTTAAGAAGAACTCAAATTTATCCCCTCCCCCTAAAAAAAAGAAAAGAAAAAGAAACAGATGTAAATTGTTGCATGACGCATTTTTTCCTTTATCCCTCCCCTCAATTTAAAGATTTAAAGATCCTACAATTGATTATTTATCAGCATTAGACTTGTTAATTACAAATATTGATGCCACTGTGGGTACAGTAGAAACTCACTGGTTAGATCACAAGATTGTCTACTGCTGTTCTGAAAGATCGAATCTCTACAAAATAAAATCCACAGTGCTAACCCAGAAAACAACCATTATAAAGTCAGTTCTTAAAAAAAAACCCATCCCAAGATTTAAAGGTACATGTATGTCATGCCGTAGTATAAACTTTGACCTTCACCTAATTACCTACTTCCATTCAGATGATGGTCTCAGGGCCATCGTGTCCCCGTTTTGTAATTTTGATTTGCCGCATGGAAGTGTAGAGGGAACTTGTGAAACATATTGGTCACCGCCTGATAATAAAATTGTATTTCTCTGTGTGAATCCAAAATCTTTGCACATCAACGCCTATCTAGCCTATCTAAGGAAAAGCAATGGACTCACGCCCAGATGATTATATACATGTTAATACAATGTCTTATAAATAGATCTAGTTTGTTATTGTAAATGTATTTTTAGTCCCCTACCGGTTTACCGGAGGGGACTTTAGGTTTACCCTCCGTCCGTCTGTCCGTCAGTCAGTCCGTCCGTTTGTCCGTCCGTCCGTCAGTCCACAAAACTGGATCCTGCGATAACTCGAAAAGTACTGAAAATATTTTTATGAAACTTGATATATGGATAGATAGCAGTATGGAGATTATGCACGTCTTTTCCTTTCTTCCTATGTTGAAAATTCTGGTTGCGATGGCAACAATTAGACTGAAAATATGGCAAATTGGATCCAGTGATAACGCAAAAATTACTGAAAATATTTTTATGAAACTTGATATATGGATAGATAGCAGTATGGAGATTATGCACGTCTTTTTCTTTTCTTCCTATGTTGAAAATTCTGGTTGCTATGGCAACAAATAGACTGAAAATATGGCAAATTTTACACATAACCTGGATCCAGTGATAACGCAAAAAGTACTGAAAATATTTTTATGAAACTTAAAATATGGGCAGATGGCATTCTGGAAATTATGCACATCCTTTTCTTTTCTTCCTATGTTGAAAATTCTGGATGCTATGGCAACAAATAGACTGAATTTCAAGATTTCTGATTCTAGTTTTTACATTTTTTCACTATAAGTTCTTTATTTCTTAAGGTATTTTCTTCAAATTTTAAATATAAGTTTCTAGTCAGCAACTACATCATATGTGACAAGGTTTACAACTCTAGCACATAATTTATCAGAATTTCCTCCCTTGAACTTTTCATGCAAAAAAAAATAAATATTTTTTTTGTTAACTTTCTTTTACTTCAAATTCAAAATAAACATTCATTATCAACACCTTCATTACTAATAGTTCTTTGTTACACTTACATCGTGTATGACGTCTTGCATCTTTATTTCAAGAGTTATCTCCTTTATAAGAATTTTGCTTTTAAAAATGTTATATTTAAAAAAAATAACTTTAGAGTGTCCTTCATTCCATCTGTCTGTCTGTACATAAAAACTGTTCCCTGTGATCACTTTAAAAAGAAAAAAAGAACTTTTTCAACAAATTTACTTAAAATAGAGACATAAGTAAATGGCCAATGGCCTTTCAGAATGTTGCTGGGGTTCTAACCGGTAGGGGACTTATGGATTGCTTGCAATACTATGATAATTGCTTGTTTACGTTTATATTGCATTTGTTGCTACTGTGCAAAGTGTTTCCTTTTATAACGAACTCTACTTATTAATCTCATTGTATATATGCACTACCTAGTCCTTTTCTATGTGATTTTGGGTGGTTTCAATTTTGTCGTGTTGTGCTTTCTTTAGGGATTCTGTATTTCTCTATTTTATTTATGTGTCATTTCCAAACATGGGTAGTAATTCTTTTTTAAAATGGGCCTGACTAGGTGCTGCAAGTGTCAGAAATTTATGAATTTTATGTTTATTTTGATAAATATTATAGCAAATTTAATTTACTACCGTTCATCCTACATCAAAATAAGACAGAACTAAATTAGTACTATTAAACCTAACCTAACCCAAGCGGAGTAATTTGTGTAAAAGAGATCAAATTAATATTATCCAAAAACCTTTGTTCTAAGATAAATAATTTAATTTGGATTGTATATTTTTACACTAAGTTTTTTAACATTAAATATTGTTCAAAATCAAAATATAGAGAAGTCAATGTTGGGAATTATATATTTCACTGTTCTTCGGTTTTCCCGCCATACGTCACAAAGTTCGAAAAGAAACAAACAAAAACAACAACAACTGAACAACATGGCGTCCACACCACAGGAAAAAAGAAGAAAAGGCAAGAAGACATTGTTGGCTTCTTGCACAGTGTGTCTCCGTTGAAGAAAGTTCCAAACCCACAAAAAGTACAAGTTTCAATGCTGTACAGTACACACTGGTAGGTACCACAAGCCAAAATTTGAAATAAATTGGAGTAATAAGTGCTATATATCATTGGAAAGATAATTTCAATACAAACTTAATGATATGGTCAGTTTTCAAATTTGATCGAAAAAATCAAGATTTATCTCCCCTTGAAATTTTCAGATTTTCATATTTTTCTGCCATTTTTTGCCTAATTTCATACAGTTATAAATTTTAAATGAAATTTTTAAAATTTTTTTCATTTTTTCCACAGTAAAAACTTTAAAATTAATATATTTTTTTTTGGAAAAGTCCGGATTTTTTAGTTAAAAAAAATTGACCATTTGGGATGAATATAAAAATACATTATTTGATTGGGTTTTTTTGATTTTTTAAAAAGTAAAATAATTTTATTTAATGCTTAAATTATAGATTACGATAAATACAAAATCCCTTTTAACCTTTTTTATAGTTTTAAAGAAAAATGTAAGGTAAAAAGGGGAATGAAAAATTTTAAGTCATTTAAATATTGGGAAGGGGAAAGGGAAAACCATGGGTTAAAATGAGTATTTTCATGAAATTTTACACTTAATTAAAAACCTTGTGTGTGGTTTTTTAAAGCAAATCTTACCAAATTTAGGGAAGGAAAGTGTAAAACCAAAGCTTAATTTTCAAAAAAATGGGAAAATTTTATAAGGTAAAAAGGGAAAAAATGTAAAAAATAATTTGTATTGTTTTTAAAAAATTAAAAAATTTTATCATTAAATTATATAAAAGTTTTTAAAGGCCCCCTTTTTAAAAATTTAAAAGTTTTAATTGGTTTATAAAATTTCAAAAATAAATAAAAAAATTTTTGGGGTTTAAATTTAAATTTATAGGTCAAAATTAAAATTGGTTATGGGGGGTTCATTGTCCGAAATTTATATGTTTTTTCAAAGGGGAGGGAACCCCTTAGTTTATCCTTTTTTTTAAATTTTTTGTAAATTATTACTTTTTCCCTAAACCCTTTTAAAAATTTTTATGTTAAAAAAATGCTTAAAAACCCTTGTAATCAAAACCCAAAAAATTTTCTTCCTTTTTCAGTTTCTCTGATCGTCTTTTATTGTTCACTTGTAAAACTACTTTCAGTTAACAGACAATTGCAGCAAGCCATCTGACTCCTGAAACAATATAAAAATTGGGGTTTCACCTTATGAGGATATACACTTCTCACTATCAAATTCTACAAAATTTAATATGTAAAAAATAACTTTAATTTTTTTTTTCAATATCTGAGGGAAGATTGTTAACACGATTGTTGAACACTTGATATAACACTTCTAAGCATATATTTACTGATGATATTACATAATTTTACAGTCAAAAATATAAGTACTATCTGGTTATATATTATTACAATCTTTCAGAATGCTACTTTCTAATTACTTTACAATCTTTCTGTATTAACTCCTCTGCAGCATTTAAGCATGTTGTATATATCATTTTTCTCTGTATAATTTACATTAAACAAATCAAAACAGGAATTGCAATACACAAATGTTTAAGAAGTTAAGGAAAAAGGATATAATTTATGTTAATTTAACATTTTGTATAATGTTTTTTTTTAATAAAACAGAACAATAGAATGTTTTATAATATATTGGCTACCTGATGATAAATCAGCATATCTTTTTGAACCACTTTTCCTCCTTTTCACCATGAATCTTCATTAAAAACCTATGCTTAAGTTTTTTCCCCAACTAAAAAAATGAGCAATTGTTAGGGCAGGGAATTCATTTTGCTTTGTTAATTAAGCTCAACAAACATATTTTTTAATTCTGTAACAGTTAACAGATGTCTTCTTCCTTCTACAACCTTCACTAAAAATTAAAAACATTTGAATCAGCCAACTGATTGAAAACATCTTTTCTGAACCGTAATTGGACCCTTCAGAGCTTCTTCTTTGCCTTTTCTTAAGTCTCTATTTTTTTCTTAATTCTGCTTCAAACTCTTATTTCATTTGCCATAGGCCCCATAAAACATCATATCATTTGTGATTTTTTTCAAGTTTTTCTACCCTTTTTCTTTCTAGCTCATCTTTTTTTCCTAAATTCTTCTTCTCTGTTTTCAATCCCCTTTTCTCCAGTATCATTTCCCTCTCCTTAAAACCTTTGCCTTTCCAAATTGACCTCTCTTCTACACTGTTTTATAATATCATTTTTATGTTTATCTTGACCTTTCAACCATTCATTTGTTTTATTTAGAGAAAAAGTTATATGTGACTCGAGTGCTAAATTTTTATGTTTGGTTTTGTAAGATAATATGTGGTCTTAAATATGAAAAAAAACTCTTTCTGGAAATTTATTATGTTTATCAACACTGCTTACTTCTCTTTCATTTAAGTTCTCATGAATTCCACCTTGTAAATGATCCTTATACTGTTTTGTGATTAATTTTAATAATGCAGGTAAGATAACTAAAAGAATAGTTTCAACATGCCCATCTATCTCACTTTCTTTAACTAAAACTTTCATACACTCTTTGTCTTTTTTCACAAATTTAAAAATTTTAAAAAGTGTTTTTTCCTTTTTAAAAACATCTAAATTTAACTTCAGTCTTGAAAAAATTTTTTAATAAAAATATCTTTAAAATTTATTTAGAATTGGGAAATTTTTTTTCGATTTTAATACAAAAGCCAAAAAAGGGGTTAAATGAATTTTTGAATTCAAAATAAAAGCTTTAAAATAGGAAAAAGAAAAGGGTCTTTTAAAACAAAAAAAAAAAAAAGACGCATTTGACTTAGGGTTTTCAACCCAAAAAATCCTTTTTATTGTTTTGTAAAAGGGATAACATTCCGATTAAAGGGGAATTTAAAAAGTTTAAAAAAAAATTTTTTCCCAAAGGGTTAAAAGGTACAAACTTGCAATTTTTTCAAATTTTTTGAATGATTAAAAATTTTTTAAAAATTTCCCTAGCAAAACCCTTTTTTTATTCCTCTTTTAGCAAAAATTTAAAAGCGTTAAAATAACCCGTAAAATTTCCCGAAATTTAACCCGAAATTTTAAAAAATTGGGTTTTTGGGTAGGAAAATTTTTTTTTTTAAAAAGCAAAAATTTTCTACTTATTTAAAAAAGTTTTTTTACATGTTATAAACCAAAATTTAAAAAAAAATGGGTCCAAAAAAATTATTTATTTCCATCAAAATTTTTCTTTTGGAAATTTTTATTTTGTTTTGTAAATTTTCATTTTTTTTGGGAAAATTTTTTTGAGTTTTCTAAAAATTTATTAAATTTTTATTTCAGAAGGGTGCTTTCCATTTGTTTTTTTATATTGTTAAAATTTTTTTTGGCCCCCCCCAAAAATTGATTAAAAACTTCACTTGCCTAAAATTTAAAAATTTATAAATTTTCTTTGAAAATAAAAACTAATTTGTATTACCCTTTATTTTGTTGCAAAAATTTAATTTTTAATCCTTAAAAAAATTTATAAATTGCCACTGTCAATCTCTTAGTTGGCAAAAGCCCCCACCTACTTCCATATTTTGATGTTCTTGTATGTTCATCAAAAATATTCTTGTTGAATTTTCTGTAGTGACTGACTATTTGCCTATAAACAACATATATGAAAAGATTCTTGTTGAATTTTTGAAGTTTTAATGAATCAATATTTTCATTTAAATGCCTAATTCTTTCAATTGTTTTCTTCATGTAATGTCTTAAGCCTAGTAATTTCATCAAGGAATCTAGTAACATCTTTTTCTGTATATTTTAAGTCATTTTCAGATTGTTCCAGCTTTCTATACTTTTCACGCCAATAATTTTCTCTACTACATGTCCTTTTCAAATCTTTTTTTTGTAAATTAATTTTTTTAACTTTTTCTCAACTTTTGAATTCAACTCATTTGTATATGTGATACAGATGCATTCAGTTTAAAATTTTCTTCTTTCACTTCTGTCAATTCCTCCATCAGGCTACAAGTTTGTTTTAAAAATAAATAAAAATTGAGGTTTTCTTTTTTTAAAAAAAATGTAACATGATCTTTTTAAATAAATTTGGTCACTGTTAGTATTAAATTCCCAATTCTTTAACTTGTAAATATAAGTAATATCTGATCAGATTGTTAACTTTTGTTAATAGTGAAATATTATTTAAAGTCTATTATACTATTATTTAGGACTGTCAGAACTTTGATGACAATTTGTATTAATATAAGTAGAGCAGTATTACCTAAATTTATTGATATCCAAATTGTGAATCAATATTGACTTAATGAATGCTGAATATCTGTTAATATCTATCAATAAACTGATATTCAAAGACAACACTACATGTATTTATTAAATTTGTTACTTTCCAAAAATTTTTAAATGTTTATTACATATAAAAAAAGCATAACAGTGTTGCAAAATGAAAGTGATAAAAAAATGGACGCACAATTTAAAACCCTTTTAATATATAATAATGAAAAGAAATAAGCTTTTTTTAGTAAAGCTACATAACTTCACTGCAACTGTTTTGTAAGACATAGCTAGCAATTAGGATTAACTTTTGGGATGAAAAAGGGGCAAGTTTGGGTTTAAAATTAAAATTCACTTTTTTTTAGCTGAAAACAAAAATTTTTAAATCCCCCTGAGGCCCTTTTATACTTTTTTTTTAAAATTTTCTAATTAATTTTACTTTCCAAAAAGGTTCAGTTTTTTTAATTGGATCTTTTTTATTAAACTTCAAATGTTTTGATGGGATTTTTAGTCAAATTGAATTCCAAAAAGTTTTTTTTAAAAACTTAAAAATTTTAAAACCAATTTTATTCTTCAAAAATATCCCCCATTATTTAAAGAAAACCAAAGACCAAAATTTTAAAACAAGAAAAAAAAAAAAAAACTTTTCTTAAGAAAAAAAGGGGGAAGTAAAAACACTGGCAAACAACAAACTTTTAAACAACTTTTTAATGAATAAATGGAAAAAAAAAAAAAACAAAAAATAAGAAAAATGAAAAAAAGAGGGTATTTGGGACTTTATTTTTTAAAAAAAATGGGGTTTTAAATTAGTTTCAATTAAGATCCAATTAAGTAAGGGTTAAGTTAAAGTTATAAAGCTAAAGGTAAAAAATTGCCAAAACATATAATGGGCAATTACTTTTTTTTGTCATGGGGATAAAATTTTTAAATTATTGTTTTTAAAAATCAAAAATTTTTGAACAACATGTTGATTTTTAAATTGGGAAAACCCTGCACAAAACCCCAAAAAAGCCCTATTGAAGTTATGTCATTAAAAGCCAAAACAGACCCCAAAAAAACAAAACTACCCACCTGGGCCCCTAGGGAAAATAAAATATCATATGCATATTGATTTAAATTTGGGCTGTCTAATTATTACTTATAAAATTATAAATATCTTTAAAACAGAAAAAATACCAAAAGGGATTTCAGGTTTTTTTCATAATTAAAGTATAGTAAATTTTTCTTTTTATTTTAAAATATTCTTTTTAAATTAAAGCAATAAAAAAATTTAAAAGGATTTTTTTTGATCATAAAAAAGTTCCAAAAAATAAAAAAAATTCAAAATTTTTAAAACAATTAAAGATAAAAAGCTAATATAAAATTTAAAAAAAATTTTAAAATTTTTAAAAAATGGGAAAAAAGGGCTAAAATTGATTAAAATTTAAAAACCTTCACAATTTTTTTCAAATTTTGGGTTTTCTTTTTTTACATTTGGAAAAATTTTTTTTTGCAAGAGAAAAAAAATTTAAGTTTTTAATTTTTTTAATTTTATTATTTACCCATTTAAATCTTTTTCTTCGGTTTTGTTTTTTAAAATTTTGCAAGGGAGGGGCATTTTTTAATGGGGGGGTTCGAGTTATCGATCGCTTGAATTTGGGAAAAAATAAACCCTTTGGAAAAGAATGGTTGGGTTTTTAAAAATTCATTGTCCTAGAAACGACATCCGAAATAAACTAGATAAAAATAATGATTGAATGTCATACTATTTATATTTTATGAAAAACGAAATGTCAAGGACTGGGGAACCAGTTGGGAAAAAACAGATAGCCCGATAACTATTTTTAACTTCATCCGGGTCAGCGTTCTGCCTCAGTAACGCCCGGATGACAACATTAATGGGTGACGTAATATTTCAAAATGGCGGAATTTTACCGGATATCGGATGGCACATGGATGAAACAAATTTATTTTTTTATAATAAATATCTGTTTTCATATTAAATTAACACACGGGGTAAATAGAGAAATGAAATTTGCATCAAAAATAGAAGAAAGCATACCTGTGTTATGCTTTATCCTTTACAAAATCGTCGTCGAAAATGACCGTGTTTACCCGTTGTACAGAATAGCGACTAATATATTTACGAATACCGTTGTGGTCGCTAACACTGGTACAGACAAGCAACGGTACAGTTTCCTTTTAACAGTTTTTAAAAGCCTTATTCTCGAATTTATATCAAACTCAAATTAACCTTGACTCGTGTATGTTCTTGAGGGGCAAATTTTAGAATTTTCACTAAATATTTGTGCAGAACTCATGTTTCATCCTTCTCAGTTTAAGGTCAAGTATGAACATAGTCATTTAAAATCTTAATATTTAAAAAAAAATATTCAAGGGAGAATAGTACTTTAATAGTATTCATTAAAGGAAGAGTACTCTGAGTGGTTGAAAGCTCAATATGGATTTTTAGCTCACCTGAGCTAGCTCAGAGTGAGCTTTTAGGATGGTTGAATGTCCGTCGTATGTCGTCCGTCATCCCTACACACTTGTTCGTTAACACTCTAGCGGTCACATGTTTGCCTCAATCATCATCAAACTTTGTCAGGATGCTTATCTAGTTGATAGCTCGGATGAGTTTTAACATGGGTCATCTTGGATGAAAAACTAAGTCATTGGAGCTAGAAATAGGAAAACCTTGTTAAGACTCTAGTGGTCACAGTTTTGCCTCAATCATCATCAAACTTGGTTAGGATGCTTGTCTAGTTGATAGCTCGGACGAGTTTGAACATGGGTCATCTCGGATGATAAACTAGGTCACCGGAGCTAAAAATAAAAAAATCTTGTTAACACTCTAGCTGTTTCATTTTTGACTTAATCATCATCAAACTTTGTCAGGATGCTTGTCTAGGTGATAGCTCAGATGAGTTCGAACATGGGTCATCTCAGATGAAAACCTAGGTCACAGGGGCTAAAAATATAAAAATCTTGTTAGCACTTTAGCGGCTACTGTTTTGATCCAAATATCCTGTAAATTGGTCTGAAAGTTTGTTTTGATGATTTCTAGGTCAGGTTCGAATATGTGTCATCTTGGATGAAAAACTAGGTCACACCGCCCAAATATGGAAAAACCTTGTTAACATTCTTGTGGTCACATTTTTAGCTCACCTGTCACATAGTGACATGGTGAGCTTTTGTGATCACTTTCAGGACGGCGTCCGTCTGTCGTGCGTCCCACGTCAGTCCGTCGTCCGTCCCACGTCCGTCCGTCGTCCATCCCACGTCCGTCCGTCGTCCGTCCTTAAACTTTTACTTTAATCGACATCTCCTCATAAACTGCTAAGCCAATTTCAACCAAACTTCACAGGAATGTTCCTTTGGTAGTCAACTTCAAAAATTGTTCAAAGAATTAAATTCTAAGCAGAACTCTGGTTGCCATGGCAACCGAAAGAAAAAACTTAAAATATCTTCTTTAAGAAAACCGAAAGAGCTAGAGCTTAAATATTTGGCATGAAACATCATCTAGTCAGTGTTTACCAAGTTTGTTCAAATAAATGCCCTGGGGTCAAAATTGGCCCCCCCAGAGGGTCATTGTTTTTCCTTTATGTATATAATAAAAACTTAAAAATCTTTTAGGAAACCAAAAGGGCTAGAGCTTAAATATTTGGTATGAAACATCATCTAGTCAGTGTCTACCAAGTTTGTTCAAATGAATGCCCTTAGGTCAAAATTGGCCCCGTCCCGGGGGGTCATTGATTTTCCTTATTTGTATATAGTTAAAACTTAAAAAAATCTTCTTTTTAAAAAGCCCAAATAGCTAAAGCTTAGATATTAAGCATGAAATATCTCCTAGTGGGTGTCTACCAAGTTTGTTCAAATAAAAGCCCTGGGGTCAAAATTAGACCCGCCCCAAGGGGTCATTGTTTTTCCCTTTATGTATATTATAGTAAAAACTTAAAAATATCTTCTTTTAGAAAACCAAAAGAGCTAGAGCTTAAATATTTAATATGAAACATCATCTGGTTAGTGTCTTCCAAGTTTGTTCAAATAAATGCCCTGCAGTCAAAATTGGCCCTGCCCGGGGGGGTCATTGATTTTTCTGATATGTACAGTGGAGCCTTGCTAATCCGAACCCTTCTAATCCAGAATCCTTTCTTATCCGAACGAAGTGTCCGGTCCCGATTTTATGCATTCTTTTTTCAAAAGCAAAAAACCTTTCGGATCCGGAACCTGTCTACTCTAAATTCCGGACGATTGTTTCAATTTTTGTTCTTATTTTACTCTAAAATTTACCTCTCGGATCCGAACAGATTTTGCCAAATGTCACACCTTCATTCAAAATAACAAATAATTGCACATCTTGCAGGTGTAAACATACACCAAACTGATAAGTGTTATTTCGCTTGATTAATGGGTGAAACGTATGATCTGCGAAGGTGTGAAAATTACACTTAGCTTGCCTTGATATCTTCTATAATTGCTTAATTGATTGTTTTTCGTCAGCTTCTATAAATATTTTGATATAATGCAAAAGAAATATCTTTTAATCCTTTGTAATGGATTCAATGATACGTGATTAAGTAATGAAAATTAATGGAAACTGTCAGTGAATTTGGATAGTCGCTGATTCGGATAAGAGTAAACAACAATTGACAAATGCTGGTACGAATATTTAATCATGTCTCGGCCTCCTGTTTAACATCGTAGGTTAACTTACGCTTGAGACATAATATTTTTGCTTATTTATTTATTTTTATTTCTTTATTTTTGTATTCACATGTATTAAAATGAAAGATAAGAGACTGCAAAAATAAAATATCTAAATTGCAATTTCAAATGCATTCCCGTCTTCTTTCCTTAAACTATTTTGCAAATAACAAGAAAAAACATGTAAAAAAACCTTCTAATTCGGAAACCTTTCTAATCCGGAAACCTTTCTAATCCGAACTTTTCTTCTGGTCCGGACGAGTTCGGATTAGACAGGTTCCACTGTATATAGTAAAAACTTAAAAAATCTTCTTTTAAAAAACCCAAATAGCAAGAGATATTAAGCATGAAATATCTTCTAGTGGTTGATTACCAAGTTTGTTCAAATAAAAGCCCTGGGGTCAAAATTGGCCTGCCCAAAGGTGGGCAGGGAGGTCAATGCTTTTCCCTATATGTGTTTTATAGTAAAAACTTAAAAAATCTTCTTACAGCTAGAGCTTAGATATTTATCATGAAACATCTTCAAATGGGTATCTACCAAGTTTATTCAAATAAAAGCCCCTGGTTTGAAATTGGCCCTGGCCCGGGGAGCCTATATACAGGTGAGCGATTTCAGGGCCATCATGGCCCTCATGTTGACTCAATTATCATCAAACTTGGTCAGGATGCTTGTCTAGATCATTGCTCAGATGAGTTTGAACATGGGTCATCTCGGATGAAAAACTAGGTCAACGGAGCTAAAAATAAAAATTTTTGTTAACACTCTAGCGGTCTAATTTTTGACTCACCTGTCATGAAAATTGGTCAGAATGCTTGTCTAAGTAATTGTTCGGATGAGTTTGATGGGTCAGGTGAGATCTAGGGCCATCTTGGCCCTCTTGTTAAAAACATTTTTTGGAGTCTAAAATTTCAATTCAGACATATACAGGATAATATATCTATCATATAATAAGAGAAACAAGAGGTACAATATGGAGCTTTACAATTTGTAAATAAGCTGTTTTGTTACAATTTCTTGTTAAAGTGAGGATATTTAATATAGAACATGTTTAAAAAAAATTCATGAATGCAAAGTCTGTTCTCTTCTTTAAAGATTTTTTGATCATTGTTACTTACAAGGTTGCATTCTGTGTGTATTGCCCTGGCTTAATTTGCTGTGCTCTTGTTTTGAATGTCAGGTTTAATGTGATGTTATGTATTGCTTATATATTGCTTGTTTTTCTAAAAAAAAAACAACATATTTACCTTTACTGAATTCTTTAAATAAACTTGACGGCCATCAATTTTGGAACTGTCTAGATGAAAATTTTACGAGTTAAGTGCCTCAATTTTGAATTTGCGTCTGAAAGAGAGTTTGGATGGCAGGGATCAAACTTGCAACCCCTGGATGTTTAGTAATACAGTGTTACCACTGTCAACTACTGCATCCATTCTATCATAGATTTATTTCACCCTTCAGCTGCTGAATTTCTTAAATTGTCTTTTCCTGATTTCTTTTCATCAATATGTTACAGGGTGAGAAAAATGTGCAGCCTGACAGGGACTCGAACCCTGGACCCTGGGAATACCGTTCTGCAATTTACCAACTGAGCTATCTCCCTAAAATTGTGGACAGTTTTGAACCATGACATACACATGCAATCCCCTCTATATTGAAATTTGTCTTTGATTTTCACAAAGTTACATAGCAATGTAAATTAAACTCTTGAGCTATAATTATGTAGTCACAGCCCCCTGTTAGGTGCCAAATGTCACAGAATGAGAAATATGTGCAGCATGGGACCCTGGAAATACCGTATTGCGGCTCAACCCCGCTGCTTACACATTATCTCCCCTTATTTGTGAACAGTTCTGGTCCATGACAAATATTTTGGGATATCAAGATAAAAATTAAAATTCAATCAAACAAAAATTTTAGAGCCTGAGGCCAGTCTGCACAAATGTTTAGACTGGCCTTAGCTCTATACTGATGGCAATGCCTTATGAGTTTGTTTTTTTCAGCAAAAGTTAAAGGTTTAACTTAAATTCTGGCCGTATGTGGCAAATTGAAGAAACTGATGAAATAAACAAACTGTTTGTGAAATTTAAGAAGTATTGTTTCTAACTGTAAAGTAGTTAGATAATAAAAAAAGACACTAGACCACTGGTTATTTGAATAAGATATTTGGATCTCATTTGCAAAATGTATATGTAATTTAAATTAAATTACTTTTAATGTAATCTTATTCAGTTATTCTTATAAAATATATTTTATTAAGCACTGAATTGCTTTGATATGTATATACTTTGTTAATGATATATTGAAAATGAAAAAAATTATTGTGATGAAATTTTGATGATGTATGATATATATGCATGCGATAAAATAAATTTTAGCATTATACCGGAAAATAAAATAAATTTTCAGATCACTGGTAACCGAATGTTGTTTATTTTGTTTTATTAAAGTCATGATAGTACATAAAATGGAAAGCAGTTGTGTGCAGCATAGGGAGATCTTGCAGTGTTCCAAATTTCATCAAGATACCTCAAAAAAAAAAAAGTTATGACATTTTTACTGTAAGTTTAACCATATTTCTTAACGTGTCGGTTCCGCCGGCGCGGCGCGACTATTAGGCAAATAATATGCGGAAAATTCTGAAATTTCGCCATTTTCAATGAAAATTAAAATTGCATAACTTTTTTATTTCTTCATCAATTTTAAAAAGGAAAACTGTTCTGAAAAGGTCTTTTTAAGACCTTTATAATGGTTTTAATCAACTTATCATTACTGATATTTGAAAAATTAAGCTTGGGATGCTAGTTTAAGCCCTCAATAATAGTGTATTTGCAACTGCCAATAATGTTCTCTTAATCCAATTGTACCTGTTTATTGGTGACTGGTAAAGGTGGTCAGTTTTAATTGATTGATAATTGAGGATAAGGATCACAGCACAAAGTAAAGCCCCTAGCATTACTGCACAATAATTCATCCAACTAAAAATGTGACAAAATATAGGGTCACATGATCTTTTTTCACACACTCACAAGATAACAGTTAATGCCCAGTTGTTTTCATGTACATTTTGTAGTAAGTACAATTGACCAACAACATTTTGAATTTAGTTTTAGCAAATGCTTTATATGTAAGTAGCCTATTCATTCATAGGGAGATAATAAATAATAATGTTATTTACTCTCTTGTATGTTTAATGAAACAACTTTATTGTCAATTTTAGGTATTCCTGTAATGATGAATTTCAAAGTTGTCTACTTGCAAATAAATTTGTAAACACATTCACATTATATGTACTAACATAAATAGCAATTTTGTTTTTTTATTTTTTAGGTGGGTTACAAAGTGGCTTCAGAAGACAATCATTTAAGAGAGAGTGGTATAATAACCAAGAATATCTTGCAAGTTAGACATGAGGCAAAACAGACATACTTGATGTTTAATTCAGAGACTTTATCCAGTTGATGAACTGGTAAGAGGGTTTCAGAGTTTACTGCTTGTGATTCTCTTAAATATTTAATGACCTTTTGTGCCCCCATTTAAGGGGGGGGGGGGGACATTTAGATTTACCCCTGTCCGTCCGTCCATCCATCCTTTGTCCGTTCTCATTTTGTGTCTCACATAGCTCAAAAAGTATTTGACCTAGAGTCATGAAACCTTACAGTGATATTGCTCAGCACGTGAAGTTGTGCACCTGGGTATTTTCATTGGATATTTTTAGTATTTTTAGAGTTATTGCCCTTGAATAAGTAAAATTACAATTTTCAATTTGTGTCGCACATAACTCAATAAGTATTTGACATAGAGTCATGCAACCTTACAGAAATGTTGCTCAGCATGTGAAGTTGTGCACATAGGGTTTTGTTTGTGGATTTATTCCCTTGACTTCGTAAAAATTTGGAATTTTCAACTTGTGTCGCATGTAGCTCAAAAAGTTTTTAACCTAGAGTCATGAAACCTTACAGAAATATTGCTCTTTATGTGAAGTTATGCACCTGGGTATTTTCATGTGGATATATTTAGTATTTTTAGAGTTATTGCCCTTGACTTAGTAAAAATTTGCAATTTTCAACTTGTGTCGCACGTAACTAAAAAAGTATTTAAACTATAGTCATGAAACCTTACAGGAATGTTGATCAGCATGTGAGTTGTGCACCTGGGTATTTTCGTGTGGATAATTATAGTATTTTTAGAGTTATTGCCCTTGACTTAGTAAAATTTTACAATTTTTAACTTTTGTTGCACATAACTCAAAAAGTTTATGACCTGTAAGCCTGAAAGTTTACAAGAATGTTGGTCAGCATGTGTACTTATGCACCTTGGGGTTTTCTTGTGGCTTTATTCAGTTTATTGTCAATATTTGGTATACCTGTAATGATGAATTTCAAAGTTTTAAAACACATTCAGATTAAACTTGTACATCATTAATAGCAAAATGTTTTTTTTTTATTCTCAGGTGGGTTACAAAGTGGCTATGTCTAGAAGACAATTATTAGAGAGAACCAAGAATATCTTGAAAGTTTGACATGAACTAAAACAGATATTCAGAGACTTAATCCAGTTGATAAACTGGTAAGTGAAGTTTTAGAGTTTACTGAATGTTATTCTCTTTAAAGGGACTCCACTGAGGTTTTATGACATGACGGGACTGGAAACAATTTTTTAAGATTATTACTCCATTTGATGTAGATCTATATTAATAACTTATGTGCAAAATTTCAGATCATTAGCTAGTCCGTTTCTCCAGAATAATTATTATAATAGTGAAAAATGACCCAAAATTGAAAAGCGTTTAAACACTTTTTACTCAAATCGGACTGAGAATAGCACAAACATACAATTTTCAATGTATTTCTTGTATATTTCTTAGTTATATCTTATTTATATTTCTGTTTTAAGTGCTCGTGTTGATCTATGTGAAAAATTGAAATTTTATGTTTTAGCCTTATAAACCTCAGTGGAGTTCCTTTAATACAGTAAAAACTCTGAAAACCGGACCCTGTCCGGACTTGACCAAAAGTCCGGTTTTCAGAGGATTCCGGTTTTCAGAGGTTTTATACATTTATTGATAATTATGATATGTTTGAACAATGACTTTTCAACCCTTTTGTCTAAGTCATATTTTAGTTTCTTTTTAATATAAATGTCTTAAGTAATTTTATTATGCAAATCCATGAATATAATTCATGGACTATAATTCAGAAAATCAGAAATTAAAACACCACATTGTCTGAAATATATCATAATATCTTTTTCATTAGCTTTAAAATATGTAATTAATGGAATTTAGTATTACTTTTTTGCATATAATTGATATCAAAACAAAGATAAATTCAAGATCAAAATTTAAAAGAAAACAGGAACCATTAAAAAAAATGTTTCCCAACTCTTTTAGACATTTTATATTCAAAGAAAACATGACACATTAAAATCATTTTTGAAAAATCATATCTATACGAGGAAAGACACAAATATGATGAAAGAGCTCTAATTTAATTGGCAATAACAAATTAACAATTACACTGATAAGTGTTTTCACACCTGCATAGATAAAAGGAGATGACCATAACCTAGTAATTGAACATGTCACCTGTTGAGATTATGATTAGATCTATATTAAAGTACACAGAAAGTTGACACTTTAAATTGCTGTCTGGTTTAGAAACCATAGAAAATTTCTTTAGAAACCATAGAAAATCGTCCGGTTTTCGGAATTCAGAGGTTCCGGTATTCAGAGGATTTTTTTTCAATGAACATATAGGGAAAAAATACCGGACTTTTAAAATGGTCCGGTTTTCAGAGGATTCCGGTTTTCAGAGGGTCCGGTTTTCAGAGTTTTTCCTGTATTAATGAAATTTATGTTTGAATTTGAAATTGTAATGTGTCAAGAAGTTAATAGTGTGATTTGGTGTTACTTCAAATGTAACCTGCCTTTGCAGATAGTTGTGGCAAGGTCAAGTGGTTAACATGCTGGACTAGTAAGCTAGCCACATGGGTTCAAACCCCTTCAGGGGTAAGTTGTTGTTTCCTTGAACAAGAAACTTTACACTCATTGCTCAATACTAGTTGGTTTCTGGAATGGATTTGAAAGTGTGTCTATAAGCTTTAAATTAAGCTTCCTACGCAATCAAACTAAAATAAATTCCGTATATAAAATAAACCAGAATTATGATTTTGTTACAATAATTTTGCAAATTACCCTGTAATAGTATGTGTAATATTTCTACATAATTTGATGCATTCTGATGACTTGGTTGTTTAAAATTCTGCAAGATATCTCTTGCTTCTGGGGACTTTGAATTATTCTGTGTGATTCTTAAACGGAATTATCTTATGAAATTTTCTGATAAAATTTATCAAAAGTCAAACTATATTTGTGCCTCCGTGGTCGAGGGGTTAGAGTTGATGACTTCTAATCCAGTTACCTCTCTGGCATGGGTTTGATCCCCAGGAGATGCTTTGGTAGTTTAGCTTGGAGGAAGGTAGTCTAGTACTGGTGTAACTCTCCAGGAATGATGATTAGGAAACTATCCGCCTATATGACTGAAATACTGTAAAGGCGTAAAATGAAACAAACAACAAAACTAAATCCATTATTGTATGGTTGATTCCTGAAAAAGTTGTAACATAAAATGTCTTTGTTATTTAATACATGAATAATGAGCATAAACAGAATAATGGCGGCATGGCCGAGTGGTTTACACTTCAAACTAGTAATATAATGATCGCTAGTCGCATGAGTTCAAACTCTTGTCAGGGGCAAGTCGTTGTTTCCTTGAGCAAGAAACTTGCACACACACATTGCTCAGTACTCAGGTTTGTTCCAGGAATGGATTCGAAAGTGTGTCTATAAGCTTATAGCTTTCTACACAATCAAACTAAAATAAATTCTGTATAAACCAAACAGAATAAAATGTTCTGGTACATTAAAATATTATTTTGCTATTTTAAGAAGGGGTTTATCTGTTTAGCAATGATTTTCTGCATGCACCATTAATTTTGCTTTTAAGGCAATATTTTAATTACCATATTTATTTCATACAAGCATTTTGGAAGTATACTTTTTTTTAAAATTCAAACAATAATTTTTCCATCTGTTATATACATGTAGCTTTATACACTTTAAAACTTGTCTGCAAAAATGTTAACTTGTGTGTCTGCAAAAAATGTACGTACAGTCAGGAGTAAAGATAAGGTACAGTTTGATGAACTTGAAAAAGATTTTTCATATACAGTGTAAATGGCCCTTTGTACTTTGTAGTGGAATAACATCTTTAAAGACCTTTTTGGAAGTTTTCATATAGACATATCGGCAAAATTAAAACTGTTCAATAGACTTTATTAAAATTTGGCATGTTGTTAAAATATGAAAATGGTAACATTTTGACCAAAAAAAAAAAGGGGGGGGGGGGGGGGTCACTGTCCTCTTTGTTGAATGATCAAATCAAGGGCAGATAATTCACAATAAAGGTACTCAAAACCTATTTTATTGCCTATTTTATATAGTTTACTTCCATTTGAGTCAATGTGCATAATTTCAATAAATGATAAAGAGTAAGTAGATTGGCTTTTTTCCCCCCTTCTTTTCTAAACCTGACTTTTTTTACTTAAAAAATGGCCTTTTTTTTAAAAAGAAATTTATTACCTTTATTCAAACTAAAAAAATAACAGAAAAATAAATTTATTACCTTTATTCAAACTAAACAAATAACAGAAATAAGATGGAATTACCTGTAATTAAATTAAAAAGAAAAACATCCAGAAGTAAAAACAAGATTATACAGACATGTAAGTTATGTGCCCTTAAAATGACCTCAAATAAGTAAAAAAAAATCTGATTCAAGGGCAGATAACTCAGAAGTGACCCTCAAATTTGTTTCACTTTGACAGAAAAGTTTCATTACAAGGTTATTTCCTTTTATAATCATTTTATTAGCTCGACTATACGAAGTATATGGAGAGCTGTCCTACTCGCCCCGGCGTCGGCGTCCGCGTCCGCGTCCAGATTTTAGATTAAAGTTTTGGTGCAGTAAAATATTTTTCACTATAACTTTGTCATTTCTTAAGGTATCAACTTCAAACTTCAAATATATGTTCCTTATCATCCACCACATCTTATGTGACAAGGTTCATAACTCTAGCACCAATATTTTCAGATTTATCTCCCCTTGAACTTAGAATTTTTCTTAAAAAATACTATTTTTTACTGTTACTTCTTTATTTCTTAAGGGATCAACCTCATACTTCAAATGTATGTACATTATCATCATCCCCATCTTATGTGACAAGGTTCATAACTCTAGCACCAATATTTTCAGATTTATCTCCCCTTGAACTTAGAATTTTCCTAAAAAAATGCTATTTCTTACTGTTTCTTCTTTATTTCTTAAGGGATCAACCTCATACTTCAAATATATTTACGCTATCATCCTCCCCATCTTATGTGGCAAGGTTCATAACTCTAGCACCAATATTTTCAGATTTATCTCCCTTTGAACTTAGAATTTTCCATAAAATTTTTTTTTTTTTTACTGTTACTTATTTATTTCTAAAGGGATCAACTTCATACTTCAAATATATTTACGTTATCATCATCCACATCTTATGTGACAAGGTTCATAACTCTAGCACCAATATTGCAAGAATTATCTCCCCATAAACTTAGATTTTTTTACTAGAAAAATGTTATTTTTTATTATAACTTTTTTATTTTTAAAGGTATCTACCTCAAACTTCAAATACTTATTCCTAATCATCAAATACATTTTATGTGACAATGTTGAAGCAATATTAACAGATTTATCTCTCTTTGAACTTAGGATTTTCTTTAAGAAATATTATAACTTCTTTACTTTTTAAGGTATCTACTTCAAACTTCAAATATATATTTCTTTTCATTACACAAATGTTGTGTGACAAGGTCCATAACTCTAGCATGACTATTTCTAGAATTATTCCCCTTGATCTTGGAATTAATGTTAACAAATGTTATTTTTTTACTATAACTTAATACATAATTATACATAATTGATTTTTCTTTCATAGTTTTGTCCTCTTTACTGCGTCCAGTATTTTATTAGTCGAGCTTCGCTGTCTCCTGTGACAGCTCTTGTTTTATAAACTTTTCTATCGATTTGGTTGAAGTTTATGAGGTTCATCATACCTAGCTTTAAATGACTTATGGAATTCCCTCTAATTTCCTGTCTATGTACATGTACATATCTAACATTAAGGTTGACTCTGCCATTTCCTATACCTATACAAACCTAAATAAATATTTAGCTTACCTGTATGCCATTTTCTGCACTAGCAATATCTTAAACTTTAAAGTTGTATTCATGCCATTTCCTGCACTGTATGATTTTTAACACATTTCCTACACATTTTCATATCTCAAAGTAAGATTTAGATTGACTTGATGCCATTTTTTGTACATGTCTCTTTTTAACATTTATACTCAGGACTCACGCAACTGGGCGATTTGGGCGACTTAGTGGCCTTAAGTTTCTGAACTTTGCTGAGTTTGAACATAAAAGCGAAATCGTCTTCGCAGCACTTTTTTACTTACTGCATTTCACACAGGGCATGTCAATAAAATTAATTCTTCGCCTCAAGGCATAAATCAAACTGAATTGGTGATACACAGTTACTGCAGATAATTGACAGCAATTACATGTAACACATTCAAGTGACATGATATGCAGATGCATCACACATATTGCCCTTTAATTCCCCAATGTATTGTAAACATCAACATTGCAATTTTTAGCATAATTTTACAACACTTGTCACTATTTTATTAGCGAGTTTAAAAAGCTTACACCCGGAATTGCTCTTACCATATTTGACAGTAATTAACCGCAACTTCACACAAACAGTGTAGGGGCATCAGTGGCCGAGTGGTTAAGGTCGTTGACTTCAAATCACTTGCCCCTCACCGCTGTGGGTTCGAATTGCTACAGGGACTTTGGATTTGTTCATGTGAGGAAGCTATCAAGCTAGCTTACGGAACGTCGGTGGTTCAACTCAGGTGCCTGTTCGTGCCTGAAATAATGCACGGAAGGGCACCCGAGGTCTTCCTCCACCAGTAAAGCTGGAACGTCGCCAAATGACCTAAACTGTGTCAATGTGACGTAAAACCCAAAACAAACAAACAAAACTTGCATATAAATTAAGACACACAGGAGCACATGTATGTAAATGGCTCGATACCTGTTTGATAGTAAAAACAAAATTTGTTAAAGAACTTAAGATATTGACCCACATTAGACCAATTATTGACAAGTCAAATAAACAGTTACAAAAAGTTACATCAACATCAGTAAATTTTGCCGTAAACTAGAAACTTGTAAATTTTGTTTTACAATGCCTATTGCAATAGCGGATGAAAAAAAAACTACAAATAATCATAAAATATTTAATTTAATATAATCAAAATCAATGTCTAGAATTATAAGTGTTTCTGCAGGAAACAAACTTTCATTTGTCACATATTTTCGCAATGGCGATTTTAACAATGAAAAATTAAGTAAAAATAAGGAAAAGTTTTTTTGTAAAAAGGTGTCAACTTGAACTTTAAATGTTGTTATTTATGAAAATTACTTCAGGTATTGTTTACTTTAATTTAGATTGAGAAATTTGCCAGTATGTGTTGTACAATGAATATTTTCTGAAGGGAGGGGGGGTGGAGTTAATCAGGAAGAAAACAGTATAATGGTCTGATGATAGAAGGTTTTAGAAATTATCTTTCAAATAAATTTCAATCACTTTCTAACAGTTAAGTGTTTCCCATTTGGAACATTAAATACTTGTTTAATTAATAAAAATAAATAGATCTTAATAAAAATATCTGCATTTTTATTAAATTAAAAAATCTGAATATGTATTCCTATTATGACTACATCTTTTATATATAATTTAATATTAATTAATATTACTGAGTAAATAGATAAAACATCTTTTTATAGATCAAATCAATGTGCCTAGCACTTTTTCACTTCTCCCTATGTCATATAGGAGCTGAGAGAGAAGTCACTTCTCCCTAAAATTTTGGTCTAGCTAGAGCCCTGATACTGTACCATTTCCTGTACCTACACATGTCAGTTGACTTTATACCTCTTCTTCAGTACCTGTACACACCCATAACCTTTAGATTTACTTACCATTTTACAAACTGTACACATATTTAGCCTTTAGGTTAAGTTTCATTCCATTTCCTTTGCCTGCTTATTTCTTTCATATTAAGGCTATTTTCAAGCCATTTCCTGTCCTTCTTTACATAAAGGTTGACAAAATTATTTTCCTGTTCACAAGGTTGACTTAATGCTATTTCCTATACCAGTACATATCTATAACATTTAGATCTACATCATGCCATTTCCTGTTTCTGAATCAGTATTCAGATTGACGTCTGGCTATTTCCTGTTCCAGTACTTATCTCTTGACATTTAGGTTAAGCTGCTGCCACTTCCTACACATGTACATATCTCTAACATTTAGGTTGTTGTAAAATTGACATCATGCCATTTACACTCTTAACATTCAGGTTGAATTCATGTCATTTCCTTTATATAGACATATCTTGTAACATTTCAGTTGACTTTAACCTGAACTTTAGGCTTACATTAAGATTAAATTCATGTGCTTTTCTTTACTGTTCACATTCTGAACATTTAGATTGACTTAATAGCATTTTCTGTTCCTGCACACATATCCTACATTATGATTAATGTTATGCTGTTTCCATTGCCTGTACGCATTTCTTCCATTTTGTTTGACTTTATGCCTCTCCCTGTACCTCTATACATCTCTGAAATTTGGGCTGACTTCCTGCCATTTCCCGTACCTGTACCCATCTCCAACCTCTAGGCTGACTATGCAAGTTCCTGTACCATACATATCTCTGTCATTTTGGTTGTCTTTCTGCCATTTCCTGTGCCTGTACATTTGGCTAACATTTAGATTGATCTCATTGTTGTTCAACATTAGGTTGAATTCATGGCATTTCATCTTTCTGTACAAATCTCTAACATTTACGTTGACTTTATGTCCTGTACCATACCAGTGCAGACATCTAACATTTAAGATGACTTTGTCACTTCCTGTTCCTATACACACAACACCCTTAACATTTGGATTGACACAATGTCATTCCTTTGACATGTACATAACAGTAAGGTTTACTTTACGCCATTTCCTTTCCATAAATATCTGTAACATTTAGATTGATTTGACTATGCCATACCCTCTGCTTGTACATATATGTAATATATGAGTTGACTTTATGTCATTTTGGTTGTCCTTTACCTGTACATGTCTACAATTTAGGTTGACTTTATCCCATTTCCGGAAACCTGTACACATAGGGAGACGGACAAAAGCCCTCCCGGACAAAAGCCCTCCCGTCCAAAAATGACAAGGCGGACATTTAAAGCCCTCCCGTGAAAATGACAGGGCGGACAAAAGCCCTCCCGTCAAAATGACAGGGCGGACAAAAGCCCTCCCGTAAAAATAACAGGGCGGACAAAAGCCCTCCCGTAACATAAATATATAATTATGTATGTTAAATACCTGTTTGTGTGTTTTTTCTCTTCATATTGGAATTATATAATTATATACGATATTGTTGTTGTTGTTGTTGGTGGTCTTATGCCGTATCGGAACATTCCGGACATGAAATGCTAAAGTCTGTCACGTAAATATCGTAAATATGATAGGATTATTCCCATACGAGGATTAAGATTGACAGAGTAAAATGACATACTGAAGTTTAAATTGACTGAAATTAAATGTCCAAGACGTTTTTATCATGTCTTGTAACGAGTATTTTATTCATAAAGGTAACTATTTTCAAAAAAAAAAAATTTGATTGTTTGAATATTTATGCTGTATCATTTTCATTGTTATACGTTATGTATTTGCATGTATTTGTACGTTGTATATTATTATGTTGTCTGTATCTTTGTGCTGTATATAACTTGCATTGCTATATGTTTTGTAACTAAATCTGAACTTTGAAATTTGTTATAAAATAAAGAATGGAAAAAAGGTGTTGGCTTATTTATATGTTGAATGTTCCCGAAATGTAAAATCGTTCTAGGAATTATAATTTTAGTTAATTTATACTTCTTTTCATCTTTATATATCTTTTTATTTACGTCAATGATGATTCCCGAATAAATCGATAAGAAATATGCAGTTACAGATTTTAGCATTTTATGTCCGGAATGTTCCGACACGGCATAAGACCAACCAAATATCAACAACAAATGTATCTGCCTACTTTACAGTTTTAAAATATAAGAAAAAAACCCAAATAAACAGGTATTTAACATACATAATTATATATTTTATGTTACGGGAGGGCTTTTGTCCGCCCATTATTTTTCACGGGAGGGCTTTTGTCCGCCCTGTTATTTTTACGGGAAGGCTTTTGTCCGCCCTGTCATTTTCACGGGAGGGCTAATGTCCGCCCTATCATTTTTACGGGAGGGCTTTTGTCCGCCCTGTCATTTTCACGGGAGGGCTTTTGTCCGCCTTGTCATTTTTGGAGGGGAGGGCTTTTGTCCGGGAGGGTTTTTGTCCTACACTCGTACACATCCCTTATATTTAGGTTGACTCCATCCCATTTCCTGTACATGCTTCGACACAATCTAACCTTAACAGTCAATATCATTTTAAAGTACAATGTATATTAAAATTCAACATGTTGGTTAATTCAGAAGTGTTGTTTTGTCAAGATATGAACTAAAATTGTAAATAGATAACAGTTATTGCAATTACAATCTAAGCAAAATCCAATGGTTCAACCATGAATCATGCGCCAATAATTATTTTAAATGAAAATGAAAGATGGAACTGAAACTACATAGCTTCTCTTTATTTTTAGATTACCCTCTACAAAAGCAATGATTATTATGTGAGCAGTTAAGGTTTATGAGATTTGTGTTTGGGTTAGTTACCTATTTATTTATCATTAAAAATTTCATGGAATAATTGAAATAAAAAAATATACATATGTTGTTATAAAAATATGGTGCTGTCACTGGATGTTATATTGTTTAAAGGGTTGAAAATTAAATAAAGAGCATTTTTGATTCACAACAATTTTGAGAGCTCTAAAGCAACGTTTTCAGAAAGTTAAAAAAAGCCAAATCGGGAAGGGAAAAGGCTACATGTTACCCTTAATGTTTAATAAGTCTCTATATACACTTATTGTACTCCCTTTTCTTATGTTAGCAGTATAACTGCCAAGTATACTCAAGCCCCAACTTTATTTTAAATTTTAACATAATTAAATATATAATATTTTGCTTTTGTGATTTTACAGAATAATAGGATAACTTTACAGCAGAAATATTTTTTGGATTGCCTTTTTTGGAAATTTCATGGACGTAATTTTTTTTTCATCTCTATGACTTCAAAATTTCTCTTTAATCATGGGTCTTTAATTTTGGATTTGAAATTTTTATTTTCTTTTTATGTTGCGTATATGTTGTGCTGCATTTTTCTGCAATACATATAGAAAAATTTTAGGGTTGATATTTTTGGAAACTTCATGGAGGTAATTTTTCACCTCTGTGACTTCAAAATTTCTCTTTAAACATGCAACATATAATTTTTGAGTTGAGTTTTTTTCCCTTTTTTTATTGGCTTAAAATTTGTGCTGCATTTTTCTTTTTCTGCAATACATATGAAATTGCTTTTAGGTTTGACATTTTTGGAAATTTCATGAAGATAATTTTATCATCTCTATGACTTCAAAATTTCACTTGCAATTTTTGAGTTGAATATTTTCTTTTTATGTGGCTTATATATAACTTGCTGTATTTTTTTTCTGCAAAACATATAAACATATTTAAGGGTTGACATCTTTGGCAACTTCATAGAGATAATTTTTTCACCTCTATGACTTCAAAATTTCTCTCTAAACATGCAACATATAATTATGCCCCCCTTCGAAGAAGAGGGGGTATATTGTTTTGCTAATGTCGGTCTGTCTATCTGTCGGTAGACCACATAGTTTCCTTTAATTATCTTAAAAACTATTTATCACAAAGTCTTCATATTTCACATAGTGATTATCATAACGAGTAAATGACCACTATTGATTTTTGGGTCACTAGGTCAAAGGTCAAGGTCACAGGGGCCTTGAATAGTTGTATGTTTTTAACTTATTATCTTGGTTACTATTTATCGCAACGTCTTCATATTTCACATATTGATTGGTCATAACTAGTAGATTCATAACTAGTAGATGACCCCTATTGATTCTGGGGTCACCAGGTCAAAGGTCAAAGTCACAGGGTCCTTGAAGGTTAGTATGGTTTCCGCTCATTATCTTTAAAGCTATTTATCACAAAGTCTTCATATTTCAAATATTGATT